>NC_092336.1:600605000-601350000 GCF_046630445.1 Rutidosis leptorrhynchoides | reverse complement strand
TTAACCAATTAATTATGCAATCTTTCTAACATGATTCTATACTTGTATCTTGCATGAAACTTGACAATTTGACTCACATGCTTCATAATCGAGTCGTAACGAGCCATAGGACTAATTGAACATCTTTGACCGTTTGTGTTTACCGTTATTGATATAACCTATATGTTTAGGTCAAGACTAGCGTTGTCTTTGCACGCATTTACTTGTTGAAGTACTTTTATAACTCTCGCTCTCAAGGTGAGATCATAGTCCCACTTTTACTCTTTTTGAACTTATATTTGGGATGAGAAAACATAAACGATTCTTTTGAACTAAGTGAACACAAGAACGGGAAAACAAACATTCTACATACGAGTTTAGAACAAAAATCCTCAATTCGATTATCATTAGTTACACTTGCCGGGTGTAAGCGAGAACTTATGTTATATGGCCATATGGGTTGACAACCCTCATCTTTGACGGTTCGCTACCGTCTACGGATGAAATATATTTTCGAGAATCAGTGTTTGTTCTAGCACTATGGATGGGGTATACAATGGATGGAATGTTAAGCTTTGATAATTGGGTGCTCGTGAATATTAACTTTTAGAATGTGTTACTATTATTTCAACTTTGCAAACCTTGTGGTTCGACTTACTTACTTTTACTCACTTACTTACTTAAACCTATGATTTCACCAACGTTTTCGTTGACAGATTTCTATGTTTTTCTCAGGTCTTACACGATATGTGAAACATGCTTCCGCTCACTATTTGATACTTGCATTGGATGTCGAGTATACATGCATTACTTGGAGCGTCTTTGACTTTACTTTAAACCGTGTCGCCTAGATTTCAAATGTACTTATAACCTTGTAACTTAACTTTTGGTTGAACAATTCTTGAAAACTTTGGGAACAATCTTTATTTTGAAATGAAGGCGACATATTTTGGTCAAACTTTGTCTTAAAGACTTATGACCATGCAATGGGACCTACGTAGACGACGCCGTCACTTGACGATTTGTCGGGGTCGCTACAAGTGGTATCAGAGCTTTGGTTGTAGGGATTTAGAGTTCATTTGTGTCCACCCCGAGTCATAGGGTACATAGGTGAATCTAGACTACAACCGGCATATAGACTGAAGTAGGAATTACTTGACTATTTGTGCATTTATACTCGAACTCTTCAATCATATCTAACTCGTATTCGATCTTGATCTTACGTTGATAAATTTTGTTGACGCGCCACCTTGACTTTATGAAGTAATGTTAAATGCACATGAGAATCAGGGTAATATAATTTCCGAGATTATATTACGGTGATTCACATGGACGTTCCGACATTATGACATAAAAGAATTTAAGGCGAGTCAAGGAAAATTCTCTCTCTATCCTTATTCCATACTGCGGTTAGTATTGTTGAAAATACTAACCAACGATATTCTTGTGTCATGAAGGAACAATGGCTCACCAAGGTCAACACAATACCCCTCTCGAAACTCTAGAACAAGCTCTTCAACGAATGATAACCACCGCCGTGGGTACGGCCGTGGCCGATCACTTTTCCAACAACACCAATCGTGGAGCCGGTAATTCAAGCGAAGGTTGCTCCTACAAGAACTTCATGAAGTACAACCCTCCCACTTTCGATGGAACCGGAGGACCGGTTACTCTCACCCGATGGTTTGAACAAATGGAGACCGTTTTTAACACAAGCGGCTGTCGAGACCAAGATAAGGTCAAGTTTTCCACCCTCACTTTCACCGGCATTGCTCTCTCGTGGTGGAACAAGTACGTACAATCAGTGGGTATCGATGAAGCCCTTACACTCTCTTGGGCCGAATTAAGAGAAAGAATGATCACCGAATACTTCCCGCGCGACGAGACTCGAAGGCTCGAGCAAGGGCTAAGGAATTTGAAAACGGTCGGGAATGACCTCGGAGCTTATAATCAACGGTTTACCGAACTAGTCTCAATGTGTCCGAATCTCATGACTCCCGAATCACTAAGAGTCGAACTTTACATGGATGGCCTCCCTAAGAGCATTCAACACGGGGTAATGGCATCCCAACCCACTAACCTACAAGAGGCTTTAGCAAAGGCCCACCAAACTTTAGAAACGGTAACTGAAATGGGAGCACCGGCACCAATGATCGAGAACCAATCGAGCGGCAATAAAAGAACATGGGAAGCCTCTCAATCAAGCAACCACAACAATAACAACAACCCCGCCAAGAAGCCTTTCACCTCCAACGACAAGAAAGGCTATGCCGGAAAACTACCTTTTTGTAACGAATGCCACAAGCATCACTTTGAAGGATGTGGCAGGTTTCGCCACCGGCGCCAAGGAAGTGGTCACATCGCCAAACATTGTGGAAGTGCCACCCCCGTCACTCGGAAGGGACCCAACACACAAAAGTCGGTCACTTGTTACGCATGTGGCCAATCGGGTCATTTTAGGAATGAATGCCCAAAGAATAAAGCAAAAACCAACGCGCGCCGTTGAACTTACAACATCGACACCTAGGATGCCCGAGACGATGATGGACTAGTCACGGGTACGTTTCTTCACAACAAACCGTATATTTCATACTTATTCGATTCGAGTACCGTTAGACGTTTTATAACCAAGGATTTGACTCGTGCTCTTTATATTCCACCTTTTTCCCCTAGACACTACTTAGGCAATTTAAGTGACCAACGAAAAATATTGTGTGCCTATAAATTTTATTGGAGGATATACGTTAAGACTTTTGACTTGACACCTATAGAACTAGGGAGCTCGGAACCTATTCGTTTAAAAAAAAAAAAAAAAAAAAAATGTTTCCCCATCATCTTGTATAGATTATTGTGAACTGAGTAATTTTCGGTTGGAAACCGATACCCTCTCCCTCGCATCCATGACCTCATGATTTCTTGCATGAATTCCGTGTGTATTCCAAAACGACCTCCGTTCCGGTTATCACCAATTGGGGGTTAAGGGAGACGATGTCTCCTAAGCCATCTTCCGAACTCGCAACGTTAGTTGTAAATCTCTCTTAGTACCGTTTGATTTATTTAGGACTCCGTCCGTATTCATGAACCTCCTAAACCACGTATGCAACTTATCTAGACAAATCTGTTATCGTATTTATGGATGACATCTTAACTTATTTAAGTAAAGAAGGAAAACGAACAACATCACCATCTTACGCTCGAACTTTTGAAAAAAGAGCAACTCTATACCAAATTCTCCGAGTGAGAATTTCTGTTGAACGAAGTCCAATTTTCTAGACCATGATGTTAATGGTCAAGGCATTACAATCAATCTCGAAATCAAGCCACATGTAATCAGGAAACTCTACCAACTCGGACTTGTATTCGTAAAAAAAAAAAAAAAAAAAAAAAAAAAAAAAAAAAAAATCTTAGATCTCGTCTGTTATTACCAAAGATTCATTTCTGACTTTTCTCGTGTTACCCGACTTTTAAACTCGTTAACTCACTAAGGGAAAACTTTAAACCTCTCCGTGTTCGAACCTTGAGCGTGATTCTTCACACCAACATTTCTAGCTAAATTCGTACAACACCAGATGAGACTCAAATATGGAAATATTTCTAGTTGGACGCCGAAAGGCATACTCCCTCGACTCGAAATCAACGGAACGGAAATTCGTTATTTTGCACGAAGGATTCAAATACTAAATTGTGGATCCGATCAATATTCTCGTCATCACGTACCACACTACATACCTCTGTTATTTCACCGTTACCGTCTGATATTACTGGAATTTAAGATAACACACAATCCAACGATACTTCACTCTTCTTTGACTTAACGCCCTTGTGAATTCTGATAATCGGCCAACTAATATTCAACCCCGAACTATACAACTACGTGTACTACCTCGTTTCTCTTTCAGACTTCAACTTTTGACAACTAGAGGCACGTTATGGCAACCTCGAGATGTAAACTCATCCTATTCTAAGTCCTCATTTCACTTCTATATTTATCGCTCGCACTCCCGTATAAGGAAACTTTTTGTAAAATTTCTCATTGGATAGAGAAACTCCTCATATTACATTAGTATTCGCCACGAGGGTGAATAGTCCTAACGAACATTTTTTTTTCGAACCCTAACTGACTTGTTCAAACATATCTCAAGAGATTCTATTCCAACACGGTGTATCTTTGTCAATTATCCCGTATCGAAATACTCGTTTCACTTCTAGTTTTGCAAGAAACCTTGGAGACCCGCTTAGACATGAGTACCGCGTACCACCCACAAACCGACGAACCGAGCAAACGAACGATTTACGTCTTGGAAAGACATGTCACAAACTCGTATTGTCACCTTTAGTAGATCACTCTTACAACAGTAGTCACCACTCGTGTGTTCACACGCGCTTTCCGAAACCCTATATGACCGCTAATGTCATACCCCTGCTCATTTAACCAAAGCATCAACCACCGAAATCTGAACTCCATCAAGAAACAATAATTGAGATCGTTCAAGTCCGAGAAGGGCTCGAGACAACCCATTGTCGCCAGAAGAGTTATACCAAACTTAGAGGAGAACCTCACCAAACCCAGTGTGTAACCGCGTAATATTGGGAAACCGCACCTTGGAAGGGTGTAATCCATTTTGGAAAATCGAGAAAGGCTATATCCGCAATATCGAACCTTTTGAAACCTTGGGGCGTATTGGAACCGCTTCCTATCGTTTATAACTTCCGACTAAATTAAGTTTCCGTTTACCCTACATTTCGTGTAACAAACTTAGAAACGTGTCCTGCGGAACAGGAACGTGCAATCCTTCTAGATGCACCAACTATTGATGACAAACTCCTCCTCGTAGGGAAAACCGGCTGAACTTGTGGATCGTAAAACCAAGCCCTAATACAACGTAACACCCCGACTATCCGGATTCGTGGAATGTCCAAGAAAGTACCTTCAATCATTCGTAGAGTTACTACACTAGGTCTCGAGTAAGAGACATCGACTATTACTTCCAACTAAATTTCGGGACGAAATTTCTTTTGAGGTGTGGATAATGTAACATCCCGCATTTTTTCCATTAAATTTATTTTAACACCGTCTTTTTTTTAATAAAATCTTTCGTCATTTAATTTGGTATCTTTCGTTAACTAACGTTCATAATATCCTCGTTATTTAATTATAACGTCACCCGTTTACTCGAGCGTTTTAAAATATTCGTTTGGTTATTTTCCGCACCCGACTACAAACTCGAGGGACTAAAATTGACACGGGGCAAACTAGTTGACTAGGTCACCTAGTCTACCCCAATCACCACCATTCAATCACCTCCATCTCTCTCTCTTTCTCTCTAGCAAGAACACACACACAAACACCCAATTCAAACATTCATCATCTAAATTCGGATCGGGAAGCAAACTTCAAAACAAATTACATATTCGTGATCCTCTCATCATTCTCTACGATTTGATACTAACTACACCGAGTTTGGGTAACTTTCTAAAAACACTAAATTTCTCTAAATTCGTTTTATATACTTGAAATTGTGTTAGTTAGTGTCTATGGCTCGTGTCTAGCATGAATATATGAATTACTTGCTCGATTTGTTGTTTTGAGTAACTAGTTTGAACATTCGAAATGGGTTTGCTTAATCTTGCATTTTGGAAGATTAAATGTTGTTTGATTGTTAAAGTTCATGTTTTAATTGTGTTACTAGTATCACTAGCTTCGTTTTGATGTGTAGGTTGATTTGTAAAACTTCATAAACTTGATTAGTGATTTTGGTGATTTTGGATTAGGGTTTGATAAGCTTTATATGAACTTTTGGTGCATCAAATGCTATGAATTGTTGTTGATAAGTGTTTAGTTTCAATGTGTGTTTGATTACCTTCGAAACGGCATATCATACATGTAAATTGGTTGCCCGAATCATGAAATGCGTTTTTAGAACTTGAAACTTTGATTATGAACGTTTAATGCGGTTTTTGGTTGTTTAAAGTGAAAGTTTGATTGATGATATGTGTTTAGTTGCATTCCTCGTCAAAATACCTTTCCAACGATGTATGATAGGCGTTATAAGCGTTTGCGGGTCAAGTGTTGTGTTAGAATAGGTTTTGGCTCGTGTACACTTTTGAAAAACAGAAAATGCCTGCACAGAGGGTGGCGCGGCGCGCCCCTTCCCCGCGCGGCGCGCAATCTGGCCTGGCCAGATTCTGCCCACTTTGTCCCTTTTCACGTAAAATGTTTGACTAGCTATCGACCTCCGGTTCACATGAAACTTGTTTTAATATACTTGTATATGAATATTTAGCATAGAAAAATAGTCCGGGACCCGACCCGAACATGTTGACTTTTTCGTTGACTTTGACCAAGTTTGACTTTTTGTCAAACTTAACCAATTAATTATGCAATCTTTCTAACATGATTCTATACTTGTATCTTGCATGAAACTTGACAATTTGACTCACATGCTTCATAATCGAGTCGTAACGAGCCATAGGACTAATTGAACATCTTTGACCGTTTGTGTTTACCGTTATTGATATAACCTATATGTTTAGGTCAAGACTAGCGTTGTCTTTGCACGCATTTACTTGTTGAAGTACTTTTATAACTCTCGCTCTCAAGGTGAGATCATAGTCCCACTTTTACTCTTTTTGAACTTATATTTGGGATGAGAAAACATAAACGATTCTTTTGAACTAAGTGAACACAAGAACGGGAAAACAAACATTCTACATACGAGTTTAGAACAAAAATCCTCAATTCGATTATCATTAGTTACACTTGCCGGGTGTAAGCGAGAACTTATGTTATATGGCCATATGGGTTGACAACCCTCATCTTTGACGGTTCGCTACCGTCTACGGATGAAATATATTTTCGAGAATCAGTGTTTGTTCTAGCACTATGGATGGGGTATACAATGGATGGAATGTTAAGCTTTGATAATTGGGTGCTCGTGAATATTAACTTTTAGAATGTGTTACTATTATTTCAACTTTGCAAACCTTGTGGTTCGACTTACTTACTTTTACTCACTTACTTACTTAAACCTATGATTTCACCAACGTTTTCGTTGACAGATTTCTATGTTTTTCTCAGGTCTTACACGATATGTGAAACATGCTTCCGCTCACTATTTGATACTTGCATTGGATGTCGAGTATACATGCATTACTTGGAGCGTCTTTGACTTTACTTTAAACCGTGTCGCCTAGATTTCAAATGTACTTATAACCTTGTAACTTAACTTTTGGTTGAACAATTCTTGAAAACTTTGGGAACAATCTTTATTTTGAAATGAAGGCGACATATTTTGGTCAAACTTTGTCTTAAAGACTTATGACCATGCAATGGGACCTACGTAGACGACGCCGTCACTTGACGATTTTTTCGGGGTCGCTACACTGTTGCTGTACATAAACACGTTATATACATACCTCCTAACCTAATTCATGAGGAAAAACAGAAAGAAAATCTCTGAAACAAACCAAACACCCTGTACGCGTTTTCATTTTTACAAAAGATCGAATTCAAACGAATTTTAAAAATCTAAAATTGCAGTTATGTTAAAAATCTCCTAACCAAACTTTCTGCAAAGTTTCATTATCCAATTCCTTATTTTGATTGAGAATTTTGGAGTCAAAGTAAATGTTCAAAAAGTCAACTGATTTGTTCTTTGGGAAATTCAAGGTCGTGTTTATGTTTCAGGCTAAATTGGGATTACATAAAGTTTATAAGTTCAATTTGAAACCATGTTCATGTAGAAACTTCGAGCTAAAACATTCGAAATCTTTGAATTTGATTTTGAGTTTATAAAATAAATAACGGGTTATGTAAGTCGAAATATTTATGTTCTTTATCTGTTTTAATTGGTTACAGAACCTAATAAATTTCGTTTATATATCAGTTAAATGTTTTAAAACAAGTTTAATGATTTATTGAAACACAAAATCACTCTGTCGATTTGGGTTGTGAGTGGGAAGAAGATGACACAGTATTGCGGTTTATATATATATTCGGGTGTAACATATATCAGAAAAACAAAAGTGCCTGAGTGGTTTGAGGTATTGTGGTGTGAGCGAGGGGTCTCGGGTTCAATCCCGGCTTTGGGCATTTTTCTTTTTAAAGGATTCTTAAGGTAGTTTTTATTTCTAATTTTGATATTATTATTATTATTATTATTATTATTATTATTATTATTATTATTATTATTATTATTATTGTTAATATTATTATTATTAAATATTATTATTGTATTCATAACCCTAATTGCAAACATAAATATTATTAATAGTGATATTACCAACATTATTATCAAAATAAGTATTATTATTAAGTTGTATTATTATTAATATTATAATTATAATTAGTAATAAGATTGTTATTGTTAGTAGATATTAGGAATTATTATCAAAAGTATTATTATCACAATTCTTAAACTTTTCTTTTTATTAATAATTTCTATTATTAACATTATTATTATTATAAGTATTATTATTATTGTTAATATTATTATCACTACTATTAGTAAAAGAGTTAATATTATAGATACTACAATTATTACTATGATTACTGTTGTCATTAAAATTATTAAGATCAATATCATAACTATCAGTAACTGTAAAATTAATATTTTTACAAGTATTATTATTAATATCCTCGTTATTATCAATAATAGAGTTATTATTAACATAAGTATATTATCAACGTTATTATCATTATTTTTATTAATATTAACTTAGTATAATTAGAACTACTGTTTTGTTAAACAAATGAAATACATAAATATATATATTTAACACATATAACATAATAAAATTTAATATTTTATATACAAAATAAGCATATAAAACATATATATATTATTAACATAAAAATGATATAACTAATACATATATATATATATATATATATATATATATATATATATATATATATATATATATATATATATATATATATATATAAATATATGTGTGTGTGTGTGTGTGTGTGTTCAATTACAAATATGAATATTAAAAAATATATAAATGTTTTAGGTTCGTGAATCCGAGGCCAACCCTGCATTGTTCAGTTGTTTAATGTCGTTATATGTATTTTTACTACAAAATATATTAGGTGAGTTTCATTTGCTCCCTTTTTTAAATGCTTTTGCAATATATATTTTGGGACTGAGAATACATGCGCTGCTTTTATAAATGTTTTACGAAATAGACACAAGTACTTAAAACTACATTCTATGGCTGGATTATTAAACCGAATATGCCCCTTTTTAGTCTGGTAATCTAAGAATTAGGGAACAGACACCCTAATTAACGCGAATCCTAAAGATAGATCTATTGGGCCCAACAAGCCCCATCCAAAGTACCGAATGCTTTAGTACTTCGAAATTTATATCATGTCCGAAGGAGGATCCCGGAATGATGGGGATATTCTTATATGCATATTGTGAATGTCGGTTACCAGGTGTTCAATCCATATGAATGATTTTTATCTCTATGCAGTTTGCGAAATGCCTGATATGAGAATGATGTTTATGAAATATGAAAATCTTGTGGTATATTAAAATGATGGAAATGATTATTTATGTTAAACTAATGAATTCACCAACCTTTTGGTTGACACTTGAAAGCATGTTTATTCTCGGGTATGAAAGAATCTTCCGCTGTGCATTTGCTCATTTTACTTGGAGTCATTCATGACATATTTCAAAAGACGTTGCATTCGAGTCGTCGAGTTCTTCAAGATTATTATTAAGTCAATTATAGTTGGATATACTATGAAATGGTATGCATGCCGTCAACTTTCGATGTAAAGCAAGTTTGTCTTTTAAAAACGAATGCAATGTTTGTAAAATGTATCATATAGAGGTCAAGTAACTCGCGATGTAATCAAATATTATGAATCGTTTGTAATCGATATGGACTTCGTCCGGATGGATTAGGACGGGTCATGAAAACCAGCCCCCTCTTATTTTATTTTTATAGTAAAAGAACGAAAACTTTAGAAAAACCTTTCACGAAAAGAAAAAAATAAACGCGTACATGGCTTGAAGACAACATAATCCAAAATATAATTTGCAATCAACTAATCAATAAATGTATATTTAATTTCTTTTAACTTTTTTATCAGTATTAGATTTTTTCTTTAACATCAAACATACACACTCATTTTTGTCCACGACGAAATTCAAACTCATAACCTTAAAATTAATGAGATTTCTTGATACTGACCATTCGGTTCTTATTAGATATTTTTGTATTAGTTACAAATGAAATGGATAAATTAATAAAGTCTTTTGGATAGACTCTCTCTAATTCAACTAAGCTTAAAAGAACTGAATGTGAACGTCTCGTTCGCCTTCTTTCTTGACCTCCAAACGACTTCACCAATTAGAATTTTTGAAACATTTCTATTCAATACGTACCACGATTTACAAAAGCCTTTCCAAGATGGGACCTCGCAATCACAATGAATTCTACCACTACAACCAACCAACACCGATAATGACCTATCTTCATTCGACTCCTTGCTTACGTAAGTTATAAGGTTTTTTATGTCTGGGTTACCCGGAAGGCAATAACGTTAATAATCTAACCTCATACTCTATTGTACGCAGTCTATCAAGATTATTCATTATCTGTTTCTAACCTTTACTTGATTGCCACAAGTTTCAAACTTTAAATCTCTTACAAGGATATTATAGTCCTAACCAATGGACTATCTTGTATCTTTATTATCCAAAAAAAAAAGAAGTTGGTCCACTCTTTTCGGTCTCCCTCACTATTTCTACAAATTCTTGCTTCTCATACCATCGAACTAAAATTGTAGACAAAAGTGTTGGGAATTTAGAGTGTCTAACAAGAACTTGATAACCCTAGTTATCACCTCTCTAAATTCCCAACACTTTCGTCTACAATTTTAGTTCGATGGTATGAGAACCAAGAATTTGTAGAAATAGTGAGGGAGACCGAAAAGAGTGGACCAATTTTGAGACTTAGTGACGAAATAAAATAGTTTTATTAATATGAAAATATTAATGGGAGATTAATTCGTAAAGTGCTATATAATATTAACAAAAATTAATATCAAGAAAGTACGAATATTTTCATAAAATATCATATAATATAAAAAAATTATTATTAATTCAAGGTTTAATAAGAAAGACTTTCATAATGCAATAGAGAAAAATTATTTTTAGATGATGAGACGGAGATAGTGAAATAAGACCCGCCACCCAACAATTATTGTTATTGTTTCATTTTTTATATTATTTTTTTATCTACTTATTATTTCGTTAAAATAAATATACAATTTCGTAGTATCGCGAGGACCTACTTACTAGTGCCTTAAAAAACAGTAAAGTAATGAGTATCATGTGGAAATAGAAAAATGAAGCACTTGAAAGAGACTCGGCCTTAACCGTTAATAAATGATATTTGCTTAAACGTGACAGCTTTTAGGAAAGTTCGAGAACGACTTTAGAAAGCTAAAATAAATATTTTTTAATGATTGAATATGCAAATTCTACTTTTAATTAAATGGCTAATGGCTAATTAAACATCCATTTAGAGAAGAAACCTGTACATCTACAAACACAAATGATTGTTACACCCGACGCATGTGTTTTATGACTTTTGATAAACATAATTTTCTGGGTTATGATCAGTGTTGCAGATCTCGGAATTTCTCGGCGAGATCTCGGGGAGATCTCGGTTCAAAACTCAGCCGAGAATATTTTCTCATCTCGTTGAGATTTCTCGGTCAACGGTTAAAATCTCGGTCAACGGCACGATTTCTCGGATTTTCTCGGTGAGATCTCGGATTTTCTCGTAATTTCTCGGATTTTCTCGCAATTTCTCGGATTTTCTTCTAATTTTTCGCTCATTTCTCAAATTTTCTCGTCAAAATCCATATAAATATACATATATTTATATATTTATACATATTTATATTAAAAAAAACTAGAAAGTCAACACAAGTCAACGTCCGAGATCTCCCCGAGATTTTTCCGAGATGCCGAGATCTCCTCAAAAATGTCCAAACGAGATCTCCCCGAGATCCGAGTTCTCCAACCTTGGTTATGATTAAAACGAGACTCTTACAACCCTTCAATTATTAAATGATTACGATCTCTAATGGTTAACTCTACAAACGTGGATGTCATAAACATTGGTTAATCGTGACAAGATGAAACTGTTTACTACAACTACGAGTAACTGTACACATAAACAAAGCACGGTAATGTAACAAAAAACTATGTAAAAGAACATGATTAGAAAAATCATCTCAGTATTTGAATTCTAGATGACAAATTTGCTTTCAAGGAGTTAAAATAGTCAACATCAATTGTTCCGTAAAACCTTAATAATAAAAGAGTTTACTCGAAAAGTATAATAGATCGGTAGAAGGATGAAGTTTTCTCCGAGAATAACAAACATTTATACTAAAATATATGAGGTCTAATCGGGTTATCTCATAGATTATTTATGAACGATCTCTAAGCACCCCAAATCCCCAATATGTGTTGCTAGGAAAATCCGAACCCAAACTTCTTGTGAGAATATGATCGCTCATTGTGTCCTCTTGTCATAGTTAACTTAAGAGTATGATACAATTAGTAACTCAACTAGAAAAGCCACATGACAAAAAAAAAAAAAAAAAAAAAAAAAAAAAATTAAAAATTAATAAAAGTATACAACTATACAAGAGCTTAACTAAATCATCAATTTTCTAACCCAAACAAAGTGCAATTGTAACGACCCGAAATTTTTCGATCATTCTATACTTATGAGATTAATATTTACATAAATTAAACCTTACCAACATGATAAGAAATCCAAACTGTTGAGATTTATATTTTTGAAAAGAGTTTTACACAACGTTTGACCGTCCAATTTGACCGATGATATCACGAACTATATAACACACGATAATTATACGATTATGTATATGTACATATCTATACATATTTAACATGATTTAAGGATGGTTTAACATTTCATTGTGAACTAACAACAATGAGTTATAAGTATACTTTGAAACCACTAACTTAAGTTTTCAAAACGATAACTATATGTAACGTTCTTTGACATATATACTTACAATCTATAATGTGTTGTGATTTATGTCACCAATATGATTTAAGTGTAATGGGATTAATTTGTAACCAAAATAGTCTTGATAAATATCGAACAAGTTTGGGGAAGTGTGGAGTGCACACTTGTTTGAACTTATCTTGATTATGACGGGGGTTCGGGGGCAGCGCCCCCGATAAGCGGGGTCCAAGGGGCAGAGCCCCTGGCTGGGGTCGAGCTGCCAGGTCAGCTTGGAAATTTTTTTTTGGGCTAACATTGCTTTATTAAAAATGTCTTAAAATTTTATTTTTGACCCGGTTGGACCCAAAATAAAAGCCCGATTTTGAGCTTCTTTTACCGTATCATACCCATCATCCATACGTATTTACTATTGGTAAATACACATCAAATCAATATCCTTATCAGCTTTAGATCTGCCCTAGATAAGAGGGAATCTTATTTGTAAGCTAGCATACATTATTACCCAAAAATTCAACACAATAATTTGTCCTTGTTCCCTCAACAACCAGACTGTCCTATAAGTATCACCATCACCTTGGTTTTTCATTTCATTCTTACAACCATCTTTCTCTAACAAAAAAAAAAACACACTCTTAGGAACTCTAAGTGTTCTTCACAATCTCAGCAAATACTCATGAAGAACTAGCTTCATGAACAACCTATAATCATCATAAGAAAGTTTGATCAAGATTATTTTCTATCTTTTCCAGTAGCTTTATCCAAGTAACTTGAGGTAGTAACCTTATTCATAATCTTATTTGATTCATATTTATATAGCTATCTTATTTTGTGTTATAAAATTTTTAACAACAAGAACATAGTTTGAATGATTTCAAACCTGTTCGCAAACTAAATAGATCATTCTAATTTGATTTTTAAAACACTTCAAAACCTGTAATATATCATATTATGACAAAATCGGATTAATCATATCTTGGCTAATTAACATAATATTTAATATATATTTACTTATGATTTGATTTTATATATTCCAGGACCACCCGTAAACAACACGAGAAGATTAATCATAAGACCTCATGATTGTACGCAACATGTCATCTGACAACACGGTACTTTATGTACGCAACACGTCATTTGACAACATGGTACCATGGGTCGAGATTAATTCTGATCAATACGAATACGATGGGGTCTTTATTTATTTTATTGAGCAACTAATTATGGACCATTAACAACAGACTGCTAACTACGGACTAAGAAAATATTAAAAGTATTATAAGTATATATATATATATATATATATATATATATATATATATATATATATATATATATATATATATATATATATATATATATATATATGTAACGATTACTTGAAAAGAAAATATGTTGATATATTATATATATGGTTAGGTTCGTGATATCTATCGGAGACCAAGTCGAGTTAAATACCTTGAAGGAAAAGGTGAGTATATAGTCCCACTTTTAAACTCTAAATATTTCGGGATGAGAATACATGCATTTTATGATTTACGTTATGGACACAAGTGATTAAAAATATATATTCTACGTTGAGTTGTACCACTGGCATACTTCCCTGTAACTTGGTAACTATTATTTACATGAGGTATTGTAAACGAGAATCCTGTTGATAGATCTATCGGGCCTGACAACCCCAACCGGACTGGACGACCAGTATTCAACGGTTGCACAGTACTTCGTTTCGGTAACTACACTTGGTACGGTGTAGTAAGATTTCATAATAAAGGGAATATGCGACGTTGATTAAATGTTAAGTATGGTTATCAAGTGCTCAACAACTTAGAATATTTTTATTAAAACGTTTATATATGAAATCTTGTGGTCTATATTTATAACGCTGCCGGCATTAAACCTATATCTCACCAACTTTATGTTGACGTTTTAAGCATGTTTATTCTCAGGTGATAACTAAAAGCTTCCGCTGCAACATGTTGAATTTAAGCAAGATCTTGAGTATGCATATTTGTGTCAAAAATAAAACTGCATATCGGAGGATTTGTAATGTAAAATATGTTGGAGGTCGTATTGTTATTATCACATGTAAAGTTTGTAAGTCTAAGATTATCGCTAAACGATAATCATTATTAAGTTGTTTAAACCTTGTATTTGTAATAAAAGCTATGGTTTGTATTGTAAAAACGAATGCAGTTTTTGAAAAATGTCGCATATAGAGGTCAATACCTCGCGATGAAATCATATGTTATTGTATCCGTCCTTATGGTTAAGGTCGGGTTATGACATGTGGTATCAGAGCGTTGGTCTTAGAGAACCAGAGAATTTGCATTAGTGTGTCTTATCGAGTTTGTTAGGATGCATTAGTGAGTCTGGACTTTGACCGTGTTTGATTTCGAAAACTATCGCTTATCCTTGTTGGTTAAAAATTAATATGTAAATATTATGTAGTATTAACGTGCTAGTTGTTATGTGATAGATGTCTGGCTTAGAACTTATTATCACATTCAGCGACTCCGAACCAGACTTTTCAGATGGTGTTCCAGTCATTAATCTATCCGATGATGAAAACGACACCTTTGGGGAAGACTCACAAGTTCCGGATGAATCAATTGAAGAGGAACCGGAAAGTGATCCTGAGGAGGAAGAAATACAGGAAATTACGAAAGATAAGTTCGAATGAGGAAAGAAACGAAAGGCTACTGAAATGGAAAATCTAAATCCCGAGTCTAGAGAGGATGTTGTGGAACCAACTCCACCAGATACTTCCACACCTATTCCCGCTATTCCTATTAGTTCTATCCCGACATCCAGTTCTTCGGTTCCTCAGCCAAAACGCAGGGAGACAACCAGGATAACCTTTAAGCGATTTCTTTGAACACAAACGCTTTGGGTTAAATGATGCGCTGTTGTTTTAAACCATGAGATTATATAATGTTTTGTATAATATTACTAGTGTGGTTTGCTTAATGTTTGATGTAAGATAAGCATATGTAAAATAGTGAAGTGTGAAATGCAATAATTTTCCATGGTTAAGTATTATTTGGGTGGTAGTAATTGATTTTCGTACTAAGCTATTAAGTATGAACTTTAACGGGTAGGTACTACCCTAGATATAATTATTAAACGCTAATAAGAAGAAAAGGCTTTTATAATAATAACTGGTTCATATTATTAATAAGCTACGATGTACTGTAAATACATACTACATCTATAATATTCCATGTGAATAATTATTTTTTTCATTCTTACTGAAGATTATGGCGCGATTGAACCGAATGACGGAACAAGAAATCCAGGAACTCATCAATCAGCGAGTGAACGACAGAATGTTATGGGTCGAGGCTACAAGAGGTGCTGCAGTTAACCCAAATCCTCGTGTGGGGTGCACTTACAAAACTTTTCAAGGTTGCAAGCCCTCATCATTCAGTGGAACAGAAGGACCGGTCGGTTTAACCCGGTGGATCGAAAGAATTGAGTCTGTGTTTAAAATCAGTGGTTGTATTGAGAAGGACATGACCAAGTATGCATCGTGCACCCTACAAGATAGTGCACTCACGTGGTGAAAAAACTATGTGAAGGCCGTAGGAGGAGATGTAGCTTATGATACTCCTTGGGAAGAATTCAAAACAATGCTAATCAACGAATATTGTCCAAGGAACGAGGTTAGGAAGTTGGAAGCTGAATTAAGAAGCCTGAAAGCTGTTGGTACTGAACTCACCAACTACAATCAGCGATTCATGGAATTAGCTTTGCTATGTCCCGAATTGGTACCAACCGAAGAACGAAAGATTGAACTGTACAAAGACGGTTTGCCTAAAAAGGTCAAGGCAAATGTTACAGCATCCAAACCCAAGACTATTCATGAAGCTATCACCATGGCGAATGAATTGATGGACCAGATTATTCTGGATAAGAACACTGATGTCAAGACATCGGGAAACAAAAGAAAGTGGGAAGGTAATCATCAACAATTCAACAAGAAACAAGAAACCACGCAAGGTGTGGGTAGCGGTTCAAACTCAGGTTACAAAGGACGAAATCCTTTATGTAACAGATGCCACAAACATCACTCTGGTTATTGTAATGTGGTGTGCAACAATTGTAATCGAAAAGGTCATCTTGCTGAAGATTGTAGGGTTCCTGCTACAAATACAAACGGTACCAAGACTCCTACCACCAATGCAAATAGAACTGTCTTGGCCACTGTTACTTGTTATGGGTGTGGGAAACAGGGTCATTATAAGAGCCAGTGTCCGAATCCAGAGAAGAATAATGGATCTGCACGTGGAAGAGCATTTGTTATTAATGCTAGAGAGGCGTGTGAAGACCCGAAGCTTGTTACGGGTACGTTTACTATTAATAACTTATCTGCATCTATTATATTTGATACTGGTGCCGATAGAAGTTACGTGAGTAGAGACTTTTACGCTAAATTGAATTGTTCATCATTACCTCTAGATGCTAAGTACATGATTGAGTTAGCTAATGGTAAACTAATTAAAGCCGATAAAATTTGCCGTGATTGTAAAATAAATTTAGCCGGAGAAATATTTAAGATTGATTTGATACCCGTAGAATTAGGAAGTTTTGATGTAATAGTCGGCATGGACTGGATGTCCAAAATAGGAGCTGAAGTTGTGTGCGCCAAGAAGGCAATTCGCATTCCTCGTAAGGATAAAACGCCAGTAATGATTTATGGAGAGAAGGGTAACTCAAAGCTAAAACTCATTAGTTATTTGAAAGCTCAAAAGTGCTTGAAGAAAGGGTGCTATGCTATCTTAGCATATGTTAATAAAGTCGAAACGAAGGAAAAAGTGAAGAGCATCAACGACGTGCCTGTGGCAAGAGATTTTCCTGAAGTATTTCCGGAAGAGTTACCAGGATTACCTCCATTTAGATCTGTAGAATTTCAAATAGATCTAGTACCGGGAGCTGCACCAGTGGCTCGTGCTCCATATAGACTTGCACCATCTGAGATGAAAGAGTTACAAAGCCAATTACAAGAATTACTGGACCGTGGTTTCATTCGACCGAGCACTTCACCGTGGGGAGCTCCGATTTTATTCGTCAAGAAGAAAGACGGATCTTTCCGAATGTGTATAGATTATCGTGAATTAAATAAGTTAACTATCAAGAATCGGTATCCACTACCGAGAATTGATGACTTATTTGATCAATTGCAAGGATCATGTGTTTACTCGAAAATCGACCTAAGGTCGGGCTATCATCAACTACGCGTCAAAGAAGAAGATATTCCGAAAACTGCTTTTCGGACACGCTACGGTCATTATGAATTTTTGGTCATGCCGTTTGGATTAACGAATGCGCCAGCTGTATTCATGGACCTCATGAATCGAGTTTGTAGTCCGTATTTAGATAAGTTTGTTATCGTTTTCATTGACGATATTCTTATCTATTCCAAGAGTGAGCAAGAGCATGAGCAGCATTTAAGATTGGTATTAGAATTGTTAAGAAAAGAACAATTATACGCCAAATTTTCTAAGTGTGCGTTTTGGTTGAAAGAAGTGCAATTTCTTGGCCATGTTGTTAGTAGCAAAGGAATTCAGGTTGACCCAGCTAAAATTGAGGCCATTGAAAAATGGGAGACTCCTAAGACACCAACGCAGATACGCCAATTTTTGGGTTTAACTGGTTATTATAGAAGGTTTATTCAAGATTTTTCCCGAATAGCTAAACCATTAACAGCGTTAACACAAAAAGGGAAGAAGTACGAATGGACTTCTGAGCAGGAGAGTGCATTTCAATTACTGAAGAAGAAGTTGACTACTGCACCTATTTTATCGTTACCTGAAGGGAACGATGATTTTGAGATATATTGTGACGCTTCATGACAAGGTTTTGGTTGCGTCCTTATGCAACGGAAGAAAGTTATAGCATACGCATCCCGACAATTGAAGATTCATGAGCGGAATTATACGACACATGATTTAGAACTGGGAGCAGTAGTGTTTGCATTGAAGATATGGAGACACTACTTATATGGGGTTAAATGCAATGTGTTTACCGATCATAAAAGCCTTCAACATATCTTCGATCAGAAACAGCTGAACATGAGGCAACGTAGGTGGGTCGAGCTTATAAACGACTATGATTGTGAGATTCGCTATCATCCTGGGAAAGCGAATGTAGTGGCCGACGCTCTAAGCAGAAAGGAACGGGAACCAATTCGAGTACGAGCAATGAACATAAAAATTCGCATGAATCTCAACTCACAAATCAAAGAGGCTCAACGAGAAGCTCTTACTAAAGAAAACATAGGAAATGAAATAATGAAGAAGTATGGGAAACAGCTCGTTATACGGGAAGATGGAATTCGATATTTTGCAAACCGTATTTGGGTACCAAAGTTGGGTGGATTAAGGAAGTTGATATTGAATGAGGCACATAAGACAAGATACTCGATACATCCTGGAGTTGGAAAAATGTATCAAGATCTTAAGATGCATTATTGGTGGCCTAATTTGAAGACAGACGTTGCAACATATGTTGGGGAATGTTTAACTTGTTCCAAAGTCAAAGCAGAACACCAGAAGCCGTCAGGATTACTTCAACAACCAGAAATCCCAGAATGGAAATGGGACGGTATTACCATGGATTTCATCACAAAATTACCTAAGACTGCCTGGGGTTATGACACCATTTGGGTAATAGTTGATCGTCTCACCAAATCTGCACATTTCTTGCCTATAAAGGAAACGGATAGAATGGAGAAACTATTACGATTATACATAAAGGAAATTGTTTCAAGGCATGGAATACCTATTTCCATTATATCCGATCGTGATAGTAGATTTACATCAAAGTTTTGGCAATCACTACAGGAGGCCCTGGGAACTCGTTTGGATATGAGCACCGCATATCATCCACAAACTGACGGGCAGAGTGAAAGAACAATTCAGACTCTTGAAGACATGCTCAGGGCATGTGTGATCGATTTTGGAAACGGATGGGATAAATATCTACCATTAGCAGAATTCTCGTATAATAACAGTTATCATGCGAGCATTAAAGCTGCACCATTCGAAGCACTGTATGGAAGGAAGTGTAGATCCCCTATCTGTTGGAATGAAGTAGGAGATCGACAGTTAACTGGTCCCGAGATCATACACAAAACGACTGAGAAGATAGTACAAATCAAGGAGAGATTGAAAACAGCCCGTAGTCGCCAAAAGAGCTACGCCGATGTCCGAAGGAAACCATTAGAGTTTCAGATCGGTGACATGGTTATGTTGAAGGTGTCACCTTGGAAAGGTGTAATACGTTTTGGAAAAAGAGGTAAACTGAACCCAAGGTATGTAGGCCCGTTCAAGATCATCGAACGCATTGGACCGGTAGCTTATCGACTCGAATTACCACAACAACTCGCCGGAGTACATAATACATTTCACGTTTCAAACCTTAAGAAGTGTCTTGCAAAGGAAGACCTCACCATTCCTCTTGAAGAAATCCAAGTCGACGAGAAACTACAATTCATAGAAGAACCGGTCGAAATCATGGACCGTGAAGTTAAACAACTCAAGCAGAGCAACATACCAATCGTTAAGGTTTGTTGGAATGCTCGAAGGGGTCCCGAGTTTACTTGGGAACGAGAGGATCAGATGAAACAAAAGTACCCACATTTGTTTCCCGAGAACGCAAAATAGGTACAATTTTAAAATTTCGGGACGAAATTTATTTAACGGGTAGGTACTGTAACGACCCGGAATTTTCCGATCATTCTATACTTATGAGATTAATATTTACATAAATTAAACCTTACCAACATGATAAGAAATCCAAACTGTTGAGATTTATATTTTTGAAAAGAGTTTTACACAACGTTTGACCGTCCAATTTGACCGATGATATCACGAACTATATAACACACGATAATTATACGATTATGTATATGTACATATCTATACATATTTAACATGATTTAAGGATGGTTTAACATTTCATTGTGAACTAACAACAATGAGTTATAAGTATACTTTGAGACCACTAACTTAAGTTTTCAAAACGATAACTATATGTAACGTTCTTTGACATATATACTTACAATCTATAATGTGTTGTGATTTATGTCACCAATATGATTTAAGTGTAATGGGATTAATTTGTAACCAAAATAGTCTTGATAAATATCGAACAAGTTTGGGGAAGTGTGGAGTGCACACTTGTTTGAACTTATCTTGATTATGACGGGAGTTCGGGGGCAGCGCCCCCGATAAGCGGGGTCCAAGGGGCAGAGCCCCTGGTTGGGCTAACATTGCTTTATTAAAAATGTCTTAAAATTTTATATTTGGCCCGGTTGGACCCAAAATAAAAGCCCGATTTTGAGCTTCTTTTACCGTATCATACCCATCATCCATACGTATTTACTATTGGTAAATACACATCAAATCAATATCCTTATCAGCTTTAGATCTGCCCTAGATAAGAGGGAATCTTATTTGTAAGCTAGCATACATTATTACCCAAAAATTCAACACAATAATTTGTCCTTGTTCCCTCAACAACCAGACTGTCCTATAAGTATCACCATCACCTTGGTTTTTCATTTCATTCTTACAACCATCTTTCTCTAACCAAAAAAAAAAACACACTCTTAGGAACTCTAAGTGTTCTTCACAATCTCAGCAAATACTCATGAAGAACTAGCTTCATGAACAACCTATAATCATCATAAGAAAGTTTGATCAAGATTATTTTCTATCTTTTCCAGTAGCTTTATCCAAGTAACTTGAGGTAGTAACCTTATTCATAATCTTACTTGTTTCATATTTATATAGCTATCTTATTTTGTGTTATAAAATTTTTAACAACAAGAACATAGTTTGAATGATTTCAAACCTGTTCGCAAACTAAATAGATCCTTCTAATTTGATTTTTAAAACACTTCAAAACCTGTAATATATCATATTATGACAAAATCGGATTAATCATATCTAGGCTAATTAACATAATATTTAATATATATTTACTTATGATTTGATTTTATATATTCCAGGACCACCCGTAAACAACACGAGAAGATTAATCATAAGACCTCATGATTGTACGCAACACGTCATCTGACAACACGGTACTTTATGTACGCAACACGTCATTTGACAACATGGTACCATGGGTCGAGATTAATTCTGATCAATACGAATACGATGGGGTCTTTATTTATTTTATTGAGCAACTAATTATGGACCATTAACAACAGACTGCTAACTACGGACTAAGAAAATATTAAAAGTATTATAAGTATATATATATATATATATATATATATATATATATATATATATATATATATATATATATATATATATATATATATATATATATGTAACGATTACTTGAAAAGAAAATATGTTGATATATTATATATATGGTTAGGTTCGTGATATCTATCGGAGACCAAGTCGAGTTAAATACCTTGAAGGAAAAGGTGAGTATATAGTCCCACTTTTAAACTCTAAATATTTCGGGATGAGAATACATGCATTTTATGATTTACGTTATGGACACAAGTGATTAAAAATATATATTCTACGTTGAGTTGTACCACTGGCATACTACCCTGTAACTTGGTAACTATTATTTACATGAGGTATTGTAAACGCGAATCCTGTTGATAGATCTATCGGGCCTGACAACCCCAACCGGACTGGACGACCAGTATTCAACGGTTGCACAGTACTTCGTTTCGGTAACTACACTTGGTACGGTGTAGTAAGATTTCATAATAAAGGGAATATGCGACGTTGATTAAATGTTAAGTATGGTTATCAAGTGCTCAACAACTTAGAATATTTTTATTAAAACGTTTATATATGAAATCTTGTGGTCTATATTTATAACGCTGCCGGCATTAAACCTATATCTCACCAACTTTATGTTGACGTTTTAAGCATGTTTATTCTCAGGTGATAACTAAAAGCTTCCGCTGCAACATGTTGAATTTAAGCAAGATCTTGAGTATGCATATTTGTGTCAAAAATAAAACTGCATATCGGAGGATTTGTAATGTAAAATATGTTGGAGGTCGTATTGTTATTATCACATGTAAAGTTTGTAAGTCTAAGATTATCGCTAAACGATAATCATTATTAAGTTGTTTAAACCTTGTATTTGTAATAAAAGCTATGGTTTGTATTGTAAAAACGAATGCAGTTTTTAAAAAATGTCGCATATAGAGGTCAATACCTCGCGATGAAATCATATGTTATTGTATCCGTCCTTATGGTTAAGGTCGGGTTATGACAGCAATACAGGCTTGCCACTACTAAAAATATGGGAACGGGTGACGAAGTTTTTTACGGCGCTCAAATATCGCCGCAAAAATGGTACTAGACGAAAAAAATTTCACCTTTTTGACCAACAATTGGGTCCACCGAGCAATTGCAGCGAGATATCGTCAGGGTGTCACTGCAATTGAGTAATTGTTTTCTATTCATTTTCTTTCCATTTACTTTTAGTTAAACGTTGAAAAAATTCATACCCAGCCTTTTGCGGTGAGGTGGTCGCCGCAAATAGTAAACGCAAAAAGAGATTTTATTTAATTTTCATTTTAATTTTCACTCCAATCTTAATAATTATCCATGGTGAGTGGCGGAGCCAACAAATCTGATGACTGGTGGCACAAATAATAATTAACTTTTTCTTTTGTTAAATTGTGAATATCTTTTATATCATTGTTTTTAAATATTATTATTATGTTGCTTTTAAGATACCGTAATTCTTTTGGTGTAAATCTATATCCTAATATACATTTCATCACATCCTTAATAACTATTGGTCTATTTTAACAATGGGGGCTGATTCGTGAAATGTCCCGTTCTTATTGATTAAAAACGTTCCATATTAATTGATTTCGTTGCGAGGTTTTGACCTCTATATGAGACGTTTTTCAAAGACTGCATTCATTTTTAAAACAAACCATAACCTTTATTTCATAAATAAAGGTTTAAAAAGCTTTACGTAGATTATCAAATAATGATAATCTAAAATATCCTGTTTACACACGACCATTACATAATGGTTTACAATACAAATATGTTACATCGAAATCAGTTTCTTGAATGCAGTTTTTACACAATATCATACAAACATGGACTCCAAATCTTGTCCTTATTTTAGTATGCAACAGCGGAAGCTCTTAATATTCACCTGAGAATAAACATGCTTTAAACGTCAACAAAAATGTTGGTGAGTTATAGGTTTAACCTATATATATCAAATCGTAACAATAGACCACAAGATTTCATATTTCAATACACATCCCATACATAGAGATAAAAATCATTCATATGGTGAACACCTGGTAACCGACATTAACAAGATGCATATATAAGAATATCCCCATCATTCCGGGACACCCTTCGGATATGATATAAATTTCGAAGTACTAAAGCATCCGGTACTTTGGATGGGGTTTGTTAGGCCCAATAGATCTATCTTTAGGATTCGCGTCAATTAGGGTGTCTGTTCCCTAATTCTTAGATTACCAGACTTAATAAAAAGGGGCATATTCGATTTCGATAATTCAACCATAGAATGTAGTTTCACGTACTTGTGTCTATTTTGTAAATCATTTATAAAACCTGCATGTATTCTCATCCCAAAAATATTAGATTTTAAAAGTGGGACTATAACTCACTTTCACAGATTTTTACTTCGTCGGGAAGTAAGACTTGGCCACTGGTTGATTCACGAACCTATAACAATATATACATATATATCAAAATATGTTCAAAATATATTTACAACACTTTTAATATATTTTGATGTTTTAAGTTTATTAAGTCAGCTGTCCTCGTTAGTAACCTACAACTAGTTGTCCACAGTTAGATGTACAGAAATAAATCGATAAATATTATCTTGAATCAATCCACGACCCAGTGTATACGTATCTCAGTATTGATCACAACTCAAACTATATATATTTTGGAATCAACTTCAACCCTGTATAGCTAACTCCAACATTCACATATAGAGTGTCTATGGTTGTTCCGAAATATATATAGATGTGTCGACATGATAGGTCGAAACATTGTATACGTGTCTATGGTATCTCAAGATTACATAATATACAATACAAGTTGATTAAGTTATGGTTGGAATAGATTTGTTACCAATTTTCACGTAGCTAAAATGAGAAAAATTATCCAATCTTGTTTTACCCATAACTTCTTCATTTTAAATCCGTTTTGAGTGAATCAAATTGCTATAGTTTCATATTGAACTCTATTTTATGAATCTAAACAGAAAAGTATAGGTTTATAGTCGGAAAAATAAGTTACAAGTCGTTTTTGTAAAGGTAGTCATTTCAGTCGAAAGAACGACGTCTAGATGACCATTTTAGAAAACATACTTCCACTTTGAGTTTAATCATAATTTTTGGATATAGTTTCATGTTCATAATAAAAATCATTTTCTCAGAATAACAACTTTAAAATTAAAGTTTATCATAGTTTTTAATTAACTAACCCAAAGAAGCCCGCGGTGTTACTACGACGGCGTAAATCCGGTTTTGCGGTGTTTTTCGTGTTTCCAGGTTTTAAATCATTAAGTTAGCATATCATATAGATATAGAACATGTGTTTAGTTGATTTTAAAAGTCAAGTTAGAAGGATTAACTTTTGTTTGCAAACAAGTTTAGAATTAACTAAACTATGTTCTAGTGATTACAAGTTTAAACCTTCGAATAAGATAGCTTTATATGTATGAATTGAATGATGTTATGAACATCATTACTACCTTAAGTTCCTTGGATAAACCTACTGGAAAAGAGAAAAATGGATCTAGCTTCAATGGATCCTTGGATGGCTCGAAGTTCTTGAAGCAGAATCATGACACGAAAACAAGTTCAAGTAAGATCATCACTTGAAATAAGATTGTTATAGTTATAGAAATTGAACCAAAGTTTGAATATGATTATTAACTTGTATTAGAATGATAACCTACTGTAAGAAACAAAAATTTCTTGAGGTTGGATGATCACCTTACAAGATTGGAAGTGAGCTAGCAAACTTGAAAGTATTCTTGATTTTATGAAACTAGAACTTTTGGAATTTATGAAGAACACTTAGAACTTGAAGATAGAACTTGAGAGAGATCAATTAGATGAATAAAATTGAAGAATGAAAGTGTTTGTAGGTGTTTTTGGTCGTTGGTGTATGGATTAGATATAAAGGATATGTAATTTTGTTTTCATGTAAATAAGTCATGAATGATTACTCATATTTTTGTAATTTTATGAGATATTTCATGCTAGTTGCCAAATGATGGTTCCCACATGTGTTAGGTGACTCACATGGGCTGCTAAGAGCTGATCATTGGAGTGTATATACCAATAGTACATACATCTAAAAGCTGTGTATTGTACGAGTACGAATACGGGTGCATACGAGTAGAATTGTTGATGAAACTGAACGAGGATGTAATTGTAAGCATTTTTGTTAAGTAGAAGTATTTTGATAAGTGTATTGAAGTCTTTCAAAAGTGTATAAATACATATTAAAACACTACATGTATATACATTTTAACTGAGTCGTTAAGTCATCGTTAGTCGTTACATGTAAGTGTTGTTTTGAAACCTTTAGGTTAACGATCTTGTTAAATGTTGTTAACCCAATGTTTATAATATCAAATGAGATTTTAAATTATTATATTATCATGATATTATCATGTATGAATATCTCTTAATATGATATATATACATTAAATGTCTTTACAACGATAATCGTTACATATATGTCTCGTTTAAAAATCATTAAGTTAGTAGTCTTGTTTTTACATATGTAGTTCATTGTTAATATACTTAATGATATGTTTACTTATCATAGTATCATGTTAACTATATATATATCCATATATATGTCATCATATAGTTTTTACAAGTTTTAACGTTCGTGAATCACCGGTCAACTTGGGTGGTCAATTGTCTATATGAAACATATTTCAATTAATCAAGTCTTAACAAGTTTGATTGCTTAACATGTTGGAAACATTTAATCATGTAAATATCAATCTCAATTAATATATATAAACATGGAAAAGTTCGGGTCACTACAGTACCTACCCGTTAAATAAATTTCGTCCCGAAATTTTAAGCTGTTGAAGGTGTTGACGAATCTTCTGGAAATAGATGCGGGTATTTCTTCTTCATCTGATCTTCACGCTCCCAGGTGAACTCGGGTCCTCTACGAGCATTCCATCGAACCTTAACAATTGGTATCTTGTTTTGCTTAAATCTTTTAACCTCACGATCCATTATTTCGACGGGTTCTTCGATGAATTGAAGTTTTTCGTTGATTTGGATTTCATCTAACGGAATAGTGAGATCTTCTTTAGCAAAACATTTCTTTAAATTCGAGACGTGGAAAGTGTTATGTACAGCTGCGAGTTGTTGAGGTAACTCTAGTCGGTAAGCTACTGGTCCGATACGATTAATAATCTTGAATGGTCCAATATACCTTGGATTTAATTTCCCTCGTTTACCAAATCTAACAACGCCTTTCCAAGGTGCAACTTTAAGCATGACCATCTCTCCAATTTCAAATTCTATATCTTTTCTTTAAATGTCAGCGTAGCTCTTTTGTCGACTTTGGGAGGTTTTCAACCGTTGTTGAATTTGGATGATCTTCTCGGTAGTTTCTTGTATAATCTCCGGACCCGTAATCTGTCTATCCCCCACTTCACTCCAACAAATTGGAGACCTGCACTTTCTACCATAAAGTGCTTCAAACGGCGCCATCTCAATGCTTGAATGGTAGCTGTTGTTGTAGGAAAATTCTGCTAACGGTAGATGTCGATCCCAACTGTTTCCAAAATCAATAACACATGCTCGTAGCATGTCTTCAAGCGTTTGTATCGTCCTTTCGCTCTGCCCATCAGTTTGTGGATGATAGGCAGTACTCATGTCTAGACGAGTTCCTAATGCTTGCTGTAATGTCTGCCAGAATCTTGAAATAAATCTGCCATCCCTATCAGAGATAATAGAGATTGGTATTCCATGTCTGGAGATGACTTCCTTCAAATACAGTCGTGCTAACTTCTCCATCTTGTCATCTTCTCTTATTGGCAAGAAGTGTGCTGATTTGGTGAGACGGTCAACTATTACCCAAATAGTATCAAAACCACTTGCAGTCCTTGGCAATTTAGTGATGAAATCCATGGTAATGTTTTCCCATTTCCATTCCGGGATTTCGGGTTGTTGAAGTAGACCTGATGGTTTCTGATGCTCAGCTTTGACCTTAGAACACGTCAAACATTCTCCTAAGTATTTAGCAACATCGGCTTTCATACCCGGCCACCCAAAATGTTTCTTGAGATCCTTGTACATCTTCCCCGTTCCAGGATGTATTGAGTATCTGGTTTTATGAGTTTCTCTAAGTACCATTTCTCTCATATCTCCAAATTTTGGTACCCAAATCCTTTCAGCCCTATACCGGGTTCCGTCTTCCCGAATATTAAGATGCTTCTCCGATCCTTTGGGTATTTCATCCTTTAAATTTCCCTCTTTTAAAACTCCTTGTTGCGCCTCCTTTATTTGAGTAGTAATGTTATTATGAATCATTATATTCATAGATTTTACTCGAATGGGTTCTCTGTCCTTCCTGCTCAAGGCATCGGCTACCACATTTGCCTTCCCCGGGTGGTAACGAATCTCAAAGTCGTAATCATTCAATAATTCAATCCACCTACGCTGCCTCATATTCAGTTGTTTCTGATTAAATATGTGTTGAAGACTTTTGTGGTCGGTATATATAATACTTTTGACCCCATATAAGTAGTGCCTCCAAGTCTTTAATGCAAAAACAACCGCGCCTAATTCCAAATCATGCGTCGTATAATTTTGTTCGTGAATCTTCAATTGTCTAGACGCATAAGCAATCACCTTCGTTCGTTGCATTAATACACAACCGAGACCTTGCTTTGATGCATCACAATAAATCACAAAATCATCATTCCCTTCAGGCAATGACAATATAGGTGCCGTAGTTAGCTTTTTCTTCAATAACTGAAACGCTTTCTCTTGTTCATCATTCCATTCAAATTTCTTCCCTTTATGCGTTAATGCAGTCAAGGGTTTTGCTATTCTGGAAAAGTCTTGGATGAACCTTCTGTAGTAACCAGCTAGTCCTAAAAACTGGCGTATGTGTTTCGGAGTTTTCGGGGTTTCCCACTTTTCAACAGTTTCTATCTTTGCCGGATCCACCTTAATACCTTCTTTGTTCACTATGTGACCGAGGAATTGAACTTCTTCCAACCAAAATGCACACTTTGAAAACTTAGCGTACAATTCTTCCTTCCTCAATACTTCTAACACCTTTCTCAAATGTTCACCGTGTTCTTGGTCATTCTTTGAGTAAATAAGTATGTCATCAATGAAAACAATGACAAACTTATCAAGGTATGGTCCACACACTCGGTTCATAAGGTCCATGAACACAGCTGGTGCATTAGTTAAACCAAACGGCATGACCATAAACTCGTAATGACCGTAACGTGTTCTGAAAGCAGTCTTTGGAATATCATCTTCTTTCACCCGCATTTGATGATACCCGGAACGTAAGTCAATCTTTGAATAAACAGACGAGCCTTGTAGTTGATCAAATAAGTCATCGATTCTCGGTAGTGGGTAGCGGTTCTTGATGGTAAGTTTGTTCAACTCTCGGTAGTCGATACACAACCTGAATGTACCATCTTTCTTCTTGACAAACAAAACAGGAGCTCCCCACGGTGATGTGCTTGGTCGAATGAAACCACGCTCTAAAAGTTCTTGTAATTGGCTTTGTAGTTCTTTCATCTCGCTGGGTGCGAGTCTGTAAGGAGCACGAGCTATTGGTGCAGCTCCTGGTACAAGATCTATTTGAAATTCAACGGATCGATGTGGGGGTAATCCCGGTAATTCTTTCGGAAATACATCAGGAAATTCTTTTGCGACGGGAACATCATTGATGCTCTTTTCTTCAGTTTGTACTTTCTCGACGTGTGCTAGAATAGCATAGCAACCTTTTCTTATTAGTTTTTGTGCCTTCAAATTACTAATAAGATGTAGCTTCGTGTTGCCCTTTTCTCCGTACACCATTAAGGGTTTTCCTTTTTCTCGTATAATGCGAATTGCATTTTTGTAACAAACGATCTCCGCTTTCACTTCTTTCAACCAGTCCATACCGATTATCACATCAAAACTCCCTAACTCTACTGGTATCAAATCAATCTTAAATGTTTCGCTAACCAGTTTAATTTCTCGATTCCGACATATATTATCTGCTGAAATTAATTTACCATTTGCTAATTCGAGTAAAAATTTACTATCCAAAGGCGTCAATGGACAACTTAATTTAGCACAAAAATCTCTACTCATATAGCTTCTATCCGCACCCGAATCAAATAAAACGTAAGCAGATTTATTGTCAATAAGAAACGTACCCGTAACAAGCTCCGGGTCTTCCTGTGCCTCTGCCGCATTAATATTGAAAACTCTTCCACAGCCTTGTCCATTCGTGTTCTCCTGGTTCGGGCAATTTCTAATAATGTGGCCCGGTTTTCCACATTTATAACAAACTACATTGGCATAACTTGCTCCGACACTACTTGCTCCGTCATTACTCGTTTCGACACCATTTGTTCCTTTCGTTTTATTAACCCCTGGTCCGTAGACCTCACACTTCGCCGCGCTATGACCATTTCTTTTACACTTGTTGCAAAATTTGGTGCAGAACCCCGAGTGATTCTTTTCACACCTTTGGCATAGCTGCTTCTGATTGTTGTTGTTGTTGCGGTTATTATTGTTGTTGGGATGATTGTTGTAGTTGCTGTTGTTGTTGTTGTTGTTGTTGTTGGGCCGTTTGTTGTAGTTGCGATTGATGTTGCGATTGTTGGGATAATTGTTGCGATTATTGTTGTAATTGCTGTTGTTGTATTGGTGATTCTTATCACCGTTTTCCTCCCACTTTCTTTTGACTTGCTTCACATTGGCCTCTTCAGCAGTCTGTTCTTTAATTCTTTCTTCAATTTGGTTCACGAGTTTGTGAGCCATTCTACATGCCTGTTGTATGGAGGCGGGCTCGTGTGAACTTCTATCTTCTTGGATTCTTTCCGGTAATCCTTTCACAAACGCGTCGATCTTCTCTTCCTCATCTTCGAATGCTCCCGGACACAATAGGCACAATTCTGTGAATCGTCTTTCGTACGTGGTAATATCAAATCCTTGGGTTCGTAACCCTCTAAGTTCTGTCTTGAGCTTATTGACCTCGGTTCTGGGACGGTACTTCTCGTTCATCAAGTGCTTGAATGCTGACCACGGTAGTGCGTACGCATCGTCTTGTCCCACTTGCTCTAGATAGGTATTCCACCATGTTAACGCAGAACCTGTGAAGGTATGCGTAGCGTACTTTACTTTGTCCTCTTCAGTACACTTACTTATGGCAAACACCGATTCGACCTTCTCGGTCCACCGTTTCAATCCGATCGGTCCTTCGGTTCCATCAAATTCCAAAGGTTTGCAGGCAGTGAATTCTTTGTAGGTGCATCCTACACGATTTCCTGTACTGCTAGATCCAAGGTTATTGTTGGTATGTAGCGCAGCCTGTACTGCGGCTATGTTTGAAGCTAGAAAAGTACGGAATTCCTCTTCATTCATATTCACGGTGTGTCGAGTAGTCGGTGCCATTTCCTTCAAAATAGTTAAATGGAACAAGTTAATCATACAGAATATTAAGAGTAGTTAATAGTATTTCGTAGCATAATATGAACTCATTTATAAAAGCTTTTTCTTCATATTAGCGTTTTATAAGTTTAAATTCGGGTAGTACCTACCCGTTAAGTTCATACTTAGTAGCTAATATACAATTCAACTACTACAATTCTATATGAAAAACTGATTATAATAATATTTCGCGTTCAAACTTTTATACAATATTTTACAAACTTACAATACCGCTTATTTTACATAAAGCATGAAATATAGCACACAATAACTTTGATACAAGATAGTTGTGAAGATAATTCTAGCTAGTACACAAGTCGTTCAGCAAAGGCAATAAAGACACGTAATTCATACGTCCAGAAACAAGTCATGCATTCTGGTTTTACTAGGACTACTTCCCATCCTTGGTCTTGTGCAACATAACCGTTATGGCCGTTGATAAGACAGCGTGTTGTAACGTTATCAAAGGGACGAGGGTTACGTAATGTCCAACAGTCCCGTAATAATCTAAAAACCTCATTTCTTACCCCAATTACCGACTCCGTCACTTGTGGAAATGTTTTGTTTAATAGTTGTAGCCCGATGTTCTTGTTCTCACTTTGGTGAGAAGCGAACATTACTAATCCGTAAGCATAACATGCTTCTTTATGTTGCATGTTAGCCGCTTTTTCTAAATCACGAAGTCCAATATTCGGATATATTGAGTCAAAATAATTTCTTAACCCGTTACGTAAAATAGCATTTGGGTTCCCCGCAATATATGCGTCAAAGTAAACACATCGTAACTTATGGGTTTCCCAATGTGATATCCCCCATCTTTCAAACGAATGTCTCTTATAAACCAAGACATTCTTGGAACGTTCTTCGAATGTCTTACAAACTGATCTCGCCTTAAATAGTTGTGCCGAGGAATTCTGGCCGACTCTAGACAAGATTTCATCAATCATGTCTCCGGGTAGGTCTCTTAAAATATTGGGTTGTCTATCCATTTTGTGTTTTTAAACTGTAAAATAGACAAGAGTTAGATTCATAAAAAAAATACTTATTAATACAAGCAATTTTTACATATATCATAAAGCATAAGAACACTATATTACATATATTACACCACACGAATACAACTATCTTATTCCGACTCGCTCGTTTCTTCTTCTTCAGTTTTGGTTCGTTTTGCCAAGTTTCTAGGGATATATGATGTTCCCCTAATACGAGCCGTCGTTGTCCACATTGGTTTAGAAAAACCTGGTGGTTTAGAGGTTCCCGGGTCATTGTTACAACTTAAGGACTTCGGGCGTTGACGATACATATAAAGTTCATCGGGGTTGGAATTAGATTTCTCTATTTTTATGCCCTTTCCCTTATTATTTTCTTTTGCCTTTTTAAATTCAGTTGGGGTAATTTCTATAACATCATCGGAATTCTCGTCGGAATCCGATTCATCGGAGAATTGGTAATCCTCCCAATATTTTGCTTCCTTGGCGGAAACACCATTGACCATAATTAACCTTGGTCGGTTGGTTGAGAATTTTCTTTTACTTAACCGTTTTATTATTTCCCCCACCGGTTCTATTTCTTCATCCGGTTCCGATTCTTCTTCCGGTTCCGACTCTTCTTCCGGTTCCTCTTCGGGAACTTGTGAATCAGTCCACGAATCATTCCAATTTACATTTGACTCTTCATTATTATTAGGTGAGTCAATGGGACTTGTTCTAGAGGTAGACATCTATCACATAATATCAAACGCGTTAAGAGATTAATATATCACATAATATTCACATGTTAAAAATATATAGTTTCCAACAAAATTTGTTAAGCAATCATTTTTCAAGTAAACACGGTCGAAGTCCAGACTCACTAATGCATCCTAACAAACTCGATAAGACACACTAATGAAAAATTCTGGTTCTCTAAGACCAACGCTCGGATACCAACTGAAATGTCCCGTTCTTATTGATTAAAAACGTTCCATATTAATTGATTTCGTTGCGAGGTTTTGACCTCTATATGAGACGTTTTTCAAAGACTGCATTCATTTTTAAAACAAACCATAACCTTTATTTCATAAATAAAGGTTTAAAAAGCTTTACGTAGATTATCAAATAATGATAATCTAAAATATCCTGTTTACACACGACCATTACATAATGGTTTACAATACAAATATGTTACATCGAAATCAGTTTCTTGAATGCAGTTTTTACACAATATCATACAAACATGGACTCCAAATCTTGTCCTTATTTTAGTATGCAACAGCGGAAGCTCTTAATATTCACCTGAGAATAAACATGCTTTAAACGTCAACAAAAATGTTGGTGAGTTATAGGTTTAACCTATATATATCAAATCGTAACAATAGACCACAAGATTTCATATTTCAATACACATCCCATACATAGAGATAAAAATCATTCATATGGTGAACACCTGGTAACCGACATTAACAAGATGCATATATAAGAATATCCCCATCATTCCGGGACACCCTTCGGATATGATATAAATTTCGAAGTACTAAAGCATCCGGTACTTTGGATGGGGTTTGTTAGGCCCAATAGATCTATCTTTAGGATTCGCGTCAATTAGGGTGTCTGTTCCCTAATTCTTAGATTACCAGACTTAATAAAAAGGGGCATATTCGATTTCGATAATTCAACCATAGAATGTAGTTTCACGTACTTGTGTCTATTTTGTAAATCATTTATAAAACCTGCATGTATTCTCATCCCAAAAATATTAGATTTTAAAAGTGGGACTATAACTCACTTTCACAGATTTTTACTTCGTCGGGAAGTAAGACTTGGCCACTGGTTGATTCACGAACCTATAACAATATATACATATATATCAAAGTATGTTCAAAATATATTTACAACACTTTTAATATATTTTGATGTTTTAAGTTTATTAAGTCAGCTGTCCTCGTTAGTAACCTACAACTAGTTGTCCACAGTTAGATGTACAGAAATAAATCGATAAATATTATCTTGAATCAATCCACGACCCAGTGTATACGTATCTCAGTATTGATCACAACTCAAACTATATATATTTTGGAATCAACTTCAACCCTGTATAGCTAACTCCAACATTCACATATAGAGTGTCTATGGTTGTTCCGAAATATATATAGATGTGTCGACATGATAGGTCGAAACATTGTATACGTGTCTATGGTATCTCAAGATTACATAATATACAATACAAGTTGATTAAGTTATGGTTGGAATAGATTTGTTACCAATTTTCACGTAGCTAAAATGAGAAAAATTATCCAATCTTGTTTTACCCATAACTTCTTCATTTTAAATCCGTTTTGAGTGAATCAAATTACTATGGTTTCATATTGAACTATATTTTATGAATCTAAACAGAAAAGTATAGGTTTATAGTCGGAAAAATAAGTTACAAGTCGTTTTTGTAAAGGTAGTCATTTCAGTCGAAAGAACGACGTCTAGATGACCATTTTAGAAAACATACTTCCACTTTGAGTTTAATCATAATTTTTGGATATAGTTTCATGTTCATAATAAAAATCATTTTCTCAGAATAACAACTTTAAAATCAAAGTTTATCATAGTTTTTAATTAACTAACCCAAAGAAGCCCGCGGTGTTACTACGACGGCGTAAATCCGGTTTTACGGTGTTTTTCGTGTTTCCAGGTTTTAAATCATTAAGTTAGCATATCATATAGATATAGAACATGTGTTTAGTTGATTTTAAAAGTCAAGTTAGAAGGATTAACTTTTGTTTGCGAACAAGTTTAGAATTAACTAAACTATGTTCTAGTGATTACAAGTTTAAACCTTCGAATAAGATAGCTTTATATGTATGAATCGAATGATGTTATGAACATCATTACTACCTTAAGTTCCTTGGATAAACCTACTGGAAAAGAGAAAAATGGATCTAGCTTCAATGGATCCTTGGATGGCTCGAAGTTCTTGAAGCAGAATCATGACACGAAAACAAGTTCAAGTAAGATCATCACTTGAAATAAGATTGTTATAGTTATAGAAATTGAACCAAAGTTTGAATATGATTATTACCTTGTATTAGAATGATAACCTACTGTAAGAAACAAAGATTTCTTGAGGTTGGATGATCACCTTACAAGATTGGAAGTGAGCTAGCAAACTTGAAAGTATTCTTGATTTTATGAAACTAGAACTTTTGGAATTTATGAAGAACACTTAGAACTTGAAGATAGAACTTGAGAGAGATCAATTAGATGAAGAAAATTGAAGAATGAAAGTGTTTGTAGGTGTTTTTGGTCGTTGGTGTATGGATTAGATATAAAGGATATGTAATTTTGTTTTCATGTAAATAAGTCATGAATGATTACTCATATTTTTGTAATTTTATGAGATATTTCATGCTAGTTGCCAAATGATGGTTCCCACATGTGTTAGGTGACTCACATGGGCTGCTAAGAGCTGATCATTGGAGTGTATATACCAATAGTACATACATCTAAAAGCTGTGTATTGTACGAGTACGAATACGGGTGCATACGAGTAGAATTGTTGATGAAACTGAACGAGGATGTAATTGTAAGCATTTTTGTTAAGTAGAAGTATTTTGATAAGTGTATTGAAGTCTTTCAAAAGTGTATAAATACATATTAAAACACTACATGTATATACATTTTAACTGAGTCGTTAAGTCATCGTTAGTCGTTACATGTAAGTGTTGTTTTGAAACCTTTAGGTTAACGATCTTGTTAAATGTTGTTAACCCAATGTTTATAATATCAAATGAGATTTTAAATTATTATATTATCATGATATTATCATGTATGAATATCTCTTAATATGATATATATACATTAAATGTCTTTACAACGATAATCGTTACATATATGTCTCGTTTAAAAATCATTAAGTTAGTAGTCTTGTTTTTACATATGTAGTTCATTGTTAATATACTTAATGATATGTTTACTTATCATAGTATCATGTTAACTATATATATATCCATATATATGTCATCATATAGTTTTTACAAGTTTTAACGTTCGTGAATCACCGGTCAACTTGGGTGGTCAATTGTCTATATGAAACATATTTCAATTAATCAAGTCTTAACAAGTTTGATTGCTTAACATGTTGGAAACATTTAATCATGTAAATATCAATCTCAATTAATATATATAAACATGGAAAAGTTCGGGTCACTACAATTCGTACACCATAAAATTTAGCCATACACTAAATATGCATTACAGTGTTGTACAGTACAATATTTATATACACCTTTGGTGGTATATGGCTAAAATCTAGTGGTGTATGAATCAGCTCCCTTTAACAATAGTGTACAAAAATTTAAAAATTTGTTATGTTCCCTGTTGAGTTACTTGGTATAATTTCTATAATCGGATAAACAAAGTACAAAAGAATATATGTACAAAGCTCTAACATATAAGCATAAAAAATCAAAGCTATTAACATAGAGCATAAACACTATATATGTTTCTTAACATTACATCACAATCGAAGCCGTTCAATAAAAAAAATTATAACAAAAAATCACAATTGAATCATATAAACAATAAAGTACTTCCCTTCTTTTTCTTTTTGTTTTTATGTGGCCGACAACACAAAGTACGAGTGTAGACTCTATTGTTAAGTCACGTTTCAAACATGTCTATTCATATTTGAACTACCACGTGTAATGAATAATCTAGAACAATATATTCAGCCAATAGTTTATCTAATGGACCTTAATGGCCTGGTAGCAAAGTAGCACAGAAAAAATTTAATGGATGCACTGGTTATAAAAGCCCAACTATAACCTCAACTTAACCCATTGAATAATCATTTGGACTGGGCTGACTGGTGGCACGGGCCACCATAACATATATGAGTATTGATGAAAATACACTTTTTTAAGGCTTTAAACAAAATACACTTTTTTAAAAAAAAATTGCCTTTTTACACCATTCGGTAGACGGGATTTCTGTCTACCACCTTTATCTGTCGTCTACTATTATTTTTACAAAGTAGTAGACAGCTTTTTCGTCGACTACTTAATAAATGTGGTCTACTACGTAGTAGACGAAGTTATAAGGTAGTAGACGTAACCCTGGTCTACTACGTAGTAGACGAAGTTATAAGGCAGGGTTACGTCTACTGCCTTATAACTTCGTCTACTGTCGTCTACTATTATTTTTACAAAGTAGTAGACAGCTTGTTCGTCGACTACTTAATAAATGTGGTCTACTAGTAGACGTAACCCTGATCTACTACGTAGTAGACGAAGTTATAAGGCAGTAGATGTAACCCTGATCTACTACGTAGTAGACGAAGTTATAAGGCAGGGTTACGTCTACTGCCTTATAACTTCGTCTAATACGTAGTAGACCACATTTATTAAGTAGTCGATGAAAAAGCTGTCTACTACTTTGTAAAAATAATAGTAGACGACAGTAGAAGGTGGTAGACAGAAATCCCGTCTACCGAATGGTGTAAAAAGACAATTTTTTTAAAAAAAAAGTGTATTTTGTTTGAAGCCTTAAAAAAGTGTATTTTGAATAATTTCCCCATATATAGTGGCTCCGCCTCTGCCCATGGTATATTTTGCGGTCAGCGTCGCCGCAATTGGTCAACGCAAAAAAGTTCCTGTTATATTTTTCCCTCGAAGAGAGTGAGTTCACGCTAAATTTTTCCCTCCAAGAGAATAAATTTTCCATTTTATCTGATATAAAATACAAAGAGAATCACCTAGTTGTTAAAATTCTTCATCTATAGCTTACTGAGTAATGATGTTTTCCTTTTTATTATTATTATTTTTTTTTTGAAAGGCAAGATATTCAATAAGAAGAACACGAGCAAACAACACGGGAAAGCTACAGAACGGAGCTAACCCAAGAACGGAAACGAAGAAACAACATGGGAGCCTAGAAAGCAACCCAACACGAGAAAATTAAATATTACATATTACAATACACAGATGGATTTGAGAGCCACGAGAGCCAATCTATACTATTCTTCTTTAGTTTTCTCGAGACCCAATCGAAGGACATGACTTGAATGTCGTTGAAAATCACCGAAGCACACGAAGATTGATTCTTGAAGACCTTTGCGTTACGATTCTTCCAAAGCAAGTAGGCACTCACCAATTCTACGGCTTGCCAAATTTGAATGCCAAGCGAAGAAGAAGTGAAAGGAATAATACCATGAAGAATATCATTGAAGCCACGATTTATGCCATTTCCAATACCCCACCAATTGTAAATCCTTAACCAAACTTCTCTGGAAAGCTTGCACCCTATAACCGCATGGTCAACCGATTCAATATCATCGTCACATACGGGGCATCGAACCGAATGAAGGTCAATTCCCCTTTTGTCAAGTTCCACACGAACCGGTAATCTTTTTTTCATAACCCTCCAAGTGAACACTTCAAGTTTTGTTGGAACGAGATTGTTTTTCAAAGTTTTTTGAACTACACCCGATTGACTTGGAAACATAGCCGAAGTAATGATATTTGAAAGTTTTTTAACGGAGAAAATACAGTTATTAGCTAGATTCCAACTCCAAGATGTCGGACGCGTGAAATCAAAAGAAATCATCGATAGAAGATTGCTGAGTTCGACCAATTCATCGTGGGTCCGTCCGGTTGGATTACGCACCCAAGACCACTCGAATTGAAGATGATCCGCTGGCATAGACTGATTTTGATTGGCGTTAGCACCCTGACCTGCAGCAGCAAATTGAACCAAATAATTCTGACCTGCACCCGCTGGATGGCCCAAACCGAACAGATCTGCAGCAGCTGCATTCCCGGACCCATTTTGACCTGCAGCAGCCCTCTGATCCGCACCAAACTGACCAGCAGCAGCCCTCTGACCCGCAGCAAACTGACCTGCAACAATTGGACCTGCAACACCTTGCTGATCCGTAACAATCTGACCTGCAGCAACTGTTTTGATCTTTTCATTCACGTGAACTGAAGGATTCGATTCCAACCGAAATAGCCGCTGAAACATATCACAGAAGCGCACCGACCCACACCACGTTTCTTCCCAAAAAGATGTTGTACTGCCTTCACCCAGAGATTTCTGAAATGAATTTTTAAAAGGTATATGCAACTCTTCAATGTGATTTCCTGCAAGAATAATGTTACTCCAAATGCCCGCGGACGGAAGATGGGCAAGCCCATTATCCGCCCGAAGGCCACCGTCAATTCCATAAATACTTTTGATAATTTTAGTCCAAAGACAGTCGGTTTCGGTTTCGGTTTTCCTTTTTATTATGCATTGGTACTTCATAAATTCACACATCGTGATATAAGCTGTATGAATTATATATTGTGAAGAGTTAATTTGTCGCTAACTTATATTATTGATTATACCGTGTATCGAATTAGTAGTTGTGAAGTATGATTACTCTACTTATACGTATTTCAACATTAAGGTAATAGATGATTAAGGAAATTTTATCTTTCATGAATATGAAAAGTGAAATTTGGTGACCGCTAACACATCTGAACCATTCCCTATCACTTTTGATTTCTATTAGTATACGGTATCCTGAATGGGCTTGCACGTTCGTAAATGGGTCTATATTGCCACCTTCAATTCTATAATGTTCTTCGGTGATGGATTATAAGCTAAAACTTTTCTGTGGATGGAGGACTTGGTGCTAGGCGATTAATGTGGCAAAATTCACCAGGTGACTGTGTATTTATACGAACATGCAAGTTTTGATGTATTCGTCGAGCGTACATTTGTAATATATAGTTTCCATGATGTTTTTTGCACATTCCAATGTATAAATGGTATCTACTTTCTTTCATTTTGTGGTTCTGATGTTGTTCAATGATGTACAAAAGCTTAGTTTTCAGGAAGATACTACGAGCATCAATGAGAAAAACTGTGCAATCCCTTGGTTACACGAAAGTCCTTGTCCCCCAAAGGTGGTTATAGATTTAAAAATTAATTTTAAAATAATTTTATATTGATCTTAAAAGGTCCAACTGATGTTAATTCTTTTAGGTAAGATTCGTGATAAATACTAAGAAAACTGTGCAACCACTATCTTTTGTTTCAACTTTGAACAAACTTGGTGTTACATAAAAAGTTACATAGAAGACTTGCGATGGTTTAATATTATTCACATCTAACTTTTGCTACCTTTTGTATGATCTATTATAAGTTTTGCATCTATTAATCGATTCAATAACAAACGTCGATTTATTAACGACTTGACTGTCACATATATATAGCCTAAATTGAAATTTAGACAGATTTAAAACCCATGAAAATTTGATTCTATCATTTCCATGACATCTCATATTTTTTTTCTTTTTTTCCAAACCTACCTATTGACCGGAGGTCCATTAAGAAGCAATCTCTATCCATAAAACATTGAGAAGGGGATTTTTGCTATTCTTGGAGTGTTTCACTATTATTGAATAAATGACTTATCTAGAGAAATGATTGTCAACATTTTACTTTCCTCACACCTCATTTTTGTGGAATTGAAATTTTTGTTGTTGTTGTTGTTGTTGTTGTTTTATTATATTTTGTTAACGTCTCAACTAAAATGTGTTACCCCGTGGCCCTTATAGCCTTGTGTGAATTTACTTAATAATTTTTATTCTATAACGTCTAAACTTAAATGTGTTACCCCTTCTAGCCTCGTGTGAATAAATTATTATAACTCACAAAAGTCATCTTAAATAATTTTGCATCCAAGAGAGATTATGCTAGATTTTTTTCACCAAATTAACACTCACGCTAGTTGCTCGCCACAAAAGACTCGCCACAAACTGGTACGAAACATGTTGCGAAAAAACGCCCAGAATTCCGGGCGGGGAGCTGCAAATACAGCAAAAAGGTGTTGTAAATTACCAGGCCTTTTGCAGCGAGCGTCGTCGCAATAAGTGGAAACAAAATTAAGTTTTGATGACCAGTTATTGCGGCGACGCGCTTCGCAATTAGTCGACTCTAAGAAACAGCCCAAAAAACTGGCCAAGAGATAGGATTTTCTATCGCGGCGACGTGCGTCGTAAAAGGTCGACACCAAAAAAGAAAGCCAGAAAAGTTCGTTTAAAATTTGGCTCTTTTTTTTTTGCGGCAATGAATCCCACTACATCGCCACAAAAAGTCGGGAAAAGTTAGTTTGTTTTTTTAAAGAATGGGCCCCATGTGAGTGCGTCGTAATTAATCGTCACAAATGACATAACACGGTGAACCTTTAGAGACACGGACTTAATCTCGTCACATAAAGTTTTTGTGGCGAGAAACGAGCCTTTTTGTAGCGCGTTTTTTTTTCTTCTTCACAAAAGGTGTTTTTCCTATAGTGTGCATATGTCAAATACAAAATGGAAGTAGTAACCATTAGTTTATGAAACATTATCGTTTATGACTCGTACATAACAAACACATATAAGATTTATGGTAATTAATAATTAATATCTCAATATGCCTTATTGTTTAAGGTAATCAAAACAGTCTTGTCCTCGTAATCCTGTTGCAAATGAAGGTGTTTCCGAGAGTGATTCACACTAATCCTGTTGCAAATGAAGGTGTTTCCGAGAGTGATTCACACGCTCCCGGGTTCACTAAATTTAAAGGATTTTATAACACTAATAATACTGGCGGCTTGAATTGTCACACATCTTTAACTGTTGATGATCTCGGGAACATAAATTTACAAGCCGATTACCTTCGGCTCGGCTTTGATAATTGTTTTAACGTTGGTGATTTACTCGGTCTCAATCTTAATGGTAATAAGTTTGAAGGGGGTTGCGCACGTGATTACTACAGTTTCTCATGAAGATCATCTCCATCAATAGTTGCGGATCCAAAGTTTTTTCGAAACGGAAATGGATCAAAGATTTATGTGTCACGGAAAACGTACAGTTTCTTGCTCTTCAAGAATCGAAGATGACCCGACTTCAATTGTTTCGTCTTGAGTCCATGTGGGGTAACAATCAATTCGATTATGCTTTATCGTTGGCTCGTGGTTTCTCGGGGGGTATCATTTCTATGTGGAACCCTCATTCGTTTGTTAAAGAAAATGTGTGGTGCTTTAACCACTATCTCATCGTTAAAGTTCTATGGGTGCGAGAGAATATTGATGTGTACATGATAAATGTTTATGCTCCACAACGTCTCTCGGACAAAGTTTGTGTATGGAATTCGATTACAAACTTTATGGCTTCGAATAATGGTGATTATATTCTTTTTGGAGATTGGAATTCGGTCCGAGAGGAAAGTGAACGATGTGGTACTGAGTTTTCGGCCCGAGATGCTCATTTTTTTAATGATTTCATCGAAAGATCCTCTCTTCATGAAGTTGTTCTTGGCGGCCTTAAATATACTTGGAGGCTTAAAGATGGAAGTAAATTTAGCAAATTGGACCGTTTTTTCGTTACTAATAACATCATGTCTTCTTTAGAAGACCTTAAGGGCAAGGTTCTCCCGAGGGGTTTTTCAGATCATTCTCCTATCATGCTCTTTCAAGACAAGATCGATTTTAGCCCTACTTACTTCAAAGTGTTCGATTCTTGGTTCGAAAGACATGATTTTGATTCAAAGGTTCGTGAGGAATGAAACTTTATTAACTCAAGTTCTAATAGAGATATTATCGCTAAACTTAGATCTTTAAAGCAATCACTTAAAAGCTAGATACATCATTCGAGAAGCACTGAATTCACCCATTTACGTGATCTAAAACAAAGTATTATTGATCTTGACTTGATCATTGACACAGGTACTGCTACCGCTGCTGAGATCGAATCACGCCATAATTTTTTTAAGGAACAGGAAGATCTTACACGTCTTGCCTCACTTTATGCTCTCCAAAAGTCGAGGGTAAAATGGGACGTAGAAGGTGACGAGAATTCTAAATATTTTCATTGCTACTTAAAACGTAAACAAAAACAACAACACATTCACGGGCTTATGATTAACGGCACATGGGTCACCGATCCTACTACTATTAAAGATATGTTCTTTGACCTTTTTAGCGCCAAATTTGAACAGGCCCAATCGGCTGTTTTTTTTGAACCTGTCAGCCCAATTCGTTCATTAACAGCAGATGATGCTTCGTTGTTGGAAGCTGACTTTGATGGGGATGAAATTGAAAAAGCCGTGTGGGATTGCGGGAGTTCCAAGTCTCCTGGTCCAGACGGGTATTCATTTCGCTTTATAAAACATTTCTGGGACATCCTTGTGATAACCCGGAAAATTTCCGATTAAATTTAAACTAACTTCGACTGTTTCCAACGATTCACGAACAACCGGCTATAAAAAGATATTTAAATATATATGTGTGTATATATATATCATTTACCATCATTATTATTATCAGTATTATTATTAATATTATTAATATTAATAATTATCATTATCACAATTAATAATATTATTAGTATTATCACTTTGACTAAAATTATTAAAATTATTATAAATATCATTATTGTTAAATTAATACAACTTATTATTAATAATATTGTTATGATTAATAATTATCATTAACCTTGTATTTAACATTATTATTATTATAAGTATTATTATTATTAATACTACAATCTATTATTATTATTATTATTATTATTATTATTATTATTATTATTATTATTATTATTATTATTATTATTATTATTATTATTATTATTATTATTATTATTATTATTAATATCATTATTATTACCATTAATGAAATCATAAACATTATTATCATTATTGAGTATTATTATTATTATTATTATTATTTTTATTAATTATATTAAAAGTAATATTATTATTATTATTATTAATATAATAATAATAATAATTATTATTAATATTATTATTAATAATATTATTATTAATTATTAATATTAATTAAATTAAATGATTCAGACATTTACCTAATTAGGTATCGGCTTTTGGGATTATTTTTTCCTTAGTGATCGAGCTTTAATTTTTTTATCCCAACTGAGTAATTCCATTGTCGACCACATTCATTAAACAAACATATGTACATCTTAAATCATTCATCATTATCATGTATATATGTTACTACTGCAATTCATAAACAAAACACAGAAATTTTGAGAAACAGAAGCTCGATACCTCTGTTCTTAAACTCTTGAGCCAAAAAACGATTTTGTATTGATTTTCAAAATCCATAAATGCAGATGTGTTAGAAATCATTTACTTAAACTACCTGTAAAGTTTCAGAATCAAATTCTTTGATTTGAATCATAATTTTCGAGTCAAACCTTTGGAGTAAAAAGTCAACAAATTTGTTCTTCACGAAATTCGTTTTTATCTTGATGTTTCTGTTGAAATTAAGGGTTCACAAAGATTCTAGGAAGGATTTAGAACTTATTTCGTTTAAAAATCGTGGCCTAAAACATCCTTAAATCCAAAATCAAGTTTGAGTATTTTTTTTTTCGACGAACAGCAGGTATATATATATATATATATATATATATATATATATATATATATATATTGTTCCTGTTTAACAAAGATTACTCACTACAGGATCATTTTTAATTCAATTTCAAGTCTAAATTCAATTTAATAATACGCTGTTGTGATTATATTGGTTTATGGTCGATTGATATATAAGAAGAAGATGAAGAAGGAAACATAAAAGTAATACGGGTTTATATGTAAATAAAGATAGATTAATAATAGAAAAATAGAGATGGGTCGATGGTTAAGTTGTTGTTCGGGTGGGCGAGAGGTCGCGAGTTCGAGCCCCGTCTTGGGCATTTGTTTTTAGAAAAGCTTGTCAAGGTAGTTTCCTTTATCAAAGTTTTTATTTTAATTATTATTGTTATTATTATTAGCATTATAATAATAATAATAATAATAATAATTATTATTATTATTATTATTATTATTATTATTATTATTATTATTATTATTATTATTTTGACTATTATTATTACTAATAAAAGTTACCAAGTATTATTAACATAATTAAAATTAAAATTAAAATTACTATTATTACTACTACTAAAATTATTATTACTAGTATTATTAGTAAGTATTATTAATATTATCATTAGTATTATTAAAAAGTATTATCATTATTATCATTTTCACAAAAATTATAATTTTTGCTATCATTAACACTATAATATTATTATTTTTATTACTAGTATCACTATGAATAATACCATTATCATTATGAATATTAATATTATTATTATTACAAAATAATACAACTATTTATTCATTATTATTATTAAAATCATTTTATCAAACAAATACTTATACATATAATATATATATATATATATATATATATATATATATATATATATATAACAAATGAAATAATATATATAAACTTATTCGATTATAAGTATATGTGTTAATATATATACTTGATATAGGTTCGTGATTTCGTGGGCAACTCTACACTTGTTCAGTGCCATCCTATGCATATTTACTACAAATTATCGTATCGTATCATGAGTTTTCATAGCTCCTTTTTTATCTATATTTTTGGGCTGAGAATACATGTACTATTTTTATAAATGATAGATACAAGTACAAACTATTATGCGACCAACATGAGTATTTTTATTGTGTTCATTTGAAACATACAAAACCCTGCTTTGTAATATCATTAATTGCTAGATAATGAAGAGGCAAACGGAATTATTATAAATAGCGCTATTGGGAGTAATGTGACGACCTGGAAATTTCCGACCAAATTTAAACTTAATCTTTATATGATTTCGACACGATAAGCAAAGGCTATAATCTCAAGTCTTAAAATTTTTGAACGGTTATCATGAAATCATTTGACCTTCGACAATTTCCGACGATTCACGAACAATTGTGTGTAAATAAATATATAAATATATATATATATATATATATATATATATATATATATATATATATATATATATATATATATATATATATATATATATATATATATATATATATATATATATATATATATATAGAAAAATAAAAATGTATATATAATTGTGAATTTATAAAGTACACTTTAAAAATGAAAAAAAAAATATAAGAATAATTAAATTAATACTAGAATGAATATATAAATATATGATATTATTTTTTAATCTACATATATATGAATAATATATATAAGTAATAATATATATATTGTAAAATACATAAAATGTATAAATATTGAATATTTAATATATGTAACCTATAATTATTAATGATTACTAAATTATAATATTAATATATTTAATTACAATCTAAAATATGAATGTTATATTATTTACTTTCATTATTAATATTAGTATATAATTATTTAATATAATTGATACATCTAATTTGTGATATCATTATAATTAGTGATAAAATTATACTTGTAAGTTATTATTATTATTATCTTTATCAATATTATTATCATCGTAATTATTATTATAAAATAATACAAATTATTAATAGTATTACTAATAATAACATTATAAACACTATTATAACTATTAGTATTATTATTACCTTAAATATTATGATAATTATTATTATCTGTATTAATATGTTATTATTATTAATAATAATTTAGTATTTTTATTTTATTATTAATAGAACTATTATTAACACTAAACAAATATATAAAAGATTATATACAGAGAATTGGAATCAAATCTGTTACATGTAACTATCTAACTGTGTTTAATTTGTCCTTCATTCACTAAACTAGTACAAATTACGAATTCAATCACCAGATCAATCCAAAATCAAGTTGCATATCATAATCAAACTTTATGTAGTTTTGTTTTCTGCCTCTCTGATCTTGTTACATATCAAAATCATTTCACAATACGTACATAATTTGTTTCCAGTCATTTTCTGCTTCATATTTTTTTTTGTTTCTTCCTTCTTGGCTGGAATATTTTTTGTCGACACCACAATCATATAAGTGTGATTCTTACTCTTGCTCTCTACCTATATAACCACATATACATGCATCTTAAACAAGAGCATCTAAATGATTATATCACAAAACCACCTAACCTGATCACCTTAGGATGACCATGAATCGCCATTGTAACGACCCTGGATTTTCTAACGTTTATTTATTAATAATTGTTATTATTAATACTTGTGATTAAACGAATGTATGTTATTACATTTACATGTTGCCATGATTAACCGTACTTGACTTTTAAATGCCCGAAATGTCTCTGTGACACACGAAACTTTCACGCATAATATTTTTAGATATTATTTGCATTCATGATTAAGTTTTATTAATCATTTTAATTAACTAAAGTTATTAGTTAATTACTTGGGCCTTTATTAGTGTTAATGGACTTTTACTTGGATTAATTTGTTAATTAATACATACTTGGGCTTTATGATTGAACATGGGCTTATAAAGCCCACCCTACCCATATTAATGGACTTAGTTAGACCACTAACACTTGTAAGTATCACTTTTTAAAATGAACTAGTTAGTTTAAGAGACTTGGAATCTTGTTACTACACAATCCCCATGAAATCAACTCCATTAACCAACTTTTAATACCTTTACCATGCATGAACTAGTGGTTTTTTTGCCTCCCCCTTTGTTGAGCTGCAGGCCGTTGGCCTTGGGGACCCTTTAAGGGTGTTTTGGTTCAAATTTTCTTATTACAAACTCACTAGTTTTCTCTCATTCCATAACACACATACTTGCTTTTATTTTCTCTCTTTTCTCTCATAGATTTGTAAGTAACTTGAACACTTTTCTCTCTTTTCTCCTTGCTTAAAACCGAACCATAACAACCCTTAAACATCATCATCATTTGTTGTTCAATGTTGTTTTGTTACATGTTCTTGTTTAATGTACAAGTACTTACTTGTTGTTGTAGTTATTCTTTACTAATTTCAAGAATCAAACTTACTAGTTTGTTCTTCATTTATCTTGTTCATAACAAGAACACACAAGAACTAACTTACTAGTTATGTTCTACAATTATTGTTTTAAAAAGATTGTAAGTTCATGGTTGTAAATCATACTTGAAGCTCATGAAGTAAACTTAAAGTTTTCTTTCTAAAGATCAAACTTTGGTTTGAATCTTTAAAGTATGCAACCCATGAACTTATTAACTTGTTTACCTAGCTTATTTACTTCATTTACTTGCACTTTAATTTCATGATTTATGTTCTTGTTGGTCAAGTGTTACTAGTTAACATTGATCTCATTAATCTTGAACTAAAAGTTAACTTTAAAAGTTCAAGAACATGTAAGTAAGTTTTCTTTAATTATAACTTTGTACACTTATGTTAGATCTAGACTTTTGAGTCTTAGATCTTCAAGATCAAACTAAGAACTATGTTCTACAACTTAAGATCTTGATTTTATAAGTTTATTTTCAAGTTGTAACTTATTATTAGTTTTAAAGTTCATGTATGTGTTAGATCTAAGACTTTGATGTAACTTTGGTTCATCAAAACACTTGCAACACTTAAGTGAGTTGTGCTTCATGTCTTAGACTTACACTTGGGTTATGATGGTCAAACCTTGGTGAAAATGATGCAAACAAATCAACGAGTTGTACACTTGAAGCTATATGCATCAAGGATGAGAACCATGATAAGCATCGAGCACCAAGAACCACCGGAACCTACTGACCCTACTGTTTTACTATTTCTGTGTCTGACCCGTACAACCTGGGCTACTGTAAAGATGATTTTCAGATAGCTCTGTTCGAGTAGATAACTTTTCATATAGGACTCGTCTTAATCCGAGTTACGGTTTAGGATTTATGGCCCTCCGATCGTCACTATGTCCATTTAACGTTGTGCTAAAAATTCTGACCTACTCGCACTTAGACCGTCGCCACGGTCAAACGAAGACGATTTTGCTTCTGTAATTTTTACCATAACTAAAGGACTCATATACGGAGCCACGGCCACTGGTCTCACCTTATTTCAGTAGGTATAGAGGCCGTGGTGACTGACCGAACTCAACCTTTGTTTTAAACTACTTTCATAAACGAAACCTACTTTACACCTTTTGTTTGATGATGAATGATGATGACCCTTAAGACCTTATTTACATATTTTTAAACCTATTTGGATAATTTACTGACTTAGTACTATTTAACTTAGGTTGAGGACCCGTTTGGACAACCTTCATTACTTGCTTACTTTCCGAGTCATACTTTACCGCTACTTTATCATTGTGAGTTATAGCATTCCCTTTTTACTTTAACTTATTTTGGGAACTGAGAATACATGCGGATTTTATGTTTTACATACTAGGCACGAGTACTTAAACTTATATATGTGTGGGTTATACAACAGCATAAACATTCCCTTTAGCTCGGTAACGTTTAATCATTGGTTTTTGAACCGTGAACGCGAATCTTAGATATGGATCCATAGGGTTTGACCTCCCCACTCGGGCTAGTAGCGCTAGCATTTAACGAGTGTTTAATACTTCGTAAACATAAGCACTTGCCAAGTGTACTTTCAGGGAAACGTTAAGTTAGTTACCAAGTGCCCACGGTTAACATATACTTTATCATACTGTTTTGAAACGCTCTTTGTAGCACTGAAATCTCGTGGCCTACCTTACTTACTGTTATACTTAAACTATATCTCACCAACCTTTGTGTTGACGTTTTTAAGCATGTTTTTCTCAGGTGCTTAAGGTTATTTGCTTCCGTTGTCGTGCTAGTCTTGCTGTAGACACCCGCTGCTCTAGAGTTATCACTGCATGAACTGTTTATATTGCATTCGAACTTTAATACATTTGAAACTATGTTTTGTAACGACCTAAGGGTCACATACATTTATTCATGCTTGCTATTTGTGGAAGCATACTGTTGGTGTAAAACAATTGACGTCGGTTATGACGTCATCTTTTTATCGTGAATGCAACTTCTTTTATTATAGCATATAGTACTTAACCTTGTAATGATCCTGTTGTTGATGATTCGTACACGATGGTTTTGTACGGGGCATCACATTTGGTATCAGAGCATTGGTTGTAGGGAATTAGGTTGTATTAGTGAGTCTGAGACCGACCCGAGTAGGATTCACTAATAGGACTAATCTACAACTTGCTAGTTTACGTGTTTTTGCTGAACTTACTGCATGCTGCTGCTTACTTTTACTGCTACATGCTGTATGCTACTACATGATTTCACTACTGCCTGATATTACTTGCTTTCGATTGCATGCTACTTCTGTACGATTCGTTATTATTGCCATGCTACTTATTGTTATACATGATTTAAACTGTTGGCCTAATACGTGCTTGCTTTATGACTTACTGACATGAAAAAATTTATTTTTCCTTGTTCAGATGTCGAATACTCCACCTGCTATAATTTTGGGTAGTTCAAACTCGTCAGCCACCCCACCTGCTAATGCTGCCGACACACCGATCCCGCTACCCACGAGTGACTCCGGCGCTTCATCTTCCGGGACTAGCAGCCAGGCGCCTACCCCAGTGGTTACTTCTAGCGGAGCCCAGGACCCTTCGGAGATTACAGCTCCATCTGCCCCCGGACCTTCAGGATCACAGCCCCGCTCCGGCGAGATTGTGATTCCCGCAGAGTTCGGGGAAGGTCCATTCCGTAACCGGTATCGCCATTGGTGCCGACGCGCCCCTGATGGACGTCTCATTCCGATCGGACCTGCTCGTTACCAACAGATGATGGCTGCTCAAGGACGACCAGTTCAGCCACCCGTACAACCACCACATGATTCGGACGACCCGTCATCCACTGATGCATCATCCGACGACACCTACTCAGACGACTCCAGTGATGATGAGGACCCTGCTGATGTACCTATACAGGCACCCTCCACCCCGCCGAAGAAGCGGTACCATTTTGATGGCACCGTCATCCCAGGGGTGAATGGAGGTCGTGCTTTCACTGACCCATTTGGTCGGCATCGTAGGGTTATTGCTCGTAAGCGGCTTGTGTCGTACCCTGCCGACCCACAAGTGCATAAGGCACCCCGTTACGTACTGACTATTTATGGAGCCGGAACATCTGCACCCCATTATGTAATGTCTGCACCACCGGCACCGCCCGCACCGCCAGCACCGCCAGCACCGCCTGCCCTACCATCTCCCACTGTCGAGGAATTGATAAGGGAGGTGGAGATCCTCCGAGCTCGAGTTGCTGAGCTAGAGGACCAGATGGCCCATGTATGGACATCCTTCACCCACCTTCACCGTAGAGTTTTTGTATTTTAGATTTCATTATGTAATCTAGTTGTAGTTTTATGTTTCACTTATGTATTGTACGGACTTATTCAGATGTATGAAACTTATTATTATTAATGGAACTTTGCGTTATTAAATTCTTGCACGATGTTCTATTTACATTACTGTACGATGATTCTGTGGTATTTGTACCTAGATGCGTTATTTAAATAACATGTGATGTTTTGATTCCATGTTGGTTACTATATATACTGTATTATTACTATTTGAATACTGGATTTTGACTTGAGTCAAAATTTTTGTTTAGAACATCATGGCTAACGGTCGATCCACACCTACTGCTGCTCAAATTGAAGAGATGATCCAAGAACGTGTAGCCGCAGCCATTGCGGAAATGCAACCCCAAGCTCCACCGCCACCGCCACCACCACCGGTTATTCAACCCATTCGAAATGGGTGTACTTACAAGGAATTCCAGAGCTGTAAACCACATAACTTCAGCGGCACTGAGGGACCGGTTGGTCTCACTAGATGGTTTGAGAAACTTGAATCAGTATTCCGAGTTAGCAACTGTTCGGAGGACAACAAAACCAAATTTGCTTCTTGCACGCTGTCTGACAGCGCGCTCACATGGTGGAACACAATGGCACAGGCACAAGGCATTGATGAGGCGTATGCTACGCCATGGGAAGAATTTAAGTGTGCCATGATTGAGGAGTATTGTCCGAGAACCGAGATACAAAAGATGGAAATGGAATTCATGCAGTTAAAGGCCGTTGGGAACGACCTTGATGGTTACAACAGGAGATTTTTGGAACTAGCCCTGATGTGTCCGACAATGGTCACCCCAGAATTCAAACGAATGGAAAGGTACTTCTGGGGACTCCCTAAGAGCATTAAGGGAAACGTCACCTCGTCCAAATCACCAAATGTTCCTGAAGCGATGTGCATGGCGCATACTTTAATGAATCAAATAACCATTGATGAACCGGAGAAAACTAAGTCTGAAGCGGGTACTAGTGAGAAGCGCAAATGGGATAACAACAACAACAACAACAACAACAACAACAACAACAGGGGAAGGAACTATGATCAAAACCCTGCGAAACGACATGAGGGTTTTAGGGGAAACAACAACGGTGGAAACCCCAATCCGAACACCAACATGAACCCAAACTACAAGGTAACCCTACCTCAATGCAAGAGGTGTTACAAACACCACACTGGGTATTGCAATGTTGTCTGCGAGAAGTGTCAACGGTCTGGGCATGTTGGAAAAGACTGCAAGGTCACCACTTTGAATGGGAAGCCGAACACCAACGGGCCGAAGAAGTGTTACGAATGCGCGCAGACGTGCCATTTCAGAAATGCGTGTACAAATAAGCGAAAAGATGGCGGACCACCGCGCGCTAGAGCTTTCAATGTTAATGCAAGAGACGCACGCGAAAACCCCAACTTGGTGACAGGTATATTCAAAATCAATAATCTTTTAGCTTCTGTCTTGTTTGATACTGGTGCGGATAGGAGTTATGTATGTAGACATTTTTGCGATAAGATAAATTGGTCATTAGTCCCATTAAAAGAGAGTATGCTTGTCGAGGTCGCAAATGGAAAACTTGAGAAAGTTGGCCATATCAGTCGAGGAGCTATTATCAACATAGCTGGTGCAGATTTCAAAATCGATTTGATACCCATCAAACTGTAAAGTTTTGACGTGACAGTCGGTATGGATTGGTTGAGCAAGATAAAGGCTGACATTATCTGTGGAGATAAAGCTCTTCGTATACCACAAGGAGACGGTGAGCCACTGGTTATTTACGGAGAGAGATGTACCTCGAAGTTGAACCTCATTAGTTGCGTGAAAGCGCAAAAGATTATGGAGAAGGGACGTCGTGCTGTCCTAGCGCATGTGAAAACAGTAGAAACTGAGGTGAAGAGCGTGACGACGTTCGAATTGTGAACGAATTTTTCGATGTCTTCCCTGAAGAATTGCCTGGATTACCGCCGCCGAGAGCAGTAGAGTTTCAAATTGATTTGGTACCAGGAGCTGCACCTGTAGCTCGCGCACCTTATAGACTTGCACCTTCCGAGATGCAAGAATTATAGAGTCAACTACAAGAACTGTTAGACCGTGGATTTATCCAACCAAGTTTCTCGCCTTGGGGGCGCACCTGTGTTTTTTGTGAAGAAGAAGGATGGATCCTTCCGTATGTGTATCGACTACCGTGAACTCAACAAATTGACAATCAAGAATCGGTATCCTCTTCCCCGAATTGACGATCTTTTTGATCAACTACAAGGATCGCTCGTTTACTCAAAGATCGATTTGCGATCCGGTTATCACCAGTTGAGAGTAAAGGAAAGTGACGTAATGAAAATCGCATTCAGGACCCGTTATGGTCATTATGAGTTTCTCGTGATGCCATTCGGTTTGACAAATGCACCTGCCGTGTTCATGGATCTCATGAATCGTGTCTGCAAGCCGTACTTGGATAAGTTTGTTATCGTCTTCATAGATGATATCCTTGTGATGACCCGGGAATTTCCGACCAAATTTAAACTTGAATCTTATATTTCCGACCAAATTTAAACTTGAATCTTATATGGTTTCGACACGATAAGCAAAGTCTGTAATGTTGAGTCTCGAAAACTTTAGAACAATTTACATGAATGCATTTGCCCATTCGACCATTCCCGACGATTCACGAACCGTTGTTTGTAACTAATTATGTATATACATATATATATATATATATATATATATATATATATATATATATATATATATATATCTATATATATATATAAATTAAAGTATATATATATAATAATTTGAAAGTTTAAAATATAAATTAAACATTAAAAATTAAAAATGTAAAGTAGGACATAAAATAATTAAGTTATACTTAGATTAAACCTATATTTAAATATATGATTTCTATAAGTAATTATCATTATATGTATATTGTACTATATATAAAGTTTATAAATAATAAAGAATCAATAAAAGTTGTTATATAATATAATAAATGATTATTAAATATTACGTAATTGATAATATATATAATGTTAATGTATGTAAGTACAAGTGAAAAATGTAGTTGTTATACTTTGTTATTACTCTCAATATTAATATTAATATCTGTATTAGTTATATTATTAGTCTTAACATATAATTTATATAGATATGAAAATTTATACATTTAAATTGTTATATCACTAATATTATTGTTACCATAATTAGTAGGTAAATTATGAATTTAACTATCATTATGATTATCTTTATTATTATTAATATTATCGTTTTTATCAGTAAAACCATTATTAATATTATAAATATTTATATAAAAATAACACAATTTATTATTATATTATCATTAGTAATATCACTTATAATATTGTTATTATCATTTGTTAGTAAGATTATTATTATTATTATTCATATAATTATTATTATTAGTATTAGTATTATTAATATAATTATTAATATTAATTATATATATAGAATAAAATACAGATGTATAACCCTTATATTAAGGAATTCAGTTTCATTTCATTATCATGCTTTATCTAAATCCTACTTCTGTCCAAGATTGATTACATATCAAAAATCAAATTAGTACGATTGTGTTTAAAGGGGTTATTTTTTTAAATATAATTTGGTACGATTGCAAAATCTGTCGATAATTAATCTGCTATCAAACAAAGGATGACACTGATATACTTTGACATTCAATGAACTTGGCATACTCACTTTTAATTATCAACTCTTTCATCCCTATAATATCGAATTAAATGAAAACTGAGGAAGAAAAAGCAGTTTACTGCTCTGTTCGTTTTATTTTTTAATTCCATCGAATTATCAACAATTTCAAAAATCTATTAATACAATTCAGTTAGAAATCCTTTATTAAAACTATCTGGAAAGTTTTAGCTTCCAATTCCGTTTATCGAGTTGTAATTTCGAAGTCAAGGGTTTTGAAATAAAAAGTCAAAGATTGTTCATCAGTGAAATTCGAGTTTTCTGTTTTGATTTAAGTTTAATTGATAACCCAGATAGTTTCTATTAGTTATTTGGAACCTTTTTCATGTTATAATCATAACTTGTAACAGCCTCTATTTCCAAAATGGATTTTGAGTTTTTAATATTTTTTTTAACGAACAGCTACTGCTGTTCTTATTTTTTTTTTTTTTTACTTTCTTCGCTTCTGTTAATTTAAAAATAACCAATACATTTATGTTTCAAATCTATGGCATAACTTGTAAACATTGTGTGAATTGATTTTGGTCTGTCGATTTGGGATTTGAAGAAGATGAATATGATCACAGAAGAGTACGAGTTATATAGTTTTGGGTTTCTTATAAATCAGAAAAAAGCTGGGCAGCCCAGCTGGTCTAACGTGTAACAGGTTTATGAAGGGTCGCGGGTTCGAGTCCCGACTTGGACGGTTTGCTATATTTTTTTGAGCCTTTAATGACTTTAAGGTAGTAATCAATTTCTGTTTATTAAAATTATTAGTATTATTATCATTGCTATTATAAATTTTATTATTATTATTATTATTATTATTATTATTATTAAAATTATTAGTATTATTATCATTGCTATTATAAATTTTATTATTATTATTATTATTATTATTATTATTATTATTATTATTATTATTATTATTATTATTATTATTATTATTATTATTATTATTATTATTATTATTATTATTATTATTATTATTATTATTATTGTCATTGTTATTGTTATTATTGTTAGTGTTACAAATATTATTATTTTTATTATTATTACTAATAAGTAATAGTTATCATTTATCACTATTATTATTACAATTAGAGTTATAACTAAAAATAATGTTATTACTACTATTATTATTATATTTATTAACTACTAATAGATGTATTATTATTATTATTATCATTATGTTAACGTAAATACTATGCCTAACATTATTATCATTTAGATTAAGTAAAGTCATTAATATTATTAATGACATTATTAGTAATCTTCATATCAATATAATTAGATACAACTATTTATATATAGCAAACATTATTATCTATGTAAAATATATTTATAAGTATACTACATGTAAGTATAAACTAATAAGATTACCAATCCTTATATGAATATCCATATATAATAAATTAAGTATTTTTAATATATATATATATATATATATAAATATATATATATATATATATATATATATATATATATATATATATATATATATATATATATATATATATATATATATATATATATATATATATATATATAGACATATATAACTAAATAGATAATAATCATTATCAAAAATATATACAAATAAATTACATAAAGTTATAATTATTTGATTATGAGTATATGTTTTAATATATATATGAATGATATAGGTTCGTGAATCCGAGACCAACCTTACTTTTGTACAATGTGGTTATATGTATTTTTACTACAAAATACATTAGGTGAGTTTCATTATTCCCTTTTTATATATATTTTTGGGACTGAGAATACATGCGCTGCTTTTATAAATGTTTTACGATATAGACACAAGTAATCGAAACTACATTCTATGGTTAAATTATCGAAGTCGAATATGCCCCTTTTTATTAAGTCTGGTAATCTAAGAATTAGGGAACAGACACCCTAATTGACGCGAACTCTAAAGATAGATCTATCGGGCCCAACAAGCCCCATCCAAAGTACCGGATGCTTTAGAACTTCGAAATTTATATCATGTCTGAAGGAGGATCCCGGAATGATGGGGATATTCTTATATGTATATTGTAAATGTCGGTTACCAGGTGTTCAGTCCATATGAATGATATTTTTGTCTCTATGTATGGGACGTATGTTTATGAGAAATGAAAATCTTGTGGTCTATTAAAATGATGGAAATGATTATTTATGTTAAATTAATGAACTCACCAACCTTTTGGTTGACACTTTAAAGCATGTTTATTCTCAGGTATGAAAGAAATCTTCAGCTGTGCATTTGCTCATTTTAGAGATACTACTTGGAGTCATTCATGACATAATTCAAAAGACGTTGCATTCGCGTTATCGAGTTCATCAAGATCATTGTTAAGTTAATTATAATTGGATGTATTATGAAATGGTATGCATGTCATCAATTTTCAATGAAATGAAAGTTTGTCTTTTAAAACGAATGCAATGTTTGTAAAATGTATCATATAGAGGTCAAGTACCTCGCGATGTAACTAACTATTGTGAATCGTTTGTAATCGATGTGGACTTTTTCGGAATGGATTAGGACGGGTCCTTTCAGTTGGTATCAGAGCGGAGGTCTTAGTGAACCAGGTCTGCATTAGTGTGTCTAACTGATAAGTCGTTAGGATGCATTAGTAAGTCTGGACTTCGATCGCGTCTGCATGTCAAAAAGTTTTGCTTATCATTTTTGTCAGAAATCACCTGCTTATCATCCTTAGGAAATTACCTACTCATTATTCTTAGTCTAGACACGTTTTACTGCATTGACTGCATGAATAGTGTATAGACAAAATTCATATCTTAGAGTATCTGACAATTCATATCTTGGTGTATCTGTTACTGTAGACCTTGCCTGATATCTCTCGTAAATTTCTCCTTAATTTAAGGGATCCTGGTACTATATATATCTATGTAAATTATGCAATGAGAATACCATTCAACTATCAATTACTGTCACTAAACTCTTCATATCAAAAATCTTTCCTGAGATCGCGTAAGATGGCCTCTACGAATCGACCAAGTTCCTCTGACTCCAAAGACAGTGTGACAGGAGCACATCAATCAATCAACTATCATGATTACTGCAGAAAATGGGGGTGGGTTCGCGACATACTCACCCTATGGAGAAGGGAAGAAGGTACTCCATATCATGAATCGAATCTACCACCTAACCTTGGAGTACTCGACCCGCTCACCGGCGAACCTGTTCGCAACACCGTTTATACCCTTTTTGCCAGAATTTTTGGTCTTGAGACTACCATTAACGGAACTAGAGAAGATATCCAATCTCTACCTCACACTGATAACCAACCCGGGTTAGTAGAAGAAGTTAAAGAACTCCGAGCTCGAGTGTTAACTTTAGAGAGCACGGTACACAGTTTGCAAGCACCAGCAGTATCATCAACACCAGTTACATCACCAACCTTAGCACCAACAGCACTAGTACCACCAACAACAACATCCGCATCACCAGCTTCGACATCTCATTCTGTACCTCGAGTATAATCATCGTTCTACGTATCGTTCTATCTATTTTATTTTCGTTCGACATGGTGATTCTGTAATCTCTAATGTTTTAGAGATTATATATTCTTGTTCTAATGGTAAATCAAATGAGATTAATATCACATTAACTCATTAAATTCATGATTACATCTGAAGAAAATATATACGTATATATGTTTCCATAAAGATTGTAATTAAAAATTCTTTTGTACAAACTGTTAATGGTGAAAATATTTTAACGGGTAGGTAATACCCGAGGAGTATTTAGATTTCACATTAATAAGTTACACTGTACATTCTTCGGATTTGATTCAACGATCATTTACTATCTTATTTACAACCACCGATTTACGTATCCGTTCACCAAAGAATAACTATTTTTATTCAAATTCAATTTCATATTTGGATTTTGATCTATCAGAATCCAAAAAGTGGCATAATGAAGAAATATTGGACACAATAAAAATTGATTAGAAACAGACTAATTAACAATATGAAATTTTGTTAAGAATCCACGCTAACAAAATCCTAGCTAACTGTTCCTAGCTAACTGTTAATTCTGTATTACATTTTAATTATCGCAATTTATATATCGCAATTTATATTCTCGTAATTTTATTTATCGTCATTTAATTTGTGTTATTTACTTTACTCATTTAATTTATTATCATTTAATTTCTGTTATTTATTTTACGCACTTTAAATATCGGGACACGTATACAAGGTTTTGACATATCATATTGACGTATCTATATATATTATTTGGAATCACCATAGACACTCTATATGCAGTAATGATCGAGTTCTCTATACAGGGTTGAGGTTGATTCTATAATAATATATATACTTTGAGTTGTGATCGAGTCTGAGACATGTACACGGGTCACGATACGTATTAATTAATTTGAATATTATATATTAAATTATATATGAAAATGAATTATTGTACTATCAACTGTGGACTATCGACTGTAGACTAATAACATTGGACAATTAAAATGAATTAAAATATTGATTATAATATATAAAACTAAACAATTCTTCAAGTTTGCCACTTGATTTCATCTTAAACCTCATTTGTATCTTGACGATTCCAATCTGCGTTCAAACATTTCATAATTCTTGAAAATACCTCAATCGAGAGGATGAACCAACCACACATCATCTACAGAAAGAAAAGATTGATGCGTATAGTAATGAACCTGAAAACACTCAGAACCTGAGTAAACGTTTAACACATATCTATGCTAGCTCCTTTGGCATTGTTATTACCGAAAATAACATTGCAACTATTTTTTTTCAAATTAGCCAATTTTGTCACAGATTCAGCAAATCAACTCTGACTTCCATTCGGATTAGTCTTATCATAACCTTGATATATAAGTTTATTTTTCATCATCGTTATCGGAGAACCGTTTATATTCCATCACATTAGTAGTAAACTTACCAGCAACTTTATTACTCATTGGATTACATCTCCCCGACAAATCACTATATTTATCCATTGAAGTCTTATCATATACTCATCCGCATCCGGTAATGAGAACTGCCATACCAATTACCGGGAATCAACAATCAGTACTTTGAAAACTCACAGCATATCTACATCAACAGTTATATGTATAACAGTTATCTCTTAGAATTATGATCTTTTATTTTGAAATTCTGAAAAGCACTCAGTCTACAAATCAATACTCTGAATGTTGAAAAAGCTGAATTGTGACGATCGCTCCAAATCCATATGGACGAACACGTCATTCATTGATTTCATTGCGAGGTATTTGACCTCTATATGATACGTTTTGTAAACATTGCATTCTTTTGAAAAGGCACACCATAAATGTATATTTAAATCAAAGGTATTCGACATCTGATGATTTCTACATATAGACAATCACCGTATATAATAGTTTACAATAGTACTTTCGTTGACAATGCAGTCAAAATAAGGTACATGGTGATGATTTGGTGAATGCAACGTTTTCTTGAAAAATATGCCATGTAAGACTCCATGCACATAGCTTGTATATCATAATGGCAAACAGCGGAAGACTTTTAGGGAACCTGAGAATAAACATGCTAACAAGTGTCAACACAAAGGTTGGTGAGTTCATAGTTTGTATGTTTCGCATAATCTGTATATAAAGATGGATCACAAGATTTCAGCTGTTTCATCCAGAAACGTTTATCAAAATATTCTACGAAATTGAGCACCCTGGTAACTAAACTTAACGTATATATAATTTGTACCCTTTGTATAATCATCTTAATAATACACGCAAACCAACGTGTAGGCTTCTCAAATAGCATACGTCCGTTAAAAGGCTAGTGCTCTAGCTCGGACAGGGATATCAAGCCCTATGGATCCATATACTACTACTTGCGCCCACCAGTTCTTATAACCGGCATTTACTAGTTACCAAAGCTAAGGAATTTTCGGTTCAAACTCGGTGTAGAATTAAGTATGTACTTGTATCCATTGCGTTTAAAATAAATTGCATGTATTCTAAGCCCAAAAATATATATTGCAAAAGCAATTAAAAAGGGAGCAATGAAACTCACCTTAGCAGCACATAAAGTTGTTCATCGTAATGTGACCGAAACTCGGAATATCAAATAATCGTAGATCTCAACCAAGAGAACATATGTTGGTCAATAAATGTCTATCAAGCTAGGTCAGGTCATAGTGTATCACAATCCTAATGCTCGAGATCGACATATAAAAGTTATCCAAAGTCTTTTCAAAAAGTCAATTTTGACAATAGTTCAATAAAACGAGATGTACCTTGTATAAGGATTCATTTACTCGGTTGGTAATATTCAAAAATCCATTTTATCAATCTCGTAAACAAGTTGTTTAAATCTTAATTATAGATTCAAAAGCAATTTCAATTAACGTCAGTCATAATTCAGTTGATCATATCTTTTAATTCGTTCATCGAAACTATTCGATATCTAAATAAAAAGTGATTGATTTTTCGTTAGCTTTCCAAAAACATGCATATCATATACCTTTTACCAGTAATATATGTATTTAATTCATGATTCATTATAAACTGTTTAACGACGAAATTTAGCATACTAGCATGTATAAATATATAAACTCGAGCACTAGACATGGATACACTATTAATTTATAAAAGATAAAATATAAATGCTTACGTATCAGTATTGAGATTCAATATTTCAGAAAAGTACGTAGACGTAACAGAGATGATAAACACTAGGTTTGATTCATAAATATACCCCCGAACATTACCTATAACCTCCTTGGCAATAACCCATAATTTCCTTAGCTCTATCCCGCTCGTAAAACTCATTTTTAAAATGACACGCTCATGACCTCGTCGTAGTATTTTATGTATATATACTACTAATAATAATATTAGGATTAATAATAATATTAATCTTAATAATAATAATAATAATAATAATAATAATAATAATAATAATATAAATTATAAGTTACAGAGAAAAGAAAAAGAAATGTGGAAGTGTGTGAGAGTGTCGAGCAAACTGGCCAATTTATAGTATCTTTCTGAATCCTGACTGCCATGCGATCGCATGGGTTTTATGCCTATTTCTCATGCGCTCGTATGGCCCCAAAATCCAGCTCACAAATTTTTGTTGTTTTGTTTGTCGACATAATTAATAATAATATATATAATATATATAATTTAAATAATTAATTATATATTATATTAAATTCATGTGCATAGTTGACTTGTAATTTTTGTTCCGATAAGTCGTATGTCGTCACTCGACTTACGTCCCGGTTCCGGTTTTTCGAACGTCCTTTCGTACGCTGAGAAAACTTGCATTTTACGTTTTGGGATACGTACCTTTGTCAAAATATAGCCTTAAATTATCCCTAAACTATATCACTCGAAATATAATTTATACATTTGAGTGTTTTGGTCATTTACTTCTATAAATCATTGTCTCGTTATTTATTAATATAATAATATTTATCAAACGTTTCATAACCAAGTTAATATCTATTCTCAATATTTATAAACACGTTTTAAAATACATATCGCAAGTTATTCATATAATTAATTCTTAACAATTAATATTCTAATTATTGTATGTGTCCAAATTACGTTATTTAAACAAACACTTTATCATTTATTCCGAATACCGTTAAAAAGGAATAATTTCTCAAATCAGTGTGGTCCTCACAACAGAGACCCGTAACAATATCATAATCATTAAGAGACTTAATAAATATCTTTTCATTCAATCGTTTGGCATTATCTTTTACTTCGTAGTTAAATATATCAATCAGATAATCAAACCAATACGGTTAATGCACATTATCGTTTTCATAACACTTTGTTACGTTTTCAAGTTATAATATATGTATCTATTTACATATAATTGTTCGTGCATCATCGTGAATAAACGAAGGGTAATTGAATATTTTAAAAGTTTGAGATTTAACTTCATAGACTTTGTTTATCGTGTCGGAAACGTTAATCATACAAGATTAAGTTTAAATTTGGTCAGAAATTTCAGGGTCATCACAGTACCTACCCGTTAAAGAAATTTCGTCCCGAAATTTGAGTGAGGTCGTCATGGCTAACAATAAAAATGTTTTAATGATGAATATGAGTTGGTAATAGAGTTTTATCTATGTTTGAATAATATGGATAAAATAATCCAATTACTCGAAGCGTATGAGAGAATTTATCGTAATCAAGTGAAATAGAGAATAGAGATGCGTCTTATCTCTTGATGTAGTAACGATTGATTTCTGGATTTTAAGGAATAGAAAATCTTCATAATTTAAATAAGATTTGATTTTTCGGAATTTGCGGAAATTAGGATTTTCTTTGATTAAATGCGTAATCTGCCTCTATTGCTGCGTCCGATATTTTGCTATAAATTGACCTCTTCCGTTTCATTATTTTCACTACTCCTACATCTTCTTCCTCATTTCATACTTTCAAAAGATTGTGAAATGCTTCATCCAGTTCTGATTCTTAATATACTCCTAACTTTCATATCTGTCATTCTTCTTTTTCATCTACCACCAGAGGAAGTTATTTTCTTCTACCATTACCTTAGGGTTATAGTGTTTTTCATTCTCCCGTGTCTTTATATTGCTATACGCATTGATATACACGGTTTGTAATTTATGTGTTGTCATCAGACTTTATATCTTTCCTTATTTTTCAGAGTCCCTACTTCTGTCTTTTTATAATCATTGACATCCACAATTAATGCTCCCTCCTATTTGCTGCGATTTATACTCCAATTTCTATTTTGGAGCTTTGTCCCTTCGTTTCTTCTTCTTGCGATTAGACATCTCTTGTAATGGTCCAGAATTCGTAGGTATGGAGTTTTGGATGAACATAGTTAATGTTCTGAGAAGGTAATCGTAATGGCACGATCTTGATTTGTCAAATTACCAGAATATCCGAAAAACACCGAATCATTAAGAAAAATATTTTCTTGATATGTTTAGAGGTTAAATAGAATAAAAGAGTTATGTAACATGGGTCATGATGAGGGTGTGATCTGCAAACATTTATCAAGTTCCATTAGAAACTCAGCATGACTTACTGTAATATAATCACGTTGATCAAGTGTCATTATATTATACTAATTCATGCTTCAGTTCCCAACATTACTTTAAAACATTCATAATTTGAGTTCAAATTTTTCTGAATTTAGAAACTAAAACAGTTTCTTTTATGACGTAATACAGATAGCGTGAAGGAATGAATAATTTCAGATAGTTACGAAATTATCCTCAGAAACATTGAGGATATTTATAATGAAAAATATGATGATATCTTAGAATATTTAAGATAATGATGATGATGAAGAATATTGTCCGTAGAGGTTTAGGAGTAAGGAGCAAGGTATTTGCTAAAGATTTCAGCAGATACTGAATTATTTGGATTCTTTGAAGGTAGGTTCAGTCTTTGTGATTTATCCACAGCCTCCTTCATACTTTGCTCAATCCGTTTTCCAGTTCCAAACCTTCTCTTTTTCTCAGCTTTACCACCATACCATTCTTTATCATCAAACTTTTGATTGTTAAAGTCGTTTACAGTTTTTGCTGCTTCATCAGCATTTTTCCAAAATTCGGAGGGCTAGTTCACAGTTTGGGATGTTTTTCAGAAACTTCACATTCAAAGTATGTAAGTCTGGGAGATAGACATTATATGTGTATATATAACTGTTGGCGTAGAATTGCTGCGAAATTCGAAATACTGATTGCTAATTCCCGGTGGTTGGTATGACAATTATTGTTACAAGATATGGATGAGTACATGATAGGGTTTCAATGAGTATAAGGATTTTTTGAAAGGTCAAAGATCAATGGAGTTGTTGGTAAATTTACTGCTAATGTGGTGGAACATAAAAGGTTCCCCAGTAACAAGAACGTATATGTCAAGGTTACAATAAGGCTAATCTGAAAAGTCAAAGTTGACTAGACTGGATACTTTGAAAAGGAATTGCAAGATTATTTTCGATATTAACAACGCTAAAGGATCTTGCACAGTTTTGAAGTCAAAGTATAGCTTTGAAAGATGTAGAGATCTAAGAATGATGTTACTGGTTCAGAGTTATGACTTGGATTCTGATTCGTCAATATCAGAATATGTAATTGAACTTGTATGAAAATGATTGTATATCGTTGTAAAGATAGTGAGTATAGTTAATGATTTTTGAATCAAAATTGAAGAATGTACAATGTAACATATTAATTGTGAACTTATATATTTTACGAGTATTACCTACCCGTTAAAGATTTCACAATTAATATTTTGTACAAAAGAATTTTCATTACAGTCTTTATGAAAATATCTGTATGTATATTTTCTTCGGATGTAATTCGGATTTAATGAGTTAATATCATATTAAGCTCATTTGATTTTTGGCTTGAATTAGAAATGAATAATCTCTAAGACATTAGAGATTACATAATCTTCGCGGAGTATTTCCCTAATGAAATCAATACTTCATTATTTATTCTTATTGATATTCCTTGGTAAAGGATGTTGTTGCTCGTGGAATTCTTGCGAACTTTGCAAGGTACAAATGATATTTTCTGGAAAGTTTCGAGTATATCGAAAACGAAAATGTAAAATCAATTATGTAATTGAATAATATACTTGATTTATTATGAAATGAAATTCATTGAATTGAAATAGAGATTGTAGTTAACGATGATTAAGTTGCTAACGAAGAATGTACATCATAGCATATTAGTAATATGAATTAACAGAGTAGTTAAATTCCATACATAATAGCTTAGTACAGAAAGATTTATTATGGTTTAAAAATTTATATATATAAGATATACATATAAATTCTTCAGAGGGAATGAGTTAATATTTCAAAACTCGTTGATACAAATATACGCGTTGTTGACTTGTAATAATATCCACGGTTCTTTCTTGAACTGACGGAGTTTGTGATGTTAGAGATGCTGACGATTCTAACGATGTTTACAGCACTGATTGTGTTGGTGAAGCTAAGGGTACTGATGATGCTGTTGGTAGAACAAGTCTAGCTTGTACATCATACACCATTCTGATCAGGGTTTATAATTTATCTGATTTATGGTTAGAACTGGGATAAATAATCTCTAGACTTTAGAAATTACATAATCGCCGTAGAATGTTTCTCCGATGAAGTTATGAATTAATACTTCATCATTTGTTGTTGTTGATAATCCTTGGTATCTATGGTGTGTATGATGTTGATATCCGAGGTACAAATTGTGATATTGAGGCGTGTGATGCTGATGTGGTTGTTGGTAGTGGTAATGATCCTGTTGGTGTTGATGATGATGGTACTGGTTATGCTGCTGGTGCCGCTGCTGATTTTTGTAACCTTCGCACCATATTCTCCAAAGCCACTACCCGAGCACGAAGCTCGTTGACTTCTTCTATTATACCGGGATGATCGGTGGTTCGGACGATCGGGTAAATAAGATCCGAAATTTGAGATAGTATATAGTCATGATGAGAAACTCTAGAAATGAGAGAGAAAATGGTATTACGAACAGGTTCACCGGTAAGTGCTTCAGGTTCTTCGCCAAAAGGGAAATTTGGTGGATGGAAAGGATCACCTTCTTCTTCTCTCCAATGATTAAGTAGGCTACGAACTCATCCCCAATTCATCCAGAATAGATGATGGCTAATTGGTTGATCCATTCCGGTTACGCTGTTTCCGGAGCTTGAGTGGAAATCCATATCGGAATAGCTGTCGGCATTTGAGGAATTCGAACTAGATGCGGAATTCATCTTACACGGTTTGGATAAAGGATTTTTGATATGAAATAATTTTTGGATATCGGATGATATTCTAATTACATAGAATACTTATATAGAACAAGGAATCCGCAAATTACGGAGGAACTTTCGAAAGCTGTCAGGAAAAGTTTATAGTAACAGATATGCTAAGATATGAATTTTGTCTATACACTATCTATGCAATCAATGCAGTAAAACGTGTCTTGACTAGAAATGATAAGCAGGTAATTTCCAACAAGAAATAATAAGTAAAACTTATGACATGCAGACACAGTCGAAGTCCAGACTTACGAATGCATCCTAACATCTATCAGTTAGACACATTAATGCAAGACCTGATTCACTAAGACCAATGCTCTGATACCAACTGTGACGATTGCTCCAAATCCATATGGACGAACACGTCATTCATTGATTTCATTGCGAGGTATTTGACCTCTATATGATACGTTTAGTAAACATTGCATTCTTTTGAAAAGGCACACCATAAATGTATATTTAAATCAAAGTTATTCGACATCTGATGATTTCTACATATAGACAATCATCGTATATAATAGTTTACAATAGTACTTTCGTTGACAATGCAGTCAAAATAAGGTACATGGTGATGATTTGGTGAATGCAACGTTTTCTTGAAAAATATGCCATGTAAGACTCCATGCACATAGCTTGTATATCATAATGGCAAACAGCGGAAGACTTTTAGGGAACCTGAGAATAAACATGCTAACAAGTGTCAACACAAAGGTTGGTGAGTTCATAGTTTGTATGTTTCGCATAATCTGTATATAAAGATGGATCACAAGATTTCAGTTGTTTCATCCAGAAACGTTTATCAAAATATTCTACGAAATTGAGCACCCTGGTAACTAAAATTAACGTATATATAATTTGTACCCTTTGTATAATCATCTTAATAATACACGCAAACCAACGTGTACGCTTCTCAAATAGCATACGTCCGTTAAAAGGCTAGTGCTCTAGCTCGGACGGGGATATCAAGCCCTATGGATCCATATACTACTACTCGCCCCCACCAGTTCTTATAACCGGCAGTTACTAGTTACCAAAGCTAAGGGATTTTCGGTTCAAACTCGGTGTAGAATTAAGTATGTACTTGTATCCATTGCGTTTAAAATAAATTGCATGTATTCTCAGCCCAAAAATATATATTGCAAAAGCAATTAAAAAGGGAGCAATGAAACTCACCTTAGCAGCACATAAAGTTGTTCATCGTAATGTGACCGAAACTCGAAATATCAAATAATCGTAGATCTCAACCTAGAGAACATATGTTGGTCAATAAATGTCTCAGGTCATAGTGTATCACAATCCTAATGCTCGAGATCGACATACAAAAGTTATCCAAAGTCGTTTCAAAAAGTCAATTTTTACAATAGTTCAATAAAATGAGATGTACCTTGTATAAGGATTCATTTACTCGGTTGGTAATATTCAAAAATCCATTTTATCAATCTCGTAAACAAGTTGTTTAAATCTTAATTGTAGATTCAAAAGCAATTTCAATTAACGTCAGTCATAATTCAGTTGATCATATCTTTTAATTCGTTCATCGAAACTATTCGATATCTAAATAAAAAGTTATTGATTTTTCGTTAGCTTTCCAAAAACATGCATATCATATACCTTTTACCAGTAATATATGTATTTAATTCATGATTCATTATAAAATGTTTAACGACGAAATTTAGCATACTAGCATGTATAAATATATAAACTCGAGCACTAGACATGGATACACTATTAATTTATAAAAGATAAAATATAAATGCTTACGTATCAGTATTGAGATTCAATATTTCAGAAAAGTACGTAGACGCAACAGAGATGATAAACACTAGGTTTGATTCATAAATATACCCCCGAACATTACCCATAACCTCCTTGGCAATAACCCATAATTTCCTTAGCTCTATCCCGCTCGTAAAACTCATTTTTAAAATGACACGCTCATGACCTCATCGTAGTATTTTATGTATATATACTACTAATAATAATATTATGATTAATAATAATATTAATCTTAATAATAATAATAATAATAATAATAATAATAATATAAATTATAAGTTACAGAGAAAAGAAAAAGAAATGTGGAAGTGTGTGAGAGTGTCGAGCAAACTGGCCAATTTATAGTATCTTTCTGAATCCTGACTGCCATGCGATCGCATGGGTTTTATGCCTATTTCTCATGCGATCGCATGGCCCCAAAATCCAGCTCACAAATTTTTGTTGTTTTGTTTGTCGACATAATTAATAATAATATATATATATAATATATATAATTTAAATAATTAATTATATATTATATTAAATTCATGTGCATAGTTGACTTGTAATTTTTGTTCCGATAAGTCGTATGTCGTCACTCGACTTACGTCCCGGTTCTGGTTTTTCGAACGTCCTTTCGTACGCTGAGAAAACTTGCATTTTACGTTTTGGGATACGTACCTTTGTCAAAATATAGCCTTAAATTATCCCTAAACTATATCACTCGAAATATAATTTATACATTTGAGTGTTTTGGTCATTTACTTCTATAAATCATTGTCTCGTTATTTATTAATATAATAATATTTATCAAACGTTTCATAACCAAGTTAATATCTATTCTCAATATTTATAAACACGTTTTAAAATACATATCGCAAGTTATTCATATAATTAATTCTTAACAATTAATATTCTAATTATTGTATGTGTCCAAATTACGTTATTTAAACAAACACTTTATCATTTATTCCGAATACCGTTAAAAAGGAATAATTTCTCAAATCAGTGTGGTCCTCACAACAGAGACCCGTAACAATATCATAATCATTAAGAGACTTAATAAATATCTTTTCATTCAATCGTTTGGCATAATCTTTTACTCCGTAGTTAAATATATCAATCAGATAATCAAACCAATAAGGTTAATGCACAGTATCGTTTTCATAACACTTTGTTACGTTTTCAAGTTATAGTATATGTATATATTTACATATAATTGTTCGTGCATCATCGTGAATAAACAAAGGGTAATTGAATATTTCAAAAGTTTGAGATTTAACTTCATAGATTTTGTTTATCGTGTCGAAAACGTTAATCATACAAGATTAAGTTTAAATTTGGTCAGAAATTTCCGGGTCATCACATGAATGAAGCAGCCGAAACCGTAGACAGCCGTAAATGACCTTAATCATCGGAAATTGATGATAAAGAATAGTATGTTGGAAAAACTCAGAAAAGTTGGAACCAGAAAACAGATTGAGCTAACCACGAAGTAGACCAAGGACAAATACAAGGACCAACCCTATATTCAAAGAATTTAGGTAATTCTGGATCCGATGAAACCTTCAGCGAATATCTTGCTCTGTATTCATGTTAAAATCTTGCGAAAAATCTTTCTCCATCAACCATCAAACTTAGAAATTCCAAAATATCATCATCAATATCTTCAATATTTCTGAGGATATTTTCATACATATTCTCGTCCGAAATTATATACCTCCTCGTGCTTCCTGTGTATCATTATATTGGAAACATTCAATAGAAAATTTAGTACCGAAAAGCAGATTATGCGAAACTATGAAGAAAGCCGTGGACAAATCACAAAGAATAAGTTTGACTTCAAAGAATCTAAATGATTCAATGTCTGCTGAAGTCTTTAGCGAATATCTTGTTTGTTACTCTAAACCCTTGCAGACAATAGTCTCTATCATTCTCTGATCTTAGATATTCAAAGATATTATCGTATCTTTCATTATAAATATCCTCCATATTTCTGAAGATTATTTTTATAATTATTCTTATCTGAAATCATTAATCTCTTCGTACTATCAGTGTTACATCATATAGAAACTGTTAGTTTCTATATTCTGTAAACTTTCGAGTCTAAAATATGAATGTATTGAAATAATGTTGGGAACTGATGCATGAGTTAGTATAATATAATGACACTTGATCAACGTGATTATATTACAGTAAGTCATGCTGAGTTTCTAAATGGAACATGATGATTTACAGATTATAACGTCATCATGTGCCATGTTACATAACTCTTTCATTCTGCTTAATTTCTGAACATATCAAGAAAATATATTCTTGATAGTTCTATTCTCAGTGATACAGGTAATTTGACAAAACAAATCATGATACTACCTTTCCTTTCTACCTTGTATATTATGATAATTCGAAACTCCATACCTATGAATTCTGGACCGTTACTTGCGAAAATTAAACAAAAGCATGAAGCTCTGAAATAGAAAGGGGGCATAAATCGCAGCAAATTAGAGAGCGCATTAACTGTGGATGACAATAATTATTGGAGACAGAAGCAAGGACATTGAAATATAAGGGAAGATATAAAATCCAATAACAACACAGAAGTTATAAACCGTGGATTTTGATACAAATAGTAACATAAAGACACGGTATAATTAAGAATAGTATTCCCCCCAGGGCACTAGTAGAAGTAAACAGATTTTCTGGTGGAAGATTGAAAAGAAGGATGATAGATACATAGATAGGAAAATATCAAGAATCAGAACTGGATGGAGCATTTCCACAATATTTTAGAAGTAGGAATAGAGGAAGAAAGTATAAGAATGGTGAAAGTAATAGAACGGAAGAAGTTCATTTATAGTGAGCATACCAGACAAAGAAATCAAGGCAGATTTCCGCATTAATTATAGAAATCTTAATTTTCTTATTCGCCGGAGAATCAAATCTTTTAGATTTTGAAGATTTTCTTTAAATCCCTTGAATTCCGGAATTCAACCCTGACTCTGTCAAAAGTTAAGATGAATCTTTACTTTCTTATTTCACTTTTTGGTGATAGCTTCATTCGTGCTCTTCGAATAATCGAATTATTTTACCTATATTATTCATTAATGATAAAACTCTGTTTATCAACTCATATTCGTCAGGAAAGCATTCTAATTTGTTAGCCATGACGACCTCACTCAAATTTCGGGACGAAATTTCTTTAACGGGTAGGTACTGTGATGACCCGGGAATTTCCGACCAAATTTAAACTTGAATCTTATATTTCCGACCAAATTTAAACTTGAATCTTATATGGTTTTGACAAGATAAGCAAAGTCTGTAATGTTGAGTCTCGAAAACTTTAGAACAATTTACATGAATGCATTTGCCCATTCGACCATTCCCGATGATTCACGAACCGTTGTTTGTAACTAATTATGTATATACATATATATATATATATATATATATATATATATATATATAAATTAAAGTATATATATATAATAATTTGAAAGTTTAAAATATAAATTAAACATTAAAAATTAAAAATGTAAAGTAGGACATAAAATAATTAAGTTATACTTAGATTAAACCTATATTTAAATATATGATTTCTATAAGTAATTATCATTATATGTATATTGTACTATATATAAAATTTATAAATAATAAAGAATCAATAAAAGTTGTTATATAATATAATAAATGATTATTAAATATTACGTAGTTGATAATATATATAATGTTAATGTATGTAAGTACAAGTGAAAAATGTAGTTGTTATACTTTGTTATTACTCTCAATATTAATATTAATATCTGTATTAGTTATATTATTAGTCTTAACATATAATTTATAGAGATATGAAAATTTATACATTTAAATTGTTATATCACTAATATTATTGTTACCATAATTAGTAGGTAAATTATGAATTTAACTATCATTATGATTATCTTTATTATTATTAATATTATCGTTTTTATCAGTAAAACCATTATTAATATTATAAATATTTATATAAAAATAACACAATTTATTATTATATTATCATTAGTAATATCACTTATAATATTGTTATTATCATTTGTTAGTAAGATTATTATTATTATTATTCATATAATTATTATTATTAGTATTAGTATTATTAATATAATTATTAATATTAATTATATATATAGAATAAAATACAGATGTATAACCCTTATATTAAGGAATTTAGTTTCATTTCATTATCATGCTTTATCTAAATCCTACTTCTGTCCAAGATTGATTACATATCAAAAATCAAATTAGTACGATTGTGTTTAAAGGGGTTATTTTTTTAAATATAATTTGGTACGATTGCAAAATCTGTCGACAATTAAACTGCTATCAAACAAAGGATGACACTGATATACTTTGACATTCAATGAACTTGGCATACTCACTTTCAATTATCAACTCTTTCATCCCTATAATATCGAATTAAATGAAAACTGAGGAAGAAAAAGCAGTTTACTGCTCTGTTCGTTTTATTTTTTTAATTACATCGAATTATCAACAATTTCAAAAATCTATTAATACAATTCAGTTAGAAATCCTTTATTAAAACTATCTGGAAAGTTTTAGCTTCCAATTCCGTTTATCGAGTTGTAATTTCGAAGTCAAGGGTTTTAAAATAAAAAGTCAAAGATTGTTCATCAGTGAAATTCGAGTTTTCTGTTTTGATTTAAGTTTAATTGATAACCCAGATAGTTTCTATTAGTTATTTGGAACCTTTTTCATGTTATAATCATAACTTGTAACAGCCTCTATTTCCAAAATCGATTTTGAGTTTTTAATATTTTTTTTAACGAACAGCTACTGCTGTTCTTAATTTTTTTTTTACTTTCTTCGCTTCTGTTAATTTAAAAATAACCAATACGTTTATGTTTCAAATCTATGGCATAACTTAAACCTGTAAACATTGTGTGAATTGATTTTGGTCTGTCGATTTGGGATTTGAAGAAGATGAATATGATCACAGAAGAGTACGAGTTATATAGTTTTGGGTTTCTTATAAATCAGAAAAAAGCTGGGCAGCCCAGCTGGTCTAACGTGTAACGGGTTTATGAAGGGCCGCGGGTTCGAGTCCCGGCTTGGACGGTTTGCTATATTTTTTTGAGCCTTTAATGACTTTAAGGTAGTAATCAATTTCTTTTTATTAAAATTATTAGTATTATTATCATTGCTATTATAAATTTTATTATTATTATTATTATTATTATTATTATTATTATTATAATTATTATTATTGCTATAGTTATTAATATTGTTATTGTAATTATTATTGTCATTGTTATTGTTATTATTGTTAGTGTTACAAATATTATTATTTTTATTATTATTACTAATAAGTAATAGTTATCATTTATCACTATTATTATTACAATTAGAGTTATAATTAAAAATAATGTTATTACTACTATTATTATTATATTTATTAACTACTAATAGATGTATTATTATTATTATCATTATGTTAACGTAAATACTATGCCTAACATTATTATCATTTAGATTAAGTAAAGTCATTAATATTATTAACGACATTATTAGTAATCTTCATATCAATATAATTAGATACAACTATTTATATATAGCAAACATTATTATCTATGTAAAATATATTTATAAGTATACTACATGTAAGTATAAACTAATAAGATTACCAATCCTTATATGAATATCCATATATAATAAATTAAGTATTTTTAATATATATATATATATATATATATATATATATATATATATATATATATATATATATAAATAGATAATAATCATTATCAAAAATATATACAAATAAATTACATAAAGTTATAATTATTCGATTATGAGTATATGTTTTAATATATATACGAATGATATAGGTTCGTGAATCCGAGACCAACCTTACTTTTGTACAATGTGGTTATATGTATTTTTACTACAAAATACATTAGGTGAGTTTCATTATTCCCTTTTTATATATATTTTTGGGACTGAGAATACATGCGCTGCTTTTATAAATGTTTTACGATATAGACACAAGTAATCGAAACTACATTCTATGGTTGAATTATCAAAGTCGAATATGCCCCTTTTTATTAAGTCTGGTAATCTAAGAATTAGGGAACAGACACCCTAATTGACGCGAACTCTAAAGATAGATCTATCGGGCCCAACAAGCCCCAACCAAAGTACCGGATGCTTTAGTATTTCGATATTTATATCATGTCCGAAGGAGGATCCCGGAATGATGGGGATATTCTTATATGTATATTGTGAATGTCGGTTACCAGGTGTTCAGTCCATATGAATGATATTTTTGTCTCTATGTATGGGACGTATGTTTATGAGAAATGAAAATCTTGTGGTCTATTAAAATGATGGAAATGATTATTTATGTTAAATTAATGAACTCACCAACCTTTTGGTTGACACTTTAAAGCATGTTTATTCTCAGGTATGAAAGAAATCTTCCGCTGTGCATTTGCTCATTTTAGAGATACTACTTGGAGTCATTCATGCCATAATTCAAAAGACGTTGCATTCGAGTTATCGAGTTCATCAAGATCATTGTTAAGTTAATTATAATTGGATGTATTATGAAATGGTATGCATGTCGTCAATTTTCAATGAAATGAAAGTTTGTCTTTTAAAACGAATGCAATGTTTGTAAAATGTATCATATAGAGGTCAAGTACCTCGCGATGTAAATAACTATTGTGAATCGTTTGTAATCGATGTGGAATTTGTCCGGATGGATTAGGACGGGTCCTTTCAATCCTCATCTACTCTAAGAGCGAAGAAGAGCATGAGCAACACCTCCGACTAGTACTTGAACTCTTGAGACAAGAGCAACTTTACGCCGAATTCTCCAAGTGTGAATTTTGGTTGAAGGAAGTTCAATTTCTGGGTCATATTGTGAGCAACCAGGGTATCAAAGTTGACCCCGTCAAGATTGAAGCTATCAGCAAGTGGGAGACCCCCACTACTCCGACGCATATTCGCCAATTCCTAGGTCTCGCCAGTTATTATCGAAGGTTTATTGAAGGATTTTCTCTGATTGCGCGTCCTCTGACCGCACTGACTCACAAGGGCAAGAAGTTCATTTGGGAACCCGCACATGAATCAGTATTTCAAACTTTGAAGAAGAAGTTAACCACCGCACCTATCCTATCACTTCCTGAGGGCAGTGACGACTTTGTTGTTTATTGTGATGCATCGAAAAATGGTTTTGGTTGTGTACTGATGCAACGATCAAAGGTTATCGCTTATGCCTCTCGACAACTGAAGATTCACGAGCAGAACTACACTACTCACGATCTTGAACTTGGAGCCATTGTCTTTGCACTCAAATTGTGGAGACATTATTTGTATGGAACTAAGAGCACTATCTTCACCGATCACAAGAGTCTCCAGCACATCTTTGACCAGAAACAACTGAATATGAGACAGCGTCGATGGATCGAGACGCTCAACGACTACAATTGTGAACTTCGCTATCACCCTGGAAAGGCCAATGTTGTAGCTGACGCTTTAAGCCGAAAGGAGAGGACGGCACCTCTTCGTGTTAGGGCTCTGAACATCACCATTCATTTGAAATCTCAACAGCCAGATCAGAGTAGCCCAAGATGAGGCTCTCAAGAAGGAGAATATATCTCACGAACATTTGAACATACTTGTCTCTCGATTCGAGGTTAGGGAGTCTGGACTCCGATGTTATGCCGGAAGAATTTGGGTACCTTATTATGGAGATCTACGGAACCTTATACTTGATGAAGCCCACAAGTCGAGATATTCGATTCATCCCGGCACTGGCAAGATGTACCACGATCTTAAAGAACAGTATTGGTGGCCGAATCTTAAGAAAGACGTTGCGACTTATGTTGGTAAGTGTTTGACTTGTTCGAAGGTTAAAGTTGAGCATCAGAGACCTTCTGGGTTACTTCAGCAACCGAAAATCCCACAATGGAAGTGGGAAAGGATCACAATGGATTTCATTACTAAGCTACCAAAGACGGTGGGCGGATACGATACTATTTGGGTTATTGTTGACCGCCTTACCAAATCTGCACACTTTCTAGCGATGAAGGAGACGGATACAATGGAGAGACTTGCTCAACTATACATTAAGGAGGTTGTATCTCGTCATGGTGTACCTTTATCGATCATCTCCGATCGCGATCCCCGTTTTGCTTCTAGATTTTGGCGTTCTTTGCAAGAAGCCATGGGAACTCGTATTGACATGAGTACTGCTTATCACCGTTAGACTGACGGGAAAAGTGAACGAACGATTCAGACATTGAAAGACATGTTGCGTGCATGTGTCATTGATTTCGGAAAGGCCTGGGAAAGGCATTTGCCACTCGCCGAATTTTCTTACAACAACAGTTATCACTCGAGCATTAATGCTGCACCTTTTGAAGCATTGTATAGCCGTAAGTGCCGATCTCCTATTTGTTGAGCCGAAGTAGGCGAAAAGAAAATCACCGGACCCGAGGTAGTCCATGAAACAACGGAGAAGATTGCTCAGATTCAAGCTAGACTTAAGACTGCCCGTGATCGTCAAAAAAGTTATGCTGATCTTAAACGTAAGGACTTTGAATTCAACGTGGGCGACCGTGTAATGTTAAAGGTTGCACCTTGGAAAGGTGTGATCCGTTTTGGAAAACGCGGAAAGTTAAACCTGCGATACATTGGCCCTTTCGAAATTTTGGAACGTGTTGGACCCGTTGCTTACCGTTTGGATCTACCAGCACAATTGAGCTCAGTTCATCCTACCTTCCACGTGTCAAACCTGAAGAAGTGTCTTGCTGCACCCGAACTTATCATACAATTGGAAGAACTTACGATTGACGACAAACTCCACTTCGTGGAAGAGCCTGTTGAAATTATGGATCGTGAGGTCAAAACTTTGAAACGCAACAAGATTCCGATCGTCCGAGTACGATGGAATGCCAAACGAGGACCTGAGTTTACCTGGGAGCGAGAGGATCAAATGATGCGGAAGTATCCTCACTTTTCCCGACTCCTCCATCTACCTCAGCTTAAAATTTCGGGACGAAATTTTCTTTAACAGGTGGGTAATGTAACGACCCTGGATTTTCTAACGTTTATTTATTAATAATTGTTATTATTAATACTTGTGATTAAACGAATGTATGTTATTACATTTACATGTTGCCATGATTAACCGTACTTGACTTTTAAATGCCCGAAACGTCTCTGTGACACACGAAACTTTCACGAATAATATTTTTAGATATTATTTGCATTCATGATTAAGTTTTATTAATCATTTTAATTAACTAAAGTTATTAGTTAATTACTTGGGCCTTTATTAGTGTTAATGGACTTTTACTTGGATTAATTTGTTAATTAATACATACTTGGACTTTATGATTGAACATGGGCTTATAAAGCCCACCCTACCCATATTAATGGACTTAGTTAGCCCACTAACACTTGTAAGTATCACTTTTTAAAATGAACTAGTTAGTTTAAGAGACTTGGAATCTAGTTACTACACAATCCCCATGAAATCAACTCCATTAACCAACTTTTAATACCTGTACCATGCATGAACTAGTGGTTTTTTTGCCTCCCCCTTTGTTGAGCTGCAGGCCGTCGGCCTTGGGGACCCTTTAGGTGTAACATCCCGTTTTCCTGTACGTGTCTTAAGGTACTTATTTTATTGATTTAGAACATTATATATTGCTCGTATATGTGTTTAAACGCTTCAAAGTGTTAATTGTTATATTACGCATGAGAATGTATAGGTGTACGAGTATACACATGGTTTAGGTGAGGTATTAAGCCTTGTGGGGCTTAAAGTTGGAATTTAGTGTATAAGAGAAGCGTGAACGAAGCTTAAAAGTCGTATAAATTGATATTTGGTTTTTCATAGTCGAAGTGGTCAGGTGACGGCTAATGCCGCACCGCGGAGGCCTTTATCGCGCCGCGACAAACAACGCTAACCAATTTCAGAAAAAGTATTAAGACAGCTCGAAAACTTAGTTAAATGCCGCGCCGCGGCATAGAAGGCCGCGCCGCGACACATAAAGCAAATCAAGATCAGAAGTTGGGTTAAGAAGGGTTCATTTTCCTTCGATATGTCGCGCCGCGACATTTGTGGCCGCGCCGCGGCAATTCTGCTGGACAGATTCGGATTTTAGCTCAATTTAAGGGATTTTAAGGGGTAAAATGGTAAATTCATATGTGGATCTGATGGGAGCTTTAACTCTCAACCACATACTCATTTATTTCATTTTCTTTTCTATTTTCTTTCCTATTTCTCTCCCAAAACACAAAACCCACCTAGCTTGATCTTGAGATTTGAAGTTGGAGATTTGTGAATCGAACCTAGGAGCGAGATTTAAAGTTGTTCTCCTTGTTACTAGCTACAAGAAGATAGTCTCGGTAAGTTCTAACTCTAAGTTTTGAGTTTTAATTGGTTAATGACTAGGGTTTGGGTACTAGAGATTTGTAAGACCCATTTGGTGGTAAAATGGGCGAGTTTGGGTTATGTTGTTGCAATGAAACCCTAATAGCCATAATCTAGGGTTTTAGCCTTGTGATTCGAGGTTGTAAGTGCCAATTGGTGTGTTAGTCACTAATGCACTTTAAGATTTATGAAAGAAGTGTAAATGGGTAAGTTTGACTTGATTATGAGTCTAAGTAATGTAAAATGGGTCAAAATGTACTAGTTGACCTAATTAGATGAAATGGGTATGGATTACCCTAAGTTTTATGTTAATTGAAGTTAATAGACCTTGATTCACTAGTTTTAGTGATTTAAGTCGAGACTTGGCCATTTATGGGCGGTTGTGAGTAGTTGAGTCATTTAATGCAATTTGGGTCATTAAATGCTCAAGTGGGAGTATTGTGGTTAATCCCACTAGTTGTGAAATTGAATGTGCACTTAATGATTTAGGTACATTGCGTTGAAGCTCGGAAGTACTAGATCATCATCCTTGTGACAAGGTGAGTGGAATAATTATATATGTATATATATGATTTATTTATTTGTGGGGTAAGGGTTTAAAGTTCGTTGTTGACGATACCGTACCCTAGAGTATATATGTGGGTTTAAAGTTCGTTGTTGACGATACCACATTAATATAAACGTATGGAATTTAAGTTCGATGTTGACGATGCCATACGACTATAGTAGTGACGTTGGATGAGGGTTTAAAGTTCGATGTTGACGATACCTCATATGTGGGTTTAAAGTTCGGTGTTGACGATACCACATTATTATAGGCGAATGAGTTTTAAGTTCGATGTTGACGATACCATTCGTTAGGCTAGCCTTGAGATTTTGAGTACTATAGATATTGTGAACATCATCGTTATACTTGTATTATAGCATATTGTATTGTTGTGTTATATGCTATTGTTATACTAGCCTTGTTGTCGTGGTACTTAGCGTTATACATGTGAAAGGTATGCTAATTACGTAACTAGTATGTATGCGGATTTGGTAAGTGTTTGCAAGTAAGTAGGTTATATATATGTATGTATAATTGTTGCACTCACTAAGCCTTGCTTACCCTCTCGTTGTTTACCATTTTTTAGGTTCCGGCTTGGACAAGGGTAAGGGCATACGTTTGGACTAGTGGTCTCCCGCTTATGTTGTCGGGGAGTGCTTGTGGTGTTGGCTTTTTGATGTTGGCCTAACGTTTTGGGTAGTTTAGTCCCAAACCATGCTCATGTGTCGTTTGGATTATAAACTATCATTTGTAGTAGGTCAAACTTGTATCACATTTATTAATGGCCTTCGTGCCTTTTGTAAACACTAAACTTGATGTATGTTTTAACGAAATGTGTGAAATGGTTTACACATTTAATTGGCGCGTAAATGTGTATTATTATTATAAAAAAAAAAAAATTATCGTATGGAATACGGGTTGGGTTGTTTCAAGTGGTATCAGAGCATGGTCTAAGGGATTTAGGCGACTTGAGATAGGTGCCTAGACTTAGACTTTATTGTGTATGCGCTTTATGCGGGACTTGTAGGAGGCGGGTCGGACCGGGGATCGGTTAGTGCTTAGGTTTATGTGAACTAACCTTGCACTAATTGTTTTGTGTTGTGTTTAGCAAATCATCAAGCGAGATAGACGTTGTACTAGCAAGTTAATGCGACGTGCTCGCGTAACAATGATTAGCTACCATTGTTACGGGTTCAAATCGTGTCAAACAAGCGATGTACGATGATTTTTGAGCAAGATGGGGTAGTGTGGTGTATATGTATATACTTATGTGTTAAGTCCTATCGATTCGTTGTTTAATCTTTTCCATCTTATAGAATGAAGATGAGAAACGGACATGATATTAACGGCGGAGGTACTAGTGAAGACGCCGGGTTCACGGCCAAGGTTGAGGCCATTATTAAAAGGCAAAGAGTGGAATTCCTTGAGGATGTCCGAAAGGTTTTTCAAGAATCGGTTGATGGGCAAGTAACCGAAATGATAAATGAGCGAATGAATCCGCAATCGAGGAGGCATTAGAAGCTAGAAACATTCATCCTCGTGGTGAAGGGGGTGATGGTAATGGTGGTCATGGAAGGCGAGATTTCCACTACAAAAACTTCAAGGATGCTCAACCTCCGATGTTTAATGGAGTACGAGATCCGTTGAAAAACACATGTTGGATTTCCGATATCGAGGGAGCTTTCCGTACCGCAGAATGTCCTCCCGAGAAAAAGGCAAGGTATGGTTCTAGCATGTTACGAGAAGAGGCGAAGTTGTGGTGGGATGATAAAATCCAATTATATGGTGAGGAACAATGCATGAGCTTGACGTGGGAGGAGTTTAAGAAGGAATTCTTCAAAGAATAACGAACTTCTTCCGACCTCGATAGAATCCGGGACGAGTTGCACAATTTGCAACAAGGTTCAATGGACTTGGTTACTCTCAAGTCTACCTTCTTGGCAAAGACTCGTTTTTGCCCGGAATATGTTGGTGATGATCACAAGCTAATGAAGGATTTTTATCGTACTTTGAATGACGAGTTCAAGGGTAAGATTAGTCGGGGGATGGCTAAGACTTTTGAAGAGCTATACGAGTTGGCTCGGGGTTTTGAGCCGGAGGTTCCAAGAAAAAGCGATTTCATTTTTTCAAAAAGAAAGTTTGAAGGTTCGAGTCATTCGAATTTTTCAAATAAGAAGAACAAGAACAAAAAGGGTTCCGAAAGTGTCAATAGTGTGAAGAAGGGCGCTACCGGTGGTTTTGGGAACTTTGTCCCTACTTGCTACAATTGTGGGGTACGTGGACATATGGCTCGAGATTGTTCGAAGCCAAATTCAACAAACAAGCTCACTTGTTTTAATTGCAACAAAGAAGGACACCGAAAGTCAGAGTGTCCCGATTTGAACAACGATAATGTTAAAAGGCTAGAGAAGTCGGCGGGTACGGCTCGAGGGCGAAACTATTTGATGACGAATGACGAAGCCAAACAATCCCACGATGTTGTCTCAGGTACTTTTATGGTTAACTCTAATCCAGCAAGGATTTTATTTGATAGCGGTGCAAATTTGTCGTTTGTATCTCCAAAATTTGTGCCTAAACTTGATAGACCGTTAGCTAAGTTAAGTCGTCCGGTAGAAGTCGAAATAGCGGACGGCAAGACGGTGCTAGTGGTTGATGTGTGCAAGAACTGTGACGTTGTTTTTGGTGCCGAAAACTTTAAAATTGATCTTATCCCTATGATGTTGGGCGATTTTGATATCGTTGTTGGCATGGATTGGCTCGATCAGAATAGAGCCGATATTTCATGCCATGATAAATTTATCCGCGTGAAGACCCCAAGTGGGGGAGAGTTAGTTATTCACGGCGATAAACGAAGAAGACTTGTGCCGATATGTTCTTTTGCACGGGCACGTCGTTTTCTTGTTAGTGGTGGCATGGCTTTTCTTGCCCATGTTGTTGATACTCGTGATGAGCCACCACCTATTCGTGAAATTCCGGTTGTTAGTGAATTCGAAGACGTTTTTCCGGACGAATTACCGGGTGTTCCGGCGGAAAGACATGTTGAGTTTCGTATTGAGTTGGTTCCGGGAGCTACTCCCATTGCTAAAACTCCTTATTGTTTAGCACCAACGGAAATGCAAGAGTTGTTAAATCAAACCCAAGAGTTGCTCGAGAAGGGTTTTATTCGACCAAGTGCTTCGCCATGGGGTGCTCCGGTGTTATTTGTGAAGAACAAAGATGGTAGTATGCGTATGTGCATTGATTACCGTGAGTTGAATAAAGTGACGATCAAGAATCATTATCCATTACCTAGGATTGACGATTTATTTGATCAACTTCAAGGTGCAACGTATTTCTCTAAGATCGACCTACGGTCCGGCTATCACCAAATGCGGGTCCGTGAGGAAGACATAGAGAAGACGGCTTTTCGAACGCGTTACGGGCATTACGAGTTTGTAGTTATGCCCTTTGGTCTTACGAATGCACCGGCGGCATTCATGGATCTTATGAACCGAGTATGCCAACCTATGTTGGACAAGTCGGTAATAGTGTTCATTGACGACATACTAGTCTACTCGAAAAGTATGAACGAACATGAACATCATTTGCGTGAAGTATTGAAGACGCTACGAAAGGAGAAGTTGTATGCAAAGTTCTCCAAATGTGAATTTTGGCTAAGGGAAGTTCAATTCCTTGGTCATATTGTGAATGAGAATGGTATTCAAGTAGATCCGGGGAAGATCGAGACGGTGAAGATTTGGGGATGACCGACTACGCCTACGGAAATCCGAAGTTTTCTCGGATTGGCCGGTTATTATCGTCGGTTTATCCAAGACTTTTCTAAGATTGCTTCTCCATTGACGAAGTTGACGAGAAAGAACACGAGATTTAATTGGGAGAACGAGCAAGAAATTGCTTTTTAATTGTTAAAAGAGAAGTTGTGTCAAGCTCCGGTGTTAGTGTTGCCGGAAGGTGTAGAAGACATGACGGTCTATTGTGATGCGTCTTTAAATGGACTCGGGTGTGTTCTAATGCGAAGAGGTAAAGTCATCGCTTATGCCTCTCGACAATTAAAAGAACACGAAATGAGATATCCGACTCATGATCTTGAGTTGGCGGCGGTAGTGCATGCGTTGAAAATTTGGCGCCATTACTTGTATGGTGTCAAGTGTACGATTTATTCGGATCATAAGAGTTTGAAACATCTCTTTAATCAACGAGATTTGAATTATCGCCAACGTAGGTGGATGGATGTGGTGAAAGACTACGATTGTGAGATACTTTATCTTCCGGGTAAGGCGAATGTGGTCGCGGATGCGTTGAGTCGAAAGAGTCAACATCCGCCGATAAAAGTGGGGTCGTTACGTTTGATTATTACCAACGATTTTCTTGAAAAGCTTGGTGAGATTCAAATAGAGGCTTATGTTCACAACAAGCATACGGAGCGAATCGTGGGCCAAACGGAGTTTATTACTATGGGTCCGCGTGGTTTGTTGTCCTTCCAAGGAAGGGTGTGGGTGCCTAAGATGGGTGATTACCGACGAGTGCTACTTGATGAAGCATATAAGTCAAAATACTCCATTCATCCGGGCGCGACGAAAATGTATCTTGACTTGAAGAAAGATTATTGGTGGCCGGGCATGAAGCGTGATGTTGTGAAGTATGTTGAGCAATGCGTCACGTGTTTGCAAGTAAAAGCCGAACACCAAAAGCCGTATGGTAAATTACAACCGTTAGAAATCCCGAAATGGAAATGGGAGCACATTACCATGGATTTCATTACAAAGTTACCTAAAACGGCGAGAACCCAATTCGATTCGATTTGGGTTATAGTTGACCGATTGACAAAAAGCGCTTTGTTTCTTCCCATTAAAGAAGCGATATCGTCGGAGACCTTGGCTAAGTTGTTTATCAAGGAAGTGGTCTCTCGACATGGGGTTCCTATATCTATTATTTCGGATCGAGATACCCGTTTTACATCTCGGTTTTGGGAAAAGTTTCATGAAGATATGGGTACGCAATTGAAGTTGAGCACGGCATATCATCCTCAAACGGACGGTCAAACCGAACGTACAAATCAAACATTGGAAGATATGTTACGGGCGTGTATTATTGATTTCGGTGGTAGTTGGGACGAGCATTTACCTTTGGTGGAATTCTCGTACAATAATAGTTATCATATTAGTATCGGGATGCCACCGTATGAGATGCTTTATGGGCGAAGGTGTCGAACTCCGATTTGTTGGGGTGAAGTGGGACAAAAGGAAATCGGGAGTACCGATTTGGTCTTAGAGATGAATAGTAATATTGCCGTGATTCGAGAGCATTTGAAAAAGGCTCAAGATAGGCAAAAGTCGTATGCCGATAAACGTAGACGAACGATCGAATTCCAAGAAGGTGACATGGTGATGCTTAAGGTTTCGCCATGGAAAGGTATTATTCGATTCCAGAAACGAGGAAAGTTAGCTCCTCGGTTTATTGGACCGTTTAAGGTTTTAGCTCGTGTTGGTGAAGTCGCGTATCGTTTGGAATTACCCGAAGAGCTTGCGGGGATCCATAATACATTTCATGTTTCCCACCTCCATAAGTGTCTTGTGGATGATTCATCTTGGGTGCCTTTAGACGAGATCGAGCTAAACAATAAGTTAGAATATATTGAGGAACCGATTGCCATACTTGATGAGAAGGTCAAAAGGTTGAGACATAAAGAGGTAAGGACTTTTAAAGTTCAATGGCGTCGTAGTAAGGGTTCCGAGTTCACTTGGGAGCCCGAAGAGTTTGTTTTGGTTTATCTTCCTTCTTGTCACGCGGCTTGGATCGCGAGGACGCGCTCCGATTCAAGTGGGGGAGAGTTGTAACATCCCGTTTTCCTGTACGTGTCTTAAGGTACTTATTTTATTGATTTAGAACATTATATATTGCTCGTATATGTGTTTAAACGCTTCAAAGTGTTAATTGTTATATTACGCATGAGAATGTATAGGTGTACGAGTATACACATGGTTTAGGTGAGGTATTAAGCCTTGTGGGGCTTAAAGTTGGAATTTAGTGTATAAGAGAAGCGTGAACGAAGCTTAAAAGTCGTATAAATTGATATTTGGTTTTTCATAGTCGAAGTGGTCAGGTGACGGCTAATGCCTCGCCGCGGAGGCCTTTGTCGCGCCGCGACAAACAACGCTAACCAATTTCAGAAAAAGTATTAAGACAGCTCGAAAACTTAGTTAAATGCCGCGCCGCGGCATAGAAAGCCGCGCCGCGACACATAAAGCAAATCAAGATCAGAAGTTGGGTTAAGAAGGGTTCATTTTCCTTCGATATGTCGCGCCGCGACATTTGGGGCCGCGCCGCGGTAATTCTGCTGGACAGATTCGGATTTTAGCTCAATTTAAGGGATTTTAAGGGGTAAAATGGTAAATTCATATGTGGATCTGATGGGAGCTTTAACTCTCAACCACATACTCATTTATTTCATTTTCTTTTCTATTTTATTTCCTATTTCTCTCCCAAAACACAAAACCCACCTAGCTTGATCTTGAGATTTGAAGTTGGAGATTTGTGAATCGAACCTAGGAGCGAGATTTAAAGTTGTTCTCCTTGTTACTAGCTACAAGAAGATAGTCTCGGTAAGTTCTAACTCTAAGTTTTGAGTTTTAATTGGTTAATGACTAGGGTTTGGGTACTAGAGATTTGTAAGACCCATTTGGTGGTAAAATGGGCGAGTTTGGGTTATGTTGTTGCAATGAAACCCTAATAGCCATAATCTAGGGTTTTGGCCTTGTGATTTGAGGTTGTAAGTGCCAATTGGTGTGTTAGTCACTAATGCACTTTAAGATTTATGAAAGAAGTGTAAATGGGTAAGTTTGACTTGATTATGAGTCTAAGTAATGTAAAATGGGTCAAAATGTACTAGTTGACCTAATTAGATGAAATGGGTATGGATTACCCTAAGTTTTATGTTAATTGAAGTTAATAGACCTTGATTCACTAGTTTTAGTGATTTAAGTCGAGACTTGGCCATTTATGGGCGGTTGTGAGTAGTTGAGTCATTTAATGCAATTTGGGTCATTAAATGCTCAAGTGGGAGTATTGTGGTTAATCCCACTAGTTGTGAAATTGAATGTGCACTTAATGATTTAGGTACATTGCGTTGAAGCTCGGAAGTACTAGATCATCATCCTTGTGACAAGGTGAGTGGAATAATTATATATGTATATATATGATTTATTTATTTGTGGGGTAAGGGTTTAAAGTTCGTTGTTGACGATACCGTACCCTAGAGTATATATGTGGGTTTAAAGTTCGTTGTTGATGATACCACATTAATATAAACGTATGGAATTTAAGTTCGATGTTGACGATGCCATACGACTATAGTAGTGACGTTGGATGAGGGTTTAAAGTTCGATGTTGACGATACCTCATATGTGGGTTTAAAGTTCGGTGTTGACGATACCACATTATTATAGGCGAATGGGTTTTAAGTTCGATGTTGACGATACCATTCGTTAGGCTAGCCTTGAGATTTTGAGTACTATAGATGTTGTGAACATCATCGTTATACTTGTATTATAGCATATTGTATTGTTGTGTTATATGCTATTGTTATACTAGCCTTGTTGTCGTGGTACTTAGCGTTATACATGTGAAAGGTATGCTAATTACGTAACTAGTATGTATGCGGATTTGGTAAGTGTTTGCAAGTAAGTAGGTTATATATATGTATGTATAATTGTTGCACTCACTAAGCCTTGCTTACCCTCTCGTTGTTTACCATTTTTTAGGTTCCGGCTTGGACAAGGGTAAGGGCATACGTTTGGACTAGTGGTCTCCCGCTTATGTTGTCGGGGAGTGCTTGTGGTGTTGGCTTTTTGATGTTGGCCTAACGTTTTGGGTAGTTTAGTCCCAAACCATGCTCATGTGTCGTTTGGATTATAAACTATCATTTGTAGTAGGTCAAACTTGTATCACATTTATTAATGGCCTTCGTGCCTTTTGTAAACACTAAACTTGATGTATGTTTTAACGAAACGTGTGAAATGGTTTACACATTTAATTGGCGCGTAAATGTGTATTATTATTATAAAAAAAAAAAATTATCGTATGGAATACGGGTTGGGTTGTTTCATTAGGGGTGTTTTGGTTCAAATTTTCTTATTACAAACTCACTAGTTTTCTCTCATTCCATAACACACACATACTTGCTTTTATTTTCTCTCTTTTCTCTCATAGATTTGTAAGTAACTTGAACACTTTTCTCTCTTTTCTCCTTGCTTAAAACCGAACCATAACAACCCTTAAACATCATCATCATTTGTTGTTCAATGTTGTTTTGTTACATGTTCTTGTTTAATGTTCAAGTACTTACTTGTTGTTGTAGTTATTCTTTACTAATTTAAAGAATCAAACTTACTAGTTTGTTCTTCATTTATCTTGTTCATAACAAGAACACACAAGAACTAACTTACTAGTTATGTTCTACAATTATTATTTTAAAAAGATTGTAAGTTCATGGTTGTAAATCATACTTGAAGCTCATGAAGTAAACTTAAAGTTTACTTTCTAAAGATCAAACTTTGGTTTGAATCTTTAAAGTATGCAACCCATGAACTTATTAACTTGTTTACCTAGCTTATTTACTTCATTTACTTGCACTTTAATTTCATGATTTATGTTCTTGTTGGTCAAGTGTTACTAGTTAACATTGATCTCATTAATCTTGAACTAAAAGTTAACTTTAAAAGTTCAAGAACATGTAAGTAAGTTTTCTTTAATTATAACTTTGTACACTTATGTTAGATCTAGACTTTTGAGTCTTGGATCTTCATGATCAAACTAAGAACTATGTTCTACAACTTAAGATCTTGATTTTATAAGTTTATTTTCAAGTTGTAACTTATTATTAGTTTTAAAGTTCATGTATGTGTTAGATCTAAGACTTTGATGTAACTTTGGTTCATCAAAACACTTGCAACACTTAAGTGAGTTGTGCTTCATGTCTTAGAATTAAACTTGGGTTATGATGGTCAAACCTTTGTGAAAATGATGCAAACACATCAACGAGTTATACACTTGAAGCTATATGCATCAAGGATGAGAACCATGATAAGCATCGAGCACCAAGAACCACCGGAACCTACTGACCCTACTGTTTTACTATTTCCGTGTCTGACTCGTACGACCTGGGCTACTGTAAAGATGATTTTCAGATAGCTCTGTTCGATTAGATAACTTTTCATATAGGACTCGTCTTAATCCGAGTTACGGTTTAGGATTTATGGTCCTCCGATCGTCACTATGTCCATTTAACGTTGTGCTAAAAATTCTGACCTACTCGCACTTAGACCGTCGCCACGGTCAAATGAAGAAGAGTTTGCTTATGTAATTTTTACCACAACTAAAGGACTCATATACGGAGCCATGAACACTGGTCTCACCTTATTTCAGTAGGTATAGAGGCCGTGGTGACTGACCGAACTCAGCCTTTGTTTTAAACTACTTTCATAAACGAAACCTACTTTACACCTTTTGTTTGATGATGAATGATGATGACCCTTAAGACCTTATTTACATATTTTTAAACCTATTCAGACGATTTACTGACTTAGTACTATTTGACTTAGGTTGAGGACCCGTTTGGACAACCTTCATTACTTGCTTACTTTCCGAGTCATACTTTACCGCTACTTTATCATTGTGAGTTATAGCATTCCCTTTTTACTTTAACTTATTTTGGGAACTGAGAATACATGCGGATTTTATGTTTTACATACTAGGAACGAGTACTTAAACTTATATATGTGTGGGTTATACAACGGCATAAACATTCCCTTTAGCTCGGTAACGTTTAATCATTGGTTTTTGAACCGTGAACGATCCCCACTCGGGCTAGTAGCGCTAGCATTTAACGAGTATTTAATACTTCATAAACATACGCACTTGCCAAGTGTACTTTCAGGGGGTATAAACGTTAAGTTAGTTACCAAGTGCCCACGGTTAACATATACTTTATCATACTGTTTTGAAACGCTCTTTGTAGCACTGAAATCTCGTGGCCTACCTTACTTACTGTTATACTTAAACTATAGCTCACCAACCTTTGTGTTGACGTTTTTAATTATGTTTTTCTCAGGTGCTTAAGGTTATTTGCTTCCGCTGTCGTGCTAGTCTTGCTGTAGACACCCGCTGCTATAGAGTTATCACTGCATGAACTGATTATATTGCATTCAAACTTTAATACATTTGAAACTATGTTTTGTAATGACCTAAGGGTCACATACATTTATTCATGCTTGCTATTTGTAGAAGCATACTGTTGGTGTAAAACAATTGACGTCGATTATGACGTCATCTTTTTATCGTGAATGCAACTTCTTTTATTACAGCATATAGTACTTAACCTTGTAATGATCCTGTTGTTGATGATTCGTACACGATGGTTTTGTACGGGGTATCACAGCCATGACCTCGAACCACCATTTTAAACCGCCACCCTACAACATTTTGCAACACCACCACAACTACCACCGTAAGCCACCCCCTCTTCACTCATCTCTCTCTTAAATTTATAAACCATCATAACCGATACCAAAGAACCTAGCTACTATTCTGTTATTGATCCCGTCTGAGCCACAACAACAACAACCCATCGTTCTATTTCTTTTTGATCGAACACCAATCAACCCGACAACCACCTTCTGATAACCGTTACATATTTCTATTTTTCAATTACTGTTGTACCACCGTAACACATAAACCTTCACCCACAACCCCATCATCGAATACTTACACCATAAACCTCCTGTTCCTGTCCGGTTTATAATACGATAAAACCACCATTCCACCACTTTAAACCCATAATCATGATCACAAAATGGCTACAATATTCTGTTTTACTGTTAGATGCAACAGTTCGGTTGTTTTCTATTTCAGTCCAAGAATGACCCAAACAAACACCACCTGCAACTCTTAGATTGCTGCTACTATTTCATTATCAAACCGCAACCATAACACCACCGTTTGAACACCAACATCACTGCTGCTATTGAGCTCTTGTTACGACTAAAAAGAACAGTGTATACCCACGAAACCTACTGCAGAAACTCACTTCTATTTCTATTCAGCGAACAAAGTGAATGAATAATGATGACCTGTGATGAAAGGAATTGATGATGAAGAGATTCCATGATGAATTATACATGAAAACGATAATTATAATAACTATGATTTTATGTGGATGTTGGTGATGAAATCACGATGAGTTAGATGATTATATACTTTGATACAATACAAAGGCTGAGGATAAACTGATCGGTGGAATAATAGTGGAATCGTGATTTTAAAGTAAGATTCTTGGCAAAAAGTAATGATAATGATGTAAAAGCACTGAAAGAGTTTTGATTGATTGCCATACGTATACAGCAGGAACCCCACCAGCTCCTTATTGAATTAAATTAAAACGACTCTTGGGCTGGTATATGCTGGGCTTGAGTATTCGTAGTTGGGCCGAAAAGATGAAAGGGGAAAAGAGAAACCGAAATATTACGGGTTATAAATATAGGTGTGTGAAACAAAACAAATATATTGGAACAGAGGAATGGATAAGGAGCGTAGGGTGTAACCGAGAGGTCGCGGGTTCGAACCTGGGCATGAACATTTATTTTTTTAGGCTTGATACATTAAGGTAGTATTATTATTTTATTATTATTATTATTATTACTATTTTTAACATTAATATTATTATTTTTACATTATTAATATTATTATCATTTTTAGTATTAATAGTATCATTATTATTTTTATAACAACCATATTACAATTATTATTATTATTATTATTATTATTATTATTATTATTATTATTATTATTATTATTATTATTATTATTATTATTATTATTATTATTATTAGTATTATTATTATTATTATTATTATTATTATTATTATTATTATTATTATTATTATTAATATTACTACTAATATTAGTATTATTACTACAATAAAAATTAGTCATATAGAAATATACTTAACTAAACTATATTAACATTTTTTTAATGTAAAGTATATATAAGGTAAATACATTTAATTAAGTGATTAATGAAACACATAATTTATTAAAATAACAAGTATATCACTAATAATATATAAATTCATTCGATTACAATTATATGTGTTAATATATATATAAATGATATAGGTTCGTGAATTTGAGGCCAATCTTGCATTGTTCAGTTTCGCCGTATGCATATTTTTACTACAAATATCGTATTGTGAGTTTCATTTGATTCCCTTTTACTCTTTACATTTTTAGGACTGAGAATACATGCGCTGTTTTTATTACTGCTTTATTAAATGCTTTTGAAATATATTTTGAACTGAGTGTAGCGACCCGACCAAACCATGTTTGACGGCGCCGACTACTTAGGTCCCGTTACGTGGTCATAAGTCTTTAACATGACGTTTGACCGAAATATGCCGCATTCATTTCATAAGTAAAAGGATGTTTCAAGTTTACAAAAGTAGTTCAAAGACTAGTTACATTACAATGTTTAACATACAAATGAAACCTATGCGACACAATTTAAAAGTTGTCAAAAGACGCTCCAACTATGCATGTATACTCGACATCCAAGCAAGTATCAAAAAGAGTGCGGAAGCATGCATCAAGTAGCGCTCAAGGACCTGAGAAAACATATAGAAAAACTGTCAACGAAAACGTTGGTGAAATCATAGGTGTTTTAGTAAACGTTGCATTTGAACCACAAGATTTAATATAATATGATTATCAAAATCATTTGCATTCCAAAGTTGTTATTTGTTTCGCGGGCACCCAATTATCAAACTTAACTGTTTTGCACCCTTTGCGTAGTGTTAGAACATACACTAGACCCGAAAATATATTTCATCCGCTAACGGTAGCGAACCGTCTGAATGAGGCTCGTCAAGCCCATGTGATCACATAATATAAGTTCACGTTTACACCCTGCAAGTGTAACTAATGATAATTGAATTGAGGATTTTTGTTCAAACCCGTACGTGGAATGTTCGTTTTTGTACTTGTGTTCAAAGTGTAAAAGCATGATACGTATATGTTTCTCATCCCATAGTTTAAAGCATAAAAGTTGTTTGAAAGATGGGACTATGATCTCACCTTGAGTGCACGTATGAAAAGTACTTCACAAAGTAACGTGTGAAAAGAACAATGCTAGTCTTGACCTAAACAAATAGGTCGTATCAATAACGGTAAACGCGATAGGTCAAAGATGTTCAATTAGTCCTATGGCTCGTTACGACTCGATTATGTAGCATGTGAATCAAATTGTCTAAGTTTCATGCAAGATACAAGTATAGAAACAAGTTAGAAAGATTGCATAATCATTTGGTTAAGTTTGACAAAAAGTCAAACTTTGGTCGGTCAAAGTCAACGAAAAAGTCAACACGTTCGGGTCGGGTCCCGAACTATTTTTCTGAGGTTTTTATTCATATATAAGCATGTTAGAACAAGTTACATGTGAATTGGAGGTCCAAAGCATGCCACACATTTTTCGTATATTGGACAAGGTGGTCAGAAGCTGGACACGCCTTATGTCGCGCCGCGATAAAGGCTGGCCGCGCCGCGGCATTACACGCGAGCTGGTACCTGGCCAGTTTCAGTTTTCTAAGTCTCAAATCCAAAACTCTTTCAAGTATAAATCACAAACCGCTAACACTTAGAAATCGTATCTTATATCGTTGGAAAGCTCTTTTGACAAGGAAAACAACTAAGCACATTTCAACAACCAAAAACATCATTTGTAACAATCGGCTTTTCAAAATAAATGATCAATTAATGTTCACCATAAATGCTCAAGTTCATAAATGCACAAAATAGGATTCGGGAATTAAATGCATCCATATAACGTGCCGTTTCGTAGGTTATCAAGCATACAATACAACTAACTACTTACTAACAACAATTCATGGCATTCAATACATCAAAAGTTCATTTCAAGTTCATCAAACCCTAACCCTAATTCACCAAAATCACTAATCGAGTTTATGAAGTTTTTTAAAACAACCTACACATCAAATTGAAGCTAGTGATGTTACGAACACATTTAATACATGCATTTATAACATTTAACAACATTTAAGCAACCAAATCATCAATCAAACACATCAAACTTTCAAGTTCATGCTAATTATCAAAAATAACAAGATCGAACCTATAAATCATATATTCATGTTAGACTTGAGCCATAGACACTAATTAACAACTTTATAAGTTTAAAACATCAAGAACACAAAATCTAGTGAGTTTAGAAAGTTACCCAAATGAGATGTAATCGGTATGGAATCGAAGAGGAAGTTGCAAGGAGTTCAAATATGTAATTTGTTTTGATTGAAGCTTGCTCGGTTGGAATTAGATTATGATTCTTTGAAATGAAGATTGAGAGAAATTTGGAAAGTATTAAATGAAAATGGAAATGAAATGAAAAAGGAAATGGGGAGGTGGGGTTGACTAGTCAAAGCTAGTCACCTCTTTGGCACCTTGGCAAAATTAGTCCCTCAAGTTCGGTTGCGGGTGCGTGTGTTACCTAAACAAGATGTTTTAAAACGCGTATTAACGAAGGATGTTATAATCATATAACGGACTTTAAATAATTAAACAGAAAGTAAACGGAAAAAGGCGGGATGTTACATTACCTACTCCTTAAAATAAATTTCATCCCGAAATTTAAGTAGGCGTAGTAGTCGTTGTTTTTTCCTCGGAATCTTGCGTTTCCGAAACCGGGAACAGATGAGGGTATTTCTTTTGCATTTGATCTTGTCTTTCCCAAGTAAACTTGGGTCCCCTTTTGGCGTTCCAACGGACTTTGACAATCGAGATTCGGCTTTGTTTTAACGTCTTGACGGAGGTGTCCACAATCTCAACCGGTTCCTCCACAAAATGGAGTTTGTCATCAATAGTAAGCTCCTCGAGAGGGATGACGATATCGGGTTCGGCAAGGCACTTTTTCAAGTTAGATACATGGAAGGTAGGATGAACGGAACTCAATTGAGGCGGAAGATCTAAACGATAAGCAACGGTTCCAATACGCTCCAAGATTTTGAAAGGACCAATATACCTTGGATTTAGCTTCCCGCGTTTCCCAAAATTGATTACACCTTTCCAAGGCGCGACTTTTAACATTACTTGGTCACCGACTTAAAATTCGAGGTCTTTGCATCTTTTGTCGGTATAGCACTTTTGACGACTCCGGGCCGTCCGAAACCTATCTCGGATTTGTACGATCTTCTCGGTGGTTTCGTGAATGAGTTCGGGTTCGGTGATTTGCACGTCGCCTACCTCGGCCCAACAAAGAGGTGAACGACATTTTCGGCCATATAGCGCTTCAAAAGGTGCGACTTTAATACTCGCGTGATAACTATTGTTGTAAGAGAACTCGGCGAGAGGTAAGTGCTTGTCCTAAGCTTTTCCAAAATCAACCACGCAAGGTCATAATATGTCCTCCAAGGTTTGAATTATGCGTTCACTTTGTCCATCAGTTTGAGGGTGATATGCGGTGCTCATGTCTAAACGCGTTCCCAACGCTTCTTGCAAGGTACGCCAAAATCTAGAAACAAAACGGCCATCTCGGTCGGAGATAATCGATAAAGGTACACCGTGTCGGGCTACGATCTTCTTGATGTAAAGTTGTGCAAGTTTCTCCATTTTGTCGGTCTCCTTCATGGCGAGAAAGTCTGCGGAATTTGGTGAGACGGTCAACAATAACCCAAATGGTATCATAACCGCCCGTCGTTTTTGGTAGTTTGGTGATAAAATCCATTGTTATTCTTTCCCACTTCCATTGCGGGATTTCAGGTTGTTGAAGTAACCCGGACGGTCTTTGGTGTTCGGCTTTTGACTTTGGAACATGTCAAACACTTGGCAACATAAGTAGCTACGTCCCTTTTGATGTTCGGCCACCAATATTGTTCTTTAAGGTCGTGGTACATCTTATTTGCACCGGGGTGAATCGAGTATCGTGACTTATGGGCTTCATCTAAAATAAGGCTTCGTAGGTCCCCATATCTAGGCACCCAAATCCTTCCGGCGAAATATCGGAGTCCGGTCTCCCTAATTTTGAATCGAGAGACGAGAATGTTCAAGAGCTCGTGTGAAACGTTTTCATCCTTGAGAGCCTCATCTTGGGCTACCCGAATTTGGCTATTAAGGTTTGTGTGAATGGTGATGTTTAAAGCTCGGACACGAAGAGGCACCGCTCTTTCCTTTCGACTTAAGGCATCGGCTACTACGTTTGCCTTTCCGGGATGGTAACGAAGCTCACAATCATAATCGTTTAAAGTTTCAATCCACCGTCGTTGTCTCATGTTTAGTTGCTTTTGATTAAAGATGTGTTGGAGGCTTTTGTGATCGGTGAAGATAGTACTCTTGGTTCCATAAAGATAGTGTCTCCACATTTTAAGTGCGAAGACAACAGCTCCGAGTTCGAGATCATGTGTCGTGTAGTTTCGTTCATGAATTTTGAGTTGTCGAGAAGCATAAGAAATGACTTTCGTTCGTTGCATCAACACACACCCAAAACCATGTTTCGAGGCGTCGCAATACACAACAAAATCGTCATTGCCTTCGAGAAGTGACAAGATAGGAGCGGTGGTTAGCTTTGTTTTCAAGATTTGAAATGCGGATTCTTGTTCGGTCGCCCAAATGAATTTCTTTCCCTTGTGAGTTAACGCGGTTAGAGGACGAGCAACCAAAGAGAAATCTTTGATGAATCTACGATAGTATCCGGCGAGACCCAAGAATTGACGAATGTGAGTAGGAGTAGTAGGAGTCTCCCATCTACTAATGGCTTCGATTTTTGATGGATTGACTTTAATACCTTGATCAATTACAACGTGACCAAGAAATTGAACTACCTTTAACCAAAATTCACACTTGGAGAATTTGGCATAGAGTCGTTCTTGTCTTAAAAGTTCAAGCACAAGTCGGAGGTGTTCCTCGTGTTCTTCTTCGCTTTTAGAATAAACCAAAATATCATCGATGAACACGATAACGAATTTGTCAAGATACGGTTTGCACACGCGGTACATAAGATCCATGAACACCGCCGGTGCGTTAGTGAGACTAAATGGCATGACAAGGAATTCATAACTACCATAACGAGTTCGGAAAGAGGTTTTGGAGACATCTTCCCCCTTAAACCTTAATTGATGATAACCCGAGCAGAGATCGATTTTTGAATATACACAAGACCCTTGTAGTTGATCAAAGAGGTCATCGATGCAAGGAAGAGGATATCGGTTTTTAACCGTCAATTTGTTTAGTTCACGATAATCAATGCACATTCGTAGGGATCCATCTTTCTTTTTAACAAACAAAATCGGAGCGCCCCAAGGTGAATGGCTAGGTTGGATAAAACCACGATCAAGTAGTTCTTGGATTTGACTTTGCAATTCTTGCATTTTGGATGGAGCGAGTCTATATGGTGCACGTGCTACGGGTGCGGCTCCCGGAATAAGATCGATTTAGAATTCAACCGGTCGATGAGATGGAAGACCCGGCAATTCGTCGGGAAATACATCAGAATAGTCACTAACAATTGGCACATCATCGATGTGCTTCTCATCGGACTCGACTTTCTTAACATGAGCAAGGATCGTAAAACAACCCTTACGGAGTAGTTTTCTAACTTTAATGCATGAAACGAGGTTGAGTCCGGTGCAACTCTTATCGCCATACACGATCAAAGGTTCGCCCTTTCTCGATAGGAATCCGGATTGCGTTAAGATCACAAAGGATGTGAGATTTCGTTTTGGCTAGCCAATTCATACCGATTATTACATCGAAGCTTCCTAGTTCCATGGGTATCAAGTCAATTTCAAACTCATTACCCAAAATATTTAACGTACACCCCCGGTAATATGTGTCGGCACTCAATAGTTTCCCGTTGGCCACTTCAATGGTATAAGTGGTATCTAGTGGAAGTGGTGGACTGCTAAAAGAATGAGTCAAAGTCTTGGATACAAAACTCTTATCGGCACCCGAATCGAATAAACAAGTAACATAAGTGTTGTTGAGGAGAAACGTACCCGTGACTAATTCATGGTCATCTCGGGCTTCCTCGGTGTTGATGTTGAAAGCTCGGCCGCGTGTGTTGGGGTTGGCTTTCTTCTTCGGACATGTATTTCTAAAATGACCCGTTTGGCCACATTCATAACAAGTACCCGATTTTGGTGCATTGGGCACCTTTTGAGTGACGGGGGCGGCACTTCTACAATCGTTGGCCACATGACCACCCCTTTGGCACCGGTGGCAAAATAGATTGCTACATTCACCATAGTGGTGTTTGTGGCATTTGTTGCAAAAGGGTTTATTTCCGCCATAACTTTTCTTGGCGTCGGAGGTGTAAGGCTTTTTGATGAAGTAATTATTGTAGTTGTTGCTTGATTGGGGGGCTTCCCATTTTCTTTTGTTGCCGCCCGTTTTATCCTCGGCCTTAGGTGCCGGAACTACGATTTCGTCAACCGTTTCGATCAATTGGCGGGCCATGTTTAAGGCTTGTTGTAGGTTAGCGGGTTTGGATGACATCACTCCTTGTTTGATGCTCTTTGGAAGACCATCCATATAGAGTTCAACCCTTTGAGATTCGGGGTTCACGAGGTTGGGACACATCAAGGATAGCTCGGCGAATCGTTGATTGTAGGCCTTGAGATCGTTTTCGACCGCCTTTAAAGTTCTTAGCTCTTGTTCGAGCTTTCGAGTTTCTTCACGAGGGAAAAATTCGACGATCAACCTTTCCCTTAAATCGGCCCAAGAGAGGGCGTGAGCTTCATCGGTATCCACCGATTGTACATACGTGTTCCACCATGTGAGGGCGATACTGGCAAAGGTGTGGGTGGAATATTTGACTTTATCTTGATCCCGACAACCGCTTATGCTAAAAACGGCTTCCGTTTGTTCGAACCATCGAGTGAGTACAACTGGTCCCCCGGTCTCATCAAAAGTATGAGGTTTACACCCCATGAAAGCTTTATAGGAGCACCCTTCGCTTGAGTTACCGGCCCCTTGATTGTTGTTGTTGTGGTTGTTGTTATTGTTGTTGTTGGAGGAGTGTCCGGCCATGGCCGTATCCACGGCGGTGGCTATCATTCGTTGTAGAGCTTGTTCAGGAGTCTCATGGCGTGGCACACGACGAGGAGGCATTGTTCCTTCAAAACACATGAATACCACTGATTAGTATTTTTAATAATACTAACCATGATATGGAATAAGGATAGAGACAAATTTTCCTTGACTCGCCTTAAATTCTTTATGCCATAATGTCAGAACGTTCATATGAGTCACCGTAATATAATCTCGGAAATTATATTACCCTAATTCACATGTGCATTCGACATTATTTCACTAAGTCAAGGTGGCGTGTCAATTAAATTAAACAACGTGAGGTTAAGATGAAATAAGAGTAGATATGAGTGGAAACGTTCGAGTATAAATGCACAAGTAGTCAAGTAATTCCTACTTCAAGTCTATATGCCGATTGTAGTCTAGATTCACTAATGTACCCTACGACTCGGGGTTGACACCAATGAACTCCAAATCCCTACAACCAACGCTCTGATACCATCTGTAGCGACCCGACCAAATCATGTTTGACGGCGCCGACTACTTAGGTCCCGTACATGGTCATAAGTCTTTAACATGACGTTTGACCGAAATATGTCGCATTCATTTCATAAGTAAAAAGATGTTTCAAGTTTACAAAAGTAGTTCAAAGACTAGTTACATTACAATGTTTAACATACGAATGAAACCTATGCGACACAATTTAAAAGTTGTCAAAAGACGCTCCAACTATGCATGTATACTCGACATCCAAGCAAGTATCAAAAAGAGTGCGGAAGCATGTATCAAGTAGCGCTCAAGGACCTAAGAAAACATATAGAAAAACTGTCAACGAAAACGTTGGTGAAATCATAGGTGTTTTAGTAAACGTTGCATTTGAACCACAAGATTTAATATAATATGATTATCAAAATCATTTGCATTCCAAAGTTGTTATTTGTTTCGCGGGCACCCAATTATCAAACTTAACTGTTTTGCACCCTTTGCATAGTGTTAGAACATACACTAGACTCGAAAATATATTTCATCTGCTAACGGTAGCGAACCGTCCGAATGAGGCTCGTCAAGCCCATGTGATCACATAATATAAGTTCACGTTTACACCCTGTAAGTGTAACTAATGATAATTGAATTGAGGATTTTTGTTCAAACCCGTACGTGGAATGTTCGTTTTCGTACTTGTGTTCAAAGTGTAAAAGCATGATACGTATATGTTTCTCATCCCATAGTTTAAAGCATAAAAGTTGTTTAAAAGATGGGACTATGATATCACCTTGAGTGAACGTATGAAAAGTACTTCACAAAGTAACGTGTGCAAAGAACAATGCTAGTCTTGACCTAAACAAATAGGTCATATCAATAACGGTAAACGCGATAGGTCAAAGATGTTCAATTAGTCCTATGGCTCGTTACGACTCGATTATGTAGCATGTGAATCAAATTGTCCAAGTTTCATGCAAGATACAAGTATAGAAACAAGTTAGAAAGATTGCATAATCATTTGGTTAAGTTTGACAAAAAGTCAAACTTTGCCGGTCAAAGTCAACGAAAAAGTCAACACATTCGGGTCGGGTCCCGAACTATTTTTCTGAGGTTTTTATTCATATATAAGCATGTTAGAACAAGTTACATGTGAATCGGAGGTCCATAGTGAGACGACCCGTCCTAATCCTCCTGGACGAAGTCATCAACATTTGGTTCCATTGCGATGATCGACTCCAAGTAATGTCTTTAAAGTGAGCAAATGCACAGCGGAAGACTTAATTCGTACCTGAGAATAACATGCTTTAAAAAGTCAACATAAAGTTGGTGAGATATATAGGTTTGATGCTAGCAGTGTTATAACTATGGACCACAAGATTTCATATATAAAAAAAAATATAATACACTCGCAAGTGTATAAAATCATTCTGCTTATGTTGAGGCCTCAGTAACCAACCTTAACAATAATATAATAAGTCATCTTCGCAAAGATGGATATGTACACTCGCAAGTGTATAAATAATCCTCGAAGTACTAAACATCCGCCCACTAGTTCTTATGTCTAGTGCAGCCTACTGGATGGGGGTGTTAAACCCGATAGATCTATCTTTAGGATTCGCGCTTACATGCTATTATAACATATAACTAAATTACCTAGCACATCAATCCGCAGAATATCATTTTTAATCACTTTTGTCCATAACGTAAATCATTTATAAAAACAGCGCATGTATTCTCAGCCCAAAAATATTTAAAGTTTAAAAAGGGACTATATACTCACCATACAGTACTTTGTAGTAAAAATACATATATCATCATCGAACAAGTGTAGGTTTGGCCTCCGATTCACGAACCTATATTATTTATATATTTATTAAAACATATACTTGTATTCAAACAATACATAAAATCGTTAATTATATACTTTGTATAATAATAATATATATATGTGTTTCTTATATATATTTTGTTATATAAAATATTACTTTTCATTATGTTATATATATTAATTTTATTTTTATATATGTGTATATGATTTGTTTGTAAAAAAAAATAATAATTTTTTTTTTAGAAATTACTACAATAAAAATGATAATGATCATAATACTTAGTATTACTAATTAAGATATTATTTTTAATGATTATATTAATGATATTAATAATAATGTTTATAATAATAGTAATAATGATAGTACTTATACTAGTAATAATAATAATGATATTATTTATATTTATAATAATAATAACAATAATAATATTAATAAGATTTTTGAGTAAAGAAATCTACCTCCTTAAGACTTTTAATAAAAAGATTGTCTCGAACCAGGATTGAACTCATGACCCCTCGCCCACACACTAACACTCTTAACCGTTTCACCATTTCTGTTTTCTGATTGAAAGTGGAATTTAATGTATCTAACCCGTTTTCCCTTAGCCTCCCTGCCTCATCCCTTTTCTTCAGCCCACACATTTTCGGCCCACTGCACAAAGCTTCCACGGCCCAAACACGTTTTATTCAATCCCACTGATTAGTTATAACAGCTCGATCTAAGTAAGAATGGGATTTTGAGTTTGGAAATTCAATTTAGCTGTAGGAGTAAATAAATAAAAAAAAAACGTATCACTTTCCTTACCACCTAACCATTAACTTTTCATTCATCACCAATCTTTAATAACACAAGTGGGGTTTCGGTTTGTTTAAAATAAATCAATCGACATCATCACTTCTCCTTTGGTCGGCCATACATCTATCTTCAAGTCCCACTTGTATAATTTAAAGGAAACTTTGAATTATAAATACTTTAAATCCATGTTGTCACCTTTATGAGTTTATATTAATTGGTAGAAGTTTTGGTGAGGGGTGACGGTTTGCAACGAACAGAAACAAGGACAAAAGGAGTTTAAGAATAGTAGCGGTTTGTTGTGTTCAAGATAAGAGAAACAGAAGAAATTTAGAAGCGTAGGTGGTGGTTTCATGGATGGGTCGTGGTGTTTCAAAGGAGGTGGCGGTTGGTGATTGAGATGGTGATTCTTGTGTGGTTCTCGATCAAGGATTTACGAGGAGAGGGAGAAGAGAGAGAACGAGTGAGTGAGGAGAGGGTTTACGATGGTTTGTGACTGTAACGATTGCAGGTGATGGTTACTTCTCGGGTTGAAGGTAGTTTAGTGTTTTCGGTTAATAACGGTATCCTATACAAGTAACAAGACTAACGAGTGGTTACGTTGTTTGTGTTTATGTGGTCGAACAACAACATAAAATAACTAGTAGCATTCGTTAACAAGGATAATGGTTGTGGTGTGGCTGTTTAATACGAATAGAAACAGAAATATAGACTGCAATAGCAGTAGTCGATCAACCACCTTTATTTTCTTAAATGGGTTTCGATTTGGTGAATGATGAAAGGGGTCGATGGTTGTTATGGTGTTTCGATGGTGATCATGGGTGTTCAATGGTGATTTGGAGGTGTTGAGTCATGGTGGTAGTTATGATGATTGATGAAAGAAAATAAATCTATTTTATTTTAAATTTTGCAGTTATCTGATGTGGGAATCTTTGGTGAGGTTCGAATGATTTAATCACAAAAAAATAAATAACGTTCAAAGTCATGTGTAGGGTTGCTGTCTAGTTGTTTCACGGGTGTACAGAAGGTAGAAGACAAGTAAATCTGATAATGATATATATGTATATATCCTACGCGTATATCTATATATCTTTTTTTTATATTAATTAATTAATCTTATTTATTAACAAAAATAATAATAATATTACTAATTCTAATAAATATTCTAATAATGATATTAACTAACAATTGATAATTTTAAAAAAAAAATAATAATAATACTAGTAATAACACCATTTAATATATCATTGATGTTATTAATAATATTAATATTTAACATTATAATTATATTAATAATTATAAATAAAAAAAATGATACTAACAATATTTAAGGTAACAAATAATAATTTGTATTATTTAGTAATATCAATATAGCAATTTAAATGTTTCGAATTCCTATCTATATATTAGTAAAATTAATAATATTGATTTTAATATCAATCAAAATAATAACACTTATCTTTTAACTGGTAATCAAATATATTGATATTACAATCATGTATTTAATATTTAATACATATATTTACATATATATATATATTCATCTATAAACTATTGTTCGTGAATCGTCGGGAAAGATCAAAGGGTAATTGAATATATAACTACAGTTTTAAAGTTTTTGAGACTCAACGTTACAGATTTTGCTTATCGTGTCGGAAAATATAAAGATTAAGGTTTAAATTCGGTCGGAAATTTCCGGGTCATTACATTACCCACCCGTTAAAGAAATTTCGTCCCCAAAATTTGATAGAGGTCGTCATAGATAACAATAGGAATGTTTTCATGACGAATATGGGATAATAATGGAGTTTTATCATCATTGAATAATGTAGATAAAACGATTCGATTACACGAAGAACAAAAGTGAAGCTATCGCAAAAGAGTGAAGTGAGTAAATATGGAATCGTTTTAACCGATGACGTGGTTATGATTGATTTTTTTTTTTTTTTTTTTAGAATTTAAGGAATTCAAAGAAATCTTCTAATCATAAAGAAATTATAAGAGCACGAATTATTGTTGGAGTTACGGAAGAACAGAAATATCAAAGATAATATTTCCGTGATATGCTTAGAGATTAAGTAGAATGAAAGAGTTATGTAACATGGCACATGATGATGGTATTGTGAATCATCACCTTCCATTAGAAACTTAACATGACTTACTGTAATATAATGAAGTTGATCAAGTTTCATTATATCATACTAATTCATGTATCAGTTCCCAACACTACTTCAAAACATTCCTATTTTAAACTCGAAGGTTTCAGAATTTAGAAACTAACACAGCTTCTTTTATATTGTAACGCAAATATTACAGAGGGATAAATGATCGCAGATAGGAATAGTTGTGAAAATATCTCCAGAAATATGGAGAATATGTATAACAGAAGATATAAAGATATCTTATAGTATCTAAGATAAGATGATGATGATGAATATCATCTGGAAAGGTTTAGAATAAGGATTAGGGTTCTTACTAACGGTTTTCAGCAGGCACTAAATCATTTGGATTCTTTGAAAACAGGTTCAGTTCTTGTGATTTATCCACAGCCTCTTTCATACTTTGCTCAATCCATTTTCCAATTCCAACCTTCTATTTTTCTGAGCTTTACCAACACACTATACTTTATCATCAAACTTTTGACTGTTATAGTCGTTTAGAGTTTTTGCTGCTTCTTCAGCATTTCAAGAACCACTTCATAGTTCAAGGTATTTTTCAGAAACTTCACATTCGAAGTATGAAATTCTTAGGGATAGACGTCGTAGGTATAACTGGAGAAGTTCTGCGAAATTTTCAAAATACTGATTGCTGATTTCGCCAAAGGGATGATGATCTTTGTTACATCTGTTGATGAGGTTGTGGAATATAAAAGGTTCTCCGGGAACGATGATGAAAGGACAAGGTATAAATATCGAGGCTATAATAAGAGTAGTCTCACTGAGAAGTCGAAGTAGAGCTGTGACAAAATTAGCTTTTTGAAAAGGAATCGTATGGTTGTTTTTGCTATTGAATGATAAAGAATTCGTCGCGGATATGTTTTAACTATAATTTCGGTTTCGAAATTTTTTCAGGTGCATAACTGTATGCATAAATCTTTCTTCCGTAGACGAGGTGCGGCTGGTTCAACTTCTCGATCGAAGTGTTTTCAAGAACCATGAAAGGTTTGAACGCGAATTGTAATTGTCGAGGTACAAATGAGGTTTAAGATGAAATCAAGTGGCAAGCTTGAAGAATTATTTAGTTTCATATGTTATAATCAATATTTTAATTTAATTCATTTTAATTGTCCAAAGTTAGCAGTCCAATAGTCCGATGGTTCAATGATTCATATATAATTTAATATATAATATTCGAATTAAATAATACGTATCGTGACCCGTGTACCGGTCTCGGTGTCGATCACAACTCAAAGTATATATATATTTTGGAATCAACTCCGACCCTGTATAGCCAACTCCCACCTTCACATATAGAGTGTCTACGGTTGTTTCGAAATATATATATAGATGGGTCGATATGATAAGTCGAAACCTTGCATACGTGTCCCGTTATTTAAAGTGCGTAAAAGTAAATAACAGAAATTAAATGACGATAAATAAAATTGCGAGAATGTAAATTGCGATAAATTAAATGTTAATCAGTTAGCTGGGAACAGTTAGCCGGAACAGTTAGCGTGAAATCCTATCACAATTCCAATTAATTAATTCGTTTGTTTCTAACACTTTTTATTTTTGTCCAATGTTTTCTTCGTTATGCCACTTGTTGGATTCTGATAGGTCAAAATCCAAATATGAAATTTGAATAGAAATGGTTATTCTATGGTGAACAGATTCGTATATCGGTAGTTGTAAGTAGGATAGTAAATGATCGTTGAATCAGATTCGAAGAATATACAGTGTAACTTATTAATGTGAAATCTAAATATTTCTCGGGTACTACCCACCCGTTAAAATATTTTCATCATTAACAGTTTGTACGAAAGAATTTTTAATTACAATCTTTATGAAAATATACTTGCATATATATTTTCTTCAGATGTAATCACGGATCTAATGAGTCTATAAGGTATTAAACTCATTTGATTTATTGTTAATACTGGATTACATGATCTCTAAGACATTAGAGATTACATAATCACCATGTCGAACGAAGATAAATGAGGTAGAACAATACGTAGAACGAAATTAATAGATGTAGAACGATATGTAGAACGAAGATCATACTCTAAATACAGATGGTAATATTGAGGCATGTGATGTTGATATTCGAGGTACAGATTGTGATGTTGAGAGTTACGGCGCGGTTATGGTTTAGGGATGATAAGGGTACTGTCGACGTCGATGATGGTGGTACTGATTATGCTGCTGGTGCTGCTGCTGGTGTTAGTAACCTTCGCACCAGTTTCTCCAAAGTCGTCACACGAGCGCGTAGTTTGTTAACTTCTTCTAGTACTATAGGATGAATGACGGTTGAAGCGAGCGAATGAATTAGATTCGAGATATGGGATAGTATGTAATCGTGGTGAAATACTTGGAAAAAGGGGAGAGAAAATGGTTTCTCGAACAGGTTCGCCGGTAAGCGCTCCAGGTTGAAAAGGGCAATTTGGTGGATGGAAGAGATCTTCGATGTGAAATGATTTTTCGGATATCGAATGATATTCTAGCTATATAGGATATCCATATATATAATACTAAAGATTTCGTAGACTACAAAGGAACCTACGGCATACGTCAGGCAAGTCTACAGATATGCTAAGATATGGAGTTTTGTCTATACACTATCGATGCACTAAATGCAGTAAGACGTGTCTAGACTTAAGAATAATAAGTAGGAAATTCCCTAAGGATGATAAGCAGATGATTTCCGACTAAATATGATAAGAAAAACTTTTGACATATAGACACGGTCAAAGTCCAGACTCATTAATGTATTCTAACAACTACTAGTCAGAGACACTAATGCAAGACCTGGTTCACTAAGACCAACGCTCTGATACCACCTGAGACGACCCGTCCTAATCCTCCTGGACGAAGTCATCAACATTTGGTTCCATTGCGATGATCGACTCCAAGTAATGTCTTTAAAGTGAGCAAATGCACAGCGGAAGACTTAATTCGTACCTGAGAATAACATGCTTTAAAAAGTCAACATAAAGTTGGTGAGATATATAGGTTTGATGCTAGCAGTGTTATAACTATGGACCACAAGATTTCATATATAAAAAAAAATATAATACACTCGCAAGTGTATAAAATCATTCTGCTTATGTTGAGGCCTCAGTAACCAACCTTAACAATAATATAATAAGTCATCTTCGCAAAGATGGATATGTACACTCGCAAGTGTATAAATAATCCTCGAAGTACTAAACATCCGCCCACTAGTTCTTATGTCTAGTGCAGCCTACTGGATGGGGGTGTTAAACCCGATAGATCTATCTTTAGGATTCGCGCTTACATGCTATTATAACATATAACTAAATTACCTAGCACATCAATCCGCAGAATATCATTTTTAATCACTTGTGTCCATAACGTAAATCATTTATAAAAACAGCGCATGTATTCTCAGCCCAAAAATATTTAAAGTTTAAAAAGGGACTATATACTCACCATACAGTACTTTGTAGTAAAAATACATATATCATCATCGAACAAGTGTAGGTTTGGCCTCCGATTCACGAACCTATATTATTTATATATTTATTAAAACATATACTTGTATTCAAACAATACATAAAATCGTTAATTATATACTTTGAATAATAATAATATATATATGTGTTTCTTATATATATTTTGTTATATAAAATATTACTTTTCATTATGTTATATATATTAATTTTATTTTTATATATGTGTATATGATTTGTTTGTAAAAAAAAATAATAATTTTTTTTTAGAAATTACTACAATAAAAATGATAATGATCATAATACTTAGTATTACTAATTAAGATATTATTTTTAATGATTATATTAATGATATTAATAATAATGTTTATAATAATAGTAATAATGATAGTACTTATACTAGTAATAATAATAATGATATTATTTATATTTATAATAATAATAACAATAATAATATTAATAAGATTTTTGAGTAAAGAAATCTACCTCCTTAAGACTTTTAATAAAAAGATTGTCTCGAACCAGGATTGAACTCATGACCCCTCGCCCACACACTAACACTCTTAACCGTTTCACCATTTCTGTTTTCTGATTGAAAGTGGAATTTAATGTATCTAACCCGTTTTCCCTTAGCCTCCCTGCCTCATCCCTTTTCTTCGGCCCACACATTTTCGGCCCACTGCACAAAGCTTCCACGGCCCAAACACGTTTTATTCAATCCCACTGATTAGTTATAACAGCTCGATCTAAGTAAGAATGGGATTTTGAGTTTGGAAATTCAATTTAGCTGTAGGAGTAAATAAATAAAAAAAAAAAACGTATCACTTTCCTTACCACCTAACCATTAACTTTTCATTCATCACCAATCTTTAATAACACAAGTGGGGTTTCGGTTTGTTTAAAAAAAATCAATCGACATCATCACTTCTCCTTTGGTCGGCCATACATCTATCTTCAAGTCCCACTTGTATAATTTAAAGGAAACTTTGAATTATAAATACTTTAAATCCATGTTGTCACCTTTATGAGTTTATATTAATTGGTAGAAGTTTTGGTGAGGGGTGACGGTTTGCAACGAACAGAAACAAGGACAAAAGGAGTTTAAGAATAGTAGCGGTTTGTTGTGTTCAAGATAAGAGAAACAGAAGAAATTTAGAAGCGTAGGTGGTGGTTTCATGGATGGGTCGTGGTGTTTCAAAGGAGGTGGCGGTTGGTGATTGAGATGGTGATTCTTGTGTGGTTCTCGATCAAGGATTTACGAGGAGAGGGAGAAGAGAGAGAACGAGTGAGTGAGGAGAGGGTTTATGATGGTTTGTGACTGTAACGATTGCAGGTGATGGTTACTTCTCGGGTTGAAGGTAGTTTAGTGTTTTCGGTTAATAACGGTATCCTATACAAGTAACAAGACTAACGAGTGGTTACGTTGTTTGTGTTTATGTGGTCGAACAACAACATAAAATAACTAGTAGCATTCGTTAACAAGGATAATGGTTGCGGTGTGGCTGTTTAATACGAATAGAAACAGAAATATAGACTGCAATAGCAGTAGTCGATCAACCACCTTTATTTTCTTAAATGGGTTTCGATTTGGTGAATGATGAAAGGGGTCGATGGTTGTTATGGTGTTTCGATGGTGATCATGGGTGTTCAATGGTGATTTGGAGGTGTTGAGTCATGGTGGTAGTTATGATGATTGATGAAAGAAAATAAATCTATTTTATTTTAAATTTTGCAGTTATCTGATGTGGGAATCTTTGGTGAGGTTCGAATGATTTAATCACAAAAAAATAAATAACGTTCAAAGTCATGTGTAGGGTTGCTGTCTAGTTGTTTCACGGGTGTACAGAAGGTAGAAGACAAGTAAATCTGATAATGATATATATGTATATATCCTACGCGTATATCTATATATCTTTTTTTTATATTAATTAATTAATCTTATTTATTAACAAAAATAATAATAATATTACTAATTCTAATAAATATTCTAATAATGATATTAACTAACAATTGATAATTTTAAAAAAATAATAATAATAATACTAGTAATAACACCATTTAATATATCATTGATGTTATTAATAATATTAATATTTAACATTATAATTATATTAATAATTATAAATAAAAAAAATGATACTAACAATATTTAAGGTAACAAATAATAATTTGTATTATTTAGTAATATCAATATAGCAATTTAAATGTTTCGAATTCCTATCTATATATTAGTAAAATTAATAATATTGATTTTAATATCAATCAAAATAATAACACTTATCTTTTAACTGGTAATCAAATATATTGATATTACAATCATGTATTTAATATTTAATACATATATTTACATATATATATATTCATCTATAAACTATTGTTCGTGAATCGTCGGGAAAGATCAAAGGGTAATTGAATATATAACTACAGTTTTAAAGTTTTTGAGACTCAACGTTACAGATTTTGCTTATCGTGTCGGAAAATATAAAGATTAAGGTTTAAATTCGGTCGGAAATTTCCGGGTCGTTACACATAGCATGCCACACATTTTTCGTATATTGGACAAGGTGGTCAGAAGCTGGACATGCCTTATGTCGCACCGCGACAAAGGCTGGTCGCGCTACGGCATTACACGCGAGCTGGTACCTGGCCAGTTTCAGTTTTCTAAGTCTCAAATCCAAAACTCTTTCAAGCATAAATCACAAACCGCTAAAACTTAGAACTCGTATCTTATATCGTTGGAAAGCTCTTTTGACAACGAAAACAACTAAGCACATTTCAACAACCAAAAACATCATTTGTAACAATCGACTTTTCAAAATAAATGATCAATTAATGTTCACCATAAATGCTCAAGTTCATAAATGCACAAAATAGGATTCAGGAATTAAATGCATCCATATAATGCGCCGTTTCGTAGGTAATCAAGCATACAATACAACTAACTACTTACTAACAACAATTCATGGCATTCAATACATCAAAAGTTCATTTCAAGTTCATCAAACCCTAACCCAAATTCACCAAAATCACTAATCGAGTTTATGAAGTTTTTAAAACAACCTACACATTAAATTGAAGCTAGTGATGTTAGGAACACATTTAATACATGCATTTATAACATTTAACAACATTTAAGCAACCAAATCATCAATCAAACACACCAAACTTTCAAGTTCATGCTAGTTATCAAAAATAACAAGATTGAACCTATAAATCATATATTCATGTTAGACTTGAGTCATAGACAATAATTAACAACTTTATAAGTTTAAAACATCAAGAACACAAAATCTAGTGACTTTAGAAATTTACTCAAATGAGATGTAATCGGTATGGAATCGAAGAGGAAGTTGCAAGGAGTTCAAATATGTAATTTGTTTTGATAGAAGCTTGCTCGGTTGGAATTAGATGATGATTCTTTGAAATGAAGATTGAGAGAAATTTGGAAAGTATTAAATGAAAACGGAAATGAAATGAAATGTAAAAGGAAATGAGGAGGTGGGGTTGACTAGTCAAAGCTAGTCACCTCTTTGGCACCTTGGCAAAATTAGTCCCTCAAGTTCGGTTGCTGGTGCGTAAGTTACCTAAACAAGATGTTTTAAAACGCGTATTAACGAAGGATGTTATAATCATATAACGGACTTTAAATAATTAAACGGAAAGTAAACGGAAAAAGGCGGGATGTTACACTGAGAATACATGAAATGATTTTATAAATGTTTGACGAGATAGACACAAGCAAAACATTCCTCGAATGAATTATTATGCAGACAGAAGTTCTGTGGATTATTATTAAATTAGTTGGACGTGATAATTGTCACTAATTGTTGTGAATATTTTCCCCTGATTATTATTGCTTGGTAACCTAAGAATTAGAATCGGGTATGGCCCTAATTCACGTGAATCCTAAAGGTAGCTACCGGATTTAACACCCCCACCCAGAATGTTCACTAGACGGAAGAGCTAGTGGGCGTGGTGTTTAGTACTTCGAGGTTTATATATTATACAGACGAGATGTTCTATTTTTGGGGATATTATTTATGCACATTATTTGTTAAGGTCGGTTACCAAGCCTAGCAATGAATGGAAAGTGAATGTTATGTATCGAGAGAATAATTTTATACACAGGTTATGTGTATGATATTTTTGTACACGAGATATGTGTACGGTTACTAAGATTTATGAAAATGGTTTCGTACACGAGATAGGTGTACTGTATTTGAATCTTGTGGTCTATCAAAATGATGAATTTTATTGTTTACGATAAACTTATGAACTCACCAACCTTTTGGTTGACACTTTAAAGCATGTTTATTCTCAGGTATTAAAGAAATCTTCCGCTGTGCATTTTCTCATATTAGAGATATTACTTGGAGTCATTCATAACATATTTCAAAAGACGTTGCATTCGAGTCGTCGAGTTTATCAAGATTATCATTAAGTCAATTATAGTTGGATATATTATGAAATGGTATGCATGCCGTCAATTTTCGATGTAATGAAAGTTTGTCTTTTAAAAACGAATGCAATGTTTGTAAAATGTATCATCTAGAGGTCAAGTACCTCGCGATGTAACCAAATGTAATGTATTCATCCAGATGGATTAGGACGGGTCCTTTCAGGTGGTATCAGAGTGGTGGTCTTAGCGAACCAGGTCTTGCATTAGTCTGTCTAACTGATAGTTGTTTAGATGCATTAGTGGCCTGGACTTCGACCGTGTCTGCATGTCAAAAGTTTTGCTTATCATTTAGTGTCGAAAATTATTTGCTTATCATCCTTAAGGTCTAAACACGTCTTACTGCCTCTATTGCATAGACAGTGTATATATAAATTCATATCTTAGCGTATTTGTTATTGTTACCTTTGCCTGACAGCTTCCGTAGATTCCTCCATAACTTATGGGATTTTAGTATTATATATGCATATGTAAATTATGTATTGCAGGGTACTAATCTACATCTTATAATCCATTTCTTATCGAAAATCCTTCATCTGATCGTACAAGATGAATTCCTCAACCAGTTCGAGTCCCTCAGATTTCGAGATCTATTCTGATAGTTATTCCGACAGCTATTTCGACATGGATGTTCACCTAAGTTCCGGAGGCAGCGTCACCAGAATGAATCAACTAATCAACCATCCCCAATTCATCTGATGGGTTCGTAGTCTACTTAATCACCGGAGACAAGAAGAAGGTGATCCTTTCCACCCACCTTATTACCCTCTCAACGAGGAACCTGAAGCACTTACCGGCGAACCTGTCCGAAACACCATTTTCACCCTCATTTCCCGAATATCTCGCCATGATTATATACGATCTCAAATTCAAAATCTTATTCACTCATTCGTTCCTACCGACAATCATCCCGGAGTAATAAGTCAACGAGCTTCGAGCCCGAGTTGTAGCCTTGGAAATATAGTGCAAAACGTACCAGCTTCAGCAACATCAACGGCATCAACAGTACCACCAGCAACAACACACGCCTCAACATCACAATCTGTACCTCAAGCATAATCATCGTTCTACATGACGTTTACGACATGACGATTATGTAATCTCTAATGTTCTAGAAATTATATATTCTTGTTCTAACGATAAATCAAATGAGTTTAATATCATATTGACTCATTAAATCCATGATTACATCTGAAGAAAATATATATGTATATATGTTTTCATAAAGATTGTAATTTAAAAATTCTTTTGTGCAAACTGTTAATGGTGAAAATATTTTAACGGGTAGGTAATACCCGAGGAATATTCAGATTTCACATTAACAAGTTACACTGTACATTCTTCGAATCTGATTCAACGGTCATTTACTATCCTACTTACATCCACAGATATACAAATCCGTTCACCACAAGTAACCATTTTTATTCAATTTCATATTTGGATTTTGACTTATCAGAATCCAACAAGTGGCATAATGAAGAAAACATTTAACAAAATAAAATTTGTTAGAAACAAACAAATTAACTATGAGAAATTTTGTTAAGAATCCACGCTAGCTGTTCCTAGCTAACTGTTCCTAGCTAACTGATTACATTTTATTTATCGCAATTTAATTATCACAATTTATATTCTCGCAATTTTATTTATCGTCATTTAATTTCTGTTATTTATTTTACGCACTTTAAATATCGGGACACGTATACAAGGTTTTGACATATCATATCGACGCATCTATATATATTATTTGGAATAACCATAGACACTCTATATGCAGTAATGACCGAGTTAGCTATACAGGGTTGAGGTTGATTCTAAATAATATATATACTTTGAGTTGTGATCGAGTCTGAGACATGTACACGGGTCACGATACGTATTAATTAATTCGAATATTATATATTGAACTATATATGAATTATTGGACTGTTAACTGTGGACTATCGACTGCCAATATTGGACAATTAAAATGAATTAAATTATTGATTATAACATATGAAACTAAACAATTCTTCAAGTTTGCCACTTGATGTCATCTTAAACCTCATTTGTATCTTGACGATTACAATCCACATTCAAACCTTTCATGATTCTTGAAAACACCTCAATCGAGAGGATGAACCAACCGCACTTCATCTACGGAAGAAAAGATTGATGCATATAGTTATGCACCTGAAAACTCTCAAAAACTGAGTAAATGTTTAACACGATGTGCTAATTCATATAGCGTTATTATTACCGAAAATAACTTTACAACTCCTGTTCGAAATAGCCAATTTTGTCACAGCTCCAACAAGTCAACTTCGACTTTTCGTTCGAAACAACCTTATTATAACCTTAATATATATGCGTGCTCTTTTATTATTACCAGAGAACCTTTTATATTCCACCATATTACCAGCAGACATATCAGCAACCTTGTTACTCTTTGGCATAAATCTCTCCGACAAATCACTATATTTATCTATTAAAGTCTTATCATGAACTCATCGACATCTTGTATCGATAATTACCATACCAAATACCGGGAGGCATCAATCGATAATCTCGAATTTCTCAGCGATTCTACCACAACAATTATATATATAACTTCTATCTCCTGGATTTACGAACTTCAATTCTGAATTTTTGAAAAGCGCTTTAACCTATGAATCAGTTTTCTGAGTTTTAAAAAAGCTGATGAAGCAGTGAAAACTGGAGACTACCTTAACAGTCAAAAGTTTGATAATAACGAATTGAGAAAACCATGAAGGAGACTCTGAACAAATCACAAAGACTAAATCTGCCTCCAAAGAATTCAAATAATTCAGTATCTGCTGAAGTCATTATCGAATACCTTACTCCTGACTCTAAACCTTTATGGACAAATCTTCGTCATAATCCTTGATATTAGAAATTCTAAAACATTATCGTAGTTTTCATTATAAATATCCACAATATTTCTGAAGATATCTTCATAAATATTCTCGTCCAATATTAATTATCTCTCTGCGCTATCTGTGTTATTTCATAAAAGGAAACTGTTTTATTTTCTATATTCTGAAAAGTTTGAATTTAAAAATTTGAATGTTTTTGAAGTAGTGTTGGGAACTGAAGCATAAGTTAGTATAATATAATGACACTTGATCAACGTGATTATATTACAGTAAGTCATGGTGAGTTTCTAATGAGACATGATGATTCACAGACCATAACGTCATCATGTGCCATGTTACACGACTCTTACATTCTTTCTAATCTATAAGCACATCAAGAACATATTTTTTTGATAGTCCTATCTTATCCCTTGAATTCCGAAATTCAATCGTGACTACGTCAAAAGTTAAATCTCTATCTCAATCTTTTGTGACAGCTTCACTTCACATAATCGAATCGTTTTGTCTATATTAATCAATAACGATAAAATTCTATTTATAAACTCATATTCGTCATGAAAACATTTCTATTGTTAACCATGACGACCACATTCAAATTTCGGGACGAAATTTCTTTAGCGGGTAGGTACTGTGATGACCCGGAAATTTCCGACCAAATTTAAACTTAATCCTTATATGATTTCGACACGATAAGCAAAGGCTATAATCTCGAGTCTTAAAATTTTTGAACTGTTATCATGAAATTATTTGACCTTCGACAATTCCCGACAATTCACGAACAATTGTGTGTAAATAAATATGTAAATATATAGATATATATATATATATATATATATATATATATATATATATATATATATATATATATATATATATATAGAAATAAAAATGTATATATAATTGTGAATTTATAAAGTACACTTTAAAAATGAAAAAAAAATATAAGAATAATTAAATTAATACAAGAATGAATATATAAATATATTATATTATTTTTAATCTACATATATATGAATACTATATATAAGTAAAAATACATATATTGTAAAATACATAAAATGTATAAATATTAAATATTTAATATATGTAACCTATAATTATTAATGATTACTAAATTATAATATTAATATATTTAATTACAATCTAAAATATGAATGTTATATTATTTACTTTCATTATTAATATTAGTATTAAAATTAATGTTAATATTAGTATAAAATTATTTAATATAATTGATACATCTAATTTGTGATATCATTATAATTAATGGTAAAATTATAATTGTAAGTTATTATTATTATTATTATTATTATTATTATCTTTATCAATATTATTATCATAATTATTATTATAAAATAATACAAATTATTAATAGTATTACTAATAATAACATTATAAACACTATTATAACTATTAGTATTATTACCTTAAATATTATGATAATTATTATTATCTGTATTAATATGTTATTATTATTAATAATAATTCAGTATTTTTATTTTATTATTAATAAAACTATTATTAACACTAAACAAATATATAAAAGATTATATACATAGAATTGGAATCAAATCTGTTACATGTAACTATATAACTGTGTTTAATTTGTCCTTCATTCACTAAACTAGTACAAATTACGAATTCAATCACCAGATCAATCCAAAATCAAGTTGCATATCACAATCAAACTTTATGTAGTTTTGTTTTCTGCCTCTCTGATCTTGTTACATATCAAAATCATTTCACAATACATACAGAATTTGTTTCCAGTCATTTTCTGCTTCATATTTTTTTTGTTTCTTCCTTCTTGGCTGGAATATTTTTTGTCGACACCACAATCATATAAGTGTGATTCTTACTCTTGCTCTCTACCTATATAACCACATATACATGCATCTTAAACAAGAGCATCTAAATGATTATATCACAAAACCACCTAACCTGATCACCTTAGGATGACCATTAATCGCCATAACCTCGAACCACCATTTTAAACCGCCACCCTACAACATTTTGCAACACCACCACAACTACCACCGTAAGCCACCCCCTCTTCACTCATCTCTCTCTTAAATTTAAAAACCATCATAACCGATACCAAAGAACCCAGCTACTATTCTGTTATTGATCCCGTCTGAGCCACAACAACAATAACCCATCGTTCTATTTCTTTTTGATCGAATACCAATTAACCCGACAACCACCTTCTGATAACCGTTACATATTTCTATTTTTCAATTACTGTTGTACCACCGTAACACATAAACCTTCACCCACAACCCCATCATTGAATACTTACACCATAAACCTCATGTTCCTGTCCGGTTTATAATACGATAAAACCACCACTCCACCACTTTAAACCCATAATCATGATCACAAAATGGCTACAATATTATGTTTTACTGTTAGATGCAACAGTACGGTTGTTTTCTATTTCAGTCCAAGAATGACCCAAACAAACACTACCTGCAACTTTTGGATTGCTGCTACTGTTTCATTATCAAACCGCAACCATAACACCACCGTTTGAACACCAACATCACTGCTGCTATTGAGCTCCTGTTACGACTGAAAAGAATAGTGTATACCTACAAAACCTACTGCATCAACACACTTCTATTTCTGTTCAGTGAACAAAGTGAATGAATAATGATGACCTGTGATGAAAGTAATTGATGATGAAGAGATTCCACGATGAATTATACATGAAAACGATAATTATAATAACTATGATTTTATGTGGATGTTGGTGATGAAATCACGATGAGTTAGATGATTATATACTTTGATACAATACAAAGGCTGAGGATAAACTGATCGGTGGAATAATAGTGGAATCGTGATTTTAAAGTAGGATTCTTAGCAAAAAGTAATGATAATGATGTTAAAGCACCGAAAGGGTTTTGATTGATTGCCATACGTATACAACAGGAACCCCACCAGCTCCTTATTGAATTAAATTAAAACGACTCTTGGGCTGGTATATGCTGGGCTTGAGTATTCGTAGTTGGGCCGAAAAGATGAAAGGGGAAAAGAGAAACCGAAATATTACGGGTTATAAATATAGGTGTGTGAAACAAAACAGATATATTGGAACGGAGGAATGGATAAGGAGCATAGGGTGTAACCGAGAGGTCGCAGGTTCGAACCTGGGCATGGACATTTATTTTTTTAGGCTTGATACATTAAGGTAGTATTATTATTTTATTATTATTATTATTACTATTACTATTTTTAACATTAATATTATTATTTTTACATTATTAATATTATTATCATTTTTAGTGTTAATAGTATCATTATTATTTTTATAACAACCATATTATTATTATTATTATTATTATTATTATTATTATTATTATTATTATTATTAATTTTATTATTATCAATATTACTACTAATATTAGTATTATTACTACAATAAAAATTAGTCATATAGAAATATACTTAACTAAACTATATTAACATTTTTTTTAATGTAAAGTATATATAAGGTAAATACATTTAATTAAGTTATTAATGAAACACATAATTTATTAAAATAACAAGTATATTACTAATAATATATAAATTTGTTCGATTACAATTATATGTGTTAATATATATATAAATGATATAGGTTCGTGAATCCGAGGCCAATCTTGCATTGTTCAGTTTCGCCGTATGCATATTTTTACTACAAAATATCATATTGTGAGTTTCATTTGATTCCCTTTTACTCTTTACATTTTTGGGACTGAGAATACATGCGCTGTTTTTATAATTGATTTATTAAATGATTTTGAAATATATTTTGAACTGAGAATACATGGAATGCTTTTATAAATGTTTGACGAGATAGACACAAGCAAAACATTCCTTGAATGAATTATTATGTAGACAGAAGTTCTGTGGATTATTATTGAATTAGTTGGACGTGATAATTTCCACTAATTGTTGTGAATATTTTCCCCTGATTATTATTGCTTGGTAACCTAAGAATTAGAATCGGGTATGGCCCTAATTCATGCGAATCCTAAAGGTAGCTACCGCGTTTAACACCCCCACCCAGAATGTTCACTAGACGGAAGAGCTAGTGGGCGTGATGTTTAGTACTTCGAGGTTTATATATTATACAGACGAGATGTTCTGTTTTTGGAGATATTATTTATGCACATTATATGTTAAGGTCGGTTACCAAGCCAAGCAATGAATGAAAGGTGAATGTTATGTATCGAGAGAATGATTTTATACACAGGTTATGTGTATGATATTTTTATATACGAGATATGTGTACGGTTACTAAGATTTATGAAAATAGTTTCGTACACGAGATAGGTGTACTATATTTTAATCTTGTGGTCTATCAAAATGATGAACTTTATTGTTTATGATAAACTTATGAACTCACCAACCTTTTGGTTGACACTTTAAAGCATGTTTATTCTCAGGTATTAAAGAAATCTTCCGCTGTGCATTTTCTCATATTAGAGATATTACTTGGAGTCATTCATAACATATTTCAAAAGACGTTGCATTCGAGTCGTCGAGTTCATCAAGATTATCATTAAGTCAATTATAGTTGGATATATTATGAAATGGTACGCATGCCGTCAATTTTCGATGTAATGAAAGTTTGTATTTTAAAAACGAATGCAATGTTTGTAAAATGTATCATATAGAGGTCAAGTACCTCACGATGTAACCAAATGTAATGTATTCGTCCAGATGGATTAGGACGGGTCCTTTCAAGTAACGTCCCGCACTGTTGACCTCAGGTCAATTGGTGGTATAATAATGATCTCGACAATTACATATGTATTGTTACGGGGTAAAATCATTTAGTTTTGATATTATACGCTCATGGCATACTTTTGATATACATGATATATCGTCTTTTATTAAATCTTGTGATCTATTACTGAAATCATTATTTATGACAAACCTATGAATTCACTCAACCTCGTGTTGACTTTTTAAAGCATGTTTATTCTCAGGTACTTAAATATTGCTTCCGCTGTATATCTGCTGCTTTGATGATGATTTCTTGCCATGCTTGGAGTCTTCATGCATTACTTACCAATTCATCTAAAAACATTTAATGCTTTAAATACAATGTAATATATTTATCTTCCGCTGCAAAACTCAATAAAACGTCTCATATAGAGTCGTTCTCGTTTATACAACTGTGATTTGATATAATTAGTCACAAAATACCCCAGGCCCTATTTGGGGGTGTGACAGAAATGGTATCAGAGCAGTATTGTTGTAGAGAACCAGGATTGCATTTTATGTGTGCCTTATACAATTAGGTACCTTAGCAATGTAGGACTACAACTTTCCTTGACCATAGTGCCTTTAATTGTTGCCTTTAATTGTTAAATGCTACACTATACTTTAGAAACTTTATTTATATTAGAATGTCGAGCCAATCTAAGAACTCTGCTCACTTTCCTAAGTACTATCCAATTCTGCCACCACATTTAAATGTGACACCATGATTTCTGAAATTCTCGACATTCCTTTGCCATCTATCATGGTTTTGTGTATAACATATGTATTACATGAAATGTTATCCATGATTCTTGAAATCACTACTATTCATATTCATTACTTTCAAAATCTTTACTTTCTCGTTATTTTTGATCATTGAATTTTCTTGACGAGTAGCGTCTACGAAACTCTAGAATGGAAGGGTTTGGATTACCGAGTTAAAGGATCCTATAGCTCAAGCCCCTAGACCTGAATAGGCCATTACGAATTGAAAGTCTTTAATCGAAAGTTTATCTGATTACATACTTATCATTTTTAAATCTCGACATGTCATACTGCCATTATTGCATAAATGGAGTATAGACACATCATATCTTATCATATCTATCCCAATAGACTTTGTCTAATACTTTTCCTAAATTTCCTCCGTAAATTACGGAAATCTTTTGCTATATATACGTATTCAAGGAGACGAATATATCATTCAATATTCAACACCCATTTCATATCAAACCCTATTCCAAACACATAATATGGATTTCTCACCTAATTCCTCAAGTTCTTCTAGCTCCGAAGATAGCGTGACGGGAGCACACCCACCGATCAATTACCGTGATTTCTTCAGAAAATGGGGATGGGTTCACGAAATACTCACCCTATGGAGAAATGAAGAAGGTACTCCTTATCACGAGCCAAACTTACCACCAAACGTCGGAGTACTCGATCCGCTTACCGGTGAACCTGTTCGCAATACCGTTTTCACCCTTTTCGCAAGGATTTTTCGCCTCGAATGTCGTCTCACCGTAGTCAAAGACAGTATTCGTCCCCTACTTCCGAATTCTAACCAGATAGGGTTATTAGAAGAAGTTAGAAGACTTCGAACTAAATATCAAGAATTGACAAACCTTACGGAGGAATGGGTAGAACAAATCCATAGACTCGAGCATAAAGTAGAAACCCTGGAGGAAACGGTGCACGATTTAGAAGCTAGGCTCACACCTACTACCCAAGTACCACAAGCAACACCAGCAGCATAACCAGTACCACCAGTACCAGCAATACCGCCAACATCACCAACACCGCAAGCACTGAAGGCACCAGTATCAGCAACAGCAACACCAGTACCATCGGCACCATCAGCATCACCACCAACACCATCAGCTTCACCAACAACAACATCAGCATTCCATGCCTCAACATCACACTCGTTACCTCAAGCATCAATATCATATGCCCCATAGATACCGAAGTATATCAATAACCATGAACGATGAAGTATTGATTCATAACTTCATTAAAGAAATATTCCGCGACGATTATGTACTCTCAAGTTTTGAAGATTATATATTCTCGTTTCAACCGTAAATCAAATGAGCTTAATATTATATTAACTCATTAAATCCATTATTACATCTGAAGGAAAATGTATATGTACGTATATTTTCATAAAGATTGTAATTAAAAATTCTTTTGTATAAACTGTTGATTGTGAAAATATTTTAACGGGTAGGTAATACCCGAGAAATATTTATATCTCACATTAATATGTTACATTGTACATTCTTCAATTCTGATTCAATAAGTCAGTAACTATACTACTTACATTCTCAAGATATATGTATCTGTTCACTAAAGAACAACCACTACATATTTTGACATATCAGAATCCAATCAAATCTTTAGCAAGTGTTATCTTCCTAAAGATCACTATATTCCTGAATTATATTCATTCGTATTCTGCAATGAATTATCACATCAAACCACCGAACTTACCATTCATTACTTTTGAAATTTACAACATTTCTTCGTCAAGCGTTAGATCCATTGATGAATACATCCTACGCATAAACACTTCAACTCCAAATTCTTGAAAACACCTCAGAACTATAACCAACGATTCAGATTCGTTAACCTTATGAATGCTGATGAAGCCGCAAAAGCTGTAGATGGTCTTAATGACCAGAAGCTTGATAATAAGTAATTGTGTGTTGGAAAAGCTCAAAAGAAAATCTGGTATTGAAAAACGGATTGAGCAAAACATAAAAGAAGCTGTGGATAAATCACAAAGACTAAACCTATATTCAAAGAATCTAGATGATTCAGTGTCTGCTGAAATCATTAGCAATTACCCTGCTCCTTACTTATCTTAAATCCTTACGGAAGAATTTTCTTCATTATTCATCGATCTTAGAAATTCTAAGATATCATCGTATCTTTCGTTATAAATATCCTCTATATTTCTGAAGATATCTTCATAACAATTCTTGTCCGTAATTAATTATCTCTTTGCGATATCTTTATCACATCATAAAGGAAACTGTTTTAGTTTCTATATTCTGTAAAATTCAAGTTTAAATTATAAATGTTTTGAAGAAGTGTTGGGAATTGAAGCATGAGTTAATATAATATAATGACTTCAGGCCAACGTGATTATATTACAGTAAGTCATGCTAAATTTTAATGGAAGATGATGATTCATAGACTTTATAATCATCATTTGCCATGTTACACGACTCTTACATTCTACTTAATCTCTGTACATATCAAGAACATATATTCTTGATAGTTCTATCCTCAGTAATTCTAGTAATTTAACAAATCAAATCATGATATTACGTTCCTTTCTGCTTAGAATAGTAGGTCCATTCCGAAATTCACATCTACGAATTCTGGACCATTATTTGCTTTACAAAAGCATGAAGCTTCGACATATAAGGGAAAATATAAAGCCCGATAACAACACTGAAATTACAAACCGTGTATATCAATGTGTATAGAAATATAAAGACACGGGAGAACTAAAAACACAATAAATCCTAGAGCATAATAGAAGTAAACAGACTCCTCTGGTGGGACTTGGAAAAGAAAGAAGATTGTGGCGATAACCAATATAAAGTCAAGAACAAGAACTGGATTGAGCATATTAACAAATCTTTTGGAAGTATGAATTGAGAAAGAAAGTATAGAAGTGGTGAAGATAATGAAATGGAAGAAGCTAATTTATAGCAAAAATTCCAGACACATCAATAAAGTAATTCACCGCATTTAATTCAAGAAAATCCTAATTTCCTTAATTACCGGAGAATCAAATCTTATAAAGATTATGAAGATTTCTTTAAATCCCTTGAATTCCGAAAATCAACTTTAACTATGTCAAAAGTTAAGACGAACATTTAATTTTCTCATTTCACTCTTTTACGATAGCTTCGCTTATACTCGTCCTATAATCGAATCATTTTATCCATATTATTTAAAGGAGATAAAACTCTATTTTTCAACTCATATTCATCATTAAAATATTCTTGTTGTCAATAATGACCATCTATATCAAATTTCATGACTATGATTTTCATGAACTCCTCTCTATTTTGTCTACCCTAATATTGTGGCATAAACGCTCAAGGTTTAAATAAGTTCACTATTATTCATAACCCATTTCACGTGTATTGAAATGCTTGTATAGCGTCATCATCTCTTTCTGAGAAAATCTAATCAATGACACTCTTGTTAAATCCTTTATATAACCTCCGCATTAATAATAAAATGCACTTCGTAGAATTAATGGATCGTAAGATTTAAACGCTCGAAACAAAACAATATTCTATCCGTTGAAATTCATGCAAGACCCCGAGTATACCTGGGAACGTGAAGACCAAATAATATGAAAATATCCTCACTTGTTTACAAACAACACCGATTGATGGCAACAACTAAATTTCGGGACGAAATTTCTTTTAACGGGTAGGTACTGTGATAACTTGGAAAATTTCCGATTAAATTTAAACTTACTTCGACTGTTTCCAATGATTCACGAATAATCGGCTATAAAAAGATATGTAAATATATATGTGTGTATATATATATATATATCATTTACAATCATTATTATTATCAGTATTATTATTAATATTATTATAATTATTATTATTAATATTAATAATTATCATTATCACAATTAATAATATTATTAGTATTATCACTTTGACTAAAATTATTAAATTTATTATAAATATCATTATTGTTAAATTAATACAACTTATTATTAATAATATTGTTATGATTAATAATTATCATTAACCTTGTATTTAACATTATTATTATTATAAGTATTATTATTATTATCAATACTACAATATATTATTATTATTAATATCATTATTATTACCATTAATGAAATCATAAACATTATTATTATTATTATTATTATTATTATTATTATTATTATTATTATTTTTATTAATAATATTAAAAGTATTATTATTATTAATATAATTATTATTATTATTATTATTATTATTATTATTATTATTATTAATATTAATTAAATTAAATGAATCAGACATTTACCTAATTAGGTGAGACGACCCGTCCTAATCCATAAGGATGAATGCAATAACATATGATTACATTGCGAGATATTTGACCTCTATATGATACATTTTACAAACATTGCATTCGTTTTAAAAGACAAACTTTCATTACATCGAAAGTTGACAGGCATGCATACCATTTCATAATATCCAACTATAAATGACCTAATCTGTCATTTACTTAATCATAATCTTTATTGAACTCAACGACTTAAATGCAACGTCTTTTGAAATATGCCATGAATGACTCCAAGTAATATCTTTGAAATGAGCAAATGCACAGCGGAAGATTTCTTTCATTCCTGAGAATAAACATGCTTTCAAGTGTCAACCAAAAGGTTGGTGAGTTCATTAGTTTATCATAAACAATCATTTCCATTATTTTAATAGACCACAAAATTTTTATTAAACATAATTCCAATAGCAGAACCCTCTCGTCTGCATAAAGGTAAAATCATTTCCAATAATATAATAGACCACAAGATTTTCATTTTTCATAAACATAATCCTCAAGCAGAATCCTCTCGTCTCCATTAAGGTAAAATCATTCATATGGTGAACATCTGGTAACCGACAGTAACAAGATGCATATAGAATATCCCCAAAACAGAATCCTCTCGTATGTATAAAAATTGAAGTACTAAAGCATCCGTACCTCGGATGGGGTTTGTTAGACCCAGAGATCTATCTTTAGGATTCGCGTCAATTAGGGGTACTATTCCCTAATTCTTAGGTTACCAAGCTAAAAGGGTGATATTCGGTCTAATAATCCAACCATAGAATGTAGTTTTGAGTACTTGTGTCTATTTCGTCAAACATTTATAAATCCGCGCATGTATTCTCAGTCTCAAAAATATATATTACAAAAGCATTTAAAAAGGGAGCAAATGAAACTCACGCATATAAATATTGTAAAATAGTTAATAAAGTATTTGCATGTATTCTCAGCCCAAAAATGTAAAGAGAAAAGGGGCAAATGAAACTGACAATACTGTATTTCGTAGTAAAAATACATATGACGGCATTGAACAAGTGCAAGGTTGGCCTCGGATTCACGAACCTATATCATGTATATATATTAACATGTATAATTGTAATCGAACAAATTTATATAGTATTAGTGACATAATTTTTATTTTAATAAAAATGTTAACTTTAATACTAATGATAATTTTACTAATAATGATATTTTTAAATATAATGATAGTTTTAATAAAAATAATAATTAATAATAATGATAATTTTAATGATAATAAAAAAGATAATTTTTAATAATACTTTTAATAAAAATAATACTTTAAATAATAATGATAATAATTCATTTAATCATGATTTCATTATAATTATATTTATAAAATATCTTATATTTTCATAAACATAAACACCTCATAATCCTATTAAATATATGAATTATAATCTTCATATCATTAAAATTTTAATTATATCCATTATTATATTCAATATGTTTTAAGTATTAATAATAGCAATAATAGTACTTGTATTAATAATAATATTAATAGTAATAATAATAACAATACTCATAATAATAAAGATTATACCCTTATCATCATCATTGTTATACACTCGTCATCATCATCATCATCGTACATCTCTAATATCGTCTTCATCTTTATATCAAACCGTTATCATCATCACATCTTTCATAAATCAAGTACCATCATCTTCATCATCACCGAACCATTTCATCATGATCATCATCAAGTTTAACATCATCATCATCATCATGTAATCATCATCATCCTAACTTCATGATCATCATCATCTTTTATCATATCCGATCATCATCATCATTATTAATATTATCAAATCACCATCAGCAATTTCATCATCGTGATAATCTAATAAAGTTTGGTTTCGGCCCAAATAGCAAAACCGAAACATAAGGCCCAACAACAATAGTCTATAATGCATAACCACTTCAAACATAAATATACCAGCAGGAAACAGGAGCTAGATCACGGCCCAATACATAGCATAACAGGACCACGGCCCTAGTTGGTGAGTTCAAAAAGTATGTGTAACAGAAAAATAATATAGCAGGCTCATCTGGTTACATTTGGAGCAAACAGAAGATTCACAGCAATTGTTGGTGGTTATTGGCTTTGGTGGTCTATTGGATGGTGGTTAAAACAGACAGGGTCGAGCAACAACAATAGGGTTTCGGTTTAGATATTGCTTGAACATAATAACAGCAATGAAACAGTGTCTGTTCTTCATGAAGAACAGATTATATCAAAATCAATAACAGCTTGAATTAAGCCACGAAAATGGTTCTAACTTATTCGATAAGTGACAATTAAAGTATTCTGTGAAGAATCCTTGGCCAAAAACATCAATTAAAACAAAAATCAGACATGAACAGCATCGACCTTCATCATATGAATATGAACAATGATTTTGAGATTCGGATGTTTTGAGACCTCGATATCTTCACGAAATATCTTCTAAATCATCATCATCATAATACTCGAGAATCATCAATTTTATCAGAAATAACATCCAGGTCACGAATTCGAATTATAAAGAGACGATTGAATTTTTATTTATAAACTTTGACCTCAAAATTCAACATCAATCGAAGGAATTAAAGATTAAAAACTTGCAGGTAGCTTGACTGGATGATTCCTGGTGTTATGCAAGGTAGGTACAAAATAGTTATATTTTTACTACAAAATACTATTAAATACGATACAATTTTACACAAGTTATTTATTTATTTATAGAGTGGATATACCTAAACCTTGCTACAACACTTATAGGTAGTGTACCTAATCGTACAGTAGTGTAGTTTTTAGTAAGTTCAGTTCGTCCACAGGGAACTCGCCAAGTTAAACGCTATATTTTTAAAAACTATATTTGTAAAAATATAAATATATATAAGTAGTATTATTATTATAAAAAGGGGTTTTTTACCGTTTAATGACCGGTTTGTCGATTTTAAAACTTTATTCGCAGTTAAAACCTAATGTAAAATATTAAAAATAAATATAACTTAATTTAAAGCGTAAAGTAAATAACGATAATGAAATTGCGATAAATAAAAGTTTGATAAATAAAATGACAATAAATTAAAGTGCGATAATTAAAAGTGTAATTAAATATAAAATGACAGTAAATAAAAGTGCGATAATTAAAAGTGCAATTAAATATGAAATAAAGGAATTATGCTTATTTAAACTTTCGTAATCATGATGTTTGACGTGTTGATTTTAGTTTATTCCCATCTGTTAATTGTCCTTTGTCCTGGATTATTCAATATGTCCGTCTGGTTTTTGTCCATAACAGTCCATCAGTCATAAATATAAAGTGCGAGTGTCCTCGTCAAATTATCCTTATATATGAAGTCAAATATTCTAACTAATTGGGGATTTAAACTATAATTACACCAAGTGTCCTTGTATATAATTCACCCCTGTTTTAATAAGTCCATTAACTATTAATCCATTCCCGTGTCCGGTTAAATGAACGATTATTAGTACTTATAAATATCCCGCCCATCGTGTCCGATCGAGTGTATATGGTTATTTATAGGTATGTCCAATTGTAAATCTTTATATTAAATTAACAAACTATCATTTAATTAAACAAATATAAAGCCCATCAATAGCCCATAGTCTAATTTCCACAAGTGTCGTTCTTTTGTCCAAACCTCAATTATGGTACAAAGCCCAATTACCCCGTCTTTAATATTTTAGCCCAATATCACGATTACTTCGGCTTAAATAAGCATAATAATAACTTAGCTACGAGACATTAATTTAAAAAGGTTGAACATAACTTACAATGATTAATAATAGCGTTGCGTTACACGGACAGAATTTCGACTTACACCCTTACAACATTCGCTAACATACCCTTATTATTAGAATTTAAAATTAAAATTTAAAATATATATATATATATATATATATATATATATATATATATATATATATATATATATACGTTGAGAGTAACAGAGGAAAGAAAAAGATGTTTTTGTTCGATCACCAAACTGCTTTTTATAGGGATGTGGCCAGATACTGTTCACCATGCGATCACATGGAAATATATCCTCCAGGCCATGCGATCGCATGGCCTGCTTTTCCAGCTCACATGAGTTTGTTTGCTTTCTTGCCGACGGTATTTAATAATAATATAATATATAAATAATTTATAGAATTATTTAAATATTATATTATATTCGTGTGCATAGTTGACTTGTAATTTTTAGTTCGTTGTGTCGAACTTTGAGAGTTGACTCTAGTCCCGGTTCTGGATTTTCGAACGTCCTTGCGTACAATTTAATATCTTGTATTTTGCGTTTTGCGTCTTGTACTCTTGTAATTTTGAGACGTTTCTCATCAATAATTTGAACCACTTTGATTGTACTTTGTACTTTTGAGCTTTTTGGTCGTTTGCGTCTTCAATTCGTCAAATATGTCTTTTGTCTTCACCTTTTGTTATTTAAACGAATATCACTAGTAAATATAACAATTGCAACTAAAAGCTTGTCTTTCTTGAGGGATAATGCTGTGAAATATATGTTCGTTTTTAGCATTATCAAATATTCCCACACTTGAGCATTGCTTGTCCTCAAGCAATATAGTCTTGAAATAAAAATACTAGAATCACTTCTTTATTCTTCACACTTTGTACATCAGTGATTTCTATACGGCGGTATGAACAATGGTAGTAACGTTGTGGTTTACAGTCCCACATGACTATAAAAATTTAGATCCTTTAGAAAATTGGATCTTTATGAAAACATTTGATCTTGAAAATTCAATATAGCTTATACCCTAGATAAGTTTTCCGGAATAACCCTTCACCGGTGTTTGCAAAATTATTTTTGTGGGTTTTGTGGGTTTCAGATTTGAAATTTTTAGCTCAAAACTTGCGGTTTTGTGTCACCCACTTGCTAACCTTGTATTGGGAAAGTAACACATCCAGTTTACTTGCTCCGTATATTACCTTTCGGTAAACTACCGTCCGGTTGTAAAGGAAAGCGTTGAACATGCAACTATTAAGGCAATGTCCCATGACATGCTTTTAATTATGGTCTATATCACGTCGGATGCAATTACTATCCTTTGTAGGAGCAATAGTAAAGCTCACCCTTATGGTTTTTTGATCTGGCATAAGGTCCTGTCTTTGACCATGCTATGCAACCACCGTTCTTATGGTTGACACCTGATATGGTTCAGGTGACCTAATGAATTCCAGGTGAATTCCTAGGATTTTACGTTCAATGGTAATGAACGCATTGAAAATAGATTTTCAGAAAACAAATCAGTTTTAATTTGATCAAAATATTTTCTCGTTCAAGCTCGAGTTTAGATATCATTGAATTTCATGAGTTTGTAATTCTCAATCTTTAAGGTCAATCTCAAGGATTGAGTAATATCAGGCTTAAAAGCTGATTTTTTAATCTTTAAGGAGATTATCCTTTTATGGGGGTCTGATTCATTAGTCTTATCAAGCTAATTTGCACGGCACCCTCCCCATTTTACGAGACAGATCCTCTCATGGTTAGAATAAGTCTGACCACATGGCGACCCTGTTTGATGCTAAGGTCCGTGGATTTCCTGCTGATTTTAGAGTTGACTTTTCTAGATTTTTCGTCAACCTACAGCTGGTCTGGACGACAACTTCCTGACCTAAATCAAGAAGCGCGTGTCTTTTTCGGAAGACTTTACTTCCTTTTAATGATGGAATTGATTCATCGTGTAGATCCATCTTTTCTGTCAAATATATTATAAGAAATTGGGAAAAACTGATAAAATTGTCCAAAACAAAAGTATCTTCAGTTAATTGTACAAAAATATGTGATATATGTTTTAAATAACTTGGTAAATTTTTCCCATACTTGGCTTTTATTTTCCTTTCTTTGCCTTTTTATTGTCCTCTATTCCATTTTAAATGAATTCTAACATTTTGGGTTGTTTCTCAATTTATGTTCTTTCCGAGGTAACAATAATTTCGGTGTTTAACACCTAGTTTTATCGTTCATAAATATGCATAAACATGATTTTGAATTCATTTATTTGAAAATTTTGAAAAATTTTACTAGAATTGGGTAGTCAGTATATAAGACTAGGGCTGTTCTTTATTATCAGAGAGCACTAGATTCTAATACAACTACTGCGTTACTAGTATTTTTAATGGTAACCAAGTGTATAAGTTTAAAATTTTAAAAATCCGAAAGAATTTAACCCCTTCCCACACTTAAGATCTTGCAATGCCCTCATTTGCAAGAAATCAGTAACAATTTAAATTATTGAGGGTGATTAGCGTAGAAAAATGATTAAATTTTACCAAAGTTTCCAAACATATTGGCGTTTGTTTGCTGAATGAAAAATGGTGCACATCATTAGTTCATTCCATCTTGTTGTTACATTACATTTGTTTTTCGTTTTGTCGTCAAAATTAGTAGCTTTTGCTGAACTTAATGCCAGTCTTTGAAAATGCGCTGTTTTACCCTGTTGTGTACATGAAATAAAATACATACAATACAAATATAAACATGCATGGTAATTTGAAATGGGACTTAAAATCCCACTTTCAAATCAAATATAAAACATTAGTATAACATAATAAAAATATTAAACAATACATTAATGTATCACAATATCATATGTTTAAACATAAATAAATAATAAAAAGATAAAAATTACCAACGGGAACTATATCAATCTGGATAGGGGTTCCAGTTCATGTCGTCGGTCGGGTTCCATGGTTGGTGATAAGTGTACTGGTAGGCCTGGTTAGGATCGTAGAGAGTATATGGTGGTCTCATCTCGGGCTGGTGTGGAGGATAGTAAGCGGGTCGGGTCGGTACGTAGTGATCCTGAGGTGATAGCCGACTCATGATCTGACGCTGATGATAGTCCCATCTATCATGCTGTCGTTGCCTCGTACTCATTTCGGGCTTGCCACTGCTCGTACCGTCTATGTCTCTCCTCGTTTGTCATTTCTACCTCATATACACGCTGGTAGACGTCAGTCATAGCCTCCCTAATGACATCTCTAATGTCATCTGCTTCCTCCATTTCCTCATCTGAACCTCTCTCTCTACCTGAGGATGATTACCAACATATGGTATTGCCTGATTGCATCTGCTCTTTAATACCTTAGCACCCTGATAGACCCTCAATCCTAAAGGCTCAACCTGTTCCCTACATACCAAAAGTGGACCCCCTTAATCCCTATCTACACCCAAATACTCTCCAATGAGAGTATCAAAAATACCTCCTCCTATTATTCCCCCTTCCTGTATTCCTTCCACCATCTTAGACAAATAAAAACCAACACAGTGAGGGATATTAACAAAGCCTCTTGGGTCTCGAATACACTTTAGGTAAAATAAATCATGTAAGGTCATTTTCTCCTTGTTGTGACCTCTCTGTGTAATCGAGTTAGACAGAAATCTATGAATTATACGAAGTTTGGCTTTGTTAATATGTAAGTAGGTATGTGTTCCTGCCCGCCCAAAAACATTAAAATCTGACATACGCCTCCAGACGGCGTTAGCATCAAAATTCATATCTACCCTTTCACCATGATAAATCAAGTTTGTACAATCGGGTAATAGTAATTTAGTGGGCGTATATATCTGTAAAGCCCTGGCCATGTCCAGCATGGACATCCTGTACATCCTACGGCTAAGTATAAATCTAAGAAAACTTCTATCATCTAACCTATCTACATTCACATTTAACGCTATAATACTCATAAGCTCAATACACCATTCCTTATATACAGGTCTACGAATGGTGAATAAACATTCCCAATCGGGAAAATAAGAGCTGCCATACCTTTGGATCAAATGCTGTCTAACTGAGTTAACTAGTTGGACCCTTTCCAAAGGCTCCCAATCGATTACCCTTGGCACTTCTACATTTTTCGGTACCAGTTTGAATTTGTTACTTTGATATGTTGGGTAATCTTTCCAGCTTCGATCAAATCTTAGATTGGGATGCAACTGTTCTTCATGAATCGTTGGGTGAGCTACTATCGGATGCATCGAAAATACTACGTAAGCATCAACATATTCTTGATGAGGATCATAATAAGGTACGTTTTGATCAGGTTGTTGTTGTTATTCCTGTTGTTGCTCCGGTTCATATTGCATTTCCGGTTCAGGTTCTGAAGCAGGTTGTCTAGATGATGATGATGCACCATCAGTATTAGTAAATCTTTGCAAAACACATTAAACACAAATTTTGTGCATCTAAATATGTATTAGTGTTAGCAAAATAATAACTTGAAACAATTGCAATAACATGTTTAATCAAAATTAAACTTATACACATTTTCACAATTTTAACAATTCTACATTTTTTCAAATAAGCATATATGAAAATGTTTACAAAGTTCATAAGCATTCAACTCAAATAACATGTTAAAACAACTATTACTAGCAATTAAACAAGTTTCAAATGACATTTACATCAATTTAATCAAGTTCATGAATTTTATACCTAAAAAGTCCACTTTAATTCTCAAAAATCATATTTAGGATCAAAGTTTGGATCATTTAGCTACCTACACATGTTACACTACTTAATTTAGCAATAATTCATGACAAAAATCGGCCATAACCTGTTTATATCAAAAAGTCCCAAATTGCTCAAGAACATAAACCCTAGATTCCTAAAAATTTTGAAGTTTTTGACTTCAAATCATGTTAAATAGCATCAATCTAGGTTATACATGCATAATATACTAACAATTTAACTCTAATTACACTAGAAATTAACAAAATTAAATTAGAAAAATTATAGCTCAAGAACACTAAAAATCAAATTTAAAGAGGTTTAGGGTGAAATTGTTACCCTTCTTGATAAACTTCTTATCAAATTCATGATTAGAGCGGATTGTAGCAAGAAATTTGGTGAATTTTGGTGAAAAAATGATGAAATTTGAGAGGGTATATGTGTGTGTTCGTATGTGTTTGTGTGTGTGAAGTGGAAGATTAGAACAGACTCGCTGGAGATTTGTTCCTGACCTGATTTTTGCCTCCATGCGATCGCATGGAGGTGTAGTATAAATCCCATGCGATCGCATGGGTCTCGGGGTACTGGTTTTTTTTTTTTTTTTTTTTATTTTATAAAAACCTTATAACTTTTAACACAAAATGATTAATTAAATTTTAAAAATTTTGTTTTCCTTTTTATTTAGGACGAGGTCGTTTCGGATCGTTGTCCTAGTCCGTCCCTCGACAAAATTTTAAAATTTGTCATTTTAAGCGCGGTTTTAAAAGCAAAGATTTTTGGGTTTTTTTAATGTTTTTGGCATTTTTTAATTCAATAAGATTAAAAATAATGATAATAAAAATTCTCGTCCCTCCCTTGGGTAGAGCAATTTCGGTTCAACGACCTAGCTTTCAACTCACGACGAATTTTAAAAATCCTAATTTCCTTAATTACCGGAGAATCAAATCTTATAAAGATTATGAAGATTTCTTTAAATCCCTTGAATTCCGAAAATCAACTTTAACTATGTCAAAAGTTAAGACGAACATTTAATTTTCTCATTTCACTCTTTTACGATAGCTTCGCTTATACTCGTCCTATAATCGAATCATTTTATCCATATTATTTAAAGGAGATAAAACTCTATTTTTCAACTCATATTCATCATTAAAATATTCTTGTTGTCAATAATGACCATCTATATCAAATTTCATGACTATGATTTTCATGAACTCCTATCTATTTTGTCTACCCTAATATTGTGGCATAAACGCTCAAGGTTTAAATAAGTTCACTATTATTCATAACCCATTTCACGTGTATTGAAATGATTGTATAGCGTCATCATCTCTTTCTGAGAAAATCTAATCAATGACACTCTTGTTAAATCCTTTATATAACCTCCACATTAATAATAAAATGCACTTCGTAGAATTAATGGATCGTAAGATTTAAACGCTCGAAACAAAACAATATTCTATCCGTTGAAATTCATGCAAGACCCCGAGTATACCTGGGAACGTGAAGACCAAATAAAATGAAAATATCCTCACTTGTTTACAAACAACACCGATTGATGGCAACAACTAAATTTCGGGACGAAATTTCTTTTAACGGGTAGGTACTGTGATAACCTGGAAAATTTCCGATTAAATTTAAACTTACTTCGACTGTTTCCAATGATTCACGAATAATCGGCTATAAAAAGATATGTAAATATATATGTGTGTATATATATATATCATTTACAATCATTATTATTATCAGTATTATTATTAATATTATTATAATTATTATTATTAATATTAATAATTATCATTATCACAATTAATAATATTATTAGTATTATCACTTTGACTAAAATTATTAAAATTATTATAAATATCATTATTGTTAAATTAATACAACTTATTATTAATAATATTGTTATGATTAATAATTATCATTAACCTTGTATTTAACATTATTATTATTATAAGTATTATTATTATTATCAATACTACAATATATTATTATTATTAATATCATTATTATTACCATTAATGAAATCATAAACATTATTATTATTATTATTATTATTATTATTATTATTATTATTATTATTATTATTATTATTATTATTATTATTATTATTATTATTATTATTATTATTATTATTATTATTATTATTATTATTATTATTATTTTTATTAATAATATTAAAAGTATTATTATTATTAATATAATAATAATAATAATTATTATTATTATTATTATTATTATTATTATTATTATTATTAATATTAATTAAATTAAATGAATCAGACATTTACCTAATTAGGTGAGACGACCCGTCCTAATCCATAAGGATGAATGCAATAACATATGATTACATTGCGAGATATTTGACCTCTATATGATACATTTTACAAACATTGCATTCGTTTTAAAAGACAAACTTTCATTACATCGAAAGTTGACAGGCATGCATACCATTTCATAATATCCAACTATAAATGACCTAATCTGTCATTTACTTAATCATAATCTTTATTGAACTCAACGACTTAAATGCAACGTCTTTTGAAATATGCCATGAATGACTCCAAGTAATATCTTTGAAATGAGCAAATGCACAGCGGAAGATTTCTTTCATTCCTGAGAATAAACATGCTTTCAAGTGTCAACCAAAAGGTTGGTGAGTTCATTAGTTTATCATAAACAATCATTTCCATTATTTTAATAGACCACAAAATTTTTATTAAACATAATTCCAATAGCAGAACCCTCTCGTCTGCATAAAGGTAAAATCATTTCCAATAATATAATAGACCACAAGATTTTCATTTTTCATAAACATAATCCTCAAGCAGAATCCTCTCGTCTCCATTAAGGTAAAATCATTCATATGGTGAACATCTGGTAACCGACAGTAACAAGATGCATATAGAATATCCCCAAAACAGAATCCTCTCGTATGTATAAAAATTGAAGTACTAAAGCATCCGTACCTCGGATGGGGTTTGTTAGACCCAGAGATCTATCTTTAGGATTCGCGTCAATTAGGGGTACTGTTCCCTAATTCTTAGGTTACCAAGCTAAAAGGGTGATATTCGGTCTAATAATCCAACCATAGAATGTAGTTTTGAGTACTTGTGTCTATTTCGTCAAACATTTATAAATCCGCGCATGTATTCTCAGTCTCAAAAATATATATTACAAAAGCATTTAAAAAGGGAGCAAATGAAACTCACGCATATAAATATTGTAAAATAGTTAATAAAGCATTTGCATGTATTCTCAGCCCAAAAATGTAAAGAGAAAAGGGGCAAATGAAACTCACAATACTGTATTTCGTAGTAAAAATACATATGACGGCATTGAACAAGTGCAAGGTTGGCCTCGGATTCACGAACCTATATCATGTATATATATTAACATGTATAATTGTAATCGAACAAATTTATATAGTATTAGTGACATAATTTTTATTTTAATAAAAATGTTAACTTTAATACTAATGATAATTTTACTAATAATGATATTTTTAAATATAATGATAGTTTTAATAAAAATAATAATTAATAATAATGATAATTTTAATGATAATAAAAAAGATAATTTTTAATAATACTTTTAATAAAAATAATACTTTAAATAATAATGATAATAATTCATTTAATCATGATTTCATTATAATTATATTTATAAAATATCTTATATTTTCATAAACATAAACACCTCATAATCCTATTAAATATATGAATTATAATCTTCATATCATTAAAATTTTAATTATATCCATTATTATATTCAATATGTTTTAAGTATTAATAATAGCAATAATAGTACTTGTATTAATAATAATATTAATAGTAATAATAATAACAATACTCATAATAATAAAGATTATACCCTTATCATCATCATTGTTATACACTCGTCATCATCATCATCATCATCGTACATCTCTAATATCGTCTTCATCTTTATATCAAACCGTTATCATCATCACATCTTTCATAAATCAAGTACCATCATCTTCATCATCACCGAACCATTTCATCATGATCATCATCAAGTTTAACATCATCATCATCATCATGTAATCATCATCATCCTAACTTCATGATCATCATCATCTTTTATCATATCCGATCATCATCATCATTATTAATATTATCAAATCACCATCAGCAATTTCATCATCGTGATAATCTAATAAAGTTTGGTTTCGGCCCAAATAGCAAAACCGAAACATAAGGCCCAACAACAATAGTCAATAATGCATAACCACTTCAAACATAAATATACCAGCAGGAAACAGGAGCTAGATCAAGGCCCAATACATAGCATAACAGGACCACGGCCCTAGTTGGTGAGTTCAAAAAGTATGTGTAACAGAAAATAATATAGCAGGCTCATCTGGTTACATTTGGAGCAAACAGAAGATTCACAGCAATTGTTGGTGGTTATTGGCTTTGGTGGTCTATTGGATGGTGGTTAAAACAGACAGGGTCGAGCAACAACAATAGGGTTCCGGTTTAGATATTGCTTGAACATAATAACAGCAATGAAACAGTGTCTGTTCTTCATGAAGAACAGATTATATCAAAATCAATAACAGCTTGAATTAAGCCACGAAAATGGTTCTAACTTATTCGATAAGTGACAATTAAAGTATTCTGTGAAGAATCCTTGGCCAAAAACATCAATTAAAACAAAAATCAGACATGAACAGCATCGACCTTCATCATATGAATATGAACAATGATTTTGAGATTCGGATGTTTTGAGACCTCGATATCTTCACGAAATATCTTCTAAATCATCATCATCATAATACTCGAGAATCATTAATTTTATCAGAAATAACATCCAGGTCACGAATTCGAATTATAAAGAGACGATTGAATTTTTATTTATAAACTTTGACCTCAAAATTCAACATCAATCGAAGGAATTAAAGATTAAAAACTTGCAGGTAGCTTGACTGGATGATTCCTGGTGTTATGCGAGGTAGGTACAAAATAGTTATATTTTTACTACAAAATACTATTAAATACGATACAATTTTACACAAGTTATTTATTTATTTATAGAGTGGATATACCTAAACCTTGCTACAACACTTATAGGTAGTGTACCTAATCGTACAGTAGTGTAGTTTTTAGTAAGTTCAGTTCGTCCACAGGGAACTCGCCAAGTTAAACGCTATATTTTTAAAAACTATATTTGTAAAAATATAAATATATATAAGTAGTATTATTATTATAAAAAGGGGTTTTTTACCGTTTAATGACCGGTTTGTCGATTTTAAAACTTTATTCGCAGTTAAAACCTAATGTAAAATATTAAAAATAAATATAACTTAATTTAAAGCGTCAAGTAAATAACGATAATGAAATTGCGATAAATAAAAGTTTGATAAATAAAATGACAATAAATTAAAGTGCGATAATTAAAAGTGTAATTAAATATAAAATGACAGTAAATAAAAGTGCGATAATTAAAATTGCAATTAAATATGAAATAAAGGAATTATGCTTATTTAAACTTTCGTAATCATGATGTTTGACGTGTTGATTTTAGTTTATTCCCATCTGTTAATTGTCCTTTATCCTGGATTATTCAATATGTCCGTCTGGTTTTTGTCCATAACAGTCCATCAGTCATAAATATAAAGTGCGAGTGTCCTCGTCAAATTATCCTTATATATGAAGTCAAATATTCTAACTAATTGGGGATTTAAACTATAATTACACCAAGTGTCCTTGTATATAATTCACCCCTGTTTTAATAAGTCCATTAACTATTAATCCATTCCCGTGTCCGGTTAAATGAACGATTATTAGTACTTATAAATATCCCGCCCATCGTGTCCGATCGAGTGTATATGGTTATTTATAGGTATGTCCAATTGTAAATCTTTATATTAAATTAACAAACTATCATTTAATTAAACAAATATAAAGCCCATCAATAGCCCATAGTCTAATTTCCACAAGTGTCGTTCTTTTGTCCAAACCCCAATTATGGTACAAAGCCCAATTACCCCGTCTTTAATATTTTAGCCCAACATCACGATTACTTCGGCTTAAATAAGCATAATAATAACTTAGCTACGAGACATTAATTTAAAAAGGTTGAACATAACTTACAATGATTAATAATAGCGTTGCGTTACACGGACAGAATTTCGACTTACACCCTTACAACATTCGCTAACATACCCTTATTATTAGAATTTAAAATTAAAATTTAAAATATATATATATATATATATATATATATATATATATATATATATATATATATATATATATACGTTGAGAGTAACAGAGGAAAGAAAAAGATGTTTTTGTTCGATCACCAAACTGCTTTTTATAGGGATGTGGCCAGATACTGTTCACCATGCGATCACATGGAAATATAGCCTCCAGGCCATGCGATCGCATGGCCTGCTTTTCCAGCTCACATGAGTTTGTTTGCTTTCTTGCCGACGGTATTTAATAATAATATAATATATAAATAATTTATAGAATTATTTAAATATTATATTATATTCGTGTGCATAGTTGACTTGTAATTTTTAGTTCGTTGTGTCGAACTTTGAGAGTTGACTCTAGTCCCGGTTCTGGATTTTCGAACGTCCTTGCGTACAATTTAATATCTTGTATTTTGCGTTTTGCGTCTTGTACTCTTGTAATTTTGAGACGTTTCTCATCAATAATTTGAACCACTTTGATTGTACTTTGTACTTTTGAGCTTTTTGGTCGTTTGCGTCTTCAATTCGTCGAATATGTCTTTTGTCTTCACCTTTTGTTATTTAAACGAATATCACTAGTAAATAGAACAATTGCAACTAAAAGCTTGTCTTTCTTGAGGGATAATGCTGTGAAATATATGTTCGTTTTTAGCATTATCAAATATTCCCACACTTGAGCATTGCTTGTCCTCAAGCAATATAGTCTTGAAATAAAAATACTAGAATCACTTCTTTATTCTTCACACTTTGTACATCAGTGATTTCTATACGGCGGTATGAACAATGGTAGTAACGTTGTGGTTTACAGTCCCACATGACTATAAAAATTTAGATCCTTTAGAAAATTGGATCTTTATGAAAACATTTGATCTTGAAAATTCAATATAGCTTATACCCTAGATAAGTTTTCCGGAATAACCCTTCACCGGTGTTTGCAAAATTATTTTTGTGGGTTTTGTGGGTTTCAGATTTGAAATTTTTAGCTCAAAACTTGCGGTTTTGTGTCACCCACTTGCTAACCTTGTATTGGGAAAGTAACACATCCAGTTTACTTGCTCCGTATATTACCTTTCGGTAAACTACCGTCCGGTTGTAAAGGAAAGCGTTGAACATGCAACTATTAAGGCAATGTCCCATGACATGCTTTTAATTATGGTCTATATCACGTCGGATGCAATTACTATCCTTTGTAGGAGCAATAGTAAAGCTCACCCTTATGGTTTTTTGATCTGGCATAAGGTCCTGTCTTTGACCATGCTATGCAACCACCGTTCTTATGGTTGACACCCGATATGGTTCAGGTGACCTAATGAATTCCAGGTGAATTCCTAGGATTTTACGTTCAATGGTAATGAACGCATTGAAAATAGGTTTTCAGAAAACAAATCAGTTTTAATTTGATCAAAATATTTTCTCGTTCAAGCTCGAGTTTAGATATCATTGAATTTCATGAGTTTGTAATTCTCAATCTTTAAGGTCAATCTCAAGGATTGAGTAATATCAGGCTTAAAAGCTGATTTTTTAATCTTTAAGGAGATTATCCTTTTATGGGGGTCTGATTCATTAGTCTTATCAAGCTAATTTGCACGGCACCCTCCCCATTTTACGAGACAGATCCTCTCATGGTTAGAATAAGTTTGACCACATGGCGACCCTGTTTGATGCTAAGGTCCGTGGATTTCCTGCTGATTTTAGAGTTGACTTTTCTAGATTTTTCGTCAACCTACAGCTGGTCTGGACGACAACTTCCTGACCTAAATCAAGAAGCGCGTGTCTTTTTCGGAAGACTTTACTTCCTTTTAATGATGGAATTGATTCATCGTGTAGATCCATCTTTTCTGTCAAATATATTATAAGAAATTGGGAAAAACTGATAAAATTGTCCAAAACAAAAGTATCTTCAGTTAATTGTACAAAAATATGTGATATATGTTTTAAATAACTTGGTAAATTTTTCCCATACTTGGCTTTTATTTTCCTTTCTTTGCCTTTTTATTGTCCTCTATTCCATTTTAAATGAATTCTAACATTTTGGGTTGTTTCTCAATTTATGTTCTTTCCGAGGTAACAATAATTTCGGTGTTTAACACCTAGTTTTATCGTTCATAAATATGCATAAACATGATTTTGAATTCATTTATTTGAAAATTTTGAAAAATTTTACTAGAATTGGGTAGTCAGTATATAAGACTAGGGCTGTTCTTTATTATCAGAGAGCACTAGATTCTAATACAACTACTGCGTTACTAGTATTTTTAATGGTAACCAAGTGTATAAGTTTAAAATTTTAAAAATCCGAAAGAATTTAACCCCTTCCCACACTTAAGATCTTGCAATGCCCTCATTTGCAAGAAATCAGTAACAATTTAAATTATTGAGGGTGATTAGCGTAGAAAAATGATTAAATTTTACCAAAGTTTCCAAACATATTGGCGTTTGTTTGCTGAATGAAAAATGGTGCACATCATTAGTTCATTCCATCTTGTTGTTACATTACATTTGTTTTTCGTTTTGTCGTCAAAATTAGTAGCTTTTGCTGAACTTAATGCCAGTCTTTGAAAATGCGCTGTTTTACCCTGTTGTGTACATGAAATAAAATACATACAATACAAATATAAACATGCATGGTAATTTGAAATGGGACTTAAAATCCCACTTTCAAATCAAATATAAAACATTAGTACAACATAATAAAAATATTAAACAATACATTAATGTATCACAATATCATATGTTTAAACATAAATAAATAATAAAAAGATAAAAATTACCAACGGGAACTATATCAATCTGGATAGGGGTTCCAGTTCATGTCGTCGGTCGGGTTCCATGGTTGGTGATAAGTGTACTGGTAGGCCTGGTTAGGATCGTAGAGAGTATATGGTGGTCTCATCTCGGGCTGGTGTGGAGGATAGTAAGCGGGTCGGGTCGGTACGTAGTGATCCTGAGGTGATAGCCGACTCATGATCTGACGCTGATGATAGTCCCATCTATCATGCTGTCGTTGCCTCGTACTCATTTCGGGCTTGCCACTGCTCGTACCGTCTATGTCTCTCCTCGTTTGTCATTTCTACCTCATATACACGCTGGTAGACATCAGTCATAGCCTCCCTAATGACATCTCTAATGTCATCTGCTTCCTCCATTTCCTCATCTGAACCTCTCTCTACCTGAGGATGATTACCAACATATGGTATTGCCTGATTGCATCTGCTCTTTAATACCTTAGCACCCTGATAGACCCTCAATCCTAAAGGCTCAACCTGTTCCCTACATACCAAAAGTGGACCCCCTTAATCCCTATCTACACCCAAATACCCTCCAATGAGAGTATCAAAAATACCTCCTCCTATTATTCCCCCTTCCTGTATTCCTTCCACCATCTTAGACAAATAAAAACCAACACAGTAAGGGATATTAACAAAGCCTCTTGGGTCTCGAATACACTTTAGGTAAAATAAATCATGTAAGGTCATTTTCTCCTTGTTGTGACCTCTCTGTGTAATCGAGTTAGACAGAAATCTATGAATTATACGAAGTTTGGCTTTGTTAATATGTAAGTAGGTATGTGTTCCTGCCCGCCCAAAAACATTAAAATCTGACATACGCCTCCAGACGGCGTTAGCATCAAAATTCATATCTACCCTTTCACCATGATAAATCAAGTTTGTACAATCGGGTAATAGTAATTTAGTGGGCGTATATATCTGTAAAGCCCTGGCCATGTCCAGCATGGACATCCTGTACATCCTACGGCTAAGTATAAATCTAAGAAAACTTCTATCATCTAAACTATCTACATTCACATTTAACGCTATAATACTCATAAGCTCAATACACCATTCCTTATATACAGGTCTACGAATGGTGAATAAACATTCCCAATCGGGAAAATAAGAGCTGCCATACCTTTGGATCAAATGCTGTCTAACTGAGTTAACTAGTTGGACCCTTTCCAAAGGCTCCCAATCGATTACCCTTGGCACTTCTACATTTTTTGGTACCAGTTTGAATTTGTTACTTTGATATGTTGGGTAATCTTTCCAGCTTCGATCAAATCTTAGATTGGGATGCAACTGTTCTTCATGAATCGTTGGGTGAGCTACTATCGGATGCATCGAAAATACTACGTAAGCATCAACATATTCTTGATGCGGATCATAATAAGGTACGTTTTGATCAGGTTGTTGTTGTTATTCCTGTTGTTGCTCCGGTTCATATTGCATTTCCGGTTCAGGTTCTGAAGCAGGTTGTCTAGATGATGATGATGCACCATCAGTATTAGTAAATCTCTGCAAAACACATTAAACACAAATTTTGTGCATCTAAATATGTATTAGTGTTAGCAAAATAATAACTTGAAACAATTGCAATAACATGTTTAATCAAAATTAAACTTATACACATTTTCACAATTTTAACAATTCTACATTTTTTCAAATAAGCATATATGAAAATGTTTACAAAGTTCATAAGCATTCAACTCAAATAACATGTTAAAACAACTATTACTAGCAATTAAACAAGTTTCAAATGACATTTACATCAATTTAATCAAGTTCATGAATTTTATACCTAAAAAGTCCACTTTAATTCTCAAAAATCATATTTAGGATCAAAGTTTGGATCATTTAGCTACCTACACATGTTACACTACTTAATTTAGCAATAATTCATGACAAAAATCGGCCATAACCTGTTTATATCAAAAAGTCCCAAATTGCTCAAGAACATAAACCCTAGATTCCTAAAAATTTTGAAGTTTTTGACTTCAAATCATGTTAAATAGCATCAATCTAGGTTATACATGCATAATATACTAACAATTTAACTCTAATTACACTAGAAATTAACAAAATTAAATTAGAAAAATTATAGCTCAAGAACACTAAAAATCAAATTTAAAGAGGTTTAGGGTGAAATTGTTACCCTTCTTGATAAACTTCTTATCAAATTCATGATTAGAGCGGATTGTAGCAAGAAATTTGGTGAATTTTGGTGAAAAAATGATGAAATTTGAGAGGGTATATGTGTGTGTTCGTATGTGTTTGTGTGTGTGAAGTGGAAGATTAGAACAGACTCGCTGGAGTTTTGTTCCTGACCTGATTTTTGCCTCCATGCGATCGCATGGAGGTGTAGTATAAATCCCATGCGATCGCATGGGTCTCGGGGTACTGGTTTTTTTTATTTTTTTTTATTTTATAAAAACCTTATAACTTTTAACACAAAATGATTAATTAAATTTTAAAAATTTTGTTTTCCTTTTTATTTAGGACGAGGTCGTTTCGGATCGTTGTCCTAGTCCGTCCCTCGACAAAATTTTAAAATTTGTCATTTTAAGCGCGGTTTTAAAAGCAAAGATTTTTGGGTTTTTTTAATGTTTTTGGCATTTTTTAATTCAATAAGATTAAAAATAATGATAATAAAAATTCTCGTCCCTCCCTTGGGTAGAGCAATTTCGGTTCAACGACCTAGCTTTCAACTCACGACGAATTTTAAAAATCAAATTTTTAACTTAGTGAAATAAAGTAAATTTTTGTTTTTAAATTCACACCAAACTTAAATTTAAAATGCATAAAATTAAAAATTCATATAAATATCATTAATATTTTTATACATTAATTTTACAAACTTATATTAAAAATATTAATTTTAAAAATATTTAAAAACTTAAATATATTGATTTTAAAAAGGTTACAATATTAATTTAATATTTATATATTAATTTTAAAAACATGGTAAAAATTAAAAATTAAAAATCTTTTTGGTCTTTTATCCCACTTTAATCAATCAAATATTATCAAAAATATACGCCCCTCTTTTCGGTAAAGTAATTTCGGTTCAACGACCTAGTTTTACTCCTGACGAATTTCTGAAATATTTTGGGTTGATTGATTAAAGATATTTATACCTTAAGAATAAACGGTAAATTTCGCAGTGATGTAATAAATTTTTGTATGATATTAATAATTTCGGTTACGCATACTTAATTTTATTGAATACCAATTTAATACTTTATAGCGAACGATTCAGCGTTTATTATCAAAAGGTTAAAAGCAATAAAAATAAAAATAAAAACTGTACATACTTATCTGTGAGAAAGAATTCTCAGAGACCTGCTTTAGCCGACTCATAGGAGAGTCGTGTGATTTGGTTCTCCATAGCTACATAAGCATAACCTCGAATCTTCAATATCTTTTCTTCTAAACATATAAACGGTCCTTCTCTGCATAGAGTAACAAATTTGGTATTTGAATATGTTTGATTATTTGAACATTTACCTTCATGTGACCATTTTCCGCATTTATAACATCTTTCAAGGTGTCGTGCTCTTCTTTTTGTTGCGGATTTTGATTTTCCTTTACCAAAATGTATCTTATGATGATCTTTTCTGAGTTCTTTTCTTACTCCGTCCATTTTGCCTCTTATGAATGATACCAGTTCACTCGGAAGTGTGTCATTATTACGTTTAGTAATCATAGCGTGTAGCATTAGACCATGGTTCAGATCAAAGGAATTCTTCATCTCGTAAAACCTAAAAAAATTAAAAATTCATAATGGGGGGAGAAGACTAGTTCTTTAGGGTCTGCTAGGGAAAGACCATTCGGATTCCATTCTCGAGAACTACACGAAAACAGAATATCTAACTCTAACAGAAATATATACTACCCTAAAAAGATTCGAACTTTCCCACACTTAGTTAGCTGTGGTGTCAAAATTGTGATTAACTTCATCTTCAACTTCCATTGGATTATCTATGTAATGTTTAACTCTGTGACCATTAACTTTAAATTCAAACCCATTTGAATTTATTAATTCTACTGTTTCGTATGGGAAAACTCTTTTGACTATGAATGGTCCAGACCATCTTGATTTCAATTTTCCAGGAAATAGCTTGAATCGTGAATTGAAAAGAAGAACTCTGTCTCCTTCCTTAAATTCTTTTGAACTTCTGATTCTTTTATCACGCCATTTCTTCGTTCTTTCCTTATAGATTAACGAATTTTCGTATGCTTCATGTCTTAATTCTTCTAATTCGTTTAGTTGACTTAACCATAGACGTCCAGCTTCATGTAAATCGAGATTACATGTCTTCAAAGCCCAAAATGCTTTGTGTTCAATTTCTACTGGAAGATGACATGCTTTTCCGTAAACGAGTTTGAAAGGTGTGGTTTCAATTGGAGTTTTGTAGGCTGTTCTAAAATCCCAGAGTGCATCCTCCAATTTCATGGACCATTCCTTCGGATTTGATCCTACGATTTTCTCTAGAATACGTTTTAAAGCTCGGTTGGTATTTTCAACTTGTCCACTTGTTTGTGGATGATAAGCGGTTGAGATTTTATGAGTTACTCCATATCTTTTGAGAACTTTCTCAAGTTGATTATTACAGAAATGAGTACCCCGATCACTTATTAAAGCTTTCGGTGTTCCAAACCTTGCAAAAAGACATTTTAAGAAGTTGACTACAACTCGTGCATCGTTAGTCGGGAGAGCTTGTGCTTCCGCCCATTTAGATACATAATCAATGGCAACAAGAATGTAGAGATTATTATGAGATTTTGGAAATGGACCCATAAAGTCAATACCCCAAATGTCAAATACTTCACATACTTGAATGACATTTTGTGGCATTTCATCACGTTGACTTATTTTTCCGGCCCTTTGACAAGCATCACAGGATTTGCAAAGAAGGTGTGCGTCTTTGAAAATTGTAAGCCAATAGAATCCAGCATCGTAAACTTTTCTTGCTGTGAGTTGAGGCCCATAATGCCCTCCTGTTGGTCCTGTGTGACAATGGTTTAAGATTTGACTAGCTTCATCTCCGAATACACATCGGCGTATTATTCCATCAGGACAACTTTTAAATAAATGTGGATCTTCCCAGAAATAGTGTTTTATATCACTAAAGAATTTCTTTCGTTTTTGGTACGACAACCCTTTTTCAAGGAATCCACATACTAAGTAGTTTGCATAGTCTGCAAACCATGGAATTTCATTATAATCTATATTTAATAGATATTCATCAGGAAAGTTATCTTGTATGGCCGATTCATTTAGAACTTCTAATTCGGGATTTTCAAGACGAGAAAGATGATCAGCGGCGAGATTTTCTGCTCCCTTTTTATCTCGGATTTCAATATCGAACTCTTGTAAGAGTAAGATCCAACGGATTAATCTTGGTTTAGCATCTTGTTTTGAAAATAGGTATCTAAGAGCAGAATGGTCAGTATAGACCACCGTTTTTGCTAGAACGAGATATGAACGAAATTTGTCAAAAGCAAAGACAATAGCAAGGAGTTCTTTTTCAGTAGTTGTGTAATTTATTTATGCTCCTTGTAACGTCTTACTAGCATAATAAATAGGTTGAAATCGTTTTTCAATCCTTTGTCCTAAAACGGCTCCCATTGCAAAATCACTTGCATCGCACATTAGTTCAAATGGTAGATTCTAATTTGGAGTTATCATGATCGGCGCATTAGTGAGTTTTTCTTTAAGAATATTAAAAAATTTGATGCATTCATCTAAAAAGATGAATGGAGCATCCTTTTCGAGGAGTTTATTCATAGGAGTGACAATTTTAGAAAAATCTTTTATGAAACGTCGGTAAAAACCGGCATGCCCTAGAAAACTCCTAACTCCTCTAACATTGGTGGGATGTGGAAGTTTAGCAATTACATCTACTTTAGCTCTATCCACTTCAATTCCTTCCTTTGAAATTTTATGACCAAGAACGATGCCTTCTTTAACCATGAAATGGCATTTCTCCTAATTAAGTACTAGATTTGATTGTTCGCATCTAATAAGCATTCGTTCAAGATTAACTAGACATGATTCAAATGTATCACCGAAGACTGAAAAGTCATCCATGAAAACTTCCATGCATTCTTCTATCATGTCGTGAAAAATCGCCATCATGCACCTTTGAAAGGTTGCAGGGGTGTTGCAAAGTCCAAATGGCATGCGTTTGTAAGTAAAAGTACCATAAGGGTACGTGAACATGGTTTTCTCTTGGTCCTCGGGTGCTATTGGAATTTGAAAGTATCCGAAAAAACCATCAAGAAAACAATAGTAACTATTTCCGGCTAATCTTTCCAACATTTGATCAATGAAAGGTAAGGGAAAGTGATCTTTTCTGGTGGCGTCATTTAATTTTCTATAATCAATACAAACACATCATCTTGTTACAGTCCTAGTAGGAATAAGCTCATTTTTCTCATTTGTTATGACAGTCATGCCACCCTTCTTAGGTACGCATTGAACTGGGCTTACCCATGGACTATCAGAGATTGGATAAATTAAACCTGCATCTAGTAGTTTAATTATTTCTTTCTTAACAACATCTTGCATATTAGGATTTAGTCTTCATTGGCGTTGCACATACGTTTTATGACCTTCTTCCATAAGGATTTTATGTGTACAATACGAAGGACTTATGCCTTTAATATCATGAATCTTCCATGCAATAGCTGGTTTATGAGCTCTTAGCACAGAAAGGAGTTGAGATTTTTCATTTTCAGTAAGAGAAGACAATATTATTACAGGTAATTCAGATTCACCATGTAAATAAGCATATTCCAAATAGTTTGGAAGTGGCTTTAACTCTAATGTCGGTGGTTCTTCTATCGATAATTTGTATCGATATATGTCTTCCTCTTTTAGCATTTGAATTTCTTCGGTTGTTGGTTCATATCCATTAGCCATAAGTGTAGCTAACATTTCAGTTTCATCAATTGGTTCAGTTCCTTCTCCTAACGAACATTCTCTTGTTCTTTGTAATTCTGGAAATTCTTCTAACAATTCTGCATGTGAATCTATAGTTTGAATGTAATAACATGTATCATCTGCAGATTGCGGTTGTTGCATTGCTCTATCAACTGAAAAGGTAACACTCTCGTCCTCTATACTTAGGGTCAGTTTCTTACCGAACACATCTATTATTGCTTTGGCCGTGTTTAAGAATGGTCTTCCTAATATGAGAGGAACTCGAGAATCTTCTTCCATATCCAGAATAACAAAATCTACTGAAAATACTAAAGTACCAACTTTAACTAGCATGTTCTCCATTATCCCTCTAGGATATTTTACTGATCGATCGGCTAGTTGTATGCCTATTCGTGCTGGTTTCAATTCTCCAAGGTCTAGTTTAGCGTATAGTGAATATGGAATTAGATTTATACTAGCACCTAAATCTGCCAATGCTTCTATTGAACTAAGACGACCCAGAAAACATGGAATCGTGAAACTTCCTGGATCAGATAATTTTTCTGGTATCTTATTCAACAGCACTGCAGAACAATTAGCATTCATAGTAATAGCTGAGAGTTCTTCCATTTTCTTTTTATTTGTGATTAGATCTTTCAAGAATTTAGCATATCTAGGCATTCCTGAAATCACATCAATGAAAGGAAGATTTACATTTATCTGTTTAAACATATCCAAAAATTTGGATTGCTCGGCTTCAAGTCTTTCTTTTCTCATTTTACTCGGGTAAGGAAGTGGTGGTTGGTATGGTTTAACATAAGGTTTAGCCTTAATTGTGTTATCTTCATTAACCTTTTCAACTACCGGTTATGTTTCCTTATCTTGCTAAGGTTGTGGTTCTTGTGGAGTAGGAATAGCGTCATTAGAAATTACAGGTATTTCTGGTGGTTTAAGTGTAATACCACTTCTTGTGGTAATGGCTTTAGCTGTTTCATTCCGGGGGTTAGCATTTGTATCACTAGGTAGACTTCCCGGTTTTCTTTCACCTATCAACCTTTCTAGGTTGCTTACTTCTTGTTCCAAATTTTGAATATACGCTTGTTGATTTCCAAATGCTTGAGCATTTTGTTCATTGGTTTGTTTCTGAGATGTGAAAAACTGCGTTTGAGATTCAACTAGCTTTGACATTATATCTTTTAAATTTGGCTTTTTATCATCGGTTTGTGGTGGTTTATTTTGAAAAATAGGTCTTTGCTGGTTGTAAGTATTGTTGGATACTTGTTGATTACTAGGACCTTGTTGGTTGTTGTATGGAACATTTCGGTTATAATTCTGGTTTTGATTGTAGATTGGTCTTGGAGGTTGATAATTATTCTGATAATTATTTCCAGGCCTTTGGTTCATGTATGAAACATTCTCTCTTTGTTCCATTGTTTGTTCAATACTGAGACAATCTTTTGTCAAATGTGGTCCTCCACACTGCTCACAACTAATTCTTATTGAGTGAATATCCTTAGTCATCTTTTCCATTCGTCTCTCGACAGCATCTATCTTTGCAGAAATGGAATCAAAGTCATGGCTAGAATCGACTCTAGTCGCTTTAGATGATCTAACGATATCTTTTTCTTGGTGCCACTCATGTGAGTGGGAAGCAGTGTTATCAATAATTTTATAAGCGTCAGTTGCGGTTTTCTTCATAATGAAACCACCAGCTGCTATATCGATATCTTTCCTTGTAGTGATGTCGCATCCTTGGTAGAATATATGTACTATTTGACAGGTGTCTAAACCATGTTGCGGACATCCTCTTAATAACTTTCCAAATCTTGTCCACGCTTCATATAGAGTTTCATTTGGCTTTTATGTGAACGTAATAATTTCTCCTTGAAGTCTTACGGCTTTAGATGCCAGAAAGAATTGTTTAAGAAATTTTTCAACTAAAACATCCCATACATCAATCGCCCCTTCAGGTAACGATTCTAACCAATCTTTGGCTTCTCCCTTTAAAGTCCAAGGAAATAACATGAGATATATATGTTGATCCTCAACTTCTCTTATTTTAAATAGTGTACAGATCCTATTAAAAGTACGAAGATGTTCATTTGGATCTTCCTTCGGCGCACCACTAAATTGGCATTGATTAGTTACCATGTGTAGGATTTGTCCTTTGATTTCATAATCTGGCGCATTAATGTCAGGTTGGGTAATTGCATGACTTTGGCCAGTGCGTTTAGCTCGCATTCGGTCTTCCATACTTAGAGGTTCCAGATTTTCCATGATTGAATTTATTGAATCTGAATCACTAGAGGATTCTGATTTAATGGGTTGTTCCTCGACAATCTCCGTTTGAATGATTGGTGGTTCCGGAGGGAAGATTAGCGGTTCAGGATCTCTGAATTGTCCCTGAATATCCTCCGGATTCTCAATTGTGAGGTCGGGTTCAAAAAATGGATTATCGGAAATTTGAATTGGAGTACTTGGTCGAATGGATGACGATTCTAAAGAAAAATCAACGGCGACAATATTGGCTAGATGTCTTGATCTAGTTACAGGTAGTGAACGTATAAAAGGTGGTGAACGTTTTGCTCGGTGCATTCACTGAATATCCTATTAGTTCTAAAAGATAAAAATTATATAAGTTATCAAATTAATAGACTTTTCTATTTTTGCCCACGTTTTGAATAGCCAATAGATGCAGCAGGGAGCCAGAACCCTTTAAATCGGAAGCTCACAACTCAGCCACTAACAAATCCAACTATTACTACGAACCAGAAAATTTTGGATGTCTATCAATTTAACTACTTAAAATAATTTTTTGTTTAAAGAGATTTTAGAGAAGAAATAGAAAATTCTATGTCCTAAAAACTAGAGAGTCGAGAAATAAGAAAGAAAAAGAGCGCGTCGAAAAATGTCGAAAAATAAAAGGTCGAAAAATAATAAAAAGAACGTAGCGCGTCGAAACTTAAAAGTTGCGTCTAAAAATATTAAAGCTTAGAGAAATTCTAAATCCAAAACGGTATAAACTTAAAAAGGTACTAAAATCTTATAAAACGGCGTCGATAAATTCTAAAGCGCCTAAATCTTAGTCTAAAGAAAAAGCACTTAAGAGATTTTACGGCAAAGCCTAAAAATCTAGAAATAAAAATAACTATGGCAAAAACTATGACTTAAAATTAAATACGAACGAAAAATACAAATATTACGCTAAAACAAATAAAAAGATACAAAATATAAAAATAAACTTAAAGTTGTAAAAAGTACAATTTTTATAAAAATATTATTTTTATATTATTTATATAAAAGTATTAGTATAAATATGTAAATAATAATAACTAAAACTTAAAATACAAATTATATTAAAACTATATAATAATTAAACCCTAATAATAATAATAATTAAATAGTTTAACCTAATTTCGTAATTAATGCTCGGGTCAGAGCTGTCAGGTTAACCCATGCGATCGCATGGGTTTATAGCCTTTCTTTCATGCGGTCGCATGAACTATAAAACCGGGCCAGATATTGGGCTGCTACAGTACCGGGCCGATTACTTATTTTATTTTTTTATTTTTTCTGTTTTCTGTTTTATATTTATACAAAATATTTATATAACTTAAATAAAACTTATAGAAAAAAATACTTTATAATTTTATATATTTTGAACAACTCTTAAAAATATATATTTTGTTTTTCTTTTTATATTTTTGTATTTTAATAATTAAAACGTATTTTTACAAAAGCGTATTTTTTCAAAAGTAAATTAAAAATCTTTTTTTTATATATATAGCGTTTCGCTTCCGGCGTTTAAGCAAAGTTCCCCGGCAGCGGCGCCAAAAATACTTGGTGTTTATGCGAGGTGGGTACAAAATAGTTATATTTTTACTACAAAATACTATTAAATACGTTACAATTTTACACAAGTTATTTATTTATTTATAGAGTGGATATACCTAAACCTTGCTACAACACTTATAGGCAGTGTACCTAATCGTACAGTAGTGTAGTTTTTAGTAAGTCCGGTTCGTCCACAGGGAACTCACCAAGTTAAACGCTATATTTTTAAAAACTATATTTGTAAAAATATAATATATATATATATATATATATATATATATATATATATATATATATATATATATATATATATATATATATATAAGTAGTATTATTATTATAAAAAGGGGTTTTTTACTATTTAATGACCGGTTTGTCGATTTTAAAACTTTAGTCGCAGTTAAAACCTAATGTAAAATATTAAAAATAAATATAACTTAATTTAAAGCGTAAAGTAAATAACGATAATGAAATTGTGATTAATAAAAGTGCGATAAATAAAATGACAATAAATTAAAGTGCGATAATTAAAAGTGTAATTAAATATGAAATAATAGTAAATAAAAGTGCGATAATTAAAATGCAATTAAATATGAAATAAAGGAATTATGCTTATTTAAACTTTCGTAATCATGATGTTTGCCGTGTTGATTTTAGTTTATTCCCATGGGTTAATTGTCCTTTGTCCTGGATTATTCAATATGTCCATCTGGTTTTTGTCCATAACAGTCCATCAGTCATAAATATAAAGTGCGAGTGTCCTCGTCAAATTATCCTTATATCTGAAGTCAAATATTCCAACTAATTGGGGATTTAAACTATAATTACACCAAGTGTCCTTGTATATAATTCACCCCTGTTTTAATAAGTCCATTAACTATTAATCCATTACCGTGTCCGGTTAAATGAACGATTATTAGTACTTATAAATGTGATGCCCCGTACAAAACCATCGTGTACGAATCATCAACAACAGGATCACTACAAGGTTAAGTACTATATGCGATTTCAAAAAGAGTTTGCATTCATAAATAAAGTGATGTCTAACCCAACATCGAATGTTTTACAATCCAAAAGCATGCTTCACTAAGTAGAAGCAAATAATAAGTGTATGTGACCACAATGGTCGTTACAAGTCATAGTTCAAAAGTACGAATGTTTGAATGCAAAATAAAGTAGTTCATGCGATAGCAACTCTAAGCAGCGGGTGTCTACAGCACGACTAGTACACAGCGGAAGCTAACCTCAAACACCTGAGAAAAACATGCTTGAAAATGTCAACACAAAGGTTGGTGAGCTATAGTTTAAGTATAACAGTATGTAAGGTAGGCCACGAGATTTCAGTGCTACAAAGAGCGTTTCAAAACAGTATGATAAAGTATATGTTAACCGTGGGCACTTGGTAACTAACTTAACGTTTATACCCCCTGAAAGTACACTTGGCAAATGCGTATGTCTACTAAGTATTAAACACTCGTTAAATGCTAGCGCTACTAGCCCGAGTGGGGATGTCAAACCCTATGGATCCATATCTAAGATTCGCGTTCACGGTTCAAAAACCAATGATTAAACGTTACCGAGCTAAAGGGAATGTTTATGCCGTTGTATAACACACACATATATAAGTTTAAGTACTCGTGCCTAGTATGTAAAACATAAAATCCGCATGTATTCTCAGTTCCCAAAATAAGTTAAAGTAAAAAGAGAATGCTATAACTCACAATGATAATGTAGTCGTAAAGTCGGTTCGGAAAAGGTGTGCAAGTAATCGGTCCGAAGGTCCTCAACCTAAGTCAAATAGTACTAAGTCAGTAAATCGTCTTAATAGGTTTAAAAGTATGTAAATAAGGTCTTAAGGGTCATCATCATTCATCATTAAACAAAAGGCGTAAAGTAGGTTTCGTTTATGAAAGTAGTTTAAAAACAAAGGCTGACTTCAATCAGTCACCACGGACTCTAACCTTACTGAATTAAGGTGAGACCAGTGGCCATGGCTCCGTCTATGAGTCCTTTAGTTGTGGTAAAATTTACAGAAGCAAACTCGTCTTGGTTTGACCGTGGCGACGGTCTAAGTGCGAGTAGGTCAGAAATTTCTGCACAACGTTAAAGGACATAGTGACGATCGGAGGGCCATAAATTCTAAACCGTAACTCGGATTAAGACGAGTCCTATATGAAAAGTTATCTAATCGAAAAAGTTATATCTAAAAATCATGGTCTCAGTAGCCCAGGTCTACTGGTCTGTTACAGAAACAGCAGGTCAGTAGGGTTTGGACAGAAACAGTAAGTTTAAGTGAGTTCCGGTGGTCTTGGTGCTTGATGTTCATCACGGTTCTCATACTTGATGCATATAGCTTCAAGTGTACAACTCATTAATGTGTCTACATCATCTTGACCAAGATTTGACCATCATAACCCAAGTGCAAGTCTAAGACATGAAGCACAACTCACTTAAGAGTTGTATGAAGTTTGATGAACCAAAGTTACATCAAAGTCTTAGATCTAACACATACATGAACTTTAAAGCTAATAACAAGTTACAAACTTGAAAGTAAACTAACTAATCAAGATCTTAAGATGTAGAACATAGTTCTTAGTTAGATCTTGAAGATCCAAGACCCAAAAGTCTAGATCAAGCATAAGTATACAAAGTTATATTTAAAGAAAACTTATTTATATGTTCTTGGACTTTTAAGTTAACTTTTAGTTCCAAGAGATATGAGATCAAGACTAACTTGTAGTACTTGACCATTTAAACTAATTACATGAAAGTAAAGTGCAAGAAGAATTAAACTAAGTAAACAAGTAAATTATTCATGGTTGTTCATACTTTAAAGATTCAAACCAAAGTTTGATCTTTAGAAAGTAAACTTTAAAGTTTACTTCATGAACTTCAAGTATGAGTTTAATCAACACATGAACTTGCAATCTTTTAAGAAAGTATATGTAGAACCATAACTAGTAAGTTATGTTCTTGAGTATTCTTGATAAATACAAGATATTATGAAGAATCAAACTAGTAAGTTTGATCTTGTAACTAGTAAAGAACAACTAACAATTACATGTAACAACTAACAACAACAAGTAACAAAAGATGATGATGATTGTGGGTTGTTGGGCCACGGTTTTGGCAAGAAAGAAAGAAGGAAGAGATGCTCAAGTTACTTACCAAAACTAGAGAGAAAAGAGAGAAAACAGTTGAGAGAAATTACAAGTAATTGTGTGTGTGTGAAATGAGAGTGTTCTAGTGAATAAGATAATGGAAAATTTGAAACAAAAACACCCCTAAAGGGCCACTAAGCTGGCGGTTAGCAGCATGGGAGGGAGATGGGGAGTGTTTGTAGGTTATTAGCATGAAAAGCTTACAAAAGATGGATATTAGATGTGGTCTCATGGGGATTATAAGGTAACTAGATTCTTAATGAAGTAACTAACTAGTTTCCATGTACAAGTACTACTTACAAGTCTTATGGGCTAATTAAGTCCATTTAAAATGTAGGGTGGGCTTGGAAGCCCAATATCAAGAGTCCACAACATTAATCAAAGCCCAAGTTCAATAAATTAACAAATAAGTCCAATAAAAGCCCATGTAATTAACTAATAACTTTAGTTAATTAAAATGATTAATAAACTTAATCATGAATGTAAATAATATCTAAAAATATTATTCGTGAAGTTTCGTGTGTCACAAAGACGTTTCGGGCACTTAAAAGTCAAGTACGGGCAATCATGGCAACATGTAAATGTAATTACATACATTCGTTTAATCACACGTATTAATAATAATAATTATTAATAAATAAACGTTGGAAAATCCAGGGTCGTTACAATAAATATCCCGCCCATCGTGTCCGATCGAGTGTATATGGTTATTTATAGGTATGTCCAATTGTAAATCTTTATATTAAATTAACAAACTATCATTTAATTAAACAAATATAAAGCCCATCAATAGCCCATAGTCTAATTTCCACAAGTGTCGTTCTTTAGTCCAAACCCCAATTATAGTACAAAGCCCAATTACCCCGTCTTTAATATTTTAGCCCAACATTACGATTACTTCGGATTAAATAAGCATAATAATAACTTAGCTACGAGACATTAATTTAAAAAGGTTGAACATAACTTACAATGATTAATAATAGCGTTGCGTTACACGGACATAATTTCGACTTACACCCTTACAACATTCGCTAACATACCCTTATTATTAGAATTTAAAATTAAAATTTAATATATATATATATATATATATATATATATATATATATATATATATACGTTGAGAGTAACAGAGGAAAGAAAAAGATGTTTTTGTTCGATCACCAAACTGCTTTTTATAGGGATGTGGCCAGATACTGTTCACCATACGATTGCATGGAAATATAGCCTCCAGGCCATGCCATCGCATGGCCTGCTTTTTCAGCTCACATGAGTTTGTTTGCTTTCTTGCCGACGGTATTTAATAATAATATAATATATAAATAATTTATAGAATTATTTAAATATTATATTATATTCGTGTGCATAGTTGACTTGTAATTTTTAGTCCGTTGCGTCAAGCGTTGAGAGTTGACTCTAGTCCCGGTTCCGGATTTTCGAACGTCCTTGCGTACAATTTAATATCTTGTATTTTGCGTTTTGCGTCTTGTACTCTTGTAATTTTGAGACGTTTCTCATCAATAATTTGAACCACTTTGATTGTACTTTGTACTTTTGAGCTTTTTGGTCGTTTGCGTCTTCAATTCGTCGAATCTATCTTTTGTCTTCACCTTTTATTATTTAAACGAATATCACTTGTAAATAGAACAATTGCAACTAAAAGCTTGTCTTTCTTGAGGGATAATGCTATGAAATATATGTTCGTTTTTAGCATTATCAATTCCTAACACATCTGTATTTTCAGATTTTGGGGATTGATTCGAAATTGACCTATTGTTTAAAATACTTCACGAACAGGGGCTGAGCTCGCTCCCTTGAAGAATATCTGTTTGATTTTTCTTTCGAATAGCAGCAAATAATCTATAGTATACAATTGGATGATTGATGCATAAACATGAATTGATCGAGAGTTGTTTTGTAGCGATGAAGATGGTCACGAGCATAACAGAAAAAAATGAACTGATGGTGATATATACGCGTCATTATCTGTTACTATATATTATATTTAATATCAGTTATTAATAAATAAATATCTTAATAATAATAATACTATTAATTATTAATAATAATAATAAAAATACTAATATAATAATAATAATAATTTTATTAGGAATAATGATAATTAATTGTATTGTAATAGCAATAACAATATTTATAATAATTTTAATAATAATTTTAATAATAATTTTAGTAATAATGATATTACTAATAGTATTAATAATAAGATTATTAATTATATTAATGATAATAATAATTAATAATGATAATAATGATAATAATAATAATAATAATAATAATAATAATAATAATAATAATAATAATAATAATAATAATAATAATAATAATAATAATAATAATAATAATATAACAAATCATATATATCAAATTATCAAATTATTATATCTATATGTTATATATTGATATAATAATATTACTACTATTGTTATTACTATTAATATTAGTATTAATAATAATGAAAGTAACTATAACAACTATATTCTAAACTTGTAATTAAATTTAATCTATTAATATTACATATTATTAATCATGTATTATTTAATAATTATATTTATATAATAACATATAATATCTATAACTTTAATATATATTCCAATACCAATATCATAATAATTATTAATAGAAGTCATATGTATTTATATATATAGCTTTATTTTAATACTCACTTTATTATCTTGTATATTATTTTATATACTTAATCTTAATGATCAAATTGTATTTTATTATTTTAATTTATTAGATATACTTATATATATATATATATATATATATATATATATATATATATATATATATATATATATATATATATATATATATATATATATATATATATATATATATATATATATATATATATATATATATATATATATATATATATATATATATAGGTTTTAATTATAACATAAAACGTTTTAATTTAATACAGTAAAATCATATAGTATGTAAATCATAACGGTTTCCAGTTTTTAACTTACAGTTCATTCATGAATCGTAGGGTTGAGTCCAATGGATAAATAAACGTATGAAATCATCTTAAAGTAACACGTCAAATGGGTTTAATCTGTCAACAATCATAATCACAATTATTTATTCAACATGATTTCACTTTTTCATTAAGTATTATGAAAGTTAAATAATTAACTTACCAAGAGACACGAGGCAATTATCGTAAAGCATGTATTGAAAATTAAGCAGGAATCTCTACTGACTTTTGTCTAGTTTCCCTTAAATGACACTTTTGTTCTTACTTGTAAATCACTTTATCAATTATTCTGAATAATGTTAAAAAGAAACAATTTCTCAAATCAGCGTGGACCTCACAACAGAGACCCATAACAATATCAAGGGACTTGATAAATATCTTTTAATTCAATCGTTTGACATTATCTTTTAACTTGGATAGTTCAATATATCAACTAGATATGGAATACAATAAGTTTAATGTACGGTGTCATACACGTAATACTTTGTTAATGTTTTCAATATATATATATATATATATATATATATATATATATATATATATATATATATATATATATATATATATATATATATATATATATATATATATATATATATATATATGCACATCAAGTTAAATATAATTGTTCGTAAATCGTTGGAGATAGTCGGAGGGTAACTAAATACATGAACACAGTTTCAAATTTTTGAGACTCAACATTACAAACTTTGCTTATCGTGTCGAAATCATATAAAGATTGAGTTTAAATTTGGTCGGAAATTTCCGGGTCATCACAGTACCTACCCGTTAAAGAAATTTCGTCCCGAAATTTGATTAGGATCGTCATGATTGATAATAAGTATGTTTTCATGACTCATACAAGCTGAAAATTAGAGTTTTATCATTAACGAGTAATATGGATAAAACAATTTGTTTATGTGAAGTGTACGAGTGAAGTTATCACGATAGTGTGAAATGAGTAAATGAAGGTTCGTTTTAACCGGTGACTTAGTCACGGTTGATTTCCGGAATTCAAGGGATTTAGAGAAAATTCTTCGTAATAAGATTTGGTTGTTCGGTAATTAAGGAAATTAGAATCCTCCTTGGTTAAATGCGATGATCTGTCTCGATTGCTCTGTCTGATATTTCACTATAAATTCACCCTCTTCACTTCCTTATTTCTATACTCTTCTCTTCTATGCTTTCTTTCCCAATTCATACATCTAAAACATCCATCAATATGCTCCATCCGGTTCTGATTCTTGATATACTCCTAACTTTTATATCTGTCTTTCTTCTTTTTCATCTGCAGCCGGAGGAATCTATTTACTTCTACTATACTCTTGGGTTTATAGTGTTTTTAGTTCTCCCATGTCTTTGTATTGCTATATGCATCGATATACACGGTTTGTAATTTCTGGGTTGTTGTTGGACTTTATATCCTCCCTTATATTTTGGAGTCTCTGCTTCTGTAATTTTTTATTTTTTTTTATCATTGTCATCCACAATTACTGCTTTCTCCTATTTGCTGCGATTTATACTCCCATTTCTATTTCGGAGCTTCATTCTTTTATTTTCTCCTCTTGCCATTAAGTACCGCAAATAATGGTCCAGAATTCATAGATATGGAGTTTCGAATGAACATGACTAATGTTCTAAGAGAGAAATCGTGGTAGCACGATCTTGATTGGTTAAATTACCAGGATTCAAGAGAAAAGATTGAACTATCAAGAAATTATGTTCTTGATATATTTATATATTAGATAGAATGTAAGAGTCGTGTAACATGGCACATGATGACGTTATGGTCTGTGAATCATCACGTTCTATTTAGAAACTCAGCATGACTTACTGTGATATAATCACGTTGAACAAGTGTCATTATATTATACTAACTCATGCTTCAGTTCCCAACACTACTTCAATTACATTCATATTTTATACTTGAAGGTTTCAGAATTTAGAAACTAAAATAGTTTCTTTTATGATAGCACGAAGAGGTAAATGATTTCGGATAACAATAATTATGCAGATATCTTCAGAAATATCGAAGATATTTATAATGAAAGATATGATGATATCTTAGAATTTCCAATATCGATGGATGATGAAGAAGATTTGTTCGTAAAGGTTTAGAGTCAGGAGTAAGGTATTTGTTAATAACTTCAGTAGATACTGAATCATTTGGATTATTTGAAGGCAGGTTTAGTCTTTGTGATTTGTCCACAGTCTCCTTCATGGTTTGCTCAATCCGTTTTTCAGTTCCAAACCTTCTCTTTTTCTGAGCTTTTCCAACACATTATTCTTTATCATGAAACTTTTGACAGTTACGGTTGTCTATAGTTTCTGCTGTTCCATTCAGCTTTTTCAAAATTCAGAAAAATAGTTCGCAGTTTAGGGCATTTTTCAGAAACTTCACATTCGAAGTATGTAAATCTAGGAGATAGACATTAAATTCAGAAATAATGATTGAAGATTTTCGGTAGTTGGTATGGCAATTATTGTTACAAGATGCGGATGAGTAAATGATGGGGTTTCGATAAATATAATGATTTTTTGAAAAGTCAAAGATCGGTGAAGTTGCTGGTAAGTTTATTGCTAATGTGGTGAGACATAAAAGGTTCTCCGGTAACGATGACGAAAGGGCAACGTCTATATCAAGGTTATAATAAGACTGTTTTGACTGAAATGCCGAAGTTAACTTGTTGGAGTTGTGACAAAACTGTCCATTTTGAAAAAGGAATTGCAAAGTTATTTTTACGAATAAATGCCAAAGGATCTGACACGAATATGTGTTAAACTATGACTTTGGTTTCGAGAGTTTTTCAGGTGCATGACTGTGAGTAACATGTGGTTGGATCATCATCTTGATTGTTCATTGTTTGAAGTGTCTTCAGGAATTTCGGGGGGTTTGAATACTGATTGTAATCGTTAATATACATATGATGTTCTAACACAGTTTTGAAGTCAAAGTATAACTTTGAAATATTTAGGAATTTAAGAGGGATTATACCGATTATATCTCGAATTAAACTCTGCGATTTCAAAATCAGAATATGTAATTAAATTTAAATGAGTATGGTTATTTTGATTTTTATAAAATAATGTGTATCGTTGAGAAAATAGTGAGTATAGTTGATGATTGTTGAATCAGATTTGAAGAATGTAACATATTAATTGTGAATTTATATATTTCTCGAGTATTACATACCCGTTAAAAAATAATTTCACCATTAATATTTTGTACAAAAGAATTTTTATTACAGTCTTTATGAAAATATATAGGTATGTATATTTTCTTCAGATGTAATATAGATTTAATAAGTTAACATTAATTTAAACTCATTTGATTTACGGCTGAAACTAGAATTGAATAATTCCTAAAACTTTAGAAATTACGTAATCTTCGTGAATTATTTCTTTAACATAAATGAAATCATGAATCAATACTTCATTATTCATTTTTATTGATATTTCTTCGGTTAATGGTGTTAGTGTTCGTGGAATTTTGTGAACTTCGCAAGGTACGAATGGTGTTGTCTGAAAAATTTCGGGTGCATCGATAATGAAGGTGTAAAATCAAACATATATTTGAATTATACACTTGATTTATTATGAAATGGAATTCATTGAATTGAAACAGAGATTGTAGTTAACGATGATTAAGTTGCTGACGAAGGACGTACATCATAGCATATTAGTAATATGAATTAACCGAGTAGTATCTACCCTTATTCAATTCATACATAATAGCTTAGTACGAAAAGATACATTGTGGTTTTAAAAATTCATATATATAAAATATACATATAAATTCTTTAGAGGAAATGAGTTAATACTTCATAACTTGTTGATACAATATATCCGTTGATGATTGTGGTGTCGATATCTGAGGTGGTTATAGAGTTTACGGAATTTATGGTGTAGTAGGTGTTGCTGATGCCGGTAATACTGTTAGTGATGTTGACGGTACTGCTAATGCTGGTGGTGTTGACGGTACTGCTGATGCTGATGATGCCGACGGTACTGATGTTAATGCTTGTGTAACTTGTGACATTTGTAAATCACGTACTATTCCTGTCAGGGTTTCTACTCTATCTGATTTATGGTTAAGGCTAGAATAGATAATCTCTAAACTTTAGAAATTACATAATTGTCGTAGAATGTTTCGTCGATGAAGTTATGAATCATCACTTCATCATGTGTTGTCGTTGGTATTTCTTGGCATTTGACGTCGATGCTCGTGGGACAGATTGTAAAGTTGAGGTTTACGACGCGGTTGTGGTTGGGGGTGGTAATGGTACTGTTGGCTTTGATGATGGTGGTACTTGTTATGCTGCTGGTGCTGCTGCTGGTGTTTGTAACCTTTGCACCACATTCTCCAAAGCCCCTACCCGAGCGCGAAGCTTGATGACTTCCTCTATTACACCGGGGTGATTGTCGGTTCGGATGAGCGGATAAATAAAATCTAAAATTTGATGTAGTATATAATCGTGACGAGATACTCTGGAAATTATAGAGAAAGTGGTGTTTCGAACAGGTTCACCGGTAAGTGCTTCAGGTTCATCGTCAAGAGGACAATGTGGTGGATGGAAGGGATCACCTTCTTCTTGTCTCCAATGATTGAAGAGGCTACGAACCCATCCCCAATTCATCCAGAATAGATGATGACTGATTGGTTGATCCATTCCGGTCACACTGCTTTCGGAGCTTGAGTGGGATTCCATATCGGAATTCGAGGGACTTGAACTAATGACGAATTCCATTTCGTTCGATTGAATAAAGGATTTTTCGATATGAAATAATTTTCCGGCTATCGGGTGGTATTCTAATTGCATTGAATATCTATATATATAGAGCAAAAGATTTCATAGATTACGGAGGAATTTACGGAATATGTCAGGCAAAGTTTACAGTAATAGATACGATAAGATATGGTTTAGCAGATACGCTAAGATATGAATTTTGTCTATACACTATTCATGCAATCAATGCAGTAAAACGTGTCTAGACTAAGAATGATAAGCATGTAATTTTTCCTAAGGATGATAAGTAGATGATTTTCGACACAATAATGATAAGCAAAACTTTTGACATGCAAACACGGTCGAAGTCCAGACTCACTAATGCATCCTAACGACTTGTCAGTTAGACATACTAATGCAGACCTGGTTCGCTAAGACCACCCCTCGGATACCACATGAGACGACCCATCCTAATCCATAAGGACGAATGCAATAACATATGATTACATTGCGAGGTATTTGACCTCTATATAATACATTTTACAAACATTGCATTCGTTTTAAAAGACAAACTTTCATTACATCGAAAGTTGACAGGCATGCATACCATTTCATAATATCCAACTATAAATGACCTATTCTATCATTTACTTAATCATAATCTATATTGAACTCAACGACTTGAATGCAACGTCTTTTGAAATATGCCATGAATGACTCCAAGTAATATCTTTAAAATGAGCAAATGCACAGTGGAAGATTTCTTTCATTCCTGAGAATAAACATGCTTTCAAGTGTCAACCAAAAGGTTGGTGAGTTCATTAGTTTATCATAAACAATCATTTCCATTATTTTAATAGACTACAAGATTTTTATTAAATATAATTCCAATAGCAGAATCCTCTCGTCTGCATAAAGGTAAAATCATTTCCAATAATATAATAGACCACAAGATTTTCATTTTTCATAAACATAATCCTCAAGCAGAATCCTCTCGTCTGCATTAAGGTAAAATCATTCATATGGTGAACACCTGGTAACCAACATTAACAAGATGCATATAGAATATCCCCAAAACATAATCCTCTCGTCTGTATAACAGAATCCTCTCGTCTGTATAAAAATTGAAGTACTAAAGTGAAATGTCCCGTTTATATTGATTATAAACGTTCCATATTAATTGATTTCGTTGCGAGGTTTTGACCTCTATATGAGACGTTTTTCAAAGACTACATTCATTTTTAAAACAACCATAACCTTTATTTTATCAATAAAGGTTTCAAAAGTATTACGTAGATTATCAAATAATGATAATCTAAAATATATTGTTTACACACGACCATTACATAATGGTTTACAATAGAAATATATTACATCGATACATGTTTCTTAAATGCAGTTTTTACACAATATCATACAAACATGGACTCCAAATCTTGTCCTTATTTTAGTATGAAACAGCGGAAGCTCTAAGTATTCACCTGAGAATAAACATGTTTTAAACGTCAACAAAAATGTTGGTGAGTTATAGGTTTAACCTATATATATATATATATATATATATATATATATATATATATATATATATATATATATATATATATATATATATATATATATATCAAATCGTAACAATAGACCACAAGATTTCATATTTCAATACGCATCCCATACATAGAGATAAAAATCATTCATATGGTGAACACCTGGTAACCGACATTAACAAGATGCATATATAAGAATATCCCCATCATTCCGGGACACCCTTCGGATATGATATAAATTTCGAAGTACTAAAGCATCCGGTACTTTGAATGGGGTTTGTTAGGCCCAATTGATCTATCTTTAGGATTCGCGTCAATTAGGGTGTCTGTTCCCTAATTCTTAGATTACCAGACTTAATAAAAAGGGGCATATTCGATTTCGATAATTCAACCATAGAATGTAGTTTCACGTACTTGTGTCTATTTTGTAAATCATTTATAAAACCTGCATGTATTCTCATCCCAAAAATATTAGATTTTAAAAGTGGGACTATAACTCACTTTCACAGATTTTTACTTCGTCGGGAAGTAAGACTTGGCCACTGGTCGATTCACAAACCTATAACAAATATGTACATATATCAAAATATATTCAAAATATATTTACAACACTTTTAATACATTTTTATGTTTTAAGTTTATTAAGTCAGCTGTCCTCGTTAGTAACCTACAACTAATTGTCCAACGTTAGATGTACAGAAAAAATTGATATATATTATCTTGAATCAATCCACGACCCAGTGTATACACATCTCAGGCTAGATCACAACTCAAAGTATATATATTTTTAGAATCAACCTCAACCCTGTATAGCTAACTCCCACATTACTGCATATAGAGTGTCTATGGTTGTTCCAAATAATATATACACATGGGTCGATATGATATGTCAAAACATTTGCATACGTGTCTATGGTATCCCAAGATTACATAATATATTAGAATACATGTATAATACAATATAAGTTAGCTAGGATATGATTAATATAGATTTGTTACCAATTTTCACGTTGCTACAACAAGAAAAATTATCCAATCTTGTTTTACCCATAACTTCTTCATTTTAAATCCGTCTTGAGTGAATCAAATTGCTATGGTTTCATATTGAACTCTATTTTATGAATATAAACAGAAAAAGTATAGGTTTATAGTAGGAAATATAAGTTATAAGTCGTTTTTGTAAAGGTGGTCATTTCAGTCGAAAGAACGACGTCTAGATGACCATTTTAGAAAACATAATTCCACTTTGAGTTTAATCATGATTTTTGGATATAGTTTCATGTTTATAAGAAAAATCATTTTCTCAGAAGAAAAACTTTTAAATCAAAGTTTATCATAGTTTTTAATTAACTAACCCAAAACAGCCTGCGGTGTTACTACGACGGCGTATGTCCGGTTTTACAGTGTTCTTCGTGTTTCCAGGTTTTAAATCATTAAGTTAGCATATCATATAGATATATAACATGTGTTTAGTTGATTTTAAAATCAAGTTAGAAGGATTAACTTTTGTTTGCGAACAAGTTTAGAATTAACTAAACTATGTTCTAGTGATTACAAGTTTAAACCTTCGAATAAGATAGCTTTATATGTATGAATCGAATGATGTTATGAACATCATTACTATCTCAAGTTTTCTGGATAAAGCTACTGGAAATAAGAAAAATAGATCTAGCTTCAAAGGATTCTTGGAAGGCTTGAAAGTTCTTGAACAGAATCATGACACGAAAACAAGTTCAAGTAAGATTTCCACTCGAAATAAGATTGTTATAGTTATAGAAATTGAATCAAAGTTTGAATATGAGTATTACCTTGTATTAGAAAGATATATTACTATAAATAAGAAAGATTTCTTGAGGTTGGATGATCACTCTACAAGATTGGAAGTAAGCTAGCAAACTTGGAAGTATTCTTGATTTTATGAAACTAGAACTTGTAGAATTTATGAAGAACACTTAGAACTTGAAGATAAAACTTAAGAGAGATTAATTAGATGAAGAAAATTGAAGAATGAAAGTGTTTGTAGGTGTTTTTGGTCGTTGGTGTATGGATTAGATATAAAGGATATGTAATTTTGTTTTCATGTAAATAAGTCATGAATGATTACTCATATTTTTGTAATTTTATGAGATATTTCATGCTAGTTGCCAAATGATGGTTCCCACATGTGTTAGGTGACTCACATGGGCTACTAAGAGATGATAATTGGAGTGTATATACCAATAGTACATATATCTAAAAGCTGTGTATTGTACGAGTACGAATACGGGTGCATACGAGTAGAATTGTTGATGAAACTGAACGAGGATGTAATTGTAAGCATTTTTGTTAAGTAGAAGTATTTTGATAAGTGTCTTGAAGTCTTTCTAAAGTGTATGAATACATATTAAAACACTACATGTATATACATTTTAACTGAGTCGTTAAGTCATCGTTAGTCGTTACATGTAAGTGTTGTTTTGAAACCTTTAGGTTAACGATCTTGTTAAATGTTGTTAACCCATTGTTTATTAAATCAAATGAGATGTTAAATTATTACATTATCATGATATAATGATGTATTAATATATCTTAATATGATATATATACATTAAATGTCGTTACAACGATAATCGTTACATATATGTCTCGTTTCAAAATCATTAAGTTAGTAGTCTTATTTTTACATATGTAGTTCATTGTTAATATACTTAATGATATGTTTACTTATTATAATATCATTTTAACTATATATATATATCCATATATATGTCATCATATAGTTTTTACAAGTTTTAACGTTCGTGAATCGTCGGTCAACTTGGGTGGTCAATTGTCTATATGAAACCTATTTCAATTAATCAAGTCTTAACAAGTTTGATTGCTTAACATGTTGGAAACACTTAATCATGTAAATAAAAATTTCATTTAATATATATATAAACATGGAAAAGTTCGGGTCACTACATAAAGCATCCGTACCTCGGATGGGGTTTGTTAGGCCCATAGATCTATCTTTAGGATTCGCGTCAATTAGGGGTACTGTTCCCTAATTCTTAGGTTACCAAGCTAAAAGGGTGATATTCGGTCTAATAATCCAACCATAGAATGTAGTTTTGAGTACTTGTGTCTATTTCGTCAAACATTTATAAAACCGCGCATGTATTCTTAGTCCCAAAAATATATATTGCAAAAGCATTTAAAAAGGGAGCAAATGAAACTCACGCATATAAATATTGTAAAACAATTAATAAAGCATTTGTATGTATTCTCAGCCCAAAAATGTAAAGAGAAAAGGGGCAAATGAAACTCACAATACTGTATTTCGTAGTAAAAATACATATGACGGCATTGAACAAGTGCAAGGTTGGCCTCGGATTCACGAACCTATATCATGTATATATATTAACATGTATAATTGTAATCGAACAAATTTATATAGTATTAGTGATATAATTTTTATTTTAATAAAAAATTTAACTTTAATACTAATGAAAATTTTACTAATAATGATATTTTTAAATATAATGATAGTTTTAATAAAAATGATAATTAATAATAATGATAATTTTAATGATAATAAAAATGATAATTTTTAATAATACTTTTAATAAAAATAATACTTTTAATAATAATGATAATAATTCATTTAATCATGATGTAATTATAATTATATTTATAACCATATCTTATATTTTCATAAACATAAACACCTCATAATCCTATTAAATATATGAATTATAATCTTCATATCATTAAAATTTTAATTATATCCATAATTATATTCAATATGTTTTAAGTATTAATAATAGCAATAATAGTACTTGTATTAATAATAATATTAATAGTTAATAGTAATAATAATAACAATACTCATAATAATAAAGATTATACCCTTATCATCATCATCATTGTTATACACTCGTCGTCATCATCATCATCATCATCATCATCATCATCGTACATCTCTAATATCGTCTTCATCTTTATATCAAACCGTTATCATCATCACATCTTTCATAAATCAAGTACCATCATCTTCATCATCACCGAATCATTTCATCATGATCATCATCAAGTTTAACATCATCATCATCATCATGTAATCATCATCATCCTAACTTCATGATCATCATCATCTTTTATCATATCTGATCATCATCATCATTATTAATATTATCAAATCACCATCAGCAATTTCATCATCGTGATAATCTAATAAAGTTTGGTTTCGACCCAAATAGAAAAACCGAAACATAAGGCCCAACAACAATAGTCTATAATGCATAACCACTTCAAACATAAATGGACCAGTAGGAAACAGGAGCTAGATCACGGCTCAATACATAGCATAATAGGATCACGGCCCTAGTTGGTGGGTTCAAAAAGTATGTGTAACAGAAAAATAATATAGCAGGCTCATCTAGTTACGTTTGGAGCAAATAGAAGATTCACAGCAATTGTTGGTGGTTTTTGGCTTTGGTGGTCTATTGGATGGTGGTTAAAATAGACAGGGTCGAGCAACAACAATAGGGTTCCGGTTTAGATATTGCTTGAACATAATAAAAGCAATGAAACATTGTCTGTCCTTCATGAAGAATAGATTATATCAAAATCAATAACAGCTTGAATTAAGCCACGAAAATGGTTCTAACTTATTCGATAGGTGACAATTAAAGTATTCTGTGAAGAATCCTTGGCCAACAACACCTTTCCAAGGTGCAACCTTAAGCATGACCATCTCTCCAATTTCAAATTCTATATCTTTTCTTTTAATGTCGGCGTAGCTCTTTTGTCGACTTTGGGCAGTTTTCAACCGTTGTTGAATTTGGATGATCTTCTCGGTAGTTTCTTGTATTATCTCTGGACCCGTAATCTGTCTATCCCCCACTTCACTCCAACAAATTGGAGACCTGCACTTTCTACCATAAAGTGCTTCAAACGGCGCCATCTCAATGCTTGAATGATAGCTTTTGTTGTAGGAAAATTCTGCTAACGGTAGATGTCGATCCCAACTGTTTTTGAAATCAATAACACATGCTCGTAGCATGTCTTCAAGCATTTGTATCGTCCTTTCGCTCTGCCCATCAGTTTGTGGATGATAGGCAGTACTCATGTCTAGACGAGTTCCTAATGCTTGCTGTAATGTCTGCCAGAATCTTGAAATAAATCTGCCATCCCTATCAGAGATAATAGAGATTGGTATTCCACGTCTGGAGACGACTTCCTTCAAATACAGTCGTGCTAACTTCTCCATCTTGTCATCTTCTCTTATTGGCAGGAAGTGTGCTGATTTGGTGAGACGATCAACTATTACCCAAATAGTATCAAAACCACTTGCAGTCCTTGGCAATTTAGTGATGAAATCCATGGTAATGTTTTCCCATTTCCATTCCGGGATTTCAGGTTGTTGTAGTAGACCTGATGGTTTCTGATGTTCAGCTTTGACCTTAGAACACGTCAAACATTCTCCTACATATTTAGCAATATCGGCTTTCATACCTAGCCACCAAAAATGTTTCTTAAGATCCTTGTACATCTTCCTCGTTCCAGGATGTATTGAGTATCTGGTTTTATGAGCTTCTCTAAGTACCATTTCTCTCATATCTCCAAATTTTGGTACCCAAATTCTTTCAGCCCTATACCGGGTTCCGTCTTCCCGAATATTAAGATGCTTCTCCGATCCTTTGGGTATTTCATCCTTTAAATTTCCCTCTTTTAAAACTCTTTGTTGCGCCTCCTTTATTTGAGTAGTAAGGTTAGTGTGAATCATTATATTCATAGCTTTTACTCGAATGGGTTCTCTGTCCTTTCTACTCAAGGCGTCGGCTACCACATTTGCCTTCCCCGGGTGGTAACGAATCTCAAAGTCGCAATCATTCAACAATTCAATCCACCTACGCTGCCTCATATTCAGTTGTTTCTGATTAAATATGTGTTGAAGACTTTTATGGTCGGTATATATAATACTTTTGACCCCATATAAGTAGTGCCTCCAAGTATTTAATGCAAAAACAACCGCGCCTAATTCCAAATCATGCGTCGTATAATTTTGTTCGTGAATCTTTAATTGTCTAGATGCATAAGCAATCACCTTCGTTCGTTGCATTAATACACAACCGAGACCTTGCTTTGATGCGTCACAATAAATCACAAAATCATCATTCCCTTCAGGCAATGACAATATAGGTGTCGTAGTTAGCTTTTTCTTCAATAATTGAAACGCCTTCTCTTGTTCATCCTTCCATTCAAATTTCTTCCCTTTATGCGTTAATGCAGTCAAGGGTTTTGCTATTTTGGAGAAATCTTGGATGAATCTTCTGTAGTAACCAGCCAATCCTAAAAATTAACGTATATGCTTCGGAGTTTTTGGGGTTTCCCACTTTTCAACGATTTCAATCTTTGCCGGGTCCACCTGGATACCTTCTTTGTTCACTATGTGACAGAGGAATTAAACTTCTTCCAACCAAAATGCACACTTTGAAAACTTAGCGTACAGTTTTTCTTTCCTCAATACTTCTAGCACTTTTCTCAAATGTTCTTCGTGCTCTTGATCATTCTTTGAGTAAATAAGTATGTCATCAATGAAAACAATGACAAACTTGTCAAGATATGGCCCACACACTCGGTTCATAAGGTCCATGAACACAGCTGGTGCGTTAGTCAATCCAAACGGCATAACCATAAACTCGTAATGACCATAACGCGTCCTAAAAGCAGTTTTTGGAATATCATCCTCCTTTACTCGCATTTGATGATATCCAGCACGTAAATCGAACTTCGAATAAACTGGCGAGCCTTGTAGTTGATCAAATAAGTCGTCAATTCTCGGCAGTGGATAACGGTTTTTGATGGTAAGTTTGTTCAACTCTCTGTTGTCAATACACAACCTAAATGTACCATCCTTCTTCTTGACAAACAAAACAGGAGCTCCCCATGGTGATGTGCTTGGTCGAATGAAACCACGTTCTAATAGTTCTTGAAGTTGGCTTTGCAGTTCTTTCATCTCGTTGGGTGCGAGTCTATAAGGAGCACGAGCTATTGGTGCAGCTCCTGGTACAAGATCTATTTGAAATTCAACAGATCGATGTGGAGGTAGTCCCGGTAATTCTTTTGGAAATACATCGGGAAATTCTTTTACGACGGGAACATCATTGATGCTCTTTTCTTCAGTTTGTACTTTCTCGACGTGTGCTAGAACAGCATAGCAACCTTTTCTTATCAGTTTTTGTGCCTTCAAATTACTAATAAGATGTAGCTTCGTGTTGCCCTTTTCTCCGTACACCATTAAGGGTTCTCCTTCTTCTCGTACAATGCGAATTGCATTTTTATAACATACGATCTCTGCTTTCACCTTCTTCAGCCAGTCCATGCCAACTATTACATCAAAACTCCCTAACTCTACTGGTATCAAATCAATCTTAAATATTTCGCTACCCAGTTTAATTTCTCGATTCCGACATATATAATCTGCTGAAATTAATTTACCGTTTGCTAAGTCGAGTAAAAATTTACTATCCAACGGCGTCAATGGATAACTTAATTTAGCACAAAAATCACTACTCATATAGCTTCTATCCGCACCCGAATCAAATAAAACGTAAGCAGATTTATTATCAATAAGAAACGTACCCGTAACAAGCTCTGGGTCTTCCTGTGCCTTTGCCGCATTAATATTGAAAACTCTTCCGCGGCCTTGTCCATTCGTGTTCTCCTGGTTCGGACAATTTATAATAATGTGGCCCGTTTTTCCACATTTATAACAAACTACATTGGCATAACTTGCTCCGACACTACTCGTTCCGCCATTACTCGTTCCGACACCATTTGTTCCTTTCGTTCTGCTAACCCTTGGTCCGTAGACCTCACACTTCGCCGTGCTATGACCATTTCTTTTACACTTGTTGCAAAATTTGGTGCAGAACCCCGAGTGATACTTTTCACACCTTTGGCATAGCTGCTTCTGATTGTTGTTGTTGTTGCGGTTGTTATTGTTGTTGGGATGATTGTTGTAGTTGTTGTTGTTATTGTTGTTGTTTTTATTGTTGGGCCGTTTGTTGTAGTTACGATTGATGTTGCGATTGTTGGGATAGTTGTTGCGATTATTGTTGTAATTGCTGTTGTTATTGTATTGGTGATTCTTATCACCGTTTTCCTCCCACTTTCTTTTGACTTGCTTCACATTGGCCTCTTCAGCCGCCTGTTCTTTAATTCTTTCCTCAATCTGGTTCACTAGTTTGTGAGCCATTCTACATGCCTATTGTATAGAGGCGGGCTCGTGTGAACTTATATCTTCTTGGATTCTTTCCGGTAATCCTTTCATAAACGCGTCGATCTTCTCTTCCTCATCTTCGAATGCTCTCGGACACAATAGGCACAATTCTGTGAATCGTCTTTCGTACGTGGTAATATCAAATCCTTGGGTTCGTAACCCTCTAAGTTCTGTCTTGAGCTTATTGACCTCGGTTCTGGGACGGTACTTCTCATTCATCAAGTGCTTGAATGTTGACAACGGTAGTGCGTAAGCATCATCTTGTCCCACTTGCTCTAGATAGGTATTCCACCATGTTAACGCAGTACCTATGAAGGTATGCGTAGCGTACTTCACTTTGTCCTCTTCAGTACACTTACTTATGGCAAACACCGATTCGACCTTCTCGGTCCACCGTTTCAATCCGATCGGTCCTTCGGTTCCATCAAATTCTAAAGGTTTGCAGGCAGTGAATTCTTTGTAGGTGCATCCTACACGATTTCTTGTGCCGTTAGCTGCATTGCTAGATTCGGAGTTATTGTTGGTATGTAGCGCAGCCTGTACTGCGGCTATGTTTGCAGCAAGAAAGGTACGAAATTCCTCTTCGCTCATATTCATGGTTTGTCGAGTAGTCGGTGCCATTTCCTTCAAATAGTCAAATGAAACAAGTTAATCATACAGAATATTAAGAGTAGTCAATAGTATCTCGTAGCATAATATGAACTCATTTATAAAAGCTTTTTCTTCATATTAGCGTTTTATAAGCTTAAATTCGGGTAGTACCTACCCGTTAAGTTCATACTTAGTAGCTAATATACAATTCAACTACTACAATTCTATATGAAAAACTGATTATAATAATATTTCGCGTTCAAACTTTTACACAATATTTTACAAACTTACAATACTGCTTATTTTACATATAGCACGAAATATAGCACACAATAACTTTGATACAAGATAGTTGTGAAGATAATTTTAGCTAGTACACAAGTCGTTCAGCAATGGCAATAAAGACACGTAATTCATACGTCCAGAAACAAGTCATGCATTCTGGTTTTACTAGGACTACTTCCCATCCTTGGTCTTGTGGAACATAACCATTATGGTCATTGATAAGACAACGTGTTGTAACGTCGTCAAAGGTACGAGGGTTACGTAATGTCCAACAGTCCCGTAACAATCTAAAAACCTCATTTCTTACCCCAATTACCGACTCCGCCACTTGTGGGAACGTTTTGTTTAATAGTTGTAGCCCGATGTTCTTGTTCTCACTTTGGTGAGAAGCGAACATTACTAATCCGTAAGCATAACATGCTTCTTTATGTTGCATGTTAGCCGCTTTTTCTAAATCATGAAGTCCTATATTCGGATATATTGAGTCAAAATAATTTCTTAACCCGTTGCGTAAAATAGCATTTGGGTTCCCCGCAATATATGCGTCAAAGTAAACACATCGTAACTTATGGATTTCCCAATGTGGTATCCCCCATCTTTCGAACGAAAGCCTTTTATAAACCAAGGCATTCTTGGAACGTTCTTCGAATGTCTTACAAACTGATCTCGCCTTAAATAGTTGTGCCGAGGAATTCTGGCCGACTCTAGACAAGATTTCATCAATCATGTCTCCGGGTAGGTCTCTTAAAATATTGGGTTGTCTATCCATTTTGTGTTTTTATACTGTAAAATAGACAAGAGTTAGATTCATAAAAAAATACTTATTAATACAAGAAATTTTTACATATATCATAAAGCATAAGCACACTATATTACATATATTACACCACACGAATACAACTATCTTATTCCGACTCGCTCGTTTCTTATTCTTCGGTTTTGGTTCGTTTTGTAAAAGTTTCTAGGGATATATGATGTTCCCCTAATACGAGCCGTCGTTTTCCACATTGGTTTAGAAGAACCTGGTGGTTTAGAGGTTCCCGGGTTATTGTCACAACTTAAGAAATACGGGTGTTGATGATACATATAAAGTTCATCGGGTTTGGAATCAAATTTCTCTATTTTTATGCCCTTTCCCTTATTGTTCTCTTTTGCCTTATTAAATTGTGTTGGGGTAATTTCTATAACATCATCGGAATCCTTGTCGGGATCCGATTCATCGGAGAATTAGTAATCCTCCCAATACTTTGCTTCCTTGGCGGAAACACCATTGACCATAATTAACTTTGGTCGGTTGGTTGAGGATTTTCTTCTACTTAACCGTTTTATTATTTCCCCCACTAGTTCTATTTCTTCTTCCGGTTCCGATTCATCTTCCGGTTCCGATTCTTCTTCCGGTTCCGACTCTTCTTCCGGTTCCTCTTCGGGAACTTGTGAATCAGTTCACGAATCATTCCAATTTACATTTGACTCTTCATTATTATTAGGTGAGTCAATGGGACATGTTCTAGAGGTAGACATCTATCACATAATATCAAACACGTTAAGAGATTAATATATCACATAATATTCACATGTTAAAAATATATAGTTTCCAACAAAATTTGTTAAGCAATCATTTTTCAAGTAAACACGGTCGAAGTCCAGACTCACTAATGCATCCTAACAAAATCGAGAAGATACACTAATGCAAAATTCTGGTTCTCTAAGTCTAACGCTCGGATACCAACTGAAATGTCCCGTTCATATTGATTATAAACGTTCCATATTAATTGATTTCGTTGCGAGGTTTTGACCTCTATATGAGACGTTTTTCAAAGACTGCATTCATTTTTAAAACAACCATAACCTTTATTTTATCAATAAAGGTTTCAAAAGCATTACGTAGATTATCAAATAATGATAATCTAAAATATATTGTTTACACACGACCATTACATAATGGTTTACAATAGAAATATATTACATCGACATATGTTTCTTAAATGCAGTTTTTACACAATATCATACAAACATGGACTCCAAATCTTGTCCTTATTTTAGTATGCAACAGCGGAAGCTCTTAGTATTCACCTGAGAATAAACATGCTTTAAACGTCAACAAAAATGTTGGTGAGTTATAGGTTTAACCTATATATATATCAAATCGTAACAATAGACCACAAGATTTCATATTTCAATACGCATCCCATACATAGAGATAAAAATCATTCATATGGTGAACACCTGGTAACCGACATTAACAAGATGCATAAATAAGAATATCCCCATCATTCCGGGACACCCTTCGTGTGATGACCCGAAAATTTTTGACCAAATTTAAACTTAATCTTTAACGTTTCCGACACGATAAGCAAAGTCTGTAAAGTTGAATCTCAAAATTTTTGAACTATTCAATTACCTTTCGATTGTTCTCAACGATTCGCGAACAATTATAGGTAAATAGATACATATATATATACCATAACTTGAAAACGTAACAAAGTGTTGAGTATATGATACTGTGCATTAAACTTATTGGTTTGATTATCTGATTGATATATTTAGATACAGAGTTAAAAGATTATGCCAAACGATTGAATTAAAAGATAATTATTGAGTCCCTTAAGGATTATGATATTATTACTGTAGTGACCCGAACTTTTCCATGTTTATATATATTAATTGAGATTGATATTTACATGATTAAATGTTTCCAACATGTTAAGCAATCAAACTTGTTAAGACTTGATTAATTGAAATATGTTTCATATAGACAATTGACCACCCAAGTTGACCGGTGATTCACGAACGTTAAAACTTGTAAAAACTATATGATGACATATATATGGATATATATATATATATATATATATATATATATATATATATATATATATATATATATATATATATATATATATATATATATAGTTAACATGATACTATGATAAGTAAACATATCATTAAGTATATTAACAATGAACTACATATGTAAAAACAAGACTACTAACTTAATGATTTTTAAACGAGACATATATGTAACGATTATCGTTGTAAAGACATTTAATGTATATATATCATACTAAGAGATATTCATACATGATAATATCATGATAATATAATAATTTAAAATCTCATTTGATATTATAAACATTGGGTTAACAACATTTAACAAGATCGTTAACCTAAAGGTTTCAAAACAACATTTACATGTAAAGACTAACGATGACTTAACGACTCAGTTAAAATGTATATACATGTAGTGTTTTAATATGTATTTATACACTTTTGAAAGACTTCAATACACTTATCAAAATACTTCTACTTAACAAAAATGCTTACAATTACATCCTCGTTCAGTTTCATCAACAATTCTACTCGTATGCACCCGTATTCGTACTCGTACAATACACAGCTTTTAGATGTATGTACTATTGGTATATACACTCCAATGATCAGCTCTTAGCAGCCCATGTGAGTCACCTAACACATGTGGGAACCATCATTTGGCAACTAGCATGAAATATCTCATAAAATTACAAAAATATGAGTAATCATTCATGACTTATTTACATGAAAACAAAATTACATATCCTTTATATCTAATCCATACACCAACGACCAAAAACACCTACAAACACTTCCATTCTTCAATTTTCTTCATCTAATTGATCTCTCTCAAGTTCTATCTTCAAGTTCTAAGTGTTCTTCATATATTCTACAAGTTCTAGTTACATAAAATCAAGAATACTTTCAAGTTTGCTAGCTCACTTCCAATCTTGTAAGGTGATCATCCAACATCAAGAAATCTTTGTTTCTTACAGTAGGTTATCATTCTAATACAAGGTAATAATCATATTCAAACTTTGGTTCAATTTCTATAACTATAACAATCTTATTTCAAGTGATGATCTTACTTGAATTTGTTTTCGTGTCATGATTCTGCTTCAAGAACTTCGAGCCATCCAAGGATCCGTTGAAGCTAGATCCATTTTTCTCTTTTCCAGTAGGTTTATCCAAGGAACTTAAGGTAGTAATGATGTTCATAACATCATTCGATTCATACATATAAAGCTATCTTATTCGAAGGTTTAAACTTGTAATCACTAGAACATAGTTTAGTTAATTCTAAACTTGTTCGCAAACAAAAGTTAATCCTTCTAACTTGACTTTTAAAATCAACTAAACACATGTTCTATATCTATATGGTATGCTAACTTAATGATTTAAAACCTGGAAACACGAAAAACACCGTAAAACCGGATTTACGCCGTCGTAGTAACACCGCGGGCTGTTTTGGGTTAGTTAATTAAAAACTATGATAAACTTTGATTTAAAAGTTGTTATTATCAGAAAATTATTTTTATTATGAACATGAAACTATATCCAAAAATTATGGTTAAACTCAAAGTGGAAGTATGTTTTCTAAAATGGTCATCTAGACGTCGTTCTTTCGACTGAAATGACTACCTTTACAAAAACGACTTGTAACTTATTTTTCCGACTATAAACCTATACTTTTTCTGTTTAGATTCATAAAATAGAGTTCAATATGAAACCATAGCAATTTGATTCACTCAAAACGGATTTAAAATGAAGAAGTTATGGGTAAAACAAGATTGGATAATTTTTCTCATTTTAGCTACGTGAAAATTGGTAACAAATCTATTCCAACCATAACTTAATCAACTTGTATTGTATATTATGTAATCTTGAGATACCATAGACACGTATACAATGTTTCGACCTATCATATCGACACATCTATATATATTTCGGAACAACCATAGACACTCTATATGTGAATGTTGGAGTTAGCTATACAGGGTTGAGGTTGATTCCAAAATATATATAGTTTGAGTTGTGATCAATACTGAGATACGTATACACTGGGTCGTGGATTGATTCAAGATAATATTTATTGATTTATTTCTGTACATCTAACTGTGGACAACTAGTTGTAGGTTACTAACGAGGACAGCTGACTTAATAAACTTAAAACATCAAAATATATTAAAAGTGTTGTAAATATATTTTGAACATACTTTGATATATATGTATATATTGTTATAGGTTCGTGAATCAACCAGTGGCCAAGTCTTACTTCCTGACGAAGTAAAAATCTGTGAAAGTGAGTTATAGTCCCACTTTTAAAATCTAATATTTTTTGGGATGAGAATACATGCAGGTTTTATAAATGATTTACAAAATAGACACAAGTACGTGAAACTACATTCTATGGTTGAATTATTGAAATCGAATATGCCCCTTTTTATTAAGTCTGGTAATCTAAGAATTAGGGAACAGACACCCTAATTGACGCGAATCCTAAAGATAGATCTCTTGGGCCTAACAAACCCCATCCAAAGTACCGGATGCTTTAGTACTTCGAAATTTATATCATGTTCGAAGGAGGATCCCAGAATGATGGGGATATTTTTATATATGCATCTTGTTAATGTCGGTTACCAGGTGTTCACCATATGAATGATTTTTATCTCTATGTATGGGATGTATATTGAAATATGAAATCTTGTGGTCTATTGTTACGATTTGATATATATAGGTTAAACCTATAACTCACCAACATTTTTGTTGACGTTTAAAGCATGTTTATTCTCAGGTGAATATTAAGAGCTTCCGCTGTTGCATACTAAAATAAGGACAAGATTTGGAGTCCATGTTTGTATGATATTATGTAAAAACTGCATTCAAGAAACATGTGTCGATGTAATATATTTCTATTGTAAACCATTATGTAATGGTCGTGTGTAAACAGTATATTTTAGATTATCATTATTTGATAATCTACGTAATGCTTTTGAAACCTTTATTGATAAAATAAAGGTTATGGTTGTTTTAAAAATGAATGCAGTCTTTGAAAAACGTCTCATATAGAGGTCAAAACCTCGCAACGAAATCAATTAATATGGAACGTTTGTAATCAATATGAACGGGACATTTCAGTTGGTATCCGAGCGTTGGTCTTAGAGAACCAGAAAATTTGCATTAGTGTGTCTTATCGAGTTTGTTAGGATGCATTAGTGAGTCTGGACTTCGACCGTGTTTTCTTTAAAAATGATTGCTTAACATTTTTGTTGAAAACTATATATTATTAACATGTATATATTATGTGATATATTAATCTCTTAACATGTTTGATATTGTGTGATAGATGTCTACCTATAGCACAAATCCCATTGACTCACCTAATAATAACGAAGAGTCGAATATATATTGGACTGATTCACAAGTTCCCGAAGAAGAACCGGAAGAAGAATCAGAACCGAAAGAAGAATCAGAACCGGAAGAGGAGGAACCGGAGGAGGAAATAGAACCAGTGGGGGAAATAATAAAACGGTTAAGTAAAAGAAAATCCTCAACCAACCGACCAAGGTTAATTATGGTCAATGGTGTTTCCGCCAAGGAAGCAAAATATTGGGAGGATTACCAATTCTCCGATGAATCGGATTCCGACGAGAATTCCGATGATGTTATAGAAATTACCCCAACTGAATTTAAAAAGGCAAAAGAAAATAATAAGGGAAAGGGCATAAAAATAGAGAAATCTAATTCCAACCCTGATGAACTTTATATGTATCGTCAACCCCCGAAGTCCTTAAGTTGTAACAATGACCCGGGAACCTCTAAACCACCAGGTTTTTCTAAACCAATGTGGAAAACGACAGCTCGTATTAGGGGAACATCATATATCCTTAGAAACTTGGAAAAACGAACCAAAACCGAAGAAGAAGAAACAAGCGAGTCGGAATAAGATAGTTGTATTCGTGTGGTGTAATATATGTAATATAGTGTGCTTATGCTTTATGATATATGTAAAAATTGCTTGTATTAATAAGTATATTTTTTTATGAATCTAACTCTTGTCTATTTTACAGTATAAAAAACACAAAATGGATAGACAACCCAATATTTTAAGAGACCTACCCGGAGACATGATTGATGAAATCTTGTCTAGAGTCGGTCAGAATTCTTCGGCACAACTATTTAAGGCGAGATCAGTTTGTAAGACATTCGAAGAACGTTCCAAGAATGCCTTGGTTTATAAAAGGCTTTCGTTCGAAAGATGGGGGATATCACATTGGGAAATCCATAAGTTACGATGTGTTTACTTTGATGCATATATTGCGGGGAACCCAAATGCTATTTTACGCAATGGGTTAAGAAATTATTTTGACTCAATATATCCGAATATTGGACTTCGAGATTTAGAAAAAGCGGCTAACATGCAACATAAAGAAGCATGTTATGCTTACGGATTAGTAATGTTCGCTTCTCACCAAAGTGAGAACAAGAACATCGGGCTACAACTATTAAACAAAACGTTTCCACAAGTGACGGAGTCGGTAATTGGGGTAAGAAATGAGGTTTTAAGATTGTTACGGGACTGTTGGACATTACGTAACCCTCGTCCCTTTGATGACGTTACAACACGCTGTCTTATCAACGGCCATAACGGTTATGTTCCACAAGACCAAGGATGGGAAGTAATCCTAGTAAAACCAGAATGCATGACTTGTTTCTGGACGTATGAATTACGTGTCTTTATTGCCTTTGCTGAACGACTTGTGTACTAGCTACAATTATCTTCACAACCATCTTGTATCAAATTTATTGTGTGCTATATTTCATGCTATATGTAAAATAAGCGGTATTGTAAGTTTGTAAAATATTGTGTAAAAGTTTGAACGCGAAATATTATTATAATCAGTTTTTCATATAGAATTGTAGTAGTTGAATTGTATATTAGCTACTAAGTATGAACTTAACGGGTAGGTACTACCCGAATTTAAACTTATAAAATGCTAATATGAAGAAAAAGCTTTTATAAATGAGTTCATATTATGCTACGAAATACTATTAACTACTCTTAATATTCTGTATGATTAACTTGTTCCATTTGACTATTTTGAAGGAAATGGCACCGACTACTCGACACACCGTGAATATGAATGAAGAGGAATTCCGTACTTTTCTAGCTTCAAACATAGCCGCAGTACAGGCTGCGCTACATACCAACAATAATCTTGGATCTAGCAGTACAGGAAATCGTGTAGGATGCACCTACAAAGAATTCATTGCCTGCAAACCTTTGGAATTTGATGGAACTGAAGGACCGATCGGATTGAAACGGTGGACCGAGAAGGTCGAATCGGTGTTTGCCATAAGTAAGTGTACTGAAGAGGACAAAGTGAAGTACGCTACGCATACCTTCACAGGTTTTGCGTTAACATGGTGGAATACCTATCTAGAGCAAGTGGGACAAGATGATGCGTACGCACTACCGTGGTCTGCATTCAAGCACTTGATGAACGAGAAGTACCGTCCCAGAACCGAGGTCAATAAGCTCAAGACAGAACTTAGAGGGTTACGAACCCAAGGATTTGATATTACCACGTACGAAAGACGATTCATAGAATTGTGCCTATTGTGTCCGGGAGCATTCGAAGATGAGGAAGAGAAGATCGACGCGTTTGTGAAAGGATTACCGAAAAGAATCCAAGAAGATATAAGTTCACACGAGCCCGCCTCCATACAACAGGCATGTAGAATGGCTCACAAACTAGTGAACCAGATTGAAAAAGAATTAAAGAACAGACTGCTGAAAAGGCCAATGTGAAGCAAGTCAAAAGAAAGTGGGAGGAAAACGGTGATAAGAATCACCAATACAACAACAACAGCAATTACAACAATAATCGCAACAATTATCCCAACAATCGCAACATCAATCGCAACTACAACAAACGGCCCAACAACAACAACAACAACAACAACAATAACAACAGCAACTACAACAATCATCCCAACAACAATAATGTAACGACCCTACTTTTTCCGTTATCTTTTGCCGTTAATTTTTTAACGACCGTTAATTATTTTTCGTGCCACGTCATTTCTATGACCTATATTATTATTTTTGTAATAATATATTAATTATTATGTGTTATATGAATATTTGTATTCATATCTTTAATTGTACGTTTCTACGTGTCGCGGATTTCTATCCGGCGAATCTTTTCGGTTTTCAAACCAACGGTCGAGTTTTTGGGATTTTTAAGTCCTAATTATTTTAAATATGATATTTTGATGTCATATGATTATATATAGTGTTTATATATTTTATTCGTCGCGTATTTATTATCTCTCCGAAAAATCAATCGTGTAGCGGTGTTTTCGCGTTTCGGGTTTCGTTCGGGCGTTCGGGCCACTAGGATTTTGTAATTTATCAAATTGGGTCACTATGGGGCCCACCCCATTCAGTTCTTGGCCGAAATTGTCAAGGGGAGGGGGTATTTTTGCCAAACTTTGTAAATTGTGATACATGTTGATCAAAACTCCACAATACTTCTCATTTCAACCTAATTCATTTTTTTTTTTTTTTGCAAACCCTCTCCTCTCCTCTCATCCTTGCCGTCACCACCACCACTAAACATCATCATCATCTTTCAATTTTTGCTTTAAAGGTTTAGAGCTTTCATCATAATCGGGTTCACCGCATCGTTCTCTACACGTTCATATCCTTCAATTCTTGATTAGGGTATAAACCCTAACCCTAGCTTTTCAATTTTTCATTTATTTTACTGATTTTATATGTTATATTGATAGTATGATGATTACATGTTATTGTATTGATGATTGTATGCGTAGAATTGCTCGATTATACATGTTTTCGGTTTGATTTAATTGGGACAGCAGCTTTTTCGTGTGTTTCTGACTTTGTAACTGATATAAAAGTTAAAATAAAATATATAAATGAGTTCCTCTCATCAATACATTAATTTTAGACTCCGGATTCATGTCGTTTCGATTCCCGGAGCCCTAGATATGCTTAATTTGATTTTTGGTAAAGATTGAAAGGTGTTATGGGCAAGAACAAGGTATGGTCCGACTTTGTGATCATCCTTGGTGTCTTTATGGTGTGTCATTTGGTTAGGACTGATGGTGGGATGAATTTTCATGTTCGGCTCACCTAAATCCGAGCCACGGTTCACCCGTTGTGCCTAAATCACTGTTTTGAGTAAATTGAATTCCCAAGTGTTGTCATGGCTGATATCCACGACCTAGGGACTGTTCTTGGAGTGTTCTTGAGTACATAATTGTGTTGGGTGGTTTGAGTAGGCGGAGATGCATATGTGGCTCGCCCGAAACCGACACCCGGGGCTCAAGATACGACCCGATGAACTTTTAAACTTAAAACTTATGGTTAATGATTAAACTTATGTTAAAATGAATGGCTTTCATTATTAATAAATTACTTATGATAAAATAAGTAATTATTATTATTTAAGACTTATGATATAAATATTTATTATATCATTTAATTATTAATTATGATTTAATTAACATTTTAATTAAACTTATGATTAATAATACTTTTATTATTAAAGAAAAATACTTATGATAAGTATTAAATTTATTTTTGAGAAATTATTATAAGACTTATAATAAAGATTAAATAATTATTTAATTATTGTAAGACTTAATTATTATTTAATTATGATTTAATTATTAAATACTTATGATTTAATAATTTTAATTAGAAACTTGTGATATAATTAATAATTCATTATTAATTTATAATACTTATGATATGAATTAAAATTCATTATTAATTAATAAAACTTATATAATGATTAATATTTAATTAATTAATTAAATACTTATGTTATACTAATTATAACATTTCAACTTATATTAACTTTAATAATTCATTTTATTTAATTAAACTTATGTTATGACATAACTTTACACTTTTGACTTTAATAAACATTATAACCTATGTTATTATTATAACTTACACTTTTCAAATTAATGTTGACTATGTTTGACCAAGGTTGACTTTTGAGTTGACTTTCGGTTGACTTTGACTTTCAGTTGACTTCAGTTGACTTTCTAAATAAGGAAACTTTCCTAACTTCAAAACTTTCTAAAAATAGAACTTTCTAAATTTGGAAACTTTCCAAAAATAGAAACTTTCCAAAAATAGAAACTTTCCAAAAATAGAAACTTTCCTAAAATAGAAAACTTTCCAAAAATGGAAACCTGCTAAAAATAGAAACTTTCTAAAAATAGAAAGTGTGTGTCCGTATGCTGTTCCAGTCAAACCGATGCTTGCCGAGTGTTATTCTATGTCTACTTGCAACATGTACAATAGCTATCATACTAAGACTTGACCTAAGTTAGTTATTTATTTCGACCTACTTTATTTATAGGTCGGCGTTGTGATCTTTCTTGATCACTTTACTTTACTTGCTGTTCGCTTGTTTGTGAGATTTCTTCAGTTGCTATTTAAGGTGAGTTATAGTCCCATTTTTCTATTTAAATCTTTTGGGATGAGAATACATGCAATTTATTTTATATTTTGGACAAGTGGAAGTTGGTTTAAATTATTCATTGTGAGTTGAACAAAAATATTCCCTAGTCTGGTAACTGTAATCACTGGTTTCTACTGGTGAACGCGAATCCTATGGATAGATCTATCGGGTTTGACAACCCCATTTCGAGCTAGTCGCGCTAGCAATTTATAATCGGAATGTTTAGTACTTCGTATTTAGTTGTAGATACACTTGTTCGGTGTATATTATTTATTGTGTTTGGCAAGGGTAAATAAATGGTTAAGTGGTTACCAGGTGGCTCACGGAAAATGGAATAATGTTTTATTATATGTTTTCTAGCATATAATTTGGTGGTTCAAAAAGGAGTTTTTATGTTTTCAAACATAAATTTTTATTGTTTAAATTAAATATTGTTTGCAATATTAAACCTATAATTCACTCAACATTTTTGTTGACAGTTACTCGCATGTTTTATTCTCAGGTTCATGATTGATTGCTTCCGCTGTGCTTAGAGAGTCTGCATATTTATGATGGCAGCTTTTGTTAAACATTAACTTGCATTCTATTTTGTTACATTAAAAAGTGGTTGTTTGTTGACTTTATTTTGGTCAACTTTTGGTTAAAGTATTATTGTATTGTTTTTCTAAACTTATACATTTTAGTAGATTTCCTTTATAGGAAATCATTTTTAAATAAAGAATGCAAGGTTGTTTTATTAAATTCATATAGATTTTCGATCAAGCTGTGGGACCAAGTGACGGAGCCGTTAAGTGTTTTGACGGAGTCGTCACAGTTGGTATCAGAGCGTTGGTTGTAGGGAATTAGGCTGCATTGATGTCGTTACCCGAGTCAATAGGGTGCATTAGTGAGTCTAGTCTACAGCCCGGCCTATTATATATTATTATATGTGATTATTTGTATCGTATTGGTATGTATATGGTTATCACACATACATTTCTATTATGTTCTGAATCCGGGAGGAACTCCCATTCTGATTTAAACGTATTCTCCGACTCATGCGAGTTCATCTTTTATAGGAACGCCTCGGTTAGTGAAACCGAGGGGGTGTCATTCTTGACTTCTGAAATTCTCGACATTTCTATGTCATAATTTGTGTTTATTGATATAACGTTTAAGTTACATTACGTGTTCTAGAATTCTCGGCATTTCTATGTCATCTATTATGGTTATGTATATAACGTTTGAGTTATATTACGCGAGATGTCATTCTTGACTTCTAAATGCTCGGCATTTCAATGTCAGCTATTATGTTTAGGTATATAACATTTTTATTATATTACGTGCATTTGTGCCGCTGTGCCTATGTGCTTTGGTTGTTGAAACGGAAAACGTCATTCTTACTTTTAGAGATTCTTGGTACTTCGAAGATATTTTTATGTCATCGTTACTCCTATTCATTACTTTCGATGTCTTTGTCTCTTGTGCTATCCTTAGCACATTGTTAAGAAATTGTTTTAGGGAAATTGTGTTGAAATTCGAGGTTGACCACATGTCCTGACCTTATGTAGTGATATTGGAATGGAACTATGAGTTAGTGAAATATAATGGCGTCAGGCCAACGTGATTATATTACGTTAATTCATAAAAAGTCCCAATATTGTGACATGAGGAATAGAAAGCGAGTCAGAGAAAATTTATACACCACTCATTCGGAAATTCTAACGTTGTTACATGAGTAAGGAAGATACTCATTATCTTATTTGTTGATATACGAGAGACTCATCTTAACCGAACTACTTACCCTATGTTTTGTCATTCATAACTCGCTTGTTAGTGACAGCTTCGCACGTGAAGAGTTTTGGCCCAAGGACTTGTGTTCTGATAAAAGTCAAGACATTATTTAACTCATTGGTTTTCATGACCTCGTAGCATTTATTGAAGAGATGTCGCAAGACGATTCAAGTCCATCACCCGAGCTTTAACGATCTTACTTCAACTCGTAACCTCTGTGATGCGGATACCCTGCTTTTCATTAAAAATTTTACACATTTGTGTAATTGGGCGGTTCTCACGAGATTTATGGGCGAATAGAAGTAATGAAATATTTTGTCATGTATACTATTTATAAAATCATATATGTACGTATGAATTCAAATGGACAAATTTACCCTTACCTATTTTGGCTAGTATACACTAATTTATACCTTCAAAATTATTTTAAAACCACTCTTATTGAGTTGTCTAGTTAACTCAAATTGATTTACGTAAAATGGTACACGTTGTACATACTTCTAAATTTACTAAGAGCTTCGTTCCATTTATGGGGTTACATTAGACGTTTAAAGCTTTTTCAAAACTTCTTTGATTGATTACATTAGAATTTTTGCATTACTCTACAGAGTGTTTGGATCACATTTCTTCTCATCCTCCGTTTAAGGATGAAAATTTACCATTAAGTCCATTGATAGAAATTCTTACACCAGTTTGGATGCCGGTTTTATAAAATTTGTTGGAAAGTCTTTGCGCTCATAGAATTTTCCCTCTTATGGTTGGACATGGCCGAAACGCAGACCGATAAATCAAGTTTCTGGGGTACACTCGATGGTCACCTTATTGTAGAAAAGGCGCTAGGTGGGTTTCTACCCCAACTGTTGTTATAATGGGTATCATGGATATATATTACTCTAGACCGTTTGAGGAGTTTCTACTCTCAATTTTCGCTGTCAACCGCAACACCCTCGTAAACATCAATCCTAGGATTCGATACTTTAGGGTGCACGAAATTATTTTTGGAGATTCATCTCACCTGGAGTCGGCCATTCTTTATAACCCATGATTCGCGTTCTTTTCATCCGCACATAAATTTAAGAATATGGATGAATCCTAGACTTCCTCGCTCATTGTACAAGGAAGTTCACTCTCGTTGAATTATCACACCTTTCATACGTCTTCCTTTCGGAAATATAATGAAAATTTACTTTGGAGTCTATGATCCTCGTTAACTCCTTTGAGAGAATTGCCTTAAATATCTATGCCACCGATGTGACTACTCCATATTTATTTCTTCCTTCATTATTGCAACTTTATTTCATCCGTCCCAGTTCGTCCCCTTGGGGAGCTCCCGTTTTGTTCGTTGAGAAGAAAGATGGTTCATTTCGTTTGTGTATTGATTATCGTGAATTGAACGAGCTTACTGTTAAAAAAAAAACCGTTACCCTCTTTCGAGAATTGATGATCTGTTCGATCAACTTCAAGGTTCATCCGTTTATTATAAGATTGATCTTCGTTCCGGTTATCACCAATTACGCGCTAAAGAAACTGATATTCTGAAAACCGCTTTCTGTACCCGTTATAGTCACTTTGAATTCCTTGTTATGCCGTTCAGATTGACAAATGCACCTGTTGTGTTCATGGACCTGATGAACCGTGTGTGTAGACCCTATCTGGACAAATTCGTTACTGTTTTCATCGACCACATCCTTATTTATTCTAAGAGTGATGAAGGGCGAAGAACATTTGAAGTTAGTGCTTGATCTGTTGAGGAAAGAAGAGTTGTACGCTAAGTTCTCTAAGTGTGCTTTCTGGTTAAGAGAAGTTCAATTTCCTCGGACATATTGTTAGTAAATAGGGAATACAAGTTGATTCTGCTAAGATTGAGGCGATTGAAAAGTGGGAAGTTCCGAAAACTCCTACTCAGATTCGCCAGTTTCTAGGATTAGCAGGCTATTATAGAAGGTTCATTCAAGATTTTTCACGAGTAGCGAAACCTCTGACTGCTTTAACGCATAAGGGGAAGAAGTACGAGTGGAAGAGTGAACAAGAGTCTGTTTTCCAAACTCTGAAGAAGAAGTTAACTTCTGCACCGATATTATCACTACCTGAGGGTAATGATGATTTTGTTATCTATTGTGATGCTTCGTGTCAAGACTTTGGTTGTGTTTTGATGCAACGAAAGAAAGTTATTGCGTACGCGTCACGTCAGTTGAAGATTCACGAGCAGAATTACGTAACCCATGATTTAGAGTTGAGAGCTGTTGTGTTTGCGCTTAAGATTTGCAGACATTATCTATATGGGGTCAAAGGTACATTGTACACTGATCACAAAAGTCTTCAACATATTCTTGATCAGAAACAGTTAAATATGAGGCAACGAAGATGGGTTGAGACGTTAAATGATTATGATTGCGAACTTTTATATCATCCGGGAAAGGCCAATGATGTGGCTGATGCTTTGAGTCGAAAGGAGAGAGTTGAACCTCGTAGGTTTAGGGCCTTGAATATGACCATTCGAACAAACCTCGCAAGGCAGATTCTTGCAGCTCAACAAGAAGCCTTGAGAGAGGAAAATTTTGTAACGGGAAGGTCCGAGGCTTAAGTAAACAGTTTGAGGTACGAACCTATGGCACTCGGTATTTTTGCGGGATGCCTTTGGGTTCCGAAGTTTGGTGATCTACGACAACTTGTTTTAGATAAGGCTCATAAGTCTAGGTACTCTATTCATCCTGGTTCAGGAAAGATGTATCATGATCTTAAGGAGCTGTATTGGTGGCCTAATTTGAAAGCTGATGTGGCTACGTATGTGGCTAAGTGTTTGACCTGTGCTAAGGTTAAAACTGAACATCAGAAACCGCCTGGACTTTTGGTGCAACCTGAGATTCCCGAGTGGAAGTAGGAAGGTATTACAATGGATTTTATTACGAAGTTACCAAGAGTTGTGGGTGGTTATGATACCATTTGGGTGATTGTTGACCGACTCGCTAAGTCAACTCATTCCTTGCCAATTAAGGAAACAGATTCGATAGAAAAGCTTACCCGTTTATATTTGAAGGAGATTGTTTCTAGACATGGTGTTCCCGTATCTATTATTTCGGACCGAGACAGTCGATTTACATCGAGGTTTTGGAAGGTCATAGTGAAAGGACCATTCAAACGTTGGAAGACATGTTACGAGCATGAATCATTGATTTTGGTAAGGGTTGGGATAAGTACTTGCCACTGGTCGAATTTTCTTATAATAATAGTTATCATGGAAGTATTAAAGCCGCACTGTTTGAACTCTGTATGGTAGAAAGTGTAGGTCTCCTGTCTGTTGGAATGAGGTTGGGGATGCTCAACTCACATGACCAGAGATCATTCACAAGACTACCGAGAAGATTGCACAGATTAAGGAAAGATTGAGAACTGCCAGGAGTAGGCAAAAGAGTTATGCTGATAAGAGAAGGAACGATATCGACTTTCAGGTCGGTGATCGTGTTATGTTGAAAGTTTCACCTTGGAAGGGTGTGGTACGTTTTGGTAAAAGGGGAAAGTTGAATCCTCGATTTGTTGGACCTTTTGGGATTATTGAGAGAGTTGGACCAGTGGCTTATCGTTTGAAATTGCCACAAGAACTCAGTGCTATTCGTGACGTTTTTCATGTATCGAATTTAAAGAAGTGTTTGGCCGAGGCCAATGAAACTATTCTTTTTGATGAACTTCATGTTGATAAGCAACTTTATTTTATTGAAGAACCTGTTGAAATTATGGACCGAGAGGTAAAGACTCTTAAGCAGAGTAAAATTCCTATTGTTCGAGTTAGATGGAACACCGGACGCGGTCCCGAGTTCACTTGGGAGCGTGAAGGTCAGATGAAGCAGAAGTAACCGCATTTGTTCCCAGATGCCGAGGAAACCCCTGCACCTGCTTAAATTTCGGGACGAAATTTCCGTAACGGGAAGGTACTGTAACGACCCTACTTTTTCCGTTATCTTTTGCCGTTAATTTTTTAACGACCGTTAATTATTTTTCGTGCCACGTCATTTCTATGACCTATATTATTATTTTTGTAATAATATATTAATTATTATGTGTTATATGAATATTTGTATTCATATCTTTAATTGTACGTTTCTACGTGTCGCGGATTTCTATCCGGCGAATCTTTTCGGTTTTCAAACCAACGGTCGAGTTTTTGGGATTTTTAAGTCCTAATTATTTTAAATATGATATTTTGATGTCATATGATTATATATAGTGTTTATATATTTTATTCGTCGCGTATTTATTATCTCTCCGAAAAATCAATCGCGTAGCGGTGTTTTCGCGTTTCGGGTTTCGTTCGGGCGTTCGGGCCACTAGGATTTTGTAATTTATCAAATTGGGTCACTATGGGGCCCACCCCATTCAGTTCTTGGCCGAAATTGTCAAGGGGAGGGGGTATTTTTGCCAAACTTTGTAAATTGTGATACATGTTGATCAAAACTCCACAATACTTCTCATTTCAACCTAATTCATTTTTTTTTTTTTTTTGCAAACCCTCTCCTCTCCTCTCATCCTTGCCGTCACCACCACCACTAAACATCATCATCATCTTTCAATTTTTGCTTTAAAGGTTTAGAGCTTTCATCATAATCGGGTTCACCGCATCGTTCTCTACACGTTCATATCCTTCAATTCTTGATTAGGGTATAAACCCTAACCCTAGCTTTTCAATTTTTCATTTATTTTACTGATTTTATATGTTATATTGATAGTATGATGATTACATGTTATTGTATTGATGATTGTATGCGTAGAATTGCTCGATTATACATGTTTTCGGTTTGATTTAATTGGGACAGCAGCTTTTTCGTGTGTTTCTGACTTTGTAACTGATATAAAAGTTAAAATAAAATATATAAATGAGTTCCTCTCATCAATACATTAATTTTAGACTCCGGATTCATGTCGTTTCGATTCCCGGAGCCCTAGATATGCTTAATTTGATTTTTGGTAAAGATTGAAAGGTGTTATGGGCAAGAACAAGGTATGGTCCGACTTTGTGATCATCCTTGGTGTCTTTATGGTGTGTCATTTGGTTAGGACTGATGGTGGGATGAATTTTCATGTTCGGCTCACCTAAATCCGAGCCACGGTTCACCCGTTGTGCCTAAATCACTGTTTTGAGTAAATTGAATTCCCAAGTGTTGTCATGGCTGATATCCACGACCTAGGGACTGTTCTTGGAGTGTTCTTGAGTACATAATTGTGTTGGGTGGTTTGAGTAGGCGGAGATGCATATGTGGCTCGCCCGAAACCGACACCCGGGGCTCAAGATACGACCCGATGAACTTTTAAACTTAAAACTTATGGTTAATGATTAAACTTATGTTAAAATGAATGGCTTTCATTATTAATAAATTACTTATGATAAAATAAGTAATTATTATTATTTAAGACTTATGATATAAATATTTATTATATCATTTAATTATTAATTATGATTTAATTAACATTTTAATTAAACTTATGATTAATAATACTTTTATTATTAAAGAAAAATACTTATGATAAGTATTAAATTTATTTTTGAGAAATTATTATAAGACTTATAATAAAGATTAAATAATTATTTAATTATTGTAAGACTTAATTATTATTTAATTATGATTTAATTATTAAATACTTATGATTTAATAATTTTAATTAGAAACTTGTGATATAATTAATAATTCATTATTAATTTATAATACTTATGATATGAATTAAAATTCATTATTAATTAATAAAACTTATATAATGATTAATATTTAATTAATTAATTAAATACTTATGTTATACTAATTATAACATTTCAACTTATATTAACTTTAATAATTCATTTTATTTAATTAAACTTATGTTATGACATAACTTTACACTTTTGACTTTAATAAACATTATAACCTATGTTATTATTATAACTTACACTTTTCAAATTAATGTTGACTATGTTTGACCAAGGTTGACTTTTGAGTTGACTTTCGGTTGACTTTGACTTTCAGTTGACTTCAGTTGACTTTCTAAATAAGGAAACTTTCCTAACTTCAAAACTTTCTAAAAATAGAACTTTCTAAATTTGGAAACTTTCCAAAAATAGAAACTTTCCAAAAATAGAAACTTTCCTAAAATAGAAAACTTTCCAAAAATAGAAACCTGCTAAAAATAGAAACTTTCTAAAAATAGAAAGTGTGTGTCCGTATGCTGTTCCAGTCAAACCGATGCTTGCCGAGTGTTATTCTATGTCTACTTGCAACATGTACAATAGCTATCATACTAAGACTTGACCTAAGTTAGTTATTTATTTCGACCTACTTTATTTATAGGTCGGCGTTGTGATCTTTCTTGATCACTTTACTTTACTTGCTGTTCGCTTGTTTGTGAGATTTCTTCAGTTGCTATTTAAGGTGAGTTATAGTCCCATTTTTCTATTTAAATCTTTTGGGATGAGAATACATGCAATTTATTTTATATTTTGGACAAGTGGAAGTTGGTTTAAATTATTCATTGTGAGTTGAACAAAAATATTCCCTAGTCTGGTAACTGTAATCACTGGTTTCTACTGGTGAACGCGAATCCTATGGATAGATCTATCGGGTTTGACAACCCCATTTCGAGCTAGTCGCGCTAGCAATTTATAATCGGAATGTTTAGTACTTCGTATTTAGTTGTAGATACACTTGTTCGGTGTATATTATTTATTGTGTTTGGCAAGGGTAAATAAATGGTTAAGTGGTTACCAGGTGGCTCACGGAAAATGGAATAATGTTTTATTATATGTTTTCTAGCATATAATTTGGTGGTTCAAAAAGGAGTTTTTATGTTTTCAAACATAAATTTTTATTGTTTAAATTAAATATTGTTTGCAATATTAAACCTATAATTCACTCAACATTTTTGTTGACAGTTACTCGCATGTTTTATTCTCAGGTTCATGATTGATTGCTTCCGCTGTGCTTAGAGAGTCTGCATATTTATGATGGCAGCTTTTGTTAAACATTAACTTGCATTCTATTTTGTTACATTAAAAAGTGGTTGTTTGTTGACTTTATTTTGGTCAACTTTTGGTTAAAGTATTATTGTATTGTTTTTCTAAACTTATACATTTTAGTAGATTTCCTTTATAGGAAATCATTTTTAAATAAAGAATGCAAGGTTGTTTTATTAAATTCATATAGATTTTCGATCAAGCTGTGGGACCAAGTGACGGAGCCGTTAAGTGTTTTGACGGAGTCGTCACAAATAATAACCGCAACAACAACAACAATCAGAAGCAGCTATGCCAAAGGTGTGAAAAGTATCACTCGGGGTTCTGCACCAAATTTTGCAACAAGTGTAAAAGAAATGGTCATAGCGCGGCGAAGTGTGAGGTCTACGGGCCAGGGGTTAATAGAACGAAAGGAACAAATGGTGTCGGAATGAGTAATGGCGGAGCAAGTAGTGTCGGAGCAAGTTATGCCAATGTAGTTTGTTATAAATGTGGAAAACCGGGCCACATTATTAGAAATTGCCCGAACCAGGAGAACACGAATGGACAAGGCCGCGGAAGAGTTTTCAATATTAATGCGGCAGAGGCACAGGAAGACTCGGAGCTTGTTACGGGTACGTTTCTTATTGACAATAAATCTGCTTACGTTTTATTTTATTCGGGTGCGGATAGAAGCTATATGAGTAGAGATTTTTGTGCTAAATTAAGTTGTCCATTGACGCCTTTGGATAGTAAATTTTTACTCGAATTAGCAAATGGTAAATTAATTTTAGCAGATAATATATGTCGGAATCGAGAAATTAAACTGGTTAGCGAAACATTTAAGATTGATTTGATACCAGTAGAGTTAGGGAGTTTTGATGTGATAATCGGTATGGACTGGTTGAAAGAAGTGAAAGCAGAGATCGTTTGTTACAAAAATGCAATTCGCATTATACGAGAAAAAGGAAAACCCTTAATGGTGTACGGAGAAAAGGGCAACACGAAGCTACATCTTATTAGTAATTTGAAGGCACAAAAACTAATAAGAAAAGGTTGCTATGCTATTCTAGCACACGTCGAGAAAGTATAAACTGAAGAAAAGAGCATCAATGATATTTCCGTCGCAAAAGAATTTCCTGATGTATTTCCGAAAGAATTACCGGGACTACCTCCACATCGATCTGTTGAATTTCAAATAGATCTTGTACCAGGAGCTGCACCAATAGCTCGTGCTCCTTATAGACTCGCACCCAGCGAGATGAAAGAACTGCAAAGCCAACTGCAAGAACTATTAGAACGTGGTTTCATTCGACCAAGCACATCACCATGGGGAGCTCCTGTTTTGTTTGTCAAGAAGAAGGATGGTACATTTAGGTTGTGTATTAACTACAGAGAGTTGAACAAACTTACCATCAAAAACCGTTATCCACTGCCGAGAATTGATGACTTATTTGATCAACTACAAGGCTCATCGGTTTATTCGAAGATCGATTTACGTTCTGGATATCATCAAATGCGAGTAAAGGAGGATGATATTTCCAAAAACTGCTTTTAGGACGCGTTATGGTCATTACGAGTTTATGGTTATGCCGTTTGGATTGACTAACGCACCAGCTGTGTTCATGGACCTTATGAACCGAGTGTGTGGGCCATATCTTGACAAGTTTGTCATTGTTTTCATCGATGACATACTTATTTACTCAAAGAATGATCAAGAGCACGAAGAACATTTGAGAAAAGTGCTAGAAGTATTGAGGAAAGAAAAACTGTACGCTAAGTTTTCAAAGTGTGCATTTTGGTTGGAAGAAGTTCAATTCCTCGGTCACATAGTGAACAAAGAAGGTATCCAGGTGGACCCGGAAAAGATCAAAACCGTTGAAAAGTGGGAAACTCCAAAAACTCCGAAGCATATACGTCAATTTTTAGGACTAGCTGGTTACTACAGAAGGTTCATCCAAGACTTTTCCAGAATAGCAAAACCCTTGACTGCATTAATGCATAAAGGGAAGAAATTTGAATGGAATGATGAACAAGAGAAAGCGTTTCAGTTATTGAAGAAAAAGCTAACTACGGCACCTATATTGTCATTGCCTGAAGGGAATGATGATTTTGTGATTTATTGTGACGCATCAAAGCAAGGTCTCGGTTATGTATTAATGCAACGAACGAAGGTGATTGCTTATGCGTCTAGACAATTGAAGATTCACGAACAAAATTATACGACGCATGATTTGGAATTAGGCGCGGTTGTTTTTGCATTAAAGACTTGGAGGCACTACTTATATGGTGTCAAAAGTATTATATATACCGACCACAAAAGTCTTCAACACATATTTAATCAGAAACAACTGAATATGAGGCAGCGTAGGTGGATTGAATTGTTGAATGATTATGACTTTGAGATTCGTTACCACTCGGGGAAGGCAAATGTGGTAGCCGACACCTTGAGCAAAAAGGACAGAGAACCCATTCGAGTAAAATCTATGAATATAATGATTCACACTAACCTTACTACTCAAATAAAGGAGGCGCAACAAGGAGTTTTAAAAGAGGGAAATTTAAAGGATGAAATACCCAAAGGATCGGAGAAGCATCTTAATATTCGGAAAGACGGAACCCGGTATAGGGCTGAAAGAATTTGGGTACCAAAATTTGGAGATATGAGAGAAATGGTACTTAGAGAAGCTCATAAAACCAGATACTCAATACATCCTGGAACGGGGAAAATGTACAAGGATCTTAAGAAACATTTTTGGTGGCCAGGTATGAAAGCCGATGTTGCTAAATACGTAGGAGAATGTTTGACGTGTTCTAAGGTCAAAGCTGAGCATCATAAACCATCAGGTCTACTTCAATAACCCGAAATCCCGGAGTGGAAATGGGAAAACATTACCATGGATTTCATCACTAAATTGCCAAGGACTGCAAGTGGTTTTGATACTATTTGGGTAATAGTTGATCGTCTCACCAAATCAGCACACTTCCTGCCAATAAGAGAAGATGACAAGATGGAGAAGTTAGCACGACTGTATTTGAAGGAAGTCGTCTCCAGACATGGAATACCAATCTCTATTATCTCTGATAGGGATGGCAGATTTATTTCAAGATTCTGGCAGACATTACAGCAAGCATTAGGAACTCGTCTAGACATGAGTACTGCCTATCATCCACAAACTGATGGGCAGAGCGAAAGGATGATACAAATGCTTGAAGACATGCTATGAGCATGTGTTATTGATTTCGGAAACAGTTGGAATCGACATCTACCGTTAGCAGAATTTTCCTACAACAACAGCTACCATTCAAGCATTGAGATGGCGCCGTTTGAAGCACTTTATGGTAGAAAGTGCAGGTCTCCGATTTGTTGGAGTGAAGTGGGGGATAGACAGATTACGGGTCCGGAGATTATACAAGAAACTACCGAGAAGATCATCCAAATTCAACAACGGTTGAAAACCGCCCAAAGTCGACAAAAGAGCTACGCTGACATTAAAAGAAAAGATATAGAATTTGAAATTGGAGAGATGGTCATGCTTAAAGTTGCACCTTGGAAAGGCATTGTTCGATTTGGTAAACGAGGGAAATTAAATCCAAGGTATATTGGACCATTCAAGATTATTGATCGTGTCGGACCAGTAGCTTACCGACTTGAGTTACCTCAACAACTCGCGGCTGTACATAACACTTTCCACGTCTCGAATTTGAAGAAATGTTTTGCTAAAGAAGATCTCACTATTCCGTTAGATGAAATCCAAATCAACGAAAAACTTCAATTCATCGAAGAACCCGTCGAAATAATGGATCGTGAGGTTAAAAGACTTAAGCAAAATAAGATACCAATTGTTAAGATTCGATGGAATGCTCGTAGAGGACTCGAGTTCACCTGGGAGATCAGATGAAGAAGAAATACCCGCATCTATTTCCAGAATATTCGTCAACACCTTCAACAGCTTAAAATTTTGGGACGAAATTTATTTAACGGGTAGGTACTGTAGTGACCCGAACTTTTCCATGTTTATATATATTAATTGAGATTGATATTTACATGATTAAATGTTTCCAACATGTTAAGCAATCAAACTTGTTAAGACTTGATTAATTGAAATATGTTTCATATAGACAATTGACCACCCAAGTTGACCGGTGATTCACGAACGTTAAAACTTGTAAAAACTATATGATGACATATATATGGATATATATATATAGTTAACATGATACTATGATAAGTAAACATATCATTAAGTATATTAACAATGAACTACATATGTAAAAACAAGACTACTAACTTAATGATTTTTAAACGAGACATATATGTAACGATTATCGTTGTAAAGACATTTAATGTATATATATCATATTAAGAGATATTCATACATGATAATATCATGATAATATAATAATTTAAAATCTCATTTGATATTATAAACATTGGGTTAACAACATTTAACAAGATTGTTAACCTAAAGGTTTCAAAACAACACTTACATGTAACGACTAACGATGACTTAACGACTCAGTTAAAATGTATATACATGTAGTGTTTTAATATGTATTTATACACTTTTGAAAGACTTCAATACACTTATCAAAATACTTCTACTTAACAAAAAATGCTTACAATTACATCCTCGTTCAGTTTCATCAACAATTCTACTCGTATGCACCCGTATTCGTACTCGTACAATACACAGCTTTTAGATGTATGTACTATTGGTATATACACTCCAATGATCAGCTCTTAGCAGACCATTTGAGTCACCTAACACATGTGGGAACCATCATTTGGTAACTAGCATGAAATATCTCATAAAATTACAAAAATATGAGTAATCATTCATGACTTATTTACATGAAAACAAAATTACATATCCTTTATATCTAATCCATACACCAACGACCAAAAACACCTACAAACACTTCCATTCTTCAATTTTCTTCATCTAATTGATCTCTCTCAAGTTCTATCTTCAAGTTCTAAGTGTTCTTCATATATTCTACAAGTTCTAGTTACATAAAATCAAGAATACTTTCAAGTTTGCTAGCTCACTTCCAATCTTGTAAGGTGATCATCCAACCTCAAGAAATCTTTGTTTCTTACAGTAGGTTATCATTCTAATACAAGGTAATAATCATATTCAAACTTTGGTTCAATTTCTATAACTATAACAATCTTATTTCAAGTGATGATCTTACTTGAACTTGTTTTCGTGTCATGATTCTGCTTCAAGAACTTCGAGCCATCCAAGGATTCGTTGAAGCTAGATCCATTTTTCTCTTTTCCAGTAGGTTTATCCAAGGAACTTAAGGTAGTAATGATGTTCATAACATCATTCGATTCATACATATAAAGCTATCTTATTCGAAGGTTTAAACTTGTAATCACTAGAACATAGTTTAGTTAATTCTAAACTTGTTCGCAAACAAAAGTTAATCCTTCTAACTTGACTTTTAAAATAAACTAAACACATGTTCTATATCTATATGATATGCTAACTTAATGATTTAAAACCTGGAAACACGAAAAACACCGTAAAACCGGATTTACGCCGTCGTAGTAACACCGCGGGCTGTTTTGGGTTAGTTAATTAAAAACTATGATAAACTTTGATTTAAAAGTTGTTATTCTGAGAAAATAATTTTTATTATGAACATGAAACTATTTCCAAAAATTATGGTTAAACTCAAAGTGGAAGTATGTTTTCTAAAATGGTCATCTAGACGTCGTTCTTTCGACCGAAATGACTACCTTTACAAAAATGACTTGTAACTTATTTTTCCGACTATAAACCTATACTTTTTCTGTTTAGATTCATAAAATAGAGTTCAATATGAAACCATAGCAATTTGATTCACTCAAAACGGATTTAAAATGAAGAAGTTATGGGTAAAACAAGATTGGATAATTTTTCTCATTTTAGCTACGTGAAAATTGGTAACAAATCTATTCCAACCATAACTTAATCAACTTGTATTGTATATTATGTAATCTTGAGATACCATAGACACGTATACAATGTTTCGACCTATCATATCGACACATCTATATATATTTCGGAACAACCATAGACACTCTATATGTGAATGTTGGAGTTAGCTATACAGGGTTGAGGTTGATTCCAAAATATATATAGTTTGAGTTGTGATCAATACTGAGATACGTATACACTGGGTCGTGGATTGATTCAAGATAATATTTATCGATTTATTTCTGTACATCTAACTGTGGACAACTAGTTGTAGGTTACTAACGAGGACAGCTGACTTAATAAACTTAAAACATCAAAATATATTAAAAGTGTTGTAAACATATTTTGAACATACTTTGATATATATGTATATATAGTTATAGGTTCGTGAACATACTTTGCGATTATTGTTGTAATTGTTGTTGTTGTTGTATTGGTGATTCTTATCACCGTTTTCCTCCCACTTTCTTTTGACTTGCTTTACATTGGCCTCTTCAGCAGTCTGTTCTTTAATTCTTTCTTCAATCTGGTTCACTAGTTTGTGAGCCATTCTACATGCCTGTTGTATGGAGGCGGGCTCGTGTGAACTTATATCTTCTTGGATTCTTTCCGGTAATCCTTTCACAAACGCGTCGATCTTCTCTTCCTCATCTTCGAATGCTCCCGTACACAATAGGCACAATTCTGTGAATCGTCTTTCGTACGTGGTAATATCAAATCCTTGGGTTCGTAACCCTCTAAGTTCTGTCTTGAGCTTATTGACCTCGGTTCTGGGACGGTACTTCTCGTTCATCAAGTGCTTGAATATTGACCACGGTAGTGCGTACGCATCGTCTTGTCCCACTTGCTCTAGATAGGTATTCCACCATGTTAACGCAGAACCTGTGAAGGTATGCGTAGCGTACTTCACTTTGTCCTCTTCAGTACACTTACTTATGGCAAACACCGATTCGACCTTCTCGGTCCACCGTTTCAATCCGATCGGTCCTTCGGTTCCATCAAATTCCAAAGGTTTGCAGGCAGTGAATTCTTTGTAGGTGCATCCTACACGATTTCCTGTACTGCTAGATCCAAGGTTATTGTTGGTATGTAGCGCAGCCTATACTGCGGCTATGTTTGAAGCTAGAAAAGTACGGAATTCCTCTTCATTCATATTCACGGTGTGTCGAGTAGTCGGTGCCATTTCCTTCAAAATAGTCAAATGGAACAAGTTAATCATACAGAATATTAAGAGTAGTTAATAGTATTTCGTAGCATAATATGAACTCATTTATAAAAGCTTTTTCTTCATATTAGCATTTTATAAGTTTAAATTCGGGTAGTACCTACCCGTTAAGTTCATACTTAGTAGCTAATATACAATTCAACTACTACAATTCTATATGAAAAACTGATTATAATAATATTTCGCGTTCAAACTTTTATACAATATTTTACAAACTTACAATACCGCTTATTTTACATAAAGCATGAAATATAGCACACAATAACTTTGATACAAGATAGTTGTGAAGATAATTCTAGCTAGTACACAAGTCGTTCAGCAAAGGCAATAAAGACACGTAATTCATACGTCCAGAAACAAGTCATGCATTCTGGTTTTACTAGGACTACTTCCCATCCTTGGTCTTGTGGAACATAACCGTTATGGCCGTTGATAAGACAGCGTGTTGTAACGTCGTCAAAGGGACGAGGGTTACGTAATGACCAACAGTCTCGTAATAACCTAAAAACCTCATTTCTTACCCCAATTACCGACTCCGTCACTTGTGGGAACGTTTTTTTTAATAGTTGTAGCCCGATGTTCTTGTTCTCACTTTGGTGAGAAGCGAACATTACTAACCCGTAAGCATAACATGCTTCTTTATGTTGCATGTTAGCCGCTTTTTCTAAATCACGAAGTCCTATATTCGGATATACTGAGTCAAAATAATTTCTTAACCCGTTCCGTAAAATAGCATTTGGGTTCCCCGCAATATATGCGTCAAAGTAAACACATCGTAACTTATGGATTTCCCAATGTGATATTCCCCATCTTCCGAACGAAAGCCTTTTATAAACCAAGGCATTCTTGGAACGTTCTTCGAATGTCTTACAAACTGATCTCGCCTTAAATAGTTGTGCCGAGGAATTCTGACCGACTCTAGACAAGATTTCTTCAATCATGTCTCCGGGTAGGTCTCTTAAAATATTGGGTTGTCTATCCATTTTGTGTTTTTATACTGTAAAATAGACAAGAGTTAGATTCATAAAAAAATACTTATTAATACAAGCAATTTTTACATATATCATAAAGCATAAGCACACTATATTACATATATTACACCACACGAATACAACTATCTTATTCCGACTCGCTCGTTTCTTCTTCTTCAGTTTTGGTTCGTTTTGACAAGTTTCTAGGGATATATGATGTTCCCCTAATACGAGCCGTCGTTTTTCACATTGGTTTAGAAAAACCTGGTGGTTTAGAGGTTCCCGGGTTATTGTCACAACTTAAGAAATACGGGTGTTGATGATACATATAAAGTTCATCGGGTTTGGAATCAAATTTCTCTATTTTTATGCCCTTTCCCTTATTGTTCTCTTTTGCCTTATTAAATTGTGTTGGGGTAATTTCTATAACATCATCGGATTCCTTGTCGGGATCCGATTCATCAGAGAATTGGTAATCCTCCCAATACTTTGCTTCCTTGGCGGAAACACCATTGACCATAATTAACTTTGGTCGGTTGGTTGAGGATTTTCTTCTACTTAACCGTTTTATTATTTCCCCCACTGGTTCTATTTCTTCTTCCGGTTCCGATTCTTCTTCCGGTTCCGATTCTTCTTCCGGTTCCGACTCTTCTTCCGGTTCCTCTTCGAGAACTTGTGAATCAGTCCACGAATTATTCCAATTTACATTTGACTCTTCATTATTATTAGGTGAGTCAATGGGACTTGTTCTAGAGGTAGACATCTATCACATAATATCAAACACGTTAAGAGATTAATATATCACATAATATTCATATGTTAAAAATATATAGTTTCCAACAAAAATGTTAAGCAATACTTTTTAAAGAAAACACGGTCGAAGTCCAGACTCACTAATGCATCCTAACAAACTCGATAAGACACACTAATGCAAATTTTCTGGTTCTCTAAGACCAACGCTCGGATACCAACTGAAATGTCCCGTTCTTATTGATTAAAAACGTTCCATATTAATTGATTTCGTTGCGAGGTTTTGACCTCTATATGAGACGTTTTTCAAAGACTGCATTCATTTTAAAACAAACCATAACCTTTATTTCATCAATAAAGGTTTAAAAGGCTTTACGTAGATTATCAAATAATGATAATCTAAAATATCCTGTTTACACACGACAATTACATAATGGTTTACAATACAAATATGTTACAACAAAATAAGTTTCTTGAATGCAGTTTTTACACAATATCATACAAGCATGGACTCCAAATCTCGTCCTTATTTAAGTATGCGACAGCGGAAGCTCTTAATAATCACCTGAGAATAAACATGCTTAAAACGTCAACAAAAATGTTGGTGAGTTATAGGTTTAACCTATATATATCAAATCATAATAATAGACCACAAGATTTCATATTTCAATACACATCCCATACATAGAGATAAAAATCATTCATATGGTGAACACCTGGTAACCGACATTAACAAGATGCATATATAAGAATATCCCCATCATTTCGGGACACCCTTCGGATATGATATAAATTTCGAAGTACTAAAGCATCCGGTACTTTGGATGGGGTTTGTTAAGCCCAATAGATCTATCTTTAGGATTCGCGTCAATTAGGGTGTCTGTTCCCTAATTCTTAGATTACCAGACTTAATAAAAAGGGGCATATTCGATTTCGATAATTCAACCATAGAATGTAGTTTCACGTACTTGTGTCTATTTTGTAAATCATTTATAAAACCTGTATGTATTCTCATCCCAAAAATATTAGATTTTAAAAGTGGGACTATAACTCACTATCACAGATTTTTACTTCGTCGGGAAGTAAGACTTGGCCACTGGTTGATTCACGAACCTATAACAATATATACATGTATATCAAAGTATGTTCAAAATATATTTACAACACTTTTAATATATTTTGATGTTTTAAATTTATTAAGTCAGCTGTCCTCGTTAATAACCTACAACTAGTTGTCCACAGTTAGATGTACAGAAATAAATCGATAAATATTATCTTGAATCAATCCACGACCCAGTGTATACGTATCTCAGTATTGATCACAACTCAAACTATATATATTTTGGAATCAACCTCAACCCTGTATAGCTAACTCCAACATTCACATATAGAGTGTCTATGGTTGTTCCGAAATATATATAGATGTGTCGACATGATAGGTCGAAACATTGTATACGTGTCTATGGTATCTCAAGATTACATAATATACAATACAAGTTGATTAAGTTATGGTTGGAATAGATTTGTTACCAATTTTCACGTAGCTAAAATGAGAAAAATTATCCAATCTTGTTTTACCCATAACTTCTTCATTTTAAATCCATTTTGAGTGAATCAAATTGCTATGGTTTCATATTGAACTCTATTTTATGAATCTAAACAGAAAAAGTATAGGTTTATAGTCGGAAAAGTAAGTTACAAGTCGTTTTTGTAAAGGTAGTCATTTTAGTCGAAAGAACGACGTCTAGATGACCATTTTAGAAAACATACTTCCACTTTGAGTTTAACCATAATTTTTGGATATAGTTTCATGTTCATAATAAAAATCATTTTCTCAGAATAACAACTTTTAATTCAAAGTTTATCATAGTTTTTAATTAACTAACCCAAAACAGCCCGCGGTGTTACTACGACGGCGTAAATCCGGTTTTACGTTGTTTTTCGTGTTTCCAGGTTTTAAATCATTAAGTTAGCATATCATATAGATATAGAACATGTGTTTAGTTGATTTTAAAAGTCAAGTTAGAAGGATTAACTTTTGTTTGCGAACAAGTTTAGAATTAACGAAACTATGTTCTAGTGATTACAAGTTTAAACCTTCGAATAAGATAGCTTTATATGTATGAATCGAATGATGTTATGAACATCATTACTACCTTAAGTTCCTTGGATAAACCTACTGAAAAAGAGAAAAATGGATCTAGCTTCAACGGATCCTTGGATGGCTCGAAGTTCTTGAAGCAGAATCATGACACGAAAACAAGTTCAAGTAAGATCATCACTTGAAATAAGATTGTTATAGTTATAGAAATTGAACCAAAGTTTGAATATGATTATTACCTTGTATTAGAATGATAACCTACTGTAAGAAACAAAGATTTCTTGAGGTTGGATGATCACCTTACAAGATTGGAAGTGAGCTAGCAAACTTGAAAGTATTCTTGATTTTATGAAACTAGAACTTTTGGAATTTATGAAGAACACTTAGAACTTGAAGATAGAACTTGAGAGAGATCAATTAGATGAAGAAAATTGAAGAATGAAAGTGTTTGTAGGTGTTTTTGATCGTTGGTGTATGGATTAGATATAAAGGATATGAAATTTTGTTTTCATGTAAATAAGTCATGAATGATTACTCATATTTTTGTAATTTTATGAGATATTTCATGCTAGTTGCCAAATGATGGTTCCCATATGTGTTAGGTGACTCACATGGGCTGCTAAGAGCTGATCATTGGAGTGTATATACCAATAGTACATACATCTAAAAGCTGTGTATTGTACGAGTACGAATATGGGTGCATACGAGTAGAATTGTTGATGAAACTGAACGAGGATGTAATTGTAAGCATTTTTGTTAAGTAGAAGTATTTTGATAAGTGTATTGAAGTCTTTCAAAAGTGTATAAATACATATTAAAACACTACATGTATATACATTTTAACTGAGTCGTTAAGTCATCGTTAGTCGTTACATGTAAGTGTTGTTTTGAAACCTTTAGGTTAACGATCTTGTTAAATGTTGTTAACCCAATGTTTATAATATCAAATGAGATTTTAAATTATTATGTTATCATGATATTATCATGTATGAATATCTCTTAATATGATATATATACATTAAATGTCTTTACAACGATAATCGTTACATATATGTCTCGTTTAAAAATCATTAAGTTAGTAGTCTTGTTTTTACATATGTAGTTCATTGTTAATATACTTAATGATATATTTACTTATCATAGTATCATGTTAACTATATATATATCCATATATATGTCATCATATAGTTTTTACAAGTTTTAACGTTCGTGAATCACCGGTCAACTTGGGTGGTCAATTGTCTATATGAAACATATTTCAATTAATCAAGTCTTAACAAGTTTGATTGCTTAACATGTTGGAAACATTTAATCATGTAAATATCAATCTCAATTAATATATATAAATATGGAAAAGTTCGGGTCACTACAAAAGTGTTTGTTTAAATAACGTAATTTGGACACATACAATAATAAGGAATATCAACTGTTGGAATTAGATATATGAATAACTTGCGATATGTATTTTAAAACGTGTTTATTAATATCGAAAATATATATTTAACAATACGATAAAATATAATATTAACTTGGTCATAAAAACGAATTGTTATTATATATATATTAACAAATAGCCAGACGATGATTTATAGAAGTAAATGATCAAAATACTCGAAAGTTTAAGATATACTTTGAGTGGTATAGTTTAGGGATAATTTAAGGCTATATTTTGACAAAGGTACGTGACACAAAATGTAAAATACAAGTTTTCTCAGCGTACGAAAGGACATTTGAAAAACTAAAACCGGGACATAAGTCGAGTGATGACGTACGACTTATCGCAACAAAAATTACAAGTCAACTATGCATGTGAATTTAATATAATATATAATTAATTATATAAATTAAATATATTATATATATTATATAAAATTATGTCAACAAGCAAAAAGTTAAAAGTTTGTGAGCTGGATCACAGGGCCATGCGATCGCATGGCCTTGAAGCACAAATCCCATGCGATCGCATGGGGTGCTTTTTCAGAAAAGGTTCTATAAATTGCACGATTTCAGTTCTCACACCCTTAATATTACTCCTAAGTATTTATTTATATTATTATTATTATTATTATTATTATTATTATTATTACTATTACTATTATTATTATTATTATTATTATTATTATTATTATTATTATTATTATTATTATTATTATTATTATTAAGATTAATATTATTATTAATCTTATTATTATTAGTATTATTAATTAGTATTATACATAAAATACTACGACGAGGTTATGAGCGTGTCACCTTCAAAATGGGTTTTCGAGCGGGATAGAGCTAAGGAAATTATGGGTAATGTTCGGGGGTATATTTATGAATCAAACCTAGTGTTTATCATCTCCGTTACGTCTACGTACTTTTGTACAATATTGAATCTCAATATTAATACGTAAGCATTTATATTTTATATTTTATAAATTAATAGTGTATACATACTAGTGCTCGAGTGTATATATTTATACATGCTTGTATGCTAAATTTCGTCGTTAAACAGTTTATAATAAATCACGAATTAAATACATATATTACGGGTAAAAGGTATATGATATACATGTTTCGGAAAGCTGGCAAAAAATCAATAACTTTTCATTTAGATATCGAATAGTTTCGAGGAACGAATCAAAAGATATGGTCAACTGAATTATAATTGACATTAATTGGAATTGCTTTTTGAATCTGCAATTATTACTTAAACAACTTGTTTACGAGATTGATAAAATAGATTTTTGAATATTATCAACCGAGTAAATGAATCCTTATATAAGGTATGTCTCGTTTGTTGAACTATTGTCAAAATCGACTTTTTGAAACAACTTGAATAACTTTTGTATGTCAATTTCGAGCATTAGGATTGTGATACACTATGACCTGACCAAGGTTTATAGACATTTATTGACCAATATATGTTCTCTGGGTTGAGATCTACGATTATTTGATATACCGAGTTTCGGTCACATTACGATGAACAACTTTATGTGCTGCTAAGGTGAGTTTCATAAGATCCCTTTTACTCCTTACATTTTTGGGCTGAGAATACATGCAATATTTTATTAACTGCTTTACAATATTTATATGCGTGAGTTTCATTTACTCCCTTTTTAATTGCTTTTGCAATATATATTTTTGGGCTGAGAATACATGCACTTTATTTTAAACGCAATGGATACAAGTACATACTAAATTCTACACTGAGTTTGAACTGAAAATCCCTTAGCTTTGGTAACTAGTAACTGCCAGTTATAAGAACTGGTGGGCGCGAGTAGTAGTATATGGATCCATAGGGCTTGATATCCCCGTCCGAGCTAGAGCACTAGCCTTTTAACGGACGTATGCTATTTGAGAAGCGTACACGTTGGTTTGCGTGTATTATTAAGATGATTATACAAAGGGTACAAATTATATATACGTTAAGTTTAGTTACCAGGGTGCTCAATTTCGTAGAATATTTTGATAAACGTTTCTGGATGAAACTACTGAAATCTTGTGATCCATCTTTATATACAGATTATGTGAAACATACAAACTATGAACTCACCAACCTTTGTGTTGACACTTATTAGCATGTTTATTCTCAGGTTCCCTAGAAGTCTTCCGCTGTTTGCTTATATGATAGACAAGCTATGTGCATGGAGTCTTATATGGCATATTTTTCAAGAAAACGTTGCATTCACCAATTCATCATCATGTACCTTATTTTGACTGCATTGTCAACGGAAGTACTATTGTAAACTATTATATACGGTGATTGTCTATATGTAGAAATCGTCAGATGTCGAAAACCTTTGATTTAAATATTCATTTATGGTGTGCCTTTTCAAAAGAATGCAATGTTTACAAAACGTATCATATAGAGGTCAAATACCTCGCAATGAAATCAATGAATGACGTGTTCGTCCATATGGATTTGGAGCGATCATCACAGTTGGTATCAGAGCATTGGTCCTAGTGAACCAGGTCTTGCATAAGTGTGTCTAACTGATAGTTGTTAGGATGCATTAGTAAGTCTGGACTTCGACTGTGTCTGCATGTCAAAAGTTTTGCTTATCATTTCTTGTCAGAAATTACCTGTCTATCATCTTAAGTCTAAATGCGTCTTATTGCATTGATTGCATAGATAGTATATAGACAAAATTCATATCTTGGCATATCTATTACAGTAAACTTTGACTGCCATCTTCCGAAAATTTCTCCGTAAATTACGGGATTTTGGTATTATATATACATATGTAAATTATGTATTGAAGAGTACCAATCTAAATTCTATAATCTATTTCATATCAAAAATCATCTCTCTAATTATACAAGATGGATCCCGTACCTAGTTCAAATTCCTTAAATTCCGACAGCTATTCCGATATGGATATTCAACTGAATTCCGAAGACAGTGTAACCGGAATGGATCAACCAATTAGCCATCATCTATTCTGGATGAATTGGGGATGGGTTCGTAGCTAACTTAATTATTGGAGATAAGAAGAAGGCGATCCCTTCCATCCACCACATTGCCCTCTTGGCGAAGAACCTGAAGCACTTACCGGCGAACCTGTTCGAGACACCATTTTCTCTCTGATTTCCAGAGTATCTCGTCATGACCATATACTATCTCAAATTCTGGATCTTATTCATCCGCTCGTCCGAACCGCCAATCATCCCGGTGTAGTAGAAGAAGTCAACGAGCTTCGTGCTCGGGTAGTGGCTTTGGAGAATATGGTGCAAAGGTTACAAACACCAGCAGCATCACCGGCATCAACAGTACCACCGACAACAACACCAACAGTACCATTACCACCACCAACAACATCCACATCGCAAACCTCAACTTCACAATCTGTTCCACGAGCATCAACGTCATACGCACCGTAGTTACCAAGAAATACCAGCAACAATAACCGATGAAGTATTAACTCATTTCCCCTGAAGAAATTTTATGTATATTTAATATATATAAATTTTAAAACCATCATAAATCTTTTCGTACTAAGCTATTATGTATGAATTGAAAAAGGGTAAATACTACTCGGTTAAATTCATATTATTAATGTGCTATGATGTACATCCTTCGATAACAACTTAACCTTGTTAACTACAATCTCTGTTTCAACGCAATGAATTCCATTTCCTAATAAATCAAGTGTATTATTCAATTACATAATTGATTCTACATTTTCATTTTCGATGTACTCGAAACTTTCCAGAAAACATCATCTGTGCCTTGTAAGGTTCACAAAAATTCCCCGAACATCAACATCCTTCACCAAGGAATAAGAATAAATAATGAAGTATTGATTTCATTAGTGAGATACTCCGCGAAGATTATGTAATCTCTAATATTTTAGAGATCATTTATTTGTAAGTCAAGCCGAAAATCAAATGAGCTTAATATGATATTAACTCATTAAATCTGTATTACATCTGAAGAAAATATACATACATATATTTTCATAAAGACGGTAATAAAAATTCTTTTGTACAAAATATTAATTGTGAAATCTTTAACAGGTAGGTAATACTCGGGAAATATATAAGTTCACAATTAATATATTACACTGTACATTCTTCAACTTTGATTAAAAAAAAATTATTAACAATGCTCACAATGATATACAATCATTTTCATACAAATTCAATTACATATTCTGATATTGACGGATCAGAATCCAAGTCATAACTCTGAACCGGTGAAATCATTCTTAGATCTCTACATCTTTCAAAGCTATACTTTGACTTCAAAACTGTGAAAGATCCTTTAGTATTGTTTTTACCAAAAATAACCTTGCAGTTCCTTTTCAAAGTATCCAGTATTATCAACCATTCAACCAGTCAACGACAACCTTTCAGACTTGAAACTTTGGTGTATACGTTTTTGTTACCGGGGAACCTTTTATGTTCCACCACATTAGCAGTAAATTTACCAACAACTTCATTTATCCTTGACCTTTCGAAAAACCCATATACTCATTGAAACCCTATCATGTACTCATCCACATCTTGTAACAATAATTGTCATACCAACTACCGGGAATTAGCAATCAGTATTTCGAATTTCGCAGCAATTCTACGCCAATAGATATATATATACATATAATGTCTATCTTCTAAACTTACATACTTCGAATGTGAAGTTTCTGAAAAACATCCCAAACTATGAACTAGCCCTCCGAATTTTGGAAAAATGCTGATGAAGCAGCAAAAACTGTAAACGGCCTTAACAGTCAAAAGTTTGATGATAAATAATAGTATGGTGGTAAAGCTAAGAAAAAGAGAAGGTTTGGAACTGGAAAACGGATTGAGTAGACTATGAAGGAGGCTGTAGACAAATCACAAAGACAAAATCTACCTTCAAAGAATACAAATGATTCAGTGTCTGCAAAAATCCTTAGCAAATACCTTGCTCCTTACTCTAAAACCTTTGCGGACAATATTTTTCATCATCATCTTATCTTAAATATTCTAAGATATCATCGTATCTTCCATTATAAATATCATCCATATTTCTGAAGATATTTTTATAATTATTCTTATCTGAAATCATTCATCTCTTCGCGCTATCTGTGTTACATTATAAAAGAAACTATTTTAGTTTCTAAAATCTGAAAAATTCGAAAAATGGATGTTTGAAGTAGTGTTGGGAACTGAAGCATGAATTAGTATAATATAATGACACTTGATCAACGTGATTATATTACAGTAAGTCATGCTGAGTTTCTAATGGAACATGATAAAGGTTCACAGATCATACCCTCATCATGAACCATGTTACATAACTCTTTCATTCTATTTAACCTCTAAACATATTAAAAAAATATTTTTCTTGATGATTCGATCTTTTTCGAGGTATTCTGGTAATTTGACAAGTCAGATTGTGCCATTACCGTTTCTTTCTTAGAACATTAATTATGTTCATTTCAAAATCCATACCTACGAATTTTGGACCATTATTCGCTTGACTTAAAGTCGGGAAGAGAAAATGAAAGCATGAAGCTCCGAAATATAATGGAAAATATAAAGCCCGAAAACAACCCCGAAATTACAAACCGTGTATATCAATGCGTATAGCAATATAAAGACACGGGAGAATGAAAAACAATATAACCCTAAGGTAATAGTAGAAGAAAATAACCTCCTCTGGTGGCAGATGAAAAAGAAGAATGAATGATATGATAGCCAAGAAAATATCAAGAATCAGAACTAGATGAAGCATTTTCACAAATCTTTTGTAAGTATGAAATAAGAAAGAAGATTATAGGAGTGGTGAAAATAAATGAAATGGAAGAGGTTAATTTATAGCAAAATATCAGACATAGCAATCGAGGCAGATTACACATTTAATCAAAGGAAATCCTAATTTCCTTAAATTCCGAAGAATCAAATCTTATTTAAATTATGAAGATTTTCTATTCCTTAAATTCCGGTAATCAATCGTTACTACATCAAGAGATAAGACGAATCTCTATTCTCTATTTCACTCTATTACGATAACTTCTCTCATACGCTTCGAGTAATCGGATTGTTTTATCCGTATTATTCAATTGTGATAAAATTCTATTTACCAACTCATATTCGTCATGAAAATATTTTTATTGTCAGCCATGACGACCTCACTCAAATTTCGGGACGAAATTTCTTTAACGGGTAGGTACTTTGATTACCCGGAAATTTTTGACCAAATTTAAACTTAATCTTTAACGTTTCCGACACGATAAGCAAAGTCTGTAAAGTTGAATCTCAAAATTTTTGAACTATTCAATTACCTTTCGATTGTTCTCAACGATTCGCGAACAATTATAGGTAAATAGATACATATATATACCATAACTTGAAAACGTAACAAAGTGTTGAGTATATGATACTGTGCATTAAACTTATATTGATTATCTGATTGATATATTTAGATACAGAGTTAAAAGATTATGCCAAACGATTGAATTAAAAGATAATTATTGAGTCCCTTAAAGATTATGATATTATTACGGGTCTCTGTTGTAAGGTCCACGTTGATTTGGGAAATCATTCATTCTTAACGGTATTCGGAATAAATGGTAAAGTGTTTGTTTAAATAACGTAATTTGGACACATACAATAATAAGGAATATCAACTGTTGGAATTAGATATATGAATAACTTGCGATATGTATTTTAAAACGTGTTTATTAATATCGAAAATATATATTTAACAATACGATAAAATATAATATTAACTTGGTCATAAAAACGAATTGTTATTATATATATTAACAAATAGCGAGACGATGATTTATAGAAGTAAATGATCAAAATACTCGAAAGTTTAAGATATACTTTGAGTGGTATAGTTTAGGGATAATTTAAGGCTATATTTTGACAAATGTACGTGACACGAAATGTAAAATACAAGTTTTCTCAGCGTACGAAAGGACATTTGAAAAACCGGAACCGGGACATAAGTCGAGTGATGACGTACGACTTATCGGAACAAAAATTACAAGTCAACTATGCATGTAAATTTAATATAATATATAATTAATTATATAAATTAAATATATTATATATATTATATAAAATTATGTCGACAAATAAAAAGTTAAAAGTTTTTGAGCTGGATCAGAGGGCCATGCGATCGCATGGCCTTGTCGCACAAATCCCATGCGATCGCATGGGGTGCTTTTTCAGAAAAGGTTCTATAAATTACACGATTTCAGTTCTCACACTCTTAATATTACTCCTAAGTATTTATTTATTTATATTATTATTATTATTATTATTATTATTATTATTATTATTATTATTATTATTATTACTATTATTATTATTATTATTATTATTATTAAGATAAATATTATTATTAATCTTATTATTATTAGTATTATTAATTAGTATTATACATAAAATACTACGACGAGGTTATGAGCGTGTCACCTTCAAAATGGGTTTTCGAGCGGGATAGAGCTAAGGAAATTATGGGTAATGTTCGGGGGTATATTTATGAATCAAACCTAGTGTTTATCATCTCCGTTACGTCTACGTACTTTTGTACAATATTGAATCTCAATATTAATACGTAAGCATTTATATTTTATATTTTATAAATTAATAGTGTATACATACTAGTGCTCGAGTGTATATATTTATACATGCTTGTATGCTAAATTTCGTCGTTAAACAGTTTATAATAAATCACGAATTAAATACATATATTACGGGTAAAAGGTATATGATATACATGTTTCGGAAAGCTGGCGAAAAATCAATAACTTTTCATTTAGATATCGAATAGTTTCGAGGAACGAATCAAAAGATATGGTCAACTGAATTATAATTGACATTAATTGGAATTGCTTTTTGAATCTGCAATTAATACTTAAACAACTTGTTTACGAGATTGATAAAATAGATTTTTGAATATTATCAACCGAGTAAATGAATCCTTATATAAGGTATGTCTCGTTTGTTGAACTATTGTCAAAATTGACTTTTTGAAACAACTTGAATAACTTTTGTATGTCAATTTCGAGCATTAGGATTGTGATACACTATGACCTGACCAAGCTTGATAGACATTTATTGACCAATATATGTTCTCTAGGTTGAGATCTACGATTATTTGATATACCGAGTTTCGGTCACATTACGATGAACAACTTTATGTGCTGCTAAGGTGAGTTTCATAAGATCCCTTTTACTCCTTACATTTTTGGGCTGAGAATACATGCAATATTTTATTAACTGCTTTACAATATTTATATGCGTGAGTTTCATTTGCCCCCTTTTTAATTGCTTTTGCAATATATATTTTTGGGTTGAGAATACATGCACTTTATTTTAAACGTAATGGATACAAGTACATACTAAATTCTACACTGAGTTTGAACCAAAAATCCCTTAGCTTTGGTAACTAGTAACTGCCAGTTATAAGAACTGGTGGGCGCGAGTAGTAGTATATGGATCCATAGGGCTTGATATCCCCGTCCGAGCTAGAGCACTAGCCTTTTAACGAACGTATGCTATTTGAGAAGCGTACACGTTGGTTTGCGTATATTATTAAGATGATTATACAAAGGGTACAAATTATATATACGTTAAGTTTAGTTACCAGGGTGCTCAATTTCGTAGAATATTTTGATAAACGTTTCTGGATGAAACAACTGAAATCTTGTGATCCATCTTTATATACAGATTATGTGAAACATACAAACTATGAACTCACCAACCTTTGTGTTGACACTTGTTAGCATGTTTATTCTCAGGTTCTCTAGAAGTCTTCCGCTGTTTGCTTATATGATAGACAAGCTATGTGCATGGAGTCTTATATGGCATATTTTTCAAGAAAACGTTGCATTCACCAATTCATCATCATGTACCTTATTTTGACTGCATTGTCAACAGAAGTACTATTGTAAACTATTATATACGGTGATTGTCTATATGTAGAAATCATCATATGTCGAAAACCTTTGATTTAAATATTCATTTATGGTGTGCCTTTTCAAAAGAATGCAATGTTTACAAAACGTATCATATAGAGGTTAAATACCTCGCAATGAAATCAATGAATGACGAGTTTGTCCATATGGATTTGGAGCTATCGTCACAGTTGGTATCAGAGCGTTGGTCCTAGTGAACCAGGTCCTGCATAAGTGTGTCTAACTGATAGTTGTTAGGATGCATTAGTAAGTCTGGACTTCGAATGTGTCTGCATGTCAAAAGTTTTGCTTATCATTTCTTGTCAGAAATTACCTGTCTATCATCTTAAGTCTAAACGCGTCTTATTGCATTGATTACATAGATAGTATATAGACAAAATTCATATCTTGGCATATCTATTACAGTAAACTTTGACTGCCATCTTTCGAAAATTTCTCCGTAATTTACGGAATTTTGGTATTATATATACATATGTAAATTATGTATTGAAGAGTATCAATCTAAATTCTATAATCTATTTCATATCAAAAATCATCTCTCTAATTATACAAGATGGATCACGTACCTAGTTCAAATTCCTTAAATTCCTACAGCTATTCCGATATGGATATTCAACTGAATTCCGAAGACAGTGTAACCGAAATGGATCAACCAATTAGCCATCATCTATTCTGGATGAATTGGGGATGGGTTCGTAGCTAACTTAATTATTAGAGACAAGAAGAAGGCGATCCCTTCCATCCACCACATTGCCCTCTTGGCGAAGAACCTGAAGCACTTACCGGCGAACCTGTTCGAGACACCATTTTCTCTCTGATTTCCAGAGTATCTCGTCATGACCATATACTATCTCAAATTCTGGATCTTATTCATCCGCTCGTCCGAACCGCCAATCATCCCGGTGTAGTAGAAGAAGTCAACGAGCTTCGTGCTCGGGTAGTGGCTTTGGAGAATGTAAGACCCTAATCTTCATTGTACAGCAGAGTATATAGAGTACATAAAGTGTGGGAATGATTGTGCAGTTAAACAGAAGTCATAGAGCAATCTGAGCTTAGTGAGCACCGCGCACACCAAAGGGAGCGCGCCGCGCACTCCCTACTGTAGCCGGGTTTTTGCTGTTTTAATGAGATATTTTGAGGGCAATTGTGTAATTTCACTTTGGGGCCGAATTTAATATCCTAGATCAGTTTTGGGGAGCTCATTTACTACTCCCACAACAACCTCATCTTCTCCAATTAAACACTAGAGAGAGAGTGCAATCCTTGAGAGAGAAAGCTCCATTAAAGGGTGAAAGAGGTTGAATCGGGTCTTGCTGCAAGTTTTAAAGTCGTTCATCTAGTCGATAGCTACGTGGTGATTGTGTTGGTAAGTTATGAAACCCAGTTTCTTACTTCAATTGCTTTAAGGGTTAGGTTTTGGGCTAGTGATGAACCAAAGACCCATTTTGTTAGTATTTTGGGGATTTTGGGTGAATATGGGTTATGAAGGCTCGTTGATGACTAACCTAGGGTTTGAATGTGTTAATTGGACTTTTGAGTCTTAAATTTAGTTAGTTAGTGCTAGAACACTTTAATAATATGTAAATAGGTGTTATTGGGTATGGATGACCCAAATGGGTGTGTTGACCTTGAAATGGGTCAAATGAGTCTTTAATGACCTAAGTGGCCTAGCAACTATGAAAACGAGTTAGCCTTGTGACCTAAATGTGTTTTAAACCCATCTTGACGAATGATTAGGGTTTTGGTGGGTGTTGACCCAAATTAGGGTTAAGGGTGCAAATGGGTTGAAATTGCACCTTGGGTCAAAATGGCTTAGAATGGTGAAAGGGTTTGGTTGACCGACTTGAGTTTGCGTTTAATGAGGTGTATAATATGATAGGTACGTTACTTTGAGGTCTTGCAAGCTCGGGTATCTTTTCACAAGACTTTGAGGTGAGTGGAATAATTATATGCGTATGTATATAATGTATCTATTTGTTGTAGCGTGAAAGGTGTAGTGTCGAGGTGTTAAGACACCACGTTTCACGTGAAGGGTGTAGCATCGAGGTGTTAAGATGCCACTCGGGTGTAGCATCGAGGTGTTAAGATGCCACCTAGGAGTGTAGTGTCGAGGTGTTAAGACACCACTCCGTAAAATAATGAGTGTTGCATCGAGGTGTTAAGATGCCACTCGGAGTAATGTGCCGAGGTGTTAAGATGCCACCCTAGGGGTTAGTGGTGCGAGGTGTTAAGTGCCCTAATGGATGTTATGAACACCGATGGCGTTTTCGCGAGCGTCGTTCCCTTGTACTATTGGTCGACCATGGTTACTTGTGTTGTAAGCATATTATATCATTTCGAGTTATATTATTATGCGGTTGTTGCTAGCTTGTGGTATTGGAGATTATCGCTTGTTAATGTGACGATAAGCTAATTGTGTTGCTAGCATGTTTGCGGTTTGTGTAAGTTATGCAAGTAGGTATAATTATATATGTATTCGTATAATTATTGCATTCACTAAGCTTTGCTTACCCTCTCGTTGTTTACCATTTTATAGGTTCAGTTTTGGACAAGGGTAAGGGCATCGTATTGGACTAGAGATCCCGCTTGATACTAGGGGACGCTTTTGGCTTTAGTAGCTCTTGGAGTTTGACCGGTAGTTGGGTAGTTTAATCCCAAACGCCATGCTCATTGTGTAGTTTGGAACTTAAACTTTTTGGTGGTCGAAACTCTAAACTTGTATTAAACTTGTATTTTGGGTCGTGTGGGCCCCGCTTGTAAAATATCATTTTTATGTTTGATTCGTGTTAGTTTTACATATATAAGTTTGTTGTGAAAAGCGTTCGGTCTAAAAGTGTCGGGAAGTCGAAGATCTTTTCGCGAAAAATGGACATTTTGATCAGAACTGTCTCAGGCCTTGTGTGCGCCGCGCATAGGCAGTGGTGCGCGCCGCGCACCCTCCAGATCAGTTTTAAAATTTTTTTATTCCGCGTTTTTGGTTGGTTAACGGGTTGGGTTGTTACAAGTGGTATCAGAGCATGGTCTAAGGGATTTAGGCGACTTGAGATAGGTGCCTAGACTTAGACCTTATTGTGTGAGCGCTTTATGCGGGACTTGTAGGACTTTGGGTCTAATCGGGAATTGTTAGTGCATTGGTTTATGAGAATTAACCTTGTGCTAATTGTTTGTGTTGTGTTTAGAAAGCATCAAGCGAGATAGGCGTTGTACTAGCGAGTTAATGTGACGTGCTCGCGTAGTAATGACTAGCTACCATTGTTACGGGCGCAAATCGTGTTAAACAAGCAATGTACGACGATTGTTGAGCGAGATGGAGTAGTGTGGCATATATGTATATACACATGTAATTGTCCTTTCGTTTTTGTGGTTTAACCTATTTCGTTTGATAGAATGAAGACGAGAAACGGTCCTGATCATGATAACGGAAGTACAAGTGAGGACGCCGAGTTTTCGGCCAAGGTTGAGGCCGTCTTTAAAAAGTTAAAAGCGGATTTTCTTACGAACGTCCGAAAGGTCTTTCAAGATTCGGTTGATGAGCAAATAACCGATCTAATTAATGAACGAATGAAGGCCACTATCGAAGAGGCCCTTGACGCTAGGAATATCTATCCTCGCGGTGAAGGAGGCGAAGGAAGGCCGGACTTCCACTACAAGAACTTCAAGGATGCTCAACCCCCGATGTTTAATGGGGTGCGGGATCCTTTAAAAAGTACATGTTGGATCTCCGATATTGAGGGAGCTTTTCGTACCGCGGAATTTCCTCCCGAAAAGAAGACGAGGTATGGTTCTAGCATGTTACGCGAAGAAGCTAAGTTGTGGTGGGACGATAAAGTCAACTTGTATGGTGAAGAACAATGTATGGGTTTGACTTGGGAAGACTTCAAGAAAGAGTTTTTCAAAGAATACCGAACTTCTTCCGACCTCGATAGAATCCGGGACGAGTTGCACCATTTGCAACAAGGTTCCATGGATTTGGTTACCCTCAAGTCTACATTCTTGGCAAAGACTCGTTTTTGCCCGGAATATGTTGGTGATGATCATAAGCTCATGAAGGATTTCTACCGTACTTTGAATGATGAGTACAAGGGGAAGATTAGTCGGGGTATGGCTAAGACTTTTGATGAATTGTTTGAGTTGGCTCGGGGTTTTGAACCGGAGGTTCCAAGAAAGAGTGATTTCATGTTTTCCAAAAGAAAGTTTGAAGGTTTTAGTTACTCTAACGCCTCAAGCAAGAAGAGCAAGAGCAAGAGGGGGGCCGAAAGTGTCAATAGTGTAAAGAAGGGCACTACCGGTGGGTTTTCTTATACGTGCTACAATTGTGGGCAACCGGGTCATATGGCTCGTGAGTGTCTGAAACCATCTTCCGGAAACAAAGTCACTTGTTTTAATTGCGGCAAAGAAGGGCATAAGAAGCCGGAGTGTCCCGACTTGCGAAACAACAATGTGAAGCGGTTAGAGAAGGCGGCAGGTACGGCTAGGGGTCGAAATTATTTGATGACTAATGATGAAGCCAAACAAGCGAACGAAGTTGTCTCAGGTACTTTCATGGTTAATTCTAATCCGGCGAGGATTCTTTTCGATAGCGGTGCAAATTTGTCGTTTGTGCCTCCTAAATTTGTGCCTAAACTTAATAGACCGTTAGCTAAGTTAAGTCGTCCGATAGAAGTCGAAATAGCAGACGGCAAGACGGTGCTAGTGGTTGATGTGTGTGAAAATTGTGATGTTGTTTTTGGTGCCGAAACCTTTAAAATTGATCTTATTCCAATGACCTTGGGCGACTTTGATATTGTCGTTGGTATGGATTAGCTCGATCGTTATAGAGCCGATATTGCATGCCATGATAAGTTTATTCGTGTGACGACCCTAAGTGGGGGAGAGTTAATTATTCATGGTGATAAGCGAAGGAGACCGGTGCCGATATGCACTTTTACACGGGCACGTCGTTTTGTTGTTACCGGTGGCATGGCTTTCCTTGCTCATGTTGTTGATACTCGCAATGAGCCACCACCTATTCGTGAAATTCCGGTTGTTAGTGAATTCGAAGACGTTTTTCCGGACGAATTACCGGGAGTTCCGACGGAAAGACAAGTTGAATTTCGCATTGAGTTGGTTCCGGGGGCTACCCCCATTGCTAAAACTCCTTATCGTTTAGTGCCGACGGAAATGCAAGAGTTGTTAAATCAAACCCAAGAGCTACTTGAAAAGGGTTTCATTCGTGAAATGCTCCGGTTTTATTCGTGAAAAAGAAGGATGGTAGTATGCGGATGGTCCGTGAGTAAGACATTGAGAAAACGGCCTTTCGAACGCGTTATGGGCATTTTGAGTTTGTTGTGATGCCTTTCGGTCTTACGAATGCACCGGCGGCATTCATGGATCTTATGAACCGAGTGTGCCAACCTATGTTGGACAAGTCGGTAATAGTGTTCATTGACGACATACTAGTCTACTCAAAAAGTATGAACGAACATGAACATCATTTGCGTGAAGTATTGAAGACGCTACGAAAGGAGAAGTTGTATGCAAAGTTCTCCAAATGTGAATTTTGGCTAAGGGAAGTTCAATTCCTTGGTCATATTGTGAACGAAAACGGTATTCAAGAAGATCCGGGGAAGATCGAGACGGTGAAGAGTTGGGGACGACCGACTACGCCTACGGAAATCCGAAGTTTTCTCGGATTGGCCGGTTATTATCGTCGGTTTATCCAAGATTTTTCTAAGATCGCTTCTTCGTTGACGAAATTGACAAGGAAGAATGCGAGGTTTGTTTGGGAGAATGAGCAAGAAATTGCTTTTCAATTGTTAAAAGAGAAGTTGTGTCAAGCTCTGGTGTTAGTGTTACCGGAAGGTGTTGAAGACATGGTGGTTTATTGTGATGCTTCCTTAAATGGTCTCGGGTGTGTTCTAATGCAAAGAGGTAAAGTCATCGCTTATGCCTCTCGACAATTAAAGGAACATGAAACGAGGTATCCGACTCATGATCTTGAGTTGGCGGCGGTTGTGCATGCGTTGAAAATTTGGCGCCATTACTTGTATGGTGTCAAGTGTACGATTTATTCGGATCATAAGAGTTTGAAACATCTCTTTAATCAACGAGATTTGAATTATCGCCAACGTAGGTGGGTGGATGTGGTGAAAGACTACGATTGTGAAATACTTTATCATCCGGGTAAGGCGAATGTGGTCGCGGATACGTTGAGTCGAAAGAGTCAACATCCGGCGATAAAAGTGGGATCGTTACGTTTGATTATTACCAACGATTTTCTTGAAAAGCTTGGTGAGATTCAAATAGAGGCTTGTGTTCACAATAAGCATGTGGAATGAATCGTGGGCCAATCGGAGTTCATTACTATAGGCCCGCGTGGTTTGTTGTATTTTCAAGGAAGGGTGTGGGTGCCTAAGATGGGTGATTACCGATGAGTGCTACTTGATGAAGCACATAACTCAAAATATTCCATTCATCCGGGCGCGACGAAAATGTATCTTGACTTGAAGAAAGATTATTGGTGGCCAGGCATGAAGCGTGATGTTGTGAAGTATGTTGAGCAATGCGTCACGTGTTTGCAAGTAAAAGCCGAACACCGAAAGCCGTATGGTAAATTTCAACCGTTAGAAATTCCAAAATGGAAATGGGAGCACATTACCATGGATTTCATAACAAAGTTACCTAAGACGGCGAGAACCCAATTTGATACGATTTGGGTGATAGTTGACCGGTTGACGAAAAGTGCTTTGTTTCTTCCCATTAAAGAAGCGATATCGTCGGAGACCTTGGCTAAGTTGTTTATCAAGGAAGTGGTCGCTCGACATGGGGTTCCTATATCTATTATTTCGGATTGAGATACCCGTTTTACATCTCGATTTTGGGAAAAGTTTCATGAGGATATGGGTACACAATTGAAGTTGAGCACGGCGTATCATCCTCAAATGGACGGTCAAACCGAACGTACGAATCAAACTTTGGAAGATATGTTACGGGCGTGCATTATTGATTTCGGTGGTAGTTGGGACGAGCATTTGCCTTTGGTGGAATTCTCGTACAATAATAGTTAACACACTAGTATCGGGATGCCACCTTATGAGATGCTATATGGGCGGAGGTGTCGAACTCCCATTTGTTGGGGAGAAGTGGGTCAAAGAGAAATCGGGAGTACCGATTTGGTTTTAGAGACGAATAATAAGATTGATATTATTCGGGAACATTTGAGAAAGGCTCAAGATAGACAAAAGTCGTATGCCAAAAAATGTAGACGAACGATCGAATTTCAAGAAGGCGATATGGTGATGCTTAAGGTTTCCCCATGGAAGGGTATTATTCGATTTCGAAAACGGGGAAAGTTAGCTCCTCGGTTTATTGGTCCCTTTAAAGTTTTAGCTCGTGTTGGTGAAGTCGCGTATCGTTTGGAATTACCCAAAGAGCTTGCGGGGATTCATAATACATTTCATGTTTCCCATCTCCGTAAGTGTCTTGCGGATGATTCATCATGGGTGCCGTTAGACGAAATTGAGCTAAATAACAAGTTGGAGTATGTTGAGGAGTTGGTTGCCATACTCGATGAGAAGGTCAAAAGGTTGAGGCATAAAGAGGTTAGGACTTTTAAAGTTCAATGGCGTCGTAGTAAGGGTTCCGAGTTTACTTGGGAGCCCGAAGAATTCGTGTTGGTTTATCTTCCCTCTTGTCATGCGGCTTGGATCGAGAGGACGCGCTCCGATTCAAGTAGGGGAGAGTTGTAAGACCCTAATCTTCATTGTACAGCAGAGTATATAGAGTACATAAAGTGTGGGAATGATTGTGCAGTTAAACAGAAGTCAGAGAGCAATCTGAGCTTAGTGAGCGCCGCGCACACCAAAGGGAGCGCGCCGCGCACTCCCTACTGTAGCCGGGTTTTTGCTTTTTTAATGAGATATTTTGAGGGCAATTGTGTAATTTCACTTTGGGGCTGAATTTAATATCCTAGATCAGTTTTGGGGAGCTCATTTACTACTCCCACAACAACCTCATCTTCTCCAATTAAACACTAGAGAGAGAGTGCAATCCTTGAGAGAGAAAGCTCCATTAAAGGGTGAAAGAGGTTGAATCGGGTCTTGGTGCAAGTTTTAAAGTCGTTCGTCTAGTCGATAGCTACGTGGTGATTGTGTTGGTAAGTTATAAAACCCAATATCTTACTTCAATTGCTTTAAGGGTTAGGTTTTGGGCTAGTGATGAACCAAAGACCCATTTTGTTAGTATTTTGGGGATTTTGGGTGAATATGGGTTATGAAGGCTCATTGATGACTAACCTAGAGTTTGAATGTGTTAATTGGACTTTTGAGTCTTAAATTTAGTTAGTTAGTGCTAGAACACTTTAATAATATGTAAATAGGTGTTATTGGGTATGGATGACCCAAATGGGTGTGTTGACCTTGAAATGGGTCAAATGAGTCTTTAATGACCTAAGTGGCCTAGCAACTATGAAAACGAGTTAGCCTTGTGACCTAAATGTGTTTTAAACCCATCTTGACGAATGATTAGGGTTTTGGTGGGTGTTGACCCAAATTAGGGTTAAGGGTGCAAATGGGTTGAAATTGCACCTTGGGTCAAAATGGCTTAGAATGGTGAAAGGGTTTGGTTGACCGACTTGAGTTTGCGTTTAATGAGGTGTATAATATGATAGGTACGTTACTTTGAGGTCTTGCAAGCTCGGGTATCTTTTCACAAGACTTTGAGGTGAGTGGAATAATTATATGCGTATGTATATAATGTATCTATTTGTTGTAGCGTGAAAGGTGTAGTGTCGAGGTGTTAAGACACCACGTTTCACGTGAAGGGTGTAGCATCGAGGTGTTAAGATGCCACTCGGGTGTAGCATCGAGGTGTTAAGATGCCACCTAGGAGTGTAGTGTCGAGGTGTTAAGACACCACTCCGTAAAATAATGAGTGTTGCATCGAGGTGTTAAGATGCCACTCGGAGTAATGTGCCGAGGTGTTAAGATGCCACCCTAGGGGTTAGTGGTGCGAGGTGTTAAGTGCCCTAATGGATGTTATGAACACCGATGGCGTTTTCGCGAGCGCCGTTCCCTTGTACTATTGGTCGACCATGGTTACTTGTGTTGTAGCATATTATATCATTTCGAGTTATATTATTATGCGGTTGTTGCTAGCTTGTGGTATTGGAGATTATAGCTTGTTAATGTGACGATAAGCTAATTGTGTTGCTAGCATGTTTGTGGTTTGTGTAAGTGTATGCAAGTAGGTATAATTATATATGTATTCGTATAATTATTGCATTCACTAAGCTTTGCTTACCCTCTCGTTGTTTACCATTTTATAGGTTCGGTTTTGGACAAGGGTAAGGGCATCGTATTGGACTAGAGATCCCGCTTGATACTAGGGGATGCTTTTGGCTTTAGTAGCTCTTGGAGTTTGACCGGTAGTTGGGTAGTTTAATCCCAAACGCCATGCTCATTGTGTAGTTTGGAACTTAAACTTTTTTGTGGTCGAAATTCTAAACTTCTATTAAACTTGTATTTTGGGTCGTGTGGGCCCCGCTTGTAAAATATCATTTTTATGTTTGATTCGTGTTAGTTTTACATATATAAGTTTGTTGTGAAAAGCGTTCGGTCTAAAAGTGTCGGGAAGTCGAAGATCTTTTCGCGAAAAATGGACATTTTGATCAGAACTATCTCAGGCCTTGTGCGCGCCGCGCATAGGCAGTGGTGCGCGCCGCGCACCCTCCAGATCAGTTTTAAATTTTTTTTATTCCGCGTTTTTGGTTGGTTAACGGGTTGGGTTATTACAGAGAATATGGTGCAAAGGTTACAAACACCAGCAGCATCACCGACATCAACAGTACCATCGACAACAACACCAACAGTACCATTACCACCACCAACAACATCCGCATCGCAAACCTCAACTTCACAATCTGTTCCACGAGCATCAACGTCATACGCACCGTAGTTACCAAGAAATACCAGCAACAATAACCGATGAAGTATTAACTCATTTCCCCTGAAGAAATTTTATGTATATTTAATATATATAAATTTTAAAACCATCATAAATCTTTTCGTACTAAGCTATTATGTATGAATTGAAAAAGGGTAAATACTACTCGGTTAAATTCATATTATTAATGTGCTATGATGTACATCCTTCGATAACAACTTAACCTTGTTAACTACAATCTCTGTTTCAACGTAATGAATTCCATTTCCTAATAAACCAAGTGTATTATTCAATTACATAATTTATTCTACATTTTCATTTTCGATGTACTCGAAACTTTCCAGAAAACATCATCTGTGCCTTGTAAGGTTCACAAAAATTCCCCGAGCATCAACATCCTTCACCAAGGAATAAGAATAAATAATGAAGTATTGATTTCATTAGTGAGTTACTCCGCGAAGATTATGTAATCTCTAATATTTTAGAGATCATTTATTTCTAAGTCAAGCCGAAAATCAAATGAGCTTAATATGATATTAACTCATTAAATCTGTATTACATCTGAAGAAAATATACATACATATATTTTCATAAAGACGGTAATAAAAATTCTTTTGTACAAAATATTAATTGTGAAATCTTTAACAGGTAGGTAATACTCGGGAAATATATAAGTTCACAATTAATATGTTACACTGTACATTCTTCAACTTTGATTAAAAAAAAAATTATTAACAATGCTCACAATGATATACAATCATTTTCATACAAATTCAATTACATATTCTGATATTGACGGATCAAAATCCAAGTCATAACTCTGAACCGGTGAAATCATTCTTAGATCTCTACATCTTTCAAAGCTATACTTTGACTTCAAAACTGTGAAAGATCCTTTAGTATTGTTTTTACCAAAAATAACCTTGCAGTTCCTTTTCAAAGTATCCAGTATTATCAACCATTCAACCAGTCAACGACAACCTTTCAGACTTGAAACTTTGGTATATACGTTTTTGTTACCGGGGAACCTTTTATGTTCCACCACATTAGCAGTAAATTTACCAACAACTTCATTTATCCTTGACCTTTCGAAAAACCCATATACTCATTGAAACCCTATCATGTACTCATCCACATCTTGTAACAATAATTGTCATACCAACTACCGGGAATTAGCAATCAGTATTTCAAATTTTGCAGCAATTCTACGCCAACAGATATATATATATACATATAATGTCTATCTTCTAGACTTACATACTTCGAATGTGAAGTTTCTGAAAAACATCCCAAACTATGAACTAGCCCTCCGAATTTTGGAAAAATGCTGATGAAGCAGCAAAAACTGTAAACGACCTTAACAGTCAAAAGTTTGATGATAAATAATAGTATGGTGGTAAAGCTGATAAAAAGAGAAGGTTTGGTACTGGAAAACGGATTGAGCAGACTATGAAGGAGGCTGTAGACAAATCACAAAGACGAAATCTACCTTCAAAGAATACAAATGATTCAGTGTCTGCAAAAATCCTTAGCAAATACCTTGCTCCTTACTCTAAAACCTTTGCGGACAATATTTTTCATCATCATCTTATCTTAAATATTCTAAGATATCATCGTATCTTCCATTATAAATATGATCCATATTTCTGAAGATATTTTTATAATTATTCTTATCTGAAATCATTCATCTCTTCGCGCTATCTGTATTACATTATAAAAGAAACTATTTTAGTTTCTAAAATCTGAAAAATTCGAAAAATGGATGTTTGAAGTATTGTTGGGAACTGAAGCATGAATTAGTATAATATAATGACACTTGATCAACGTGATTATATTACAGTAAGTCATGCTGAGTTTCTAATGGAACGTGATAAAGGTTCATAGATCATACCCTCATCATGAACCATGTTACATAACTCTTTCATTCTATTTAACCTCTAAACATATTAAGAAAATATTTTTCTTGATGATTCGGTCTTTTTCGAGGTATTCTGGTAATTTGACAAGTCAGATTGTGCCATTACCATTTCTTTCTTAGAACATTAATTATGTTCATTTCAAAATCCATACCTACAAATTTTAGACCATTATTCGCTTGACTTAAAGTCGGGAAGAGAAAACGAAAGCATGAAGCTCCGAAATATAATGGAAAATATAAATCCCAAAAAAAACCCCGAAATTACAAACCGTGTATATCAATGCGTATAGCAATATAAAGACACGGGAGAATGAAAAACAATATAACCCTAAGGTAATAGTAGAAGAAAATAACCTTCTCTGGTGGCAGATGAAAAAGAAGAATGAATGATATGATAGCCAAGAAAATATCAAGAATCAGAACTAGATGAAGCATTTCACAAATCTTTTGTAAGTATGAAATAAGAAAGAAGATTATAGGAGTGGTGAAAATAAATGAAACGGAAGAGGTTAATTTATAGCAAAATATCAGACAAAGGAAATCCTAATTTCCTTAAATTCTGAAGAATCAAATCTTATTTAAATTATGAAGATTTTCTATTCCTTAAATTCCGGTAATCAATCGTTACTACATCAAGAGATAAGACGAATCTCTATTCTCTATTTCACTCTATTACGATAACTTCTCTCATACGCTTCGAGTAATCGGATTGTTTTATCCGTATTATTCAATGGTGATAAAATTCTATTTACCAACTCATATTCGTCATGAAAATATTTTTATTGTCAGCCATGACGACCTCACTCAAATTTCGGGACGAAATTTCTTTAACGGGTAGGTACTGTGATGACCCAGAAATTTTTAACCAAATTTAAACTTAATCTTTAACGTTTCTGACACGATAAGCAAAGTCTGTAAAGTTGAATCTCAAAATTTTTGAACTATTCAATTACCTTTCGATTGTTCTCAACGATTCGCGAACAATTATAGGTAAATAGATACATATATATACCATAACTTGAAAACGTAACAAAGTGTTGAGTATATGATACTGTGCATTAAACTTATTGATTTGATTATCTGATTGATATATTTAGATACAGAGTTAAAAGATTATGCCAAACGATTGAATTAAAAGATAATTATTGAGTCCCTTAAGGATTATGATATTATTACGGGTCTCTGTTGTAAGGTCCACGTTGATTTGGGAAATCATTCATTCTTAACGGTATTCGGAATAAATGGTAAAGTGTTTGTTTAAATAATGTAATTTGGACACATACAATAATAAGGAATATCAACTGTTGGAATTAGATATATGAATAACTTGCGATATGTATTTTAAAACGTGTTTATTAATATCGAAAATATATATTTAACAATACGATAAAATATAATATTAACTTGGTCATAAAAACGAATTGTTATTATATATATATTAACAAATAGCGAGACGATGATTTATAGAAGTAAATGATCAAAATACTCGAAAGTTTAAGATATACTTTGAGTGGTATAGTTTAGGGATAATTTAAGGCTATATTTTGACAAAGGTACGTGACACGAAATGTAAAATACAAGTTTTCTCAGCTTACGAAAGGACATTTGAAAAACCGGAACCGGGACATAAGTCGAGTGATGACGTACGACTTATCGGAACAAAAATTACAAGTCAACTATGCATGTGAATTTAATATAATATATAATTAATTATATAAATTAAATATATTATATATATTATATAAAATTATGTCGACAAACAAAAAGTTAAAAGTTTGTGAGCTGGATCAGAGGGCCATGCGATCGCATGGCCTTGAAGCACAAATCCCATGCGATCGCATGGGGTGCTTTTTCAAAAAAGGTTCTATAAATTGCACGATTTCAGTTCTCACACTCTTAATATTACTCCTAAGTATTTATTTATATTATTATTATTATTATTATTATTATTATTATTATTATTATTATTATTATTATTACAATTATTATTATTATTATTATTATTATTATTATTATTAAGATTAATATTATTATTAATCTTATTATTATTAGTATTATTAATTAGTATTATACATAAAATACTACGACGAGGTTATGAGCGTGTCACCTTCAAAATGGGTTTTCGAGCGGGATAGAGCTAAGGAAATTATGGGTAATGTTCGGGGGTATATTTATGAATCAAACCTAGTGTTTATCATCTCCGTTACGTCTACGTACTTTTCTACAATATTGAATCTCAATATTAATACGTAAGCATTTATATTTTATATTTTATAAATTAATAGTGTATACATACTAGTGCTCGAGTGTATATATTTATACATGCTTGTATGCTAAATTTCGTCGTTAAACAGTTTATAATAAATCACGAATTAAATACATATATTACGGGTAAAAGGTATATGATATACATGTTTTCGGAAAGCTGGCGAAAAATTAATAACTTTTCATTTAGATATCGAATAGTTTCGAGGAACGAATCAAAAGATATGGTCAACTGAATTATAATTGACATTAATTGGAATTGCTTTTTGAATCTGCAATTAATACTTAAACAACTTGTTTACGAGATTGATAAAATAGATTTTTGAATATTATCAACCGAGTAAATGAATCCTTATATAAGGTATGTCTCGTTTGTTGAACTATTGTCAAAATTGACTTTTTGAAACAACTTGAATAACTTTTGTATGTCAATTTCGAGCATTAGGATTGTGATACACTATGACCTGACCAAGCTTGATAGACATTTATTGACCAATATATGTTCTCTAGGTTGAGATCTACGATTATTTGATATACCGAGTTTCGGTCACATTACGATGAACAACTTTATGTGCTGCTAAGGTGAGTTTCATAAGATCCCTTTTACTCCTTACATTTTTGGGTTGAGAATACATGCAATATTTTATTAACTACTTTACAATATTTATATGCGTGAGTTTCATTTGCTCCCTTTTTAATTGCTTTTGCAATATATATTTTTGGGCTGAGAATACATGCACTTTATTTTAAACGCAATGGATACAAGTACATACTAAATTCTACACTGAGTTTGAACCGAAAATCCCTTAGCTTTGGTAACTAGTAACTGCCAGTTATAAGAACTGGTGGGCGCGAGTAGTAGTATATGGATCCATAGGGCTTGATATCGCCGTCCGAGCTAGAGCACTAGCCTTTTAACGGACGTATGCTATTTGAGAAGCGTACACGTTGGTTTGCGTGTATTATTAAGATGATTATACAAAGGGTACAAATTATATATACGTTAAGTTTAGTTACCAGGGTGCTCAATTTCGTAGAATATTTTGATAAACGTTTCTGGATGAAACAACTGAAATCTTGTGATCCATCTTTATATACAGATTATGTGAAACATACAAACTATAAACTCACCAACCTTTGTGTTGACACTTGTTAGCATGTTTATTCTCAGGTTCCCTAGAAGTCTTCCGCTGTTTGCTTATATGATAGACAAGCTATGTGTATGGAGTCTTATATGGCATATTTTTCAAGAAAACGTTGCATTCACCAATTCATCATCATGTACCTTATTTTGACTGCATTGTCAACGGAAGTACTATTGTAAACTATTATATACGGTGATTGTCTATATGTAGAAATCATCAGATGTCGAAAACCTTTGATTTAAATATTCATTTATGGTGTGCCTTTTCAAAAGAATGCAATGTTTACAAAACGTATCATATAGAGGTTAAATACCTCGCAATGAAATCAATGAATGACGTGTTCGTCCATATGGATTTGGTGTGATTGTCACACTTCGGATATGATATAAATTTCGAAGTACTAAAGCATCCGATACTCTGGATGGGGTTTGTTAGGCCCAATAGATCTATCTTTAGGATTCGCGTCAATTAGGGTGTCTGTTCCCTAATTCTTAGATTACCAGACTTAATAAAAAGGGGCATATTCGATTTCGATAATTCAACCATAGAATGTAGTTTCACGTACTTGTGTCTATTTTGTAAATCATTTATAAAACCTGCATGTATTCTCATCCCAAAAATATTAGATTTTAAAAGTGGAACTATAACTCACTTTCATAGATTTTTACTTCGTCGGGAAGTAAGACTTGGCCACTGGTCGATTCATGAACCTATAACAAATATGTACATATATCAAAGTATATTCAAAATATATTTACAACACTTTTAATATATTTTGATGTTTTAAGTTTATTAAGTCAGCTGTCCTCGTTAGTAACCTACAACTAGTTGTCCAACGTTAGATGTACAGAAAAAAATTGATATATATTATCTTGAATCAATCCACGACCCAGTGTATACACGTCTCAGGCTAGATCACAACTCAAAGTATATATATTTTTGGAATCAACCTCAACCCTGTATAGCTAACTCCCACATTACTGCATATAGAGTGTCTATGGTTGTTCCAAATAATATATACACATGGGTCGATATGATATGTCAAAACATTTGCATACGTGTCTATGGTATCCCAAGATTACATAATATATTAGAATACATGTATAATACAATATAAGTTAGCTAGGATATGATTAATATAGATTTGTTACCAATTTTCACGTTGTTACAAGAAGAAAAATTATCCAATCTTGTTTTACCCATAACTTCTTCATTTTAAATCCGTTTTGAGTGAATCAAATTGCTATGGTTTCATATTGAACTCTATTTTATGAATCTAAACATAAAAGGTATAGGTTTATAGTCAGAAATATAATTTATAAGTTATTTTTGTAAAGATAGTCATTTCAGTCGAAAGAACGACGTCTAGATGACCATTTTAGAAAACATACTTCCACTTTGAGTTTAATCATGATTTTTGGATATAGTTTCATGTTCATAAGAAAAATCATTTTTCCAGAAGAACAACTTTTAAATCAAAGTTTATCATAGTTTTTGATTAACTAACCCAAAACAGCCCGCGGTGTTACTACGACGGCGTATGTCCGGTTTTACAGTGTTCTTCATGTTTTCAGGTTTTAAATCATTAAGTTAGCATATCATATAGATATAGAACATGTGTTTAGTTGATTTTAAAAGTCAAGTTAGAAGGATTAACTTTTGTTTGCGAACAAGTTTAGAATTAACTAAACTATGTTCTAGTGATTACAAGTTTAAACCTTCGAATAAGATAGCTTTATATGTATGAATCGAATGATGTTATGAACATCATTACTACCTCAAGTTTTCTGGATAAAGATACTAGAAATTATAAAAATGGATCTAGCTTCAAAGGATCCGTGGATGGCTTGAAAGTTCTTGAAGCAGAATCATGACACGAAAACAAGTTCAAGTAAGATTTTCACTCGAAATAAGATTGTTATTGTTATAGAAATTGAATCAAAGTTTGAATATGAGTATTACCTTGTATTAGAAAGATATCTTACTGTAAATAAGAAAGATTTCTTGATGTTGGATGATCACTCTACAAGATTGGAAGTAAGCTAGCAAACTTGGAAGTATTCTTGATTTTATGAAACTAGAACTTGTAGAATTTATGAAGAACACTTAGAACTTGAAGATAGAACTTGAGAGAGATCAATTAGATGAAGAAAATTGAAGAATTAAAGTGTTTGTAGGTGTTTTTGATCGTTGGTGTATGGATTAGATATAAAGAATATGTAATTTTGTTTTCATGTAAATAAGTCATGAATGATTACTCATATTTTTGTAATTTTATGAGATATTTCATGCTAGTTGCCAAATGATGGTTCCCACATGTGTTAGGTGACTCAAATGGGCTGCTAAGAGCTGATCATTGGAGTGTATATACCAATAGTACATACATCTAAAAGCTGTGTATTGTACGAGTATGAATACGGGTGCATACGAGTAGAATTGTTGATGAAACTGAACGAGGATGTAATTGTAAGCATTTTTGTTAAGTAGAAGTATTTTGATAAGTGTCTTGAAGTCTTTCAAAAGTGTATGAATATATATTAAAACTCTACATGTATATACATTTTAACTGAGTCGTTAAGTCATCGTTAGTCGTTACATGTAAGTGTTATTTTGAAACCTTTAGGTTAACGATCTTGTTAAATGTTGTTAACCCATTGTTTATTAAATCAAATGAGATGTTAAATTATTACATTATCATGATATCATGATGTATTAATATATCTTAATATGATATATATACATTAAATGTCGTTACAATGATAATCGTTACATATATGTCTCGTTTCAAAATCATTAAGTTAGTAGTCTTGTTTTACATATGTAGTTCATTGTTAATATACTTAATGATATGTTTACTTATCATAATATCATGTTAACTATATATATATCCATATATATGTCATCATATAGTTTTTACAAGTTTTAACGTTCGTGAATCGCCAGTCAACTTGGGTGGTCAATTGTCTATATGAAACCTATTTCAATTAATCAAGTCTTAACAAGTTTGATTGCTTAACATGTTGAAAACACTTAATCATGTAAATAACAATTTCATTTAATATATATATAAACATGAAAAAGTTCGGGTCACTACATAAAGCATCCGTACCTCGGATGGGGTTTGTTAGGCCCATAGATCTATCTTTAGGATTCGCATCAATTAGGGGTACTATTCCCTAATTCTTAGGTTACCAAGCTAAAAGGGTGATATTCGGTCTAATAATCCAACCATAGAATGTAGTTTTGAGTACTTGTGTCTATTTCGTCAAACATTTATAAAACCGCGCATGTATTCTCACTCCCAAAAATATATATTGCAAAAGCATTTAAAAATGGAGCAAATGAAACTCACGCATATAAATATTGTAAAACAATTAATAAAGCATTTGCATGTATTCTCAGCCCAAAAATGTAAAGAGAAAAGGGGCAAATGAAACTCACAATACTGTATTTCGTAGTAAAAATACATATGACGGCATTGAACAAGTGCAAGGTTGGCCTCGGATTCACGAACCTATATCATGTATATATATTAACATGTATAATTGTAATCGAACAAATTTATATAGTATTAGTGATATAATTTTTATTTTAATAAAAATGTTAAGTTTAATACTAATGAAAATTTTACTAATAATGATATTTTTAAATATAATGATAGTTTTAATAAAAATAATAATTAATAATAATGATAATTTTAATGATAATAAAAATGATAATTTTTAATAATACTTTTAATAAAAATAATACTTTTAATAATAATGATAATAATTCATTTAATCATGATTTAATTATAATTATATTTATAACCATATCTTATATTTTCATAAACATAAACACCTCATAATCCTATTAAATATATGAATTATAATCTTCATATCATTAAAATTTTAATTATATCCATAATTATATTCAATATGTTTTAAGTATTAATAATAGCAATAATAGTACTTGTATTAATAATAATATTAATAGTTAATAGTAATAATAATAACAATACTCATAATAATAAAGATTATACCCTTATCATCATCATCATTGTTATACACTCGTCATCATCATCATCATCGTACATCTCTAATATCGTCTTCATCTTTATATCAAACCGTTATCATCATCACATCTTTCATAAATCAAGTACCATCATCTTCATCATCACCGAATCATTTCATCATGATCATCATCAAGTTTAACATCATCATCATCATCATCATGTAATTATCATCATCCTAACTTCATGATCATCATCATCTTTTATCATATCTGATCATCATCATCATTATTAATATTATCAAATCACCATCAGCAATTTCATCATCATGATAATCTAATAAAGTTTGGTTTCGACCCAAATAGCAAAACCGAAACATAAGGACCAACAACAATAGTCTATAATGCATAACCACTTCAAACATAAATGGACCAGCAGGAAACAGGAGCTAGATCGCGGCTCAATACATAGCATAATAGGATCACGGCCCTAGTTGGTGGGTTCAAAAAGTATGTGTAATAGAAAAATAATATAGCAGGCTCATCTGGTTACGTTTGGAGCAAACAGAAGATTCACAGCAATTGTTGGCGGTTTTTGGCTTTGGTGGTCTATTGGATGGTGGTTAAAATAGACAGGGTCGAGCAACAACAATAGGGTTCCGGTTTAGTTATTGCTTGAACATAATAACAGCAATGAAACATTGTCTGTTCTTCATGAAGAATAGATTATATCAAAATCAATAACAGCTTGAATTAAGCCAAGAAAATGGTTCTAACTTATTCGATAGGTGACAATTAAAGTATTCTGTGAAGAATCCTTGGCCAAAAACATCAATTAAAACAAAAATCAGACATGAACAGCATCAACCTTCATCATATGAATATGAACAATGATTTTGAGATTCAGATGTTTTGAGACCTCGATATCTTCACGAAATATCTTCTAAATCATCATCATAATACTCGGGAATCATCAATTTTATCAGAAATAACATCCAGGTCACGAATTCGAATTATAAAGAGACGATTGACTTTTTATTTATAAACTTTGACCTCGAAATTCAACATCAATCGAAGGAATTAAAGATTAAAAACTTGCAGGTAGCTTGACATGATGATTCCTAACACATCTGTATTTTCAGATTTTGGGGATTGATTCGAAATTTACCTATTGTTTAAAACATTTAAAGAACAGGGGCTGAGCTCGTTCCCTTGAATATCTGTTTGATTTTTCTTTCGAATAGCAGCAAATAATCTATAGTATACAATTGGATGATTGATGCATAAACATGAATTGATCGAGAGTTGTCTTGTAGCGAAGAAGATGGTCACGAGCATAACAGAAAAAAAAAATGAACTGATTGTGATATATACGCGTCATTATCTATTTCTATATATTATATTTAATATCAGTTATTAATAAATAAATATCTTAATAATAATAATACTATTAATTATTAATAATAATAATAATAATAATAATACTAATATACTAATAATAATAATTTTATTAGGAATAATGATAATTAATTGTATTGTAATAGCAATAACAATATTTATAATAATTTTAATAATAATTTTAGTAATAATGATATTATTAATAGTATTAATAATAAGATTAGTAATTATATTAATGATAATAATAATTAATAATGAAAATAATGATATTAATAATAATAATAATAATAATAATAATAATAATAATAATAATATAACAAATCATATATATCAAATTATTATATCTATATGTTATATATTAAAATAATAATATTACTAGTATTGTTATTACTATTAATATTAGTATTAATAATAATGAAAGTAACTATAACAACTATATTCTAAACTTGTAATTAAATTTAATCTATTAATATTACATATTATTAATCATGTATTATTTAATAATTATATTTATATAATAACATATAATATCTATAACTTCGATATATATTCCATTACCACTATCATAATAATTATTAATAGAAGTCATATGTATTTATATATATAGCTTTATTTTAATACTCACTTTATTATCTTGTATATTATTTTATATACTTAATCTTAATGATCAAATTGTATTTTATTATTTTACTTTATCTATATATATATATATATATATATATATATATATATATATATATATATATATATATATATATATATATATATATATAAGGTTTTAATTATAACATAAAACGTTTTCATTTAATACAGTAAAATCATATAGTATGTAAATCATAACGATTTCCAATTTTTAACTTACAGTTCATTCGTGAATCGTAGGGTTGAGTCCAATGGATAAATAAACGTATGAAATCATCTTAAAGTAACACGTCAAATGGGTTTAATCTGTCGACAATCATAATCACAATTATTTATTCTACATGATTTCACTTTTTCATTAAGTATTATGAAAGTTAAATAATTAACTTACCAAGAGACAGAGGCAATTATCGTAAAACATGTATTGAAAATTAAGCAGGAATCTCTACTGACTGTTGTCTAGTTTCCCTTAATTGACACTTTTGTTCTTACTTGTAAATCACTTTATCAATTATTCTGAATATTGTTAAAAAGGAACGATTTCTCAAATCAGCATGGACCTCACAACAGAGACCCATAACAATATCAAGGGACTTGATAAATATCTTTTAATTCAATCGTTTGACATTATCTTTTAACTTGGATAGTTCAATATATCAACTAGATATGGAAACCAATAAGTTTAATGTACGGTATCATACACATAATACTTCGTTAATGTTTTCAATTAATATTTATATATATATATATATATATATATATATATATATATATAATTATATATGCACATCAAGTTAAATATAATTGTTCGTAAATCGTTGGAAATAGTCGGAGGGTAACTGAATACGTGAACACAGTTTCAAAAATTTTGAGACTCAACATTACAAACTTTGCTTATCGTGTCGAAATCATATAAAGATTGAGTTTAAATTTGGTCGGAAATTTCTGAGTCATCACATTATGTATCGGCTTTTGGGATTATTTTTTCCTTAGTGATCGAGCTTTAATTTTTTTATCCCAACTGATTAATTCCATTGTCAGCCACATTCATTAAACAAACATATGTACATTTTAAATCATTCATCATTATCATGTATATATGTTACTACTGCAATTCGTAAACAAAATTGATATGGCCGAAACGAACGGTTTTTATTCGCATGGTGTCGTCAGGCCGCGGCTCGCCAGGATCAGCCACTCGTGGGAGGAAGGTACTGTTTTAAATTTATATTTAGCGGGGCCTAAATCTTACTACTCCTTATAAGTAAGGGAAGTATGACCTAGAGTCATATTTTTGAGATATCAGTAGAATCGAACCTATATTTAAGCCTAAGATAGTTAGGGAGTAGTGATTATTTATTTTTGGATTTTCTAATTTATAAGACAGATAAAGTAAATGCGATAAAATGCGTAATTCATATAAGGTTAAAGTGAGTGCATACTATGACTTCATCAGTTATTCTACCGAGATTATGGAATGCTGGCTCATGAATAGGCAGAGACCTTGTATTCATTACACTTGTCCTAAACGCCCCTGTCATAAGATATGTCACTGGGTACTGTGTTAGGCTTGAAGATTCTGAATAGACAGCAACGTCCCTTACCCCCGACGCCCGTGCAGTCTGACTACAGGCATACACGTTCAGACGGCTCATCCAATTGAGTGACTCGGTTGGGTGACGTATTAACATTCCGAAATGGTCTAAACTTTTTTAAGCATAATAGAATACATGGTTTAACATATCCGAGAGACGTGATGCGTTTCAATGCTTTCGTTAATGATTGGTAAAAGATAGTTAAGCCCTTAAAAAGAGTTCAACCATAAAGAACACCATGGCCAAGTCAAGCTGACTTCCATGAACACGTTCGGTTATCCTAACAGTCCAATCCATTATGTGTCTAAACAAACAGTTCCTTAATTAACAAAGAATCCCTCAAGTGGGGTGCAATGCTTGAGACCGCGTTATGATGCAGTGTACTGGTCAACACTAACCGGGTTCCATGGCCTTACTTAGCAGAGGTACAGCTTACAACAACCGTTGTGCTTCAGCGTGCACGTACGAAGTTTATATGCTTGGTGACTACACTAGCATGGTCTAGGACCGACAATGTACTAAGGGTCTAGTCAGATGTTTCACTACGAAAGAGTCCTCAGTCGGAATCCAAAGGTCGATAGACTTACTATAACCGGTATGCCTCGGTCGATCTTACGTTGTATCTGATAGACTTCTCTTACCAAGGGGTGACACAGATAGTGTACTCTGAATCGGGGTTCGCGACTTCCCAATAACAGAGCCTATAACTACGTTCTATTAGTTGGAAAAGCGATTGAGTTTAAAGCATAATCAGAAAGCATTTCAACAGCATACACAAACCATAATATTATTTCGGCATTATAACTGCTTACATCATAGCAAACACTAAAGATAACTACTCGCTAATCATGACAACAATATCATAAAATATTATATAAGATAAAGGATAGAAGTACCAGTAGATTAAACGAGTTCCGAATACAAAAGTGACAACTTCAAGACTCCAGACCGCTCCTAATACAATCTTCAGCGTTCTTCTCCGGGTACTAGGTTTCCCGCACGGAGTCGAAGGCCTTGAGAGTATGACTAATATTGTACAAGAGAGAGAAAGAAGTGAATTGAAGTGTGTGTTGGAATGAATGACAAAGCCTCTTTAAATAGACTAGGAATTTGCCAAAATACGGCTGGCAGGCCGTATGGCAGGCGGTTTGGTGGCCCGTATTTGGCAGGCCATTTTCCTGGCAGGACGCTTGGTGAGCCGTATTTGGCAGGCCATTTACATACTGGCAGGCCGTATGGCAGGCCGTTTGGCAGGCCGTTTTTATGCTGGTTAGCCTTGATTCACTGGATCGTAACTTGATTTCTTGTCTTTCACCGTTTTCGCTCTAGAATCTTCGTTTTAGCTCCGATTCTCTTGATTATTTTTGCACCGCCTTCGTAATTACTTGTTCTTCAATTCTAACCGACGAAGTGGGTATTTTGCCCATAAAGTTCGAATCTTTGTTGTTTTTGGGCCTTAATACCGGGGTGAAAACGTGACTTTTTAGCCAATATCAAATATCCCACACTTAGACTTTGCTTGTCCTCAAGCAAACTCTCATTTCCTTAAGAATCTTTTCGGCATTTCTTTTCTAATAGCCTAAGCGGTTTGCTTTTATTATAAGAGTAAAAGATAAGATGAGTCATCTATGTTAGGATTGAAATTATCTCTGCAAGCATGCGAGGAGGTTACATGACATAGGCTAGCTTTCACGGGTCACTCAAATTACTCAAGTGTTTAGGGTTCCTTATAGATCTAAGAAATGAATACACTCATGGCCAGTCATGCTGCACCCATCGTCATAGGCTTGATAAAGACTCAAATCCTTGCTGCTAATGCGAGAACGGTAGTAATCTCAGCTTTTAGGTCATTTGTCAATGATGGGAAAGGAATTTTGGAGTGGTAGTGAAGTTGTTTTTGAGGGGTGAGATGAAAGGGTAATGCAGTCTTTATACAGACTTTTATTTGGATAGATAGGAGTGTTGAAGTGTTTTGAGAAGCACTTTTGAACTTTTCTTCATTTGATAATCATTTTCGATCGAGTTCTCTTTGGCGTTTCTCTTTATATAGTTCTGCTCCTTTTCTCATAACTAAATTTTTTTTTTTTTGGAGACTTCATCTCGAGAAACTTTTTGCCGGTAAACTTTTTCAAGACCTTTGACATGATACTTGAGAGGTTTATAACATCGGGTTTTCGGAAGAAATCTCATTTTCTGGATTTTTCGAGGAATAGTAAAGGTGATGTGGATGTGGTGGTGGAGTAGAAGTAGTGGAGGTGCGGAAGATTTATGTTTGACAAATGGATAGCTATTTTGATTACAACCGAATCACGTTTCGCTGCTTGGAGATGTAGATCTAAAGCAAGTTCTGATTCTGAGCACAGACATCGGCACTCTCAACGGAAAATAGTGAAGTATTAAAGATGAATGCTGGTCTTATTTGGGGTGCCTCACCATAATCAAATTAGGTCGATAATGCCTTAGTCATGCAATGCTCTATTAGAGGTTTCAATCTAACAAGATTTCCCCCTTACTTAAGCCTTATTTTTATTGACAAATGTTTTAGGTTTTCAAAAATACTCTTTCGAAAAGGGTTTCTTTTGCAAAAATTTTGAAATTTGGCTTAAGGACTTGGAATCTTCATAATGGGTTATTATAATACAGCATAAAAAGATTATACCAACATCCCACACTTAGACGAACATTGTCCTCAATGTTCCTAGTGTATCCCACACTTGGAGATTTGGGAGTATTTGTCTAGTGCTTTAATTGGGTGTTATACCACACTTAGTGATAAGCTAGGATGTGACATAGCTTGAATCTTGAGCTAGTAGCAAAAAGAAAGAAATACCCCTAGCAGATGCGGCTGGTTTCCAATCCTTGCGTCTTTATCGGCTCATTTGTCGTTCTTTATTCTTCTACTCTACTTTATGCACGGGTTGCCTCCCGAGAAGCGCTTTTGTTTAAGGTCGTTGGCTCGACCGTAGTGATGCTTCAAAAAGCAAACATTCCTCGCTGATGGTTGTGATCTTGGTCTTCTCGAGGGAATGTGAGTCTTGGCGGATAAATCCTGAGAAAGTGTCGGACCAATAGTGGTAGAAGATCCGGTACTCCTCTTGAAGATCTTCTGAATGATAAGTAGTGCGCAGTTTTGGCTCATAATAAATCTTGAAGTCCGATGAGGATATGATCCACAGCTCTGCTGGTTAACCCATAAATGTCAATCATAGAAGCAGTGCTGGTGGTGATTATTTCTCTGGTGGGGTGCTCATTTCGGAGGTCTTCAAACAATGTCAGAAACTGTATCTTTAGAATTTTGAAGTCTTTTGAACGGTGATCTCCACAGTAAGAGTCAGTAGCTTTGCATAGATTTACTAAGAGGTGAAGCTGAAAAGAAGTGAAGAGCAACCCTGACCCGAGTATTAATGTCACTGTCTTTGAGTATATCTCCCTAAATCCAGCTTTAAATGTGAAACTAGGATCCGTGGATTCTTGGAAGATACGTGTTATCTGCTTAGTAACGTAGGTGGCAATGTTGTCTCGGTCTGGTTCAAGATGAGAGAATGAATTGTTTCTCCTTGCTTCTTCCATAACAATGTCTCGTAGCTCTTTGATAATCAGATCGGCGTGGTGATCAATGGTTACGTAAATTACTAGCCTCTCTTGTTGCTTTCGAAATTATGTCTTTCAAAAGAGCGAAAAAGCTGTGAATATCCTCGATCATTTGCAAGTCGGAGTGATAAGTCGGGCATCCGGTGAAAAGATCCATATGCTTCCGGATGAGAGTCAGTAGTGCTCATTGGTTTCGTGAGAATGGAAGTGCAGATCCGGCTAAGGTATTATAAACCTTAGAGTAAATGATCTTCTGATCTCTACAGAATCTTGTCTTGAGAATAGTGCGAACCACTGAATTATGCTCTCGTTGCCTTTCTTCGTGATAGACATGATCGTGAAGAGAATTGATAAAGTCTTGAATGCGTTCTTCTAGGATTTCAACAACATTGTCTTCTCTTTGGAGATAGAGGTGGTGTTCTTCTCTGATAGCCATAATTTCTTCTGTTAAGCGTAGCAAAAAATCCATGGTTGATTTTCAGATGGCTTCGAGAATGTCTTCAAATTCATCAGTATTGTTGATGAAGGTTATCATGTCTGCGTGTGTGGATATGACTGGAATTCGATCTGAAGAAGAGTTCGGCTCCCCTTGATCTGGTTCGGTTGGAGAGTGTGAGTTATACAGAATGTCTTCATGTTGCTCTTCCTCATCATCATCGGTGTATTGTTCTTCTGAGGATGCGTCTGATGAACGGGTTTCTTCAGTATTCTGATTCTCCACTTTGATACTTGCAGGATCAATTTCTATATCCTTAACCTCGGCCTTATCGGTCTTCTTCTTGAAGCGAATGATTAAACTTTGATTTACCGTCTCAAGCCTCATTATTTCTTCATGATGCTCAATGCTTGGAGCGGGTATTGTCGCAGTTTCTTTTACGTCTTCCATTTCCTCTTCCTCTTCAGATTCCTCCTCTTCCTCTATTTCTTCACTGGGATCCTCTTCTTCCATTTCTGGGTCGTCTGCAGACTGTGATTCGACACCCATCTCGACATCATCGGCTGGTGGTGAAGACTCGTCATTGGAAGTGATCCGTCTGGTGGAAATAGCAAACATCTCTGCCTGTTCAGAAAGATCAGTTGGTCGGTCAATTTTGAAGGTAACGCTCTCCCCATGTGATCGTAAGATCAAGGTTTGATTGTACACATCAATGACAGTCCTAGCCGTATTCATGAAAGGTCTTCCTAACACTATTGGTGTGTGTAGGTCTTCCTTAATATCCATCACTACGAAATCCGTAAGGCCGTCCTATGCATATTTACTACAAACTATCGTATCGTGAGTTTTCATAGCTCCCTTTTTATCTATATTTTTGGGCTGAGAATACATGTACTATTTTTATAAATGATAGACACAAGTACAAACTATTATGCAACCAACATGAGTATTTTTATTGTGTTCATTTGAAACATGCAAAACCATGCTTTGTAATATCATTAATTGCTAGATAATGAAGAGGCAAACGGAATTATTATGAATAGTGCTATTGGGAGTAACGTCCCGCACTGTTGACCTCAGGTCAATTGGTGGTATAATAATGATCTCGACAATTACATATGTATTGTTACGGGGTAAAATCGTTTAGTTTTGATATTATACGCTCATGGCATACTTTTGATATACATGATACATCGTCTTTTATTAAATCTTGTGATCTATTACTGAAATCATTATTTATGACAAACCTATGAACTCACTCAACCTCGTGTTGACTTTTTAAAGCATGTTTATTCTCAGGTACTTAAATATTGCTTCCGCTGTATATCTGCTGCTTTGATGATGATTTCTTGCTATGCTTGGAGTCTGCATGCATTACTTACCAATTCATCTAAAAACATTTAATGCTTTAAATACAATGTAATCTATTTATCTTCTGCTGCAAAACTCAATAAAACGTCTCATATAGAGTCGTTCTCGATTACAACTGTGATTTGTTATAATTAGTCACAAATACCCCAAGCCCTATTTGGGAGTGTGACAATCCTTCAAGTTGACATTATTAGAGATGTTCAGAATTTTTTCACTTCGAGAGTTATGCCTATCAGTGCGAATTCGGCTTTCTTTTCTCTCATCCTGAAGGTAACTAATCCGGTGCTTGTAAGTGATTTTCGCCCCATTTCTCTTGTGAGTTTTTTCTACAAAATTATCACTAAGTTGCTTATGAATAGACTTGCTTGTGTTATTGATAAGATTATCTCCCCGAAACAATCCGCTTTTATTGCGGGTCGTCAGACTTTAGATGGTCCTTTAATGCTTAGCGAAATTATTTCTTGGTACAAGAAAAAGAATCAGAAAGCTTTATTCTTCAAAGTAGATTTTGAGAAAACGTATGACTCCGTGAATTGAGACTATTTATTTTGTATGCTTAACACTTTAGGTAGGGATGGCGCCCGCGGGTAACGGGCACGGGTTACATATACCCACGACCCGCCCATCGGGTTTCTTTTTTGCACGTTGAGACCCGTTACCCGCCCACGGGTAAAAACTTTTCACCCATGCCCGTGACCCGCGGACACCCGTGACCCGCGGACACCCGTGACCTGCGGATAACCCGCGGGTAATAATAATATACAACTTTTTTATTAGGAAATTCAAATAAACCTGAATTTATTTCGAGTCTAAACCTGAAGCCACCATCCCCGCCAATGAAACCCAAACAATTTCAGATCTAAAACTGAAGCCGCCGCCATCCCCGTCAATGAAACCCTAACGATTTCAGATCTAAACATTCGTCATGTTGATTCCGAGATATAAAACCCATCGATTTGTGACTTACTATTCGTTCAATCACGACCGAGGGTTTCCAGCGAGGATGAAGGCTTTTAAATTGGTGGTAGTTTATTCTCTCCCAACCTAAAAATAACTCTTCATCTAGAAAAAAAAAATCGAAAGGGTGATGGTATTGAATTTTGATGAACCCATTTCAATTAATGTGTGAATTTGAACTTAAATCTTGAATTTAATGGTGGTTAAGTATAAGTTTGAATTTATTTCTTTGTTACGGATCTGACATGAATTTGTGTATATATATTTTGTTATTGAATTGGACATAATAATGAAATTTAGTGGTTCATGATGGATGGGTCTTTTCAAAATAAGTGATTCACGATGGGAGGAGTTTGGATAAAAGAGAAGGTGTTTGTGTGCATATGTGTCATTGTCGATTTCAACATATGAAGGTGTTTGATACAGGTGAGATACAGAATAAAAAAGGAGAAAAGGAAATTCAAGAAAATAAAAATAAAAATATTCAAATAAAATGACAAATATACCCTCATGTGCTAAGCATGTGAGGTGAATTAACGGTATAAATTAACGTGTGTTAGAAGGAATGACCAAACTTGCAAGATTTTGGAACTCCAGTGACTAAACTTGCAAAAAAAAAACCATAGTGACTAAAGTTGCAAAATTTGACAAACCACAGTGACCATTCGTGTAATTAAGTCATTATAAAACCATATGTATAAGTTATATGTATAATGACGTAAAAATTAAGTTTTTTACTTGTATATAATATTATATTTTTAATCATTATTCAAATACTAGTAAAATAGCTTTTAAATTTAATAATTGTAAGTATTAATTCGTGGGTAAATTAAAAAAAAGTCTCACGTATTCACGGGTCGGGTTTTACCCGCGACGGGTAGTATATACCTGCGACCCGCCCGCGAACCGTCGGCGGGTATAAATTTTTACCCGTACCATGCCCGCGGGTAAGATTTAATGATTTTGCCCGCCCATCGCGGATCGGATACCCGCGGGTCACGGGTTTTTTCTCGCCCATTGCCATCCCTAACTTTAGGTTTCGGTCCTAAGTGGTTAAGCTGGATCAAAGCTTATTTATTTTCGGCTAGAACTTCTGTTTTAGTCAACGGTAATTTAACGACCCGTCCTAATCCATCTGGACAAATACATTACATTTGGTTACATCGCGAGGTACTTGACCTCTATATGATACATTTTACAAACACTGCATTCGTTTTTAAAAGACAAACTTTCATTACATCGAAAGTTGACGGCATGCATACCATTTCATAATATATTCAACTATAATTGACTTAGTAATAATCTTGATGAACTCAACGACTCGAATGCAACGTCTTTAGAAATATGCCATGAATGACTCCAACTAAATCTCTAAGATGAGCAAATGCATAGCGGAAGATTTCTTTCATACCTGAGAATAAACATGCTTTAAAGTGTCAACCAAAAGGTTGGTGAGTTCATAAGTTTATCGTAAACAATAAAATTCATCATTTTGATAGACCAAAAGATTCAAATACAGTACACCTATCTCGTGTACGAAACTATTTTTCATAATGCTTAGCAGAGTATGTTCGTATCCTTTTCTCCCCCTTAGGTTGCCTCGCGATTTTTAAATAATCGTGCACATATCTCGTGCACAAAACTAATACACATAACCTGTGTATAAAAATCATTCTCTCGATACATAACATTCATTTCGATTTCATTGCTCAACATGGTAACCGACCTTAACATATAATGCGCATCAATAATATCCCCAAAACAGAACATCTCGTCTGTATAAATATATAAACTTCGAAGTACTAAACACCACGCCCACTAGCTCTTCCGTCTAGTGAACATTCTGGGTGGGGGTGTTAAACCCGGTAGCTACCTTTAGGATTCGCGTGAATTAGGGCCATACCCGATTCTAATTCTTAGGTTACCAAGCAATAATAATGTCATAACCCGTCCTTAACCGTAAGAACGTGTTAGATAACGTATGATTTCATTGCGAGGTATTGACCTCTATATGCGACATTTTTAAAAGAAAAACTGCATATATTATACATTACAAACCATGATTCTTATTTTTGATACAAGCTTTGGACAAAATAAAGATGATTATCGTTTAGCGATAATCTTCGACTTACAAACTTTACAAATGATGATAACAACACGATTTCTAGCATATTTTACAACACAAGTTCTTGGATATGCAGTCTTATTTTTGACACAAATATGCGTACGCAAGATCCTGCTCAAATTCAACATAATGCAGCGGAAACTTCTAATTATCACCTGAGAATAAACATGTTTAAAACGTCAACATAAAGTTGGTGAGATATAGGTTTAGTGCCGGCAGCAATATATATATAGACCACAAGATTTCATATATAAACAGTTTAATAAAAATATTCTAAGTGGTTGAGCACTTGGTAACCATACTTCACATTTAATCACGTCGCATATTCCCTTTATTATGAAATCTTACTACACCGTACCAAGTGTAGTCACGAAACGAAGTACTGTGCAACCGTTGAATACTGGTCGTCCAGTCCGGTTGGGGTTGTCAGACCCGATAGATCTATCAACAGGATTCGCGTTTACAATACCGCTGTAAATATTAGTTACCAAGCTACAGGGAAGTATGCCAGTGGTACAACTCAACGTAGAATATATTTTTCAGTTACTTGTGTCCATAACGTAAAACATAAAATACATGTATTCTCATCCCGAAATATTTAGAGTTTAAAAGTGGGACTATATACTCACTTTCGTCTTGAAGATATGTAATTTCGACTTGGTCTCCGATTGATATCACGAACCTATCCATATATAGTTTATCAATATATTTCTATTTTAAACAATCGTCACATATATATACTTTTTATACTTTTAATAGTTTTAATAATTTCTTAGTCCGTAGTTAGCAGTCCGATGTTAGTAATTCAATTTTAATGGTTCATTTTTAGGTGTTTAATAAACCCCCAATGAAATAAATAAAAACCCCCATCGTATATGTATTGGTCGAGATTAATCTTGACCCATGGTACCGGTGTTGTCAAATGACGTGTTGCGTACATAAAGTACCGGTGTTGTCAAATGACGTGTTGCGTACAATCATGGGATCTTATGATTAATCTTCTCGTATTGTTTACGGGTGATCCTGAACCATATAAAATTAAATTATGAGTACATATATATAAAATATCATGTTATTTTAAAAAGATGTGATTTATTTAATTTTCTCCAATTATTTTCGTAGCCAAACTAGTCTTAGATATCCGATCTCGTTTTGGTCATAGTTTCTTCGTTACAACTCCGTTTTCGTTGATTCAACTTGCCACTTCCTTGGATCGAGTCCCTCTTTAAGACTATGAACTGTAAATACCTTAGTTTGTATTCGAAATCACAGGTCATAGGTCAAACTTTAGTGAAACTTATGAAGTTAATCATTTTCCATCATGTAAACAACCTTAAATGATTATTTTTCTAAAAATACTTATACTTTGAGTTAAATCATGAAATTTTTATGTGTTATCATATTCATAGTAAAAATCATTTTTCCATAAAATAAACCTCCAATTCAAAGTTTAAGATGGTTTTTAATTATCCAACCCAAAACAGCCCCCGGTTGCACTCCGACGTCGTAAAAACAGTTTTTAAGGTGTTCTTTGAAAAACCAAGTTATACCTTGTTAAATTAGCATATTTTTAAGTTATATTACAGGTCTTGAAGTATTTTAAAAGTTAAGTTATAAGAATCTATTTAGTTTGCAAACAAGTTTGAAAACATTCAAACTATGTTCTTGTTGTTAAAATTTTATACCATAAAATAAGATAGCTATACATATATGAATCGAATAAGGTTATGAACATAGTTACTACCTCAAGTTACTTGGACAAGATTGCTGTAAAAGAGGAGTAAAGACCTAGAACCAAAAGAGTGATGGAATTGGATGAAAGATTGGAAGTAAACTTGTGTTCTTGAAAGGATTCTTGAAGTGTTTTTGTAAGGTTTTTCTTATGGTGTTTAAGTGATGTTTTTATGGCTAGATCTTCATGGATACTAGCTGAATGGTTATGGAGTTTCTTAAGAGTGTGTTTTAGTTAAAGGAAATGTGTAGTAAAATGAAAATGGAATGGAGTATAAATGGTGGTGTAAAAGGTGTATAAGTTTGTAATTTTGTGAAAAAATCTTTTAATCATGTGAAATTGTCATACTAGATAACAAAAGTAGTTACCTTATACATAAGGCATTGAACAAGGGCTGGTTGGTGGTGATTTGATGTGTATATACCAATAGTAAATACATATAGAAGCTAGGTATGATACGAGTACATATACTCTAGATATACGTATAGAAAATCTTGTGAAAAATGGAATGAGAATTCAAATATAGCTATCTTTTGTGAATATACTTATATTGTTTTATGTATTTAAGTCTTTAAAAGTGATTAAATACATTACATATACGATATATGTATAAACATTATATGTTATAAGTATTTATGTCAAATAACGTTACGTATGGTTATCGTTTTGAAAACTTAAGTTAGTAGTTTCAAAATATACTTATAACTTATTGTTATTAATACAAAATGATATATTAAAACATCCTTAGATCATGTTAAATATGTATATATACATATATATACACAAACGTATAATTATCATATGTTATATAGTTCGTGATATCATCGGTCAAACTAGACGGTCAAACGTTGTGTAAAACTCATTTCAAAAACATAAGTCTCAACAATTTGGATTGCTTATCATGTTGGTAAGGTTTAATTTATGTAAATATTAATCTTATAAGTATAGAACGATCGAAAAAGTGCGGGTCATTACAGTACCTACCCGTTAAATAAATTTCGTCCCGAAATTTTAAAATTGTACCTATTTTGCGTCATCGAGAAACAAGTGTGGATACTTTTGTTTCATCTGATCCTCTCGTTCCCAAGTAAACTCGGGACCCCTTCGAGCATTCCAACGAACCTTAACGATCGGTATGTTGCTCTGCTTGAGCTGTTTAACTTCACGGTCCATGATTTCGATTGGTTCTTCGATGAATTGTAGTTTTTCGTCGACATGGATTTCTTCAAGAGGAATGGTGAGGTCTTCCTTTGCAAAACACTTCTTAAGGTTCGAGACATGAAAGGTATTATGTACTCCGGCGAGTTGTTGCAGTAACTCGAGTCGATAAGCTACCGGTCCAATGCGTTCGATGATCTTGAACGGGCCTACATATCTTGGGTTCAGTTTACCCCTTTTTCCAAAAGGTATTACACCTTTCCATGGTGACACCTTTAACATAACCATGTCACCGATCTGAAACTCTAATGGTTTCCTTCGGACATCGGCGTAGCTCTTTTGGCGACTACGGGCTGTTTTCAATCTCTCCTTGATTTGTACTATCTTTTCAGTAGTTTCATCTATGATCTCGGGACCAGTTAATTGTCGATATCCTACTTCATTCCAACAGATAGGAGATCTACACTTCCTTCCGTACAATGCTTCGAATGGCGCAGCTTTAATGCTCGCATGATAACTATTATTATACGAGAATTCTGCTAATGGTAGATATTTATCCCATCCGTTTCCAAAATCGATCACACATGCCCTGAGCATGTCTTCAAGAGTCTGAATTGTTCTTTCACTCTGCCCGTCGGTTTGCGGATGATATGCGGTACTCATATCCAAACGAGTTCCTAGTGCCTCCTGTAGTGATTGCCAGAACTTTGAGGTAAATCTACTATCACGATCAGATATAATGGAAATAGGTATTCCATGCCTTGAAACAATTTCCTTTATATACAATCGTAATAGTTTCTCCATTCTATCCGTTTCCTTTATAGGCAAGAAATGTGCAGACTTGGTGAGACGATCAACAATCACCCAAATGGTGTCGTATCCCCAGGCAGTCTTTGGTAACTTCGTGATGAAATCCATGGTAATACCATCCCATTTCCATTCTGGGATTTCTGGTTGTTGAAGTAACCCAGACAACTTCTGGTGTTCTGCTTTGACTTTGGAACAAGTTAAACACTCCCCAACATATGTTGCAATGTCTGTCTTTAAATTGGGCCACCAATAATGTGTCTTAAGATCTTGGTACATCTTTCTCACTCCAGGATGTATCGAGTATCTTGTCTTATGTGCCTCGTTCAATATCAACTTCCTTAATCCACCCAACTTCGGTACCCAAATACGATTTGCAAAATATCGAATTCCATCTTCCCATATAACGAGTTGCTTCTCATACTTCTTCATTATTTCATTTCTTATGTTTTCTTTAGTAAGTGCTTCTCGTTGAACTTCTTTGATTTGTGAGTTGAGATTCATGCGAATTTTTATGTTCATTGCTCGTACTCGAATTGGTTCTCGTTCCTTTCTGCTTAGAGCATCGGCCACCACGTTCGCCTTCCCGGGATGATAACGAATTTCACAATCATAGTCATTTATCAGCTCGACCCACCTACGTTGCCTCATGTTCAGCTGTTTCTGATCAAAAATATGTTGAAGACTTTTATGATCAGTGAACACAGTGCATTTAACCCCATACAAGTAGTGTCTCCATATCTTCAATGCAAACAATACTGCTCCCAGTTCTAAATCATGCGTCGTATAATTCCGCTCGTGAATCTTCAATTGTCGGGATGCGTATGCAATAACTTTCTTCCGTTGCATAAGAACGCAACCAAAACCTTGTCGCGAAGCGTCACAATATATTTCAAAATCATCGTTCCCTTCTGGTAACGATAAAATAGGCGCCGTAGTCAACTTCTTTTTCAGTAATTGAAATGCACTCTCCTGCTCAGAAGTCCATTCATATTTCTTCCCTTTTTGCGTTAACGCTGTCAACGGCTTAGCTATTCGGGAAAAATCTTGAATAAACCTTCTATAATAACCGGCTAAACCCAAAAATTGGCGTATCTGCGTTGGTGTCTTGGGAGTCTCCCATTTTTCAATGGCTTCAATTTTTGCTGGATCAACCTGAATTCCTTTGCTACTAACAACGTGGCCAAGAAATTGCACTTCTTTCAACCAGAAAGCACATTTAGAAAATTTAGCATATAGCTGTTCTTTTCTCAACAACTCTAATATCAACCTTAAATGCTGCTCATGCTCTTGCTCACTCTTGGAATAGATAAGAATATCATCAATGAAAACGATAACAAACTTATCTAAATATGGACTACAAACTCGATTCATGAGGTCCATGAATACAGCTGGCGCATTTGTCAACCCAAACGGCATGACCAAAAATTCGTAATGACCATAACGTGTCCGAAAAGCAGTTTTCGGAATGTCCTCTTCTTTGACACGTAATTGATGATAGCCCGACCTTAAGTCAATTTTTGAGTACACACATGATCCTTGGAGTTGATCAAATAAGTCGTCAATTCTCGGTAGTGGATACCGATTCTTGATAGTTAACTTATTTAATTCACGATAATCTATACACATCCTAAAAGATCCATCTTTCTTTTTAACAAATAGAATCGGAGCTCCCCACGGTGAAGTACTTGGTCGTATGAATCCATGATCCAGTAATTCTTTTAACTGACTCTGAAGTTCTTTTAACTCGGACGGTGCAAGTCTATATGGAGCACGAGCCACTGGTGCAGCTCCTGGTACTAAATCTATTTGAAATTCTACAGATCTAAATGGAGGTAATCCCGGCAACTTTTCCGGAAAGACTTCAGGAAAATCTCTTGCCACAGGCACGTCATTGATGCTCTTCACTTTTTCCTTTGTTTCGACTTTATTAACATGTGCTAAGATAGCATAGCACCCTTTCTTCAAGCACTTTTGAGCTTTCAAATAACTAATGAGTTTTAGCTTTGAGTTACCCTTCTCTCCATAAATCATTACTGGCATTTTATCCTTACGAGGAATGCGAATTGCCTTCTTGGCGCACACAACTTCAGCTCCTATTTTGGACATCCAGTCCATGCCGACTATTACATCAAAACTTCCTAATTCTACGGGTATCAAGTCAATTTTAAACGTTTCTCCGGCTAAATTTATTTTACAATCACGGCAAATTTTATCGGCTTTAATTAGTTTACCATTAGCTAACTCAATCATGTACTTAGCATCGAGAGGTAATGATGAACAATTCAATTTAGAGTGAAAGTCTCTACACACGTAACTTCTATCAGCGCCAGTATCAAATATAATAGATGCGGATAAGTTATTAATGGTAAACGTACCCGTAACAAGCTCCGGGTCTTCACATGCCTCTCTAGCATTAATAACAAATGCTCTCCCACGTGCAGGTCCGATATTCTTCTCTGGATTCGGGCACTGGCTCTTATAGTGACCTTGTTTTCCACACCCAAAACAAGTAATGGTAGCCAAAGCAGTTCTATTTGCATTGGTGGCAGGATTCTTGGTACCATTTGTATTTGTAACGAGAGCCCTACAATCTTCAGCAAGATGACCCTTTCGATTACATTTGTTGCATACCACATTACAGTAACCAGAGTGATGTTTGTGGCATCGGTTGCATAAAGGATTTTGTCCTTTATAACCAAAGCTTAAACCACTACCCGTACCTTGCGTGTTTTCTTGTTTCTTAAAAGATTGTTGTTGGTTACCTCGATCATAATTTCCATTCCACTTTCTTTTGTTACCTGATACCTTCACATCAGTATTGGATACTTTCTTATCCATGATGACCTGATCCATTAGCTCGTTTGCCATGGTTATAGCTTCATGAATTGTCTTAGGTTTCGATGCTGTAACATTTGCCTTGACCTTTTTGGGCAAACCATCTTTGTACATTTCAATCTTCCGTTCTTCGGTTGGAACCAATTCAGGACATAGCAAAACTAATTCCATGAATCGCTGATTGTAGTTGGTGATTTTAGTACCAACAACCTTCAGGCTTCGTAATTCATCTTCCAACTTCCTAACCTCGTTCCTTGGACAATACTCGTTGATTAACATTATTTTGAATTCTTCCCATGGGGTATCATAAGCTACATCTCCTCCCACAGCCTTCACATAATTTTTCCACCACGTGAGTGCACTATCTTGTAAAGTGCACGATGCATACTTGGTCATGTCCTTTTCAACACAACCACTGATTTTAAACACAGTCTCCATCTTTTCTATCCACCGGGTTAAACCGATCGGTCCTTCCGTTCCACTGAATGATGAGGGCTTGCAAGCTTGAAAAGTTTTGTAAGTGCACCCCACACGAGGATTTGGGTTAACTGCAGCACCTCTTGCAGCCTCGACCCATAACATTCTATCGTTCACTCGCTGATTGATGAGTTCCTGGATTTCTTGTTCCGTCATTCGGTTCAATCGCGCCATAATCTTCAATAAGAATGAAAAAAATAATTATTCACATGGAATATTATAGATGTAGTATGTATTTACAGTACATCGTAGCTTATTAATAATATGAACCAGTTATTATTATAAAAGCCTTTTCTTCTTATTAGCATTTTATAATTATATCTAGGGTAGTACCTACCCGTTAAAGTTCATACTTAATAGCTTAGTACGGAACCAATTACTACAATCTAAATAATACTTAACCATGGAAAATTATTGCATTTCACACTTCACTATTTTACATATGCTTATCTTACATCGAACATTAAGCAAACCACACTAATAATATTATACAAAACATTATATGATCCCATGGTTTAATACGGCAGCGCATCGTTTGGTCTATTTTCTAGGACGTTTAGGTTCAAAGAATCGCTTAACGCTTATCCTGGCTGTCTGCCTATATTTTGGCTGTGGGACTGAAGAACTGGATGTCGAGATAGAACGAATAGGAATAGCGGGAATAGGGGTGGTAGTGTCTAGTGGAGTTGGTGCCACATCATCCTTACTAAACTCAGGATTTGAATTTTCTAATTCATTAGCCTTTCGTTTCTTTCCTAGTTCGAACTTGTCTTTCGTAATTTCTTGTATTTCTTCCTCGGGTTCACTTTCCTCCTCGGGTTCACTTTCCGGGTTCTTTATTGTTGGTTCATCCGGAATTTGTGAGTCTTCCCCAAAGATATTATTTTCGTCATCGGATAGGTTAATGACTGAAACACCATCTGAAGATTCTGATTCGGAGTCGCTGAATGTGATAATAAGTTTTGAGCCCGACATCTATCACACAACAACTAACCCATTAGTACTACATAATATTTACATATAAATTTTAACCAACAATGATAAGCAATGGTTGTTAAATCAGATCCGGTCAAAGTCCAGACTTACTAATGTATACTAGCGACTTATCAGTTAGACACACTAATGCAAACCTGGTTCGCTAAGACCACCGCTCTGATACCACATGTCATAACCCGTCCTTAACCGTAAGAACGTGTTAGATAACGTATGATTTCATTGCGAGGTATTGACCTCTATATGCGACATTTTTAAAAGAAAAACTGCATATATTATACATTACAAACCATGATTCTTATTTTTGATACAAGCTTTGGACAAAATAAAGATGATTATCGTTTAGCGATAATCTTCGACTTACAAACTTTACAAATGATGATAACAACACGATTTCTAGCATATTTTACAACACAAGTTCTTGGATATGCAGTCTTATTTTTGACACAAATATGCGTACGCAAGATCCTGCTCAAATTCAACATAATGCAGCGGAAACTTCTAATTATCACCTGAGAATAAACATGTTTAAAACGTCAACATAAAGTTGGTGAGATATAGGTTTAGTGCCGGCAGCAATATATATATAGACCACAAGATTTCATATATAAACAGTTTAATAAAAATATTCTAAGTGGTTGAGCACTTGGTAACCATACTTCACATTTAATCACGTCGCATATTCCCTTTATTATGAAATCTTACTACACCGTACCAAGTGTAGTCACGAAACGAAGTACTGTGCAACCGTTGAATACTGGTCGTCCAGTCCGGTTGGGGTTGTCAGACCCGATAGATCTATCAACAGGATTCGCGTTTACAATACCGCTGTAAATATTAGTTACCAAGCTACAGGGAAGTATGCCAGTGGTACAACTCAACGTAGAATATATTTTTCAGTTACTTGTGTCCATAACGTAAAACATAAAATACATGTATTCTCATCCCGAAATATTTAGAGTTTAAAAGTGGGACTATATACTCACTTTCGTCTTGAAGATATGTAATTTCGACTTGGTCTCCGATTGATATCACGAACCTATCCATATATAGTTTATCAATATATTTCTATTTTAAACAATCGTCACATATATATACTTTTTATACTTTTAATAGTTTTAATAATTTCTTAGTCCGTAGTTAGCAGTCCGATGTTAGTAATTCAATTTTAATGGTTCATTTTTAGGTGTTTAATAAACCCCCAATGAAATAAATAAAAACCCCCATCGTATATGTATTGGTCGAGATTAATCTTGACCCATGGTACCGGTGTTGTCAAATGACGTGTTGCGTACATAAAGTACCGGTGTTGTCAAATGACGTGTTGCGTACAATCATGGGATCTTATGATTAATCTTCTCGTATTGTTTACGGGTGATCCTGAACCATATAAAATTAAATTATGAGTACATATATATAAAATATCATGTTATTTTAAAAAGATGTGATTTATTTAATTTTCTCCAATTATTTTCGTAGCCAAACTAGTCTTAGATATCCGATCTCGTTTTGGTCATAGTTTCTTCGTTACAACTCCGTTTTCGTTGATTCAACTTGCCACTTCCTTGGATCGAGTCCCTCTTTAAGACTATGAACTGTAAATACCTTAGTTTGTATTCGAAATCACAGGTCATAGGTCAAACTTTAGTGAAACTTATGAAGTTAATCATTTTCCATCATGTAAACAACCTTAAATGATTATTTTTCTAAAAATACTTATACTTTGAGTTAAATCATGAAATTTTTATGTGTTATCATATTCATAGTAAAAATCATTTTTCCATAAAATAAACCTCCAATTCAAAGTTTAAGATGGTTTTTAATTATCCAACCCAAAACAGCCCCCGGTTGCACTCCGACGTCGTAAAAACAGTTTTTAAGGTGTTCTTTGAAAAACCAAGTTATACCTTGTTAAATTAGCATATTTTTAAGTTATATTACAGGTCTTGAAGTATTTTAAAAGTTAAGTTATAAGAATCTATTTAGTTTGCAAACAAGTTTGAAAACATTCAAACTATGTTCTTGTTGTTAAAATTTTATACCATAAAATAAGATAGCTATACATATATGAATCGAATAAGGTTATGAACATAGTTACTACCTCAAGTTACTTGGACAAGATTGCTGTAAAAGAGGAGTAAAGACCTAGAACCAAAAGAGTGATGGAATTGGATGAAAGATTGGAAGTAAACTTGTGTTCTTGAAAGGATTCTTGAAGTGTTTTTGTAAGGTTTTTCTTATGGTGTTTAAGTGATGTTTTTATGGCTAGATCTTCATGGATACTAGCTGAATGGTTATGGAGTTTCTTAAGAGTGTGTTTTAGTTAAAGGAAATGTGTAGTAAAATGAAAATGGAATGGAGTATAAATGGTGGTGTAAAAGGTGTATAAGTTTGTAATTTTGTGAAAAAATCTTTTAATCATGTGAAATTGTCATACTAGATAACAAAAGTAGTTACCTTATACATAAGGCATTGAACAAGGGCTGGTTGGTGGTGATTTGATGTGTATATACCAATAGTAAATACGTATAGAAGCTAGGTATGATACGAGTACATATACTCTAGATATACGTATAGAAAATCTTGTGAAAAATGGAATGAGAATTCAAATATAGCTATCTTTTGTGAATATACTTATATTGTTTTATGTATTTAAGTCTTTAAAAGTGATTAAATACATTACATATACGATATATGTATAAACATTATATGTTATAAGTATTTATGTCAAATAACGTTACGTATGGTTATCGTTTTGAAAACTTAAGTTAGTAGTTTCAAAATATACTTATAACTTATTGTTATTAATACAAAATGATATATTAAAACATCCTTAGATCATGTTAAATATGTATATATACATATATATATACAAAAACGTATAATTATCATATGTTATATAGTTCGTGATATCATCGGTCAAACTAGACGGTCAAACGTTGTGTAAAACTCATTTCAAAAACATAAGTCTCAACAATTTGGATTGCTTATCATGTTGGTAAGGTTTAATTTATGTAAATATTAATCTTATAAGTATAGAACGATCGAAAAAGTGCGGGTCATTACAAATAATCAGGGGAAAATATATTCATCAATTGGTGGCAATTATCATGTCCACATAATTCAATAATAATCCACAGAACTTCTGTCTGTATAATAATTCATTCGAGGAATGTTTTGCTTGTGTCTATCTCGTCAAACATTTATAATAGCATTTCATGTATTCGCAATTCAAAATATATTTCAAAAGCATTTAATAAAGCAGTTATAAAAACAGCGCATGTATTCTCAGTCCCAAAAATGTAAAGAGTAAAAGGGAGCAAATGAACTCACTATCCAATATTTTGTAGTAAAAATATTCATACGACGAAACTGAACAATGCAGGGTTGGCCTCGGATTCACGAACCTATATCATTTGTATATCTATAAATAAATATAATGGAATTTACATTCATTCATTTATTAATATATATTACTTATATATTTGTAGTTATATAGAATTTATACTAGATTTTATTTAAAAACGTATACTTATATTACATCTTAGATTATATGTTATATATATATATATATATATATATATATATATATATATATATATATATATATATATATATATATATTTATTTATTTTTATGTATTTTTAAAATGATTAATATCTATATATTTATTTATATTATCATGTCTATATATATATTTCGTATTATATTTAAAATCAATAGTTTGTTATATGTAAGTATTTATATATAAAAAAATGTTAAAATGTTTGGTATATATTTATATGAAATATTAATATAATTATAGCATACGTAATAAATATATTTTTATATACAAAATATTTAGCTATTAAAAAAATGATAGTTTTGATAATACTGACTCTTTTAATAATAACAATAACTTAATAACAATAACTTTATTAATAATGTTAACATTAATAACAAAAATGATAATGGTAATAATAATAGTAGTAGTTATGTTAATAATAATAATAATTATAATAATAATAATAATAATAATAATAATAATAATAATAATAATAATAATAATAATAATAATAATAATAATAATAATAATAATAATAATAATAATAATAATCATAATAATAATAATAATCATAATCATAATAATGGTAATAATTCTAAAATGATAAGATTACTACTAATAATAATATGATTAATACTTATAACAATAATAATGATAATAATTATAATACTTATACATACAGTAGTAATAATAATGATTTTTACACTAATAATAACATAATAATAACAATAATAATAATAATAATAATAATAATAATAATACCTGTAATAATAATAATAATAATAATAATAATAATAATAATAATAATAATAATGATGATGATAATAATAATAATAATAAAATTTGGTGTTGAGATCTACCTCATAAAGCTTGTAAAAAAAATGTCCCGACCCGGACTCGAACCCGAGACCCCCGGTTAAACCAAACACACTGAACCATCTATCTGCCGTCTGCTTTTCTTATTTATAATACTCCCAAAATAAATATAACTCGTATTTAGTTGTTTTCTATTTTCTTCTCCATCTTCTTCAAAATTACAGTTGACTAGTGATTCAAACGAAAAATCATAACAAATTCTTTACATAGTAAAATTTAATCAGAAACGTTTCTCAGATTGTGATTTCGTTAATTTAAAACAGGAAAATAAGAAGAAAAAAAACGAGCTGTGACAGAAAAATGTTCACGATGACAACTCAAACATTGCTTTTGAAATTCACACGGTTTTAGCTCATTATCTCAACATGAAAAAGGTTGTAAATGACTCATAGAAACTTTCTGTACACTTAATTTAACTTAAAACATAAAAACAGTGTCGAATTTTGTGATGAACACACCGGTTGACTTTTTAGAAATTAAGTTTGACTCGACAATTCAAACTTGATAGATAAAATTAGACCTTGAGAATTTACAGATAGTTTAAACGAAGGTTTTCTAATCTAACTGCATTTATACATTTTAAATTTTCTTTTGAAATCGAGCTTTTTGATAATTGAAGTAAGAACAGAGTTTACATAAATAGTTTGATATATTTTTGGTTTTTAATGCCATGAATTGCAGAAGAATGTATATGTAATGTGATGCTTAATAATTACTACAGCATTAGGAATCGTTTGTTTTTGTTTTATAGCTCAGATTGTGTCGACAATCACAAATTCGATCGGTACAACAGAAATAATAAAAAAATATAAAGGTGGAACGTAATTGAATATCAATTGGTATGTTTGATATTGATGTGTAACGAATTGAAGATAGAAACAAAAATTAACACAGTTTGATTGCAACAAGGAACTGAATTGTACCATTTTCTTGATTTATAAATTATATAATAAATACTAATAATTAATAAATGTATTAGTAATAATAAAAATTATATTAATAACAATAAATAAATAATAATAATACAAATAATAATAAAATTGATAATAATCATATTATTAATGTTCAAAATAATAAAATGTATTATTTTTTAATAATCACAATTATAATAATGATAATAATAATAATTTATAAAAATAAAAATTCTTTAATAAAAATGGTAATAATAATAATTAATAATATTACTAATATTAATCATATAACCAAAATTATAACTTTACTTCTAGTTATAATAATAATGATATTTACAAATCAAATGTAATAATTTCAGTATTATAATTTTAATAATATTGGTATTAATATTATTAATAATAATAATGAGTGTAATAATAATCATATAATAATTATAATTAAACTTGTAATTACATTTAATATATTTATATTACAATTTATATCATATATTATATGAATACATCTGTTGGATATTTAATATTCATATATTTTATAAATATTTCAATATAATAGTTATTAATAGAAATCTTTTATATTTGTAACTACATAGATTTATAATAATATCATATATCTATTTATATATTTATTTTAATAACAACTTAATTATTTTGTTTATTATCTTACATTTTTAATTCTAATTTATTAAAGGGTATTTTATTAATTCCAAATATATATATATATATATATATATATATATATATATATATATATATATATATATATTCCTACACTTATTTTTATATATATCTATATGTATATATTTATTTATAATATTTGTTCGTGAATTGTCAAAAATTGGTCGAGGTTAAATGATTACATGAATACAGTTCAAAATGTCTGAGATTTAACTTAACAGACTTTGCTTATCACGTCGAAATAATATCAAGTTAAAGTTTAAATTTGGTCGGAAATTTCTGGGTCGTCACAGTACCTACCCGTTAAAGAAATTTCGTCCCGAAATTTGATCGAGGTTGCCATAGCTAACAATAAAAATGTTTTCATGGCTAATATGAGTTGATAAATAGAGTTTTATCACCAGTGAGTAGTATGGATAAAACAATTCATTTATGTGAAGAGTACGAGTGAAGCTATCACAAAAGAGTGAAATGAGTAAATGCAGGTTTGTCTTAACCGGTAACGTAGTCACAGTTGATTTACGTGATTCAATGAATTAAAGAAGATCTTCGAAATCTATAAGATTTGATTCTTCAACGAATAAGGAAATTAAGATCTCTATAATTAAATACGATGATCTGCCTCGATTACTCTGTCTGATATTCCCATTATAAATTAAACTTTTTCCGTTCCATTATTTTCACCATTCCTATACTTCCTTTCTTAGTTCATACATCCAAAAGATTGTGAAGATGCTTAATCCTGTTCTAATCCTTGATATTTTTATAATTATCATTTCTGTCATCCTTCTTTTCAATTTTCCACCAGAAAAATCTGCTTACTTCTACTATTACCTTGGGGTGATACTATTCTTAATTATACCATGTGTTTATATTTCTATCCGTATTAACATCCACGGTTTGTAACCTCCGTGTTGTTATTGGGCTTTTTATATTTTCTCTTATATTTTGGAGCTCTTTGCCTTTTTATTATCTTCTCGACCTCTAGTAAAGCGAGTAACGGTCCAGAATTCGTAAGTATGGAGTTTCGAATGAACTTAATGTTCTAAACAAGAAAGAACGTAATAGCTCGATTTGATTTGTCAAATTACCAGAATCACTGAGAATAGAACTATCAAGAATATATTTTCTTGATATGTTCAGAAGTTAAGCAGAATGAAAGAGTTATGTAACATTGCACGTGATGACGTTATGATCTGTGAATCATCACGTCCCATTAGAAACTCAGCATGACTTACTTTAATATAATCACGTTGATCAAGTGTTATTATATTATACTAACTCATGCTTCAGTTCCCAACACTACTTCAAAAATATTCATATTTTAAATTCGAATTTTTCAGAATTTAGAAACTAAAGCAGTTTTCTTTCTGATGTAACACTGATAGCGTGAAGAGATCAATGATTTCAGATAAGGATAGTTATGAAACTATCTTCAGAAATATCGCGGATATTTATAATGAAAGATACGATGATATCATAGAATTTCTAATATCGATGGATGATGAAGAAGATTTTGTCCGTAAAGGTTTAGAGTAAGGAGCAAGGTATTCGCTAAAGACTTCAGTAGACACTGAATCATTTGGATTCTTTAAAGGCAGGTTTAGTTCTTTGTGTTTTGTCCATATCCTCCTTTATGGTTTGCTCACTCCGTTTTTCAGTTCCAACTTTTCTGAGCTTTGCCAACATACTATTCTTCATCATCAACTTTTAACTGTTAAGGTAGTTTACAGTTTTCGCTGCTTCATCAGTATTTTCAAAAATTCAGAGTATTGATTCGCAGACTGGGTGCTTTTCAGAATTTTAGAATGAAAGTTCATAATTCTAAGAGATAAATGTTATATGTATATATATAACTGTTGATGTAGACATGCTGCGAGATTTTAAAATACTGATTGCTAATTCCCGGTAATTGATATGGCAATTCTAGTTAAAAGATGCGGATGAATATATGATAGGGTTTTAATGAATAACTATAGTGATTTTTCGGAAAGACTTATGCCACAGAGTAGTGGAGTTGTTGGTACGTTTACTGCTAATGTGATGGGGTATAAAAGGTTCCCCGTTAACGATGACGAAAGGGCAAACGTATATATCAAGGTTATAATAAGGCAAATCCGAATGAAAGTCGAAGTTGATTTGCTGAAGCTGTGACAAAATTGGCTAATTTGGAGAGGGATTGCAAAGTTATTTTCGGTAATAACAATGCCAAAGGAGTTAGCACAGATACGTGTTAAATGTTTACTCAGGTCCCGAGTGTTTTCAGGTGTATAACTATATGCATAAATCTTTCCTTCCATAGATGAAGTGCGGTTGGTTCATCCTCTCGATTGAGGTGTTTTCAAGAATCGTGAAAGATTTGAACGCAGATGGTAATCGTCAAGATACAAATGAGGTTTAAAATGAAATCAAGTGGCAAACTTAAAGAATTGTTTAGTTTCATATGTTATAACCAATATTTTAATTCATTTTAATTGTCCAATATTGGTAGTCCACAGTTAGCAGTCCACAATTAGTAATTCAATAATTTAGATATAGTTTAATATATAATATTCGAATTAATTAATACATATCGTGACCCATTGTATACATGTCTCAGACTCGATCACAACTTAAAGTATATATATTATTGTAGAATCAACCTCAACCCTGTATAGCTAACTCGATCATTACTGCATATAGAGTGTCTATGGTTATTCCAAATAATATATATAGATGACGTCGATATGATATGTCAAAACTTTGTATACGTGTCCCGATATTTAAATGCGTAAGTAACAGTATTTAAATGAAGATAAATAAAGTGCGTAAAATAAATAACATAAATTAAATGACGATAAATAAAATTGCGAGAATTAAAATTGCGATAATTAAATGTAATAAGGAATTATCAGTTAGCTAGGAAAAATTAGCTAGGATTTTGTTATCGTGGATTCTTAACAAAATTTCTCATAGATAATTTGTTTGTTTCTAACAAATTTTATTTTGTCAAATGTTTTCTTCATTATGCCACTTGTTGGATTCTGATAGGTCAAAATCCAATTATGAAATTGGAAGAAAAAGGTTATTCTGCGGTGAACGGATACGTATATTTGTGGATGTAAGTAGGATAACAAATGACCGTTGAATCAGATTGAAAGAATATACAATGTAACTTATTAATGTGAAACTAAATATTCCTCGGGTATTACCTACCCGTTAAAATATTTTCACCATTAACTGTTTGTACAAAAGAATTTTTTATTACAATCTTTATGAAAACATATATACATATATATTTTCTTCAGATGTAATCATAGATTTAATGAGTTAATATAATATTAATCTCATTTGCTTTTCGGTTTGAGCTAGAATAAGAAATCTCTAAAACTTTTAGAAACCACATATTCTTCGCAGAATATTTATTCAATGAAGTTATGGATCAATACTTCATCGTTCATTGTTGTTGGTTCTCCTTGGTATCTATGGTGCGTATGATGTTGATGTTCGTGGGACAGATTGTGAAATTGAGGGTTGCGGTGCGGATGTGGTTGTTGTGGATGGTGGTACTGGTTATGCTGCTGGTGCTGCTGATGCTCGTATATATTGCACCATATTCTCCAGAGTCACTATTCGAGCGCGAAGCTCGTTGACTTCTTCTACTATACCAGTATGATTGTCGGTTCGGACAAGCGGACGAATAAGATTCAGAATTTGGGATAGTATATAATTATGACGAGATACTCTAGAAATGAGAGAGAAAATGGTATTACGAACAGGTTCGCCGGTAAGTGCTTCAGGTTCTTCGCCAAGAGGGGAATGTGGTGGATGGAAGGGATCGCCTTCTTCTTGTCTCCAATGATTTAATAGACTACGAACCCATCAGATGAATTGGGGATGGCTGATTGGTTGATTCATTCTGGTGATGCTGCTTTCGGAGCTTAGATGAGCATCCATGTTGGAATAGCTGTCGAATTTCGATAAACTTGAACTAGTGGCGAGTTCCATTCCGTACGATTAAACAAAGAATTTTCGATATGAAATGATTTCCAGCTATCGGATGGTATTCTATTTACATAGAATATCTATATATATAACAAAAGATTTCATAGATTACGGAGGAATTTACGGAAGCTGTCAAGCAAAGTCTACAGTAACAGATACGCTAAGATATGAATTATCAGATACGCTAAGATATGAATTTTGTCTATACACTATTCATGCAGTCAATGCAGTAAAATGTGTCTAGACTAAAAATGATAAGCAAGTAATTTCCTAAGGATGATAAGTAGGTAATTTTCGACACGAAATGATAAGAAAAACTTTTGAAATGCAGACACGGTCGAAGTCCAGACTCACTAATGCATCTAAACAACTATCAGTTAGACACACTAATGCAAGACCTGGTTCGCTATGACCACCGCTCTGATACCAACTTTAACGACATGTCCTAATCCATCTGGACGAATACATTACATTTGGTTACATCGTGAGGTACTTGACCTCTATATGATACATTTTACAAACATTGCATTCGTTTTTAAAAGACAAACTTTCATTACATCGAAAGTTGACGGCATGCATACCATTTCATAATATATTCAACTATAATTGACTTAGTAATAATCTTGATGAACTCAACGACTCGAATGCAACGTCTTTTAAAATATGCCATGAATGACTCCAACTAAATCTCTAAGATGAGCAAATGCACAGCGGAAGATTTCTTTAATACCTGAGAATAAACATGCTTTAAAGTGTCAACGAAAAGGTTGGTGAGTTCATAAGTTTATCGTAAACAATAAAATTTATCATTTTGATAGACCACAAGATTCGAATACAGTACACATATCTCGTGTATGAAACCATTTTTCATAATGCTTAGCAGAGTAGGTTCGTATCCTTTTCTCCCCATTAGGTTACCTCGCGATTTTTAAATAATCGTGCACATATCTCGTGCACAAAACTAATACACATAACATGTGTATAAAAATCATTCTCTCGATACATAACATTCATTTCGATTTCATTGCTCAACATGGTAACCGACCTTGACATATAATGTGCATCAATAATATCCCCAAAACAGAACATCTCGTCTGTATAAATATATAAACTTCGAAGTACTAAACACCACGCCCACTAGCTCTTCCGTCTAGTGAACATTCTGGGTGAGGGTGTTAAACCCGGTAGCTACCTTTAGGATTCGCTTGAATTAGGGCCATACCTGATTCTAATTCTTAGGTTACCAAGCAATAATAATTAGGGGAAAATATATTCATCAATTGGTGGCAATTATCATGTCCACATAATTCAATAATAATCCACAGAACTTCTGTCTGTATAATAATTCATTCTAGGAATGTTTTGCTTGTGTCTATCTCATCAAACATTTATAATAGCATTTCATGTATTCGCAGATCAAAATATATTTTAAAAGCATTTAATAAAGCAATTATAAAAACAGCGCATGTACTCTCAGTCCCAAAAATGTAAAGAGTAAAAGGGAGCAAATGAACTCACTATCCAATATTTTGTAGTAAAAATATTCATAAAACGAAACTGAATAATGCAGGGTTGGCCTCGGATTCACGAACCTATATCATTTGTATATCTCTTAATAAGTATAATGGAATTTACATTCATTCATTTATTAATATATATATTACTTATATATTTGTAGTTATATAGAATTTATACTAGATTTTATTTAAAAACGTATACTTATATTACATCTTAGATTATATGTTATATATATATTTATTTGTATGTATTTTTAAAATGATTAATATCTATACATTTAGTTATATTATCATGTCTATATATATATTCCGTATTATATTTAAAATCAATAGTTTGTTATATGTAAGTATTTATATATATATATATATATATATATATATATATATATATATATATATATATATATATATATATATATATATATATATATATATAATGTTAAAATGTTTGGTATATATTTATATGAAATATTAATATAATTATAGCATACGTAATAAATATATTTTTATATACAAAATATTTATCTATTAAAAAAATGATAGTTTTGATAATACTGACTCTTTTAATAATAACAATAACTTAATAACAATAACTTTATTAATAATGTTAACATTAATAACAAAAATGATAATGGTAATAATAATAATAATAATAATAGTAGTTATGTTAATAATAATAATAATAATAATAATAATAATCATAATCATAATAATGGTAATAATACTAAAATGATAAGATTACTACTAATAATAATATGATTAATACTTATAACAATAATAATGATAATAATTATAATACTTATACATATAGTAGTAATAATAATAATTTTTACACTAATAATAACATAACAATAACAATAATAATAATAATAATAATACTTGTAATAATAATAATAATAATAATAATAATAATAATAATAATAATAATAATAATAATAATAATAATAATAATGATAATAAAAAATAATAAAATTTGGTTTTGAGATCTACCTCATAAAGCTTGTAACAAAAATGTCCAGACCCGAACTCGAACCTGAGACCCCCGGTTAAACCAAACACACTGAACCATCTATCTGCCGTCTGCTTTTCTTATTTATAATACTCCCAACATTTAATATAACTCGTATTTAGTTGTTTTCTATTTTCTTCTCCATCTTCTTCAAAATTACAGTCGACCAGTGATTCAAACGAAAAATCATAACAAATTCTTTACATAGTGAAATTTAATCAGAAATGTTTCTCAGAGAGTGATTTCCTTAATTTTAAACAGGAACATAAGAAGAAGAAAAAAACGAGCTGTGACAGAAAAATGTTCACGATGACAACTCAAACATTGCTTTTGAAATTCACACGGTTTTAGCTCATTATCTCAACATGAAAAAGGTTGTAAATGACTCATATAAACTTTTTGTACACTTAATTTAACTTAAAACATAATAACAGTGTCGAATTTTGTGATGAACACACCGGTTGACTTTTTAGAAATTAAGTTTGACTCGACAATTCAAACTTGATAAATAAAATTAGACCTTGAGAATTTACAGATAGTTTAAACGAAGGTTTTCTAATCTAACTGCATTTATACATTTTAAATTTTCTTTTGAAATCGAGCTTTTTAATAATTGAAGTAAGAACAGAGTTTACAGAAACAATTTGATATGTTTTTGGTTTTTAATGCCATGAATTGCAGAAGAATGTATATGTAATGTGATGCTTAATAATTACTACAGCATTAGGAATCGTTTGTTTTTGTTTTATAGCTCAGATTGTGTCGACAATCACAAATTCGATCGGTACAACAGAAATAATAAAAAAATATAAAGGTGGAACGTAATTGAATATCAATTGGTATGTTTGATATTGATGTGTAACGAATTGAAGATAAAAACAAAAATTAACACAGTTCGATTGCAACAAGGAACTGAATTGTACCATTTTCTTGATTTATAAATTATATAATAAATACTAATAATTAATAAATGTATTAGTAATAATAATAATTATATTATTAATAATAAATAAATAATAATAATACAAATAATAATAAAATTGATAATAATCATATTATTAATGTTCAAAATAATAAAATGTATTTTTTTAATAATCACAATTATAATAATGATAATAATAATAATAATTTATAAAAATAAAAATTCTTTAATAAAAATGGTAATAATAATAATTAATAATATTACTAATATTAATCATATAACCAAAATTATAACTTTACTTCTAGTTATAATAATAATGATATTTACAAATCAAATGTAACAATTTTAGTATTATATTTTTAATAATATTGGTATTAATATTAATAATAATAATAATGAGTGTAATAATAATCATATAATAATTATACTTAAACTTGTAATTACATTTAATATATTTATATTACAATTTATATCATATATTATATGAATACATCTATTAGATATTTAATATTTATATATTTTATAAATACTTCAATATAATAGTTATTAATAGAAATCTTTTATATCTGTAACTATATAGATTTATAATAATATCATATATCTATTTATATATTTATTTTAATAACCACTTAATTATTTTGTTTATTATCTTACATTTTTAATTCTAATTTATTAAAGGGTATTTTATTAATTCCATATATATATATATATATATATATATATATATATATATATATTCCTATACTTATTTTTATATATATCTATATGTATATATTTATTTATAATATTTGTTCGTGAATCGTCGAAAATTGGTCGAGGTTAAATGATTACATGAATACAGTTCAAAATATCTGAGATTTAACTTAACAGACTTTGCTTATCGCGTCAGAATAATATAAAGTTAAAGTTTAAATTTGGTCGGAAATTTTCGGGTCGTCACAGGTAACCCGACTCGAGAATTCTCCATTAAAAGGGGTCTACGTCAAGGAGATCCTCTAAGCCCGTTCTTATTCATCATAGTTATGGAAGGCCTTCATATTACTTTTCAACGAGTTATGGATATAGATTTTTTTCGTGGCATCAAGTTGGTAATCCTTGTTTACGTTTATCTCATTTTTTTTATGCCAATGATGTTATCATTTTTTCAGATTGGAGCAGACAGCAGTTCGATAATATTTTATGTTTACTTCATGCTTTCCATATGGTTTCCGGATTGAAAATTAACGTGTCAAAATCCCATATTTTTGGCATGGGAGTTTGTGATGCGGAGATAGATGTTTTCGCTAATGATTCAGGGTGCCTAAGGGGGTCTTTTCCAACGACCTATTTGGGTGTCCCAATTGGGTCCAATATGAAACGTAAGTCAAGTTGGTCTACTTTAATTGATAAATTTCATTCAAAAATGGCTCCTTGGAAAGTTAATTTATTATCGTCCGGGGGCTGTCTTACGTTGATCAAATCGGTTATGGGAAGCCTTGGCATTTATTGGATGTCTATTTTTAAGTGTCCCGATTCTATCCTCAAACATCTCGAATCAATTAGATCTCAATTTTTCTGGGGTAGTAGTAATAATAATAAAAAAATGGCATGGGCTAAATGGAGTTTGATTCTTGCTTCATTCGAAAAAGGAGGCCTTAATATTGGGAGTTTGAAGGCGTTCAATCTTGCCATGTTATACAAGTGGCGTTGGAGATATTTAATGAAACCGAATGACTTATGGGTTTCTCTTGTTAAGTCCATACACGGTAATGTTTTTGAAAATACTCTCGATAAGAGTTTATGGTCTTCTATTGTAGAAAATTGTTCCAAAACTATTGCCGACAAGTTACTCCCGGGCGACGTTCTCAAGATGTAAGTGGGTAACGGTCGGAACATTAGTTTTTGGCACGATGTTTGGACGGACCATGACACTCTTGCTAATCGTTTTAATCGCCTTTATCATTTGGAGCTCAATAAACATCACACGATTGCTGATAAACTTGTTACAGGGTCGTGGGTTTGGTCTTGGAATCGTTCGAAATTGACGGGCAGAACTACCACTTCGTTTATGTCCATTCAAAACGAGGTTCTAAATGTCCGGTTATCAGATGCCGAGGACTTCTGGTCCTGTTCGATCACATCATACAACATTTAATCTGTGAAGGGCGCGAGGTTTTACATGGACCGGGTTATCTTACCTTCTTCCTCTTTATCGACGAGTTGGACCAAAATTATACCTAAGAAGGTAAACATTTTTATGTGGCGTTTTATACACGATTATCTTCCTATTCTTTGAAATCTCTCCATAAGGGGATTAGATATTAATACCATTGTTTGTCCCGTATGCAATAATGGTGTTGAAGATCGCTTCCATTTATTCTTCAGGTGTTCGTTTTCTATTGACGTTTGGCGCAAAATAAAGTTATGGACCGATTGTAACATGCCATCTTTTAATTCTTGGGAAGCCTTTAAAGGTTGGATCGAGGATGCGAATTTGGCTACCAATTCAAAAATCAGACTTGAGGTTATTGTAGCTATGCTTCTATGGGCTTTATGGCGTTTTCGGAACGGGATTGTTTTTAACGAACATTTTTGTAATCGTGCTAGTATAGTTGATGTGATTTTTTTTTATTCGTTTAGATGGATTAAAAATAGAGGTCATAGAGTTTCTAATTGGAACTCATGGCGTCTATTCCCGTTGTAATTTCTCCTTTAGCATCTTGCTAAGGAGCGTTTCTTATATATAAATCATTCTTTGGCCATTAAAAAAATGATACAGTACAACGCGTCTATCTGTATGCCCATTATGGAGTAAAAAGAAGCGATTATAAACGTAATACGTGATCAAGAATCTTTTATTAGATATACATGATCAACAATCTTTTATTAAATACTGTATATAAGTAAAAATTTACCTCTGCTTAAAAAAATCCAGTGATGATGGCATACATGTCATTTTAGTTTGAAAAATCGTTTCCATCTACAACATGTTGAGTTCCATCACCATTCAGGAAGACATCCACCGAAAAAATGATGTTGATCGTTTATAAGATCAATCACATTTACACTTTTTACTCACTCTTTGTAGTATTAGAGTTATTTTCATTTTTATTTTGATTTAATTTTGATCGTAACATTTATGAATAACAAAACACGTACTGTACGTACAATAATATATACAAGATAGGCCGCAACAATGTAACAATAAATTTCATAAACCCAAAACCATAAACTCAAGATTTATGGTTTAGATTGAGTTTTTAACACGGGCGGTTTAAAATTGAGGGTTTAGAGTTTTAGGTTTAGTCCCCAATCCAAAACACTAAACCCTAAACCCTAAACTCTAAATCGGGCTAAATTTTGAAGGAAAAAAACTTCACATAAGATGAAAAATAAACGCTCGAAGAATAACACTCATCACGATGAATGTTATCAAGAATAATATTTATCGATGAATGTTATTATTTAAATGTTTTCTGGTCAAAATAATAAAATTTATCACAAAGTGTCTTTTTTTAAATGTTCATATTTTCACTTAATCTTAATAATTGTGACAAATTTAAAAAAAAAATTACTTTTTCCTTTCCCCCACATAGTCACTTATATATATATATATATATATATATATATATATATATATATATATATATATATATATATATATATATATAAATTGAAGAGAACTCTATTAAAAAATAAAGACACGTACAAGACACACACGAACCACCGAAACACACCAAAACAAAACAAACTCCAAAGGCCGCACCAAAAGTAAAATAGAATGTGGGAATATATTAACACACGGCCCAATTCCAAACCTTCTAAATCGCAAACGGCTAACGACAAACTATAATCGCAACCATGCAGGCTTGCCTGAGTGGCCATCGATTTACCAAATAAAGCACACGACTCGGGTTCAATTCCTAGCTATGCCAAATAGTTCAAAAAGGGATGTGACTAGACCGCATAATGCACAATTCACCCGGTACTAGGTCTCGCACTCGGATGACTTGATTACCCGAGGTTTTACCTTCTATGGCGGAGTCAATGTGCTCATTCATAGAATGATTTTCTCTTGCTTACCTAATAGAAAAAACTATAAACGCACCTTCTTAAAAACAAAAAACGCATCTAATTACAAGACTCAAATACCTATGACATTAGACTTAGCCAATTAGTTAATACGAGCCTTTCTATCTTAGCTCTAACTTTTCTCAGTTTGGAACTGTGACGACCCGGAAATTTCCGACCAAATTTAAACTTAATCTGATTATGATTCCGACACGATAAGCAAAGTCTGTAAAGTTGAGTCTCAAAATCTTTGAAATAGTTTACATGAATTCATTTACCCTCTACTGTGCCCGATGATTCACGAACAATTGTTTGTAAATAAATATGTATATGTATGTATATATATATATATATATATATATATATATATATATATATATATATATATATATATATATATATATATATATATATATATGATTCTTAAACATAATTAATATTATATGTATATTGTAATACGTATATAAAATGAATAAATATTAAATATTGAATATATGTTATTATATATCACATAGTTAAAAATATGTAATTGTAATATATTAATTTGAAATTATAAGTTAAAATAAATGGTATAGTAATATTATTATTTTCAATATTAACATCAAAGTTAGTACTATAAATATAATATACGAATATGAAACTTGATATATATAAATTGATATATTATTATTATTACTAATAATATTATTATCATTAATAATATAAATAGTTATTATAATTAATATAGTATTATGAGTGTTATCATTAATCATTATCATTTTTAATTATCATCATTATTGGTATTATTTTTAGTATTATTTTTATAAATATTATTATTATCAGAAATTATATATTCTTTATACATTTATATTATTATTATTAGTATTATAAATTATTATTATCATTATTATTATAGTTATTAGAAAATAACACAATTTATTATCTTAAATAATATTACTATTAGGATCATTAGTATTATTATGATTAATAATATAATAAAAATAATAATAATAATAATAATAATAATAATAATTATTATTATTATTATTATTATTATTATTATTATTACTATTATTATTATTACACTTATTTATTTAATAATAATTATTATATTATAAACGTATTTATATCAAAAAGAGAATCATAATCAGTTTCAAGTTGCAATCAATCTGTTTGTGATTTTGATTCTGTCTCTAAAACTAGTACAAATCACGAATTTAAAATTTCAGTACCATCCAAAATCAGTTGAGAGTCATTTTCTACTTTTTTTTAAACTCTTCTGATGGAATCGAATATTTATGTCGACCCTCAATCTATATTTAACAAGGGAATTGATCAGTGTTATGGGTAAAACAAAATTGGATATTTTTGCTTATTTTAGCTACGTGAAACTTTGTAACAAACCTATACTAACCATAACTTAACTAACTTATATTGTATTATACATGTATTATAACATATATTATGTAATCTTGATAGACCATAGACACGTATAGAATGTTTTGACATATCATATCGACGTCATCTATATATATTATTTGGAACAACCATAGACACTCTATATGCTGTAATGTTCGAGCTAGCTATACAGGGTTGAGGTTGATTCCAAAATAATATATATACCTTGAGTTGTGATCGAGTATGAGACTTGTATACACTGGGTCGTGGATTGATTCGAGATAATATATATCGATTTATTTCTGTACTATTAACTGCGAACTACTAATTGTGGACTACTAACGTTGGACTGCTAATTTAACAACTTAAAACGTCAACATGTAATAAAAATGTTGTGAATATATTTCGATCATATTTTGATATATATATATATATATATATATATATATATATATATATATATATATATATATATATATATATATATATATATATATATATATATATATGTTCGTGAATCAACCCGTGGCCAAGTTTAAATCTCGACGAATTGAAAATCTGTGAAAGTGAGTTATAGTCCCATTTTTACTATCTAATATTTTTGGGATGAGAATACATGCAGCTTTTTAAATGTTTTACAAAATAGACACAAGTATTCGAAACTACATTCTATGATTGGATTATTAAACCGAATATCACCCCTTTTAGCTTGGTAACCTAAGAATTAGGCAGACGAGAGGTTCTGTTCCTAATTGACGCGAATCCTAAAGATAGATCTATTGGGCCTAACAACCCCCATTCAGGTTATGGATGGCTTTATGTGACGATCGCTCCAAATCCATATGGACGAACACGTCATTCATTGATTTCATTGCGAGGTATTTGACCTCTATGTGATACGTTTTGTAACATTGCATTCGTTTGAAAAGGTATTTCATAAATGAAAATATAAATTCCAGGTTTTTTTACATCTGATGATTCCTACGTATAGACAATCACCATTTAAATGGTTTACAATAATACATCTGTTGACAATACAGTCAAAATAAGATACATGGTAATGGTTTGATGAATGCAAGTTTCTTGTATATAGCATGTATGACTCCAAGCACATAACTTGTATCACGTATGAGCAAACAGCGGAAGACTTCTAGAAACCTGAGAATAAACATGCTTCAAGTGTCAACACAAAGGTTGGTGAGTTCATAGTTTTAATGTTTCGTATAATCTGTATATAAAGGTGGATCACAAGATTTCAGTTGTTTCATCCAGAAACGTTTATCAAAATATTCTACAAGATTGAGCACCCTGGTAACTAAACTTAATGTATATATAATCTGTACCCTTTGTATAATCATCTTAATAATACACGCAAACCAACGTGTACGCTTCTCAAATAGCATACGTCCGTTAAAAGGCTAGTGCTCTAGCTCGGACGGGGATATCAAGCCCTATGGATCCATATACTACTACTCGCGCCCACCAGTTCTTATAACTGGCAGTTACTAGTTACCAAAGCTAAGGGATTTTCGGTTCAAACTCAGTGTAGAATTTAGTATGTACTTGTATCCATTGTGTTTAAAATAAAGTGCATGTATTCTCAGCCCAAAAATATAGATTGCAAAAGCAATTAAAAAGGGAGCAAATGAAACTCACGCATATAAATATTGTATATCGGTTAATAAAGCATTTGCATGTATTCTCAGCCCAAAAATGTAGAGAGTAAAAGGGATCTTATGAAACTCACTGTTTAATACTGATATACAATATTGTAGAAAAGCACGTAGACGCATCGGAGATGATAAACACGAGATTTGCTTCACAAAAATACCCCCGAACATTACCCATAACCTCCTTGGTAATAACCCATATTTTCCTTAGCTCTAGCTCGCTTGGAACTCGTTTTGAAAATTACTTGGACAGCACTCCGTCGTAATATTTTTTGTACATTATTATTTTTATATCGCAAAAATAATAACACTAATAATAATAAAAAAATAATAAGATTAATAATAATCTTATTAATAATAATAATAATAATAATAATAATAATAATAATAATAATAATAATAATAATAATAATAATAATAATAATAATAATAATAATAATAATAAATAATAAATAATATTACGGAGTATATATATATTTGTGTATGTGTGTGATTTAAATCGAGCGAAAACACTGAAATTTATAGATGTGGCCTGAAATCTGGAGTCATGCGACTCGCATGGAAATGGCCTTCTGGCCATGCGACTCGCATGAGGACCAGGGACAGCTCACATTGTTTTGGCTCCTAGCTTGTCGACATAATATAAAATAAATATAAATATATAAATAATTAATATAATTATTTATATATTATATTTTATTCTTGTGCATAGTAGACTAGATATTTTTGGTCCGTTGCGTCGGGCGTTTCTTCTTGACTCGGGTCCCGGTTCCGGATTTTCAGACGTCCTTGCGTACTATTTTATATCGTGTACTTTGCGTTCCGCAACTTGTACTCTTGTCATTTTTTTAGACGTTCTTTATCAATAATTTGAACCTTTTTAATTGTATCTTGTACATTTGAGCATTTTGGACCTTTCCGTCTTCAATTCTTCGTTTTCGCCTTTTGTCTTCGTACTTATTAAATATAAACGAATATTACTTGAATATGGAACAATTACAACTAAAATCCTGTCTTTCTTGGGGGATAATGCTATGAAATATGTGTTCCTTTTTAGCCTTATCAATAGCCTTAAATTATCCCTTAATTATATCACTCAAAGTGTATCTTAAACTTTCGAGTGTTTTGGTCATTTACTTCTATAAATCATCGTCTCGCTATTTGTTAAAATACATTTTTATAATAGCGTTTTACTGTAGCAAAGTTACTGTAGCAAAGTCAAATTTTACTGTAGCAATTCACTGTAGCAAAGTCAATTTCACTGTAGTAAATAGTGATTTTCGAAAACACTGTAGCATTTTGAGTAATGTGGCAATTTGAAAACACTGTAACAAATTAGTGTTTAACTGGTTCATCTTAAACGCTTTAGTTAACTTATCAATTGAATCAATAAACGAATGTTACTATCGTTTATTATATATATGTATATATCTTTTTAATATACATAAATCAGTTTTTAAATACACATTGGAAGTTATTTATAAATAAATTTTAATAATAAATATTTCAACTTATCATATACATTCAAATAGATATTTAAACCAATAAGTTTAATGTACGGTATCAAACAATTAATACATTGTTACCTTTTCATGTTATAGTATATATGTATCTATTTACATATAATTGTTCTCGAATCGTCGAAAATAACCGAAGGGTATTTAAATATATAAAAGTAGTTCAAAAATTTTGAGATTCAGTTTTACAGACTTTGCTTATCGTGTCGAAAATGTTAATCATACAAAGATTAAGTTTAAATTTGGTCAGAAATTTCCGGGTCATCACACTTTAGTACTTCGAAATTATTATTATACATACGAGAGGTTCTGTATGGGAATATTCTATGCATTAAAGTTAATGTCGGTTACCAGGTGTTCAATTCATATGAATGATTTTATCTTTATGCAGACGAGAGGTTCTGCTTATAAATATAAAAATCTTGTGGTCTATTATTACAATTTGATATATATATATATATATATATATATATATATATATATATATATATATATATATATATATATATATATATATATATATATATATATATATATAGGTTAAACCTATAACTCACCAACATTTTTTTTTATCTTTTAAAGCATGTTTATTCTCAGGTATTAAAGAAATCTTCCGCTGTGCATTTGCTCATTTTAGAGATATTACTTGGAGTCATTCATGACATATTTCAAAAGACGTTGCATTCGAGTCATTGAGTTCATCAAGAATATTATTAAGTCATTATAGCTTGGATATATTATGAAATGGTATGCATGCCTGTCAACTTTCGATGTAATGAAAGTTTGTCTTTTTTTAAAAACGAATGCAATGTTTGTAAAATGTATCATATAGAGGTCAAGTACCTCGCGATGTAACCAAATGTAATGTATTCGTCCAGATGGATTAGGACGGGTCGTTAAAACGTTTACTTTCAACCCGCAAATGTTCGAAGCCTTCCATAGTATTTTAAAAGAATCCTACTGTTAAAGTGTTTAAATCTAAATTTGTATTTAGATTATGACGAGTCTACAAATTTCTTCATAAATGTAAGATTAAACATTATATACTCGTAATTATTTGTATAATAATTTAAAATATTATAGTCGGTGAAACAACAAAAAACCCCATTTCAACCTCAACTTTCACGTGCTTTTGTATTATATTTATTTATTTTTTAATTTATTAGTATTTTTTTATATTTATTTTTGTAGAAAAGTAGAACACGTCCTTTTAAATATGAAAGCAATCTAAAGATAAACTAACATTGATTAATTAATTATATATTATCATTGAATTTTGTATGCATTATAATTATATAACCGCATACTATTATTGTTCACGACATTATTATATTATCTGAAGGGCATTTTTGTTTTTTTACTCTGTCTCAATTACCTAACTTTCGATTACTTGGAAGCTCCCGACACATCTTCAGCTTCCTCACACCATACATCTTCAGCTTTCTCACACATCTTCAGCTTCACACCACAGACGTGCCATCCTCGTCACTGGCACCGTCACCGGCACATCCACTAACACCCACCTACTTAACTTATCCATTGTTCCATTCTTCCCCTCATATAGCACATCTCACATTCACTCACCTCCAAACCCTAATCACATCCACCTGCATTCTATCTCACCCGACTAATCTTCTTCAAGCGCTATTCTTTTGAAAAGTTAGAGTTTAGTTTGAAAAGTTAGGGTTTTGTCTGTTTATATGATGAAATCTATTTGTTGCAACCAATGATTAAATCTATTTGTGACGAACTATCCACTACCACTACTGAATCCTTCGTCGTTGACGCCGCTATCATATATTTTTTCATCAACGTCGATGCTGCAATCGCCACCGGCGCAACTACTGTTTTTCTTTAATTTTGTAAATAATTCGTAATCGTTTTTTGGTATTTATCTCCCTTTTATTTAGCCAGTATACTTCTTTATAATTTTATTTTATTATCGTTAATATAAGTTCTTATTGTTGGTACTTGGTAGCATAAAAAGAGGTAAACACAAGTTTTACCGAATTGTTATTCATCGGGTGTGTTAAATGGTTATGGTGAATCGAATTTGTTGGCGTCGTCATATGACTTTTATACATTATAATAATTTGTTTATTTACATCAATTTAGTATTATTACACTAACTTTTTAACAAGTGCTTAAGGATCAACTCATTATGCATCAACAAAAAAAAAATTACATATAAATTGCATACAACAACAACAAAGTTCAATCTTAGCTTTGTAGGGTATGAGAAATGTGGGGTGTAGACAATACTTCCTCTATTTTAAAATAGAGAGACAGTCATTTTTCATCCCGAATAAAACACTTAAAGAGTAGAGAAAATACAAATAATTATAACTCTAATAGTATTAAACAAGATTATATTTTTGCAATCTAACCAAATCAAACTAATAAAGTTTAAATATAGAACTTTTCTGGGATATATCAATACCGGTAAAAAAAAAATAAGGTCACAATTAAACAAGATTATATAATTATAACTCTAATAGTATTAATCACGATTTATAAAACGTCATTATTTCGTATATCTACTAAAAATGTACGTATAAATCAAACAGTGGTTAACAATATTCTAAACGTACTTAGCCAAGAAGAAACAACATAAACAAGTTTTTAATAAACGAGTTTTTAATTGTAGTTCACAATTAGGTCATCATTATCATCAACTATTTTATTTATATTGTATTATCATTATATAGTAGTAGTAATTATTATATTATTTCACAAGGAAACGTGTAACGATCATGGTAAAATATGAATTTTTAGACGGTTTATAAATATTGTCTATTGCCGTCTTGTAGTCATCTTTTTATAGTCGGTCATCAAAATAATATATAACTATACTTATTCCTTGCAAGTTACTTATGCATTAATTAAATAACTATTAATTTAACTAATAGATATAAATAAATTATAAATTATATTTCTATACACCTTAAATTGTTAAGTCATGCCAAATTAACATACTCGTAATACTTAATGATAAATGATAATACAAGGTGATCGTGAATTACAAATTAAATACTCCGTATTTGTAGTTATCTAGAAATGTGAACGTAAATTGTGACAGCTAAGAGACAGCGGCAACAATCGAACAACGACACGTCAACATGTACAACTAGGTCCTCTCAAAGTTCTACCATGGCCATGTGGACACGTCTTCTCCATTTTTTTTAATTATGTTTTTATACATCAATTAATTAATAATATATTGATATATTGATATATACAGATATACAGATACAATAATATTAATATATGCTGTAATATAAATTATAGACTAATATATTGTTATTAATATTAACTTTTTTTCTAACAACTTTTTAAAGGTGTCACTATAAAAAATCTTTAATATTATTACCCTCTTTGTCTCAAATTAAATGTCTACCAACAATTTTATTTAATTTTATAATAATTTAGTAAAATAGTCCTTTTACTCTTCATTTAATAACCCACTGTATGTTAGTAGAAGTGTGTATTTTGTAATCCACCCAGCTTCTATCCTTGTACTTTACTCGATAGTATATATAAATATAGTTGCTTTTCAAAAAAATAACCCACCGTAATTATAATTAATTAACTTTCAAAACAAATAAGAAAGACATGAAATCAACATTAAAAGTTTTGACAACTTTCATGTATAAAAAAGGTAGAATTAATAATTAATAATCAATAATTTATTTTTAAGAATTATTAATTTAAAAATTAATAATTTTAAAAATTAATAATATTGAAAGTTAATATTAAAAACTAATGATAATTGATGATAACAGTTTCATTTTATTTTATCACATTTATTTTGTATTTTATATAATTACGTATATAGTGTATAAATATAAATATACTATATATATATATATATATATATATATATATATATATATATATATATATATTATTGAGTATTGATTTTGTGAATGCATTAAAGATTAAAGACGATTCTAATTTAATTGTATTAATTTAAAAATAATTGTAATTGTATGGAGATTATTTTGGTAGGTGGCCTATTTTTTAGATCGGATAATTATTTGAAGATAATTAATCGTAATTAATCGCAAAAATATTATTCTAATATTGTAAATTTGTTTTGTTTTAAGGTTACATTAGTCTTTGTTTTATGATTCTTAAACGTGATTAGTAATTAAATTTCGGTTTTTGAATCAATGGTTAAATGAGACTTGTTACTTTTAATCTAATAGTTAGGAATTGTTTTCAAGGGTTAAAATGAATGATTATTTTAATATTTGGTTCTTATTTTAATAAGTAGGGAGAAGGGAGATAGGGAGAAGGGAGATTAAAAGAATTTATTAAAGAATTGTTTTTGTAATTTAATTTAATACTCGTATATAATTTATTTTATTACTCTGTAGTACATAATACTCGTACACAGAAAATTACTGTAATACGGAGTAAAATTAACACTGTATTTATATTTATATTAAAATTAAATATTATTATTAATATTAATGTATAATGATTTTTTCGTACAGTATCTTTTTGTATTTTATTTTATGTGGATACAGTCACCGGAGCTGTGATTTTCACCTTCTCTTCCTTCTTTCTACATCCTCAAATCAAATATTTCCCACCCTTCCCTCTTTATTTATACATATCTACCGATCTATCTCTATATTTCTATTGATATATATATATATATACCTGTACCTGTATTATATCTGTATATTAATATTTGTTTCTATTTCTATGTAATGTAATTACCGGATCTGTATCTTTATCCTTCTCCGATCTACTACTCGATTAACATCACAATCTATCGAACTTACGGTATGCTTTCTATTGCAATATACTAACCCTAGGTTTGTAATATTAATTTGTCTTTTCGTAATTCTCAAGTTTTTATGCAGTTTATGATTATGATGTGTGGAACTGCAGAATGCTAAAATTAGGGTTTCCAGTGCCCTAGTTCAACTTCAAATTCGTTCGAACTTGTATGTATACCTGATATAGCCCGGGCGTAAGGCTCGGGATCCGGAATAATGACGTCAGAGAATGAGCAACATGATTGGATCACAGAAGTGCCTAGTGTTAGCATTTCGTATTTGCAAAAATTCAGACTCTACGAGACTCGCTCTGTATGATTTCGTATCTATAAACTTATTTTCAGTTGTATAGTTCTTTGGATTATATATAATCTTCTGCTTTTGTTATCAATATGTTTAAAAAAATATAGTCAAAATGTGTATACAAAATATATCTGCCTGTCAGCTGATTTAATGATCAATTATTGATGCGTGTATTCAGAGCTAATGCATAAGTTTATAGTGAGCATGTGTTTAACTTCAACTATTGCTACATTAGCTATTCCGTGCTAATAATATTGGAAGTATTTGTGGATTAATTGATTGATGTGGTTCATATCTTCATATGTATATATTTGGCACACCTTTTGTTATTGTTAATACCTGTGTGTGTTATTGGACATTAGACATGATAAAAAAGTATGATCTCGATTCTGGCTTAAAATCAATAAGATTTTTTTTTGGCCCCTACCTCAACTTTTATTCTTAGATAAAATATACAACAATTCTTGCTTCCTACAGAACTTCTATATGATTGGACGTAGTAAGAATAGATCAGCTTGGAGAGTGTTAAAGATCGACAGGTCAGAACCTTCCGAGCTAAATATTACTGAAGATCCGACGATATACACTGAAATAGAATGCTCTGAACTTCTAAAGCGTATTAATGATGGAAATAAGTCCACAGGGGGGCTTAGATTTGTATATGCTTGTTATGGAATTGTTGGTATGCTCAACTCCACTGTTTCTTCAAGTTGATGAACATCTATGATAACAATTGTTTCTTACAGTGATTTTTTTTTTTATTGTGATTTTAGGGTTCATAAAGTTTTTGGGACCTTATTACATGCTGCTTATCACAAAACGAAGGAAGATTGGTGTAATTTGTGGTCATGCAGTATATGCAATTACCAAGAGCGAGATCTTACCAATTCCCCATTCTACTGTGCAGCTCAGTGTGGCCTACTCTAAGAACGAGAACAGGTCTTTTGTCGATTCTGATTGTAAATGTAAAGTGTATTAGAAGTCAGTAGTCAGAACTATTTTTTATTCATATGTATCTATAAGCATTAACCACAATATTGGTTGTTTTTTCCCTTTTCTTTATTATTTATTTCTACACGTCCTTATGAAAGTATATACCATAACTACACCTTTCTCAACCTTAATGTTGAGTATGTGTTAAGAGTCTTTATATTGGAATTATTAATGACAGATTGTTACACATATCTAGCTCTTGATTCTATAGTTTATTCTAGCATTATGGTCTTCTCATAGTAGGTGTTACTCGTTTACATCCTACAATTTACAGATGTTAACAGAGAAAAGGTATTTTCAGGGCTTGTATCGGGGAAGCAACCATTGTGCTGTTAAACCTTTTTGTGTTATTAGTAATAGCTCGGCAGATTTTACTTAATTCTTATTTTTTTAAGTAACTTTTACTGATGGTTGAGATTGACTTTGGTTTTATGTTTAATTTCATTGAACAGGTACAAAAAGCTCCTATGCTCAGTGGATCTTACAAAAGACTTCTATTTCAGCTACTCGTATCGTGTTATGCATAGTTTTCAAAATAACTTATCTACTCAAGATCCACCAAATGAAACAATGTTTGTTTGGAACAAGTTTTTAACTACCATGATCCAGAATCAGCTTCGGAATAATCTTTGGACTGTACAACTTGTTTATGGCTACTTCAAACAGGTATAGGAGTATATCTACCATTCATTATATCAATAAACTATTCTTTTTTGTTACTCTTGATTTATCGAATGACATTGTTCTCCTTTTCTTTTTCTTCTGAAAATTAGGTTTCACTTTCAATAGCTGAAAAGGACTTCAAGCTGACCCTAATTGCTAGACGCTCACGCCATTATGCTGGAACCAGGTATAATTACTTCTGATTTATGACCAACTTAATAGTATTTATCCTGTGACTAATAGCGTGTCAATATTTGAAAAAGAAGAGATTTTTACCTAATTATATTTTAAAGCTGTTTCTATTCATCTAATCTTTTTTCTTAATAATGGTGTAGATATTTAAAACGAGGGGTAAATGAGAAGGGACGTGTGGCCAATGATGTTGAGACAGAACAGATTGTATTTGAAGATGTTCCAGAAGGATGTCCTGTGCAAATTAGCTCTGTTGTCCAACATCGGGGTTCGATACCGCTGTTTTGGTCCCAGGAAACTTCACGATTGAATATTAAACCTGATATAATCTGTAAGAGCTAACAAACTTATATTTTTAATTCACATTTCGAACTCCATTTGGTTCAACCATTGTTTCTTCATCTAGTGTCTAAGAAGGACCAGAATTATGATGCCACCCGACTTCACTTTGAGAATCTGACCAAAAGATACGGAAATCCAATTATCATACTGAATTTGATCAAGGTAAAGATAGTCTTACTGTTTGTTCGAATTTCTTTTAATTTTTTTTTATCATCATTGTTCGTTTGTTTATGTTGATCACCATTTGTTTTTTCAGACCAAAGAAAAGCGACCCCGAGAATCCCTTCTCCGTATGGAATTTGCTCATGCTATTGAGTCAATTAATAAAGATTTGCCTGCGGAAAATCGTTTGAAGTTCCTTCATTGGGATTTAAACAAATATTCTAGAAAGTATGTTTTGTTCATGCTCCTACTAATTAGTTTTTTGCTATTTTAGTATGTTGTTTTTCTAGCCGTGACTTAGTTTTTTATGTTATTGTGCAGCAAGTCTACTAATGTGTTGGCACTCTTGGGCAAGGTAGCAACTTATGCATTGAATTTAACTGGCTTCTTTTACTGTCAAGTGATACCAAATTCGAAGTCCCAAGACCATCAGAACCTTTCCAGGTAAATTAATAACATCGTTTCATCAATATGTTCATATACATACCATAGTTGTTAATTACTATTCTACCGGTCATTATAATTTTACTCAAATACTTCCTAGTTTTTCTAACTGGAGATTTACCTTATCCGTGAAATGTACTATCAAAGATGATCTTTTGTGACTATGATTACACATTTAGAATTGTCTATATAATTTTTTTTATTTTTTGAACTTTCGGGAATTATTATTTGTTAATGATTTTTATGATCGATGCTTCGTTTGTTGTTGTTGTTGTTGAGCACCTGTTTTGACATTGACATCGAAACTTGATCTTGTATGATATTGGTGGTTATGAAATTTTTTATTCTAGCGAGTTATCTTATTTACAATGGTCACTCCGAATGAAAAGTTACGATGCTCGACTTGACACCTAGTTTTAATAGTTCATAAGTAAGTTTTGGTTAATTATTTTGAAACATTTGTAAGGGCACCTGTTATTGTAATGATTTGAATTTGATAATATCTTGAGCTTGTTATATTTAGATTGAACTTGAATATATGGTGCTGCAATTTTTTAGTACACTTGTGAAAGAAAGTGTTGTGATATTGATGACATGAATGGTGTAGTAAATACTAATAGTCCGTATTATTTAAGTTCTAAAATAATTTAAGAATACTCATTAATCGCGATTCACTAATTCGTCTAATCCATGTATTGATTCGATACCTCTGGTCACGTACTGTAGGGATGACTACTGTGACAATTGTAATTTCCAGTTCTATAATTACGATGCTGATAATTTTGAACCTGTATATTGTTGCAACAGTGGTGGCGAGAGTGGGAATATTAATGTAAAGCCTACTAAACAACAAACAGGGGTCCTAAGAACAAACTGCATAGATTGTTTAGATCGCACAAATGTTGCTCAATATGCATATGGTTGGGCTGCACTAGGTCGTCAACTGCAATCTATAGGATATATTGATACTCCGATTATTGAGCTTGATTCAAATCTAGCAGATTACTTGATGAGAATTTATGAGAGAATGGGTGACACTCTAGCATTACAATATGGTGGTTCTGCAGCACACAATAAGGTAACTCCATGATTCTAATTTTTTATTTTTATTTTAATTTTAATTTTTTATTTATCTTAAACCTAGAAATTATATGAGTAAATGTTCTGTTATATGTCTCGGCATAGATATTTTGTCAAAGAAGAGGTCAATGGAAGGCAGCCACTCAGTCCCAGGAATTATTTAGAACTCTACAACGTTACTATAGTAATGCTTACATGGATGCTGAGAAGCAAGATGCCATTAACGTGTAAGAAAAAATAATCTGTGATATCAAATTAAAGATCTCTTTATTACCCTTGTTCTTAGTGATTTTAAATTAGGCCGTTGCTTGTACAGGTTCCTAGGTCACTATCAGCCACAAATCGGTAGACCTGCACTGTGGGAATTGGATTCTGATCAGCATTATAATGTTGGTGGCCAAGGTTCTAATACTTATGTGGACAGAACTAGGTACAACTTTGTGAACATTTTTTAAGTAGTAATTTTGAAAATACTACATATCTCACTTTTTTATTAATGCAGGATTATTAAAAGGTCGTTGTCAGTTGGCAACATTCTCTATGATGGCAACATCGTTCGCAACAGTTCTATTGGAACTGCTCAAAAAGATGAAGAATCCTTGAATGAAAACTCTGTTGAAAGTGATTCATCATATTCAAGGTTTGCTTCACTCATTGTGACTTGTTATCTCTTTAACACCGAATTAGATCTTAAATATTCTTGATTGCAAAATTGTGAACGTAGAGAGCAAAGTTGTTTATGATTGAAATGTAATGTTGGCATTTGTGCAGGTGTGCAAATTCATCGTCAGGGCCAGATCTTACGTCTGAAGAGATGCCCAACAGTGATCGCATATTTTATAACAAAGATTCTTTCAACTGCTCAAATTTTCTTGATGTTGATTGGCTATCATCATCTGGCAACTCTTGTGAAGACGAAACATTTGAAAGGTGACTCAAAATTTGCGCGACTAAATTTCAGTTCCCACTTGTTTCCACTTTTTAAACCAACCCTCACTGGAAAGTCAATGCAGGTCAACACTTGTCGGGTCCCCTATCGGCGGTCAGTCATCCGACTATGTGGTTAATGAAATGTGCACTTTCGCTAGTGATTCTGAGATGTCTCCCTGTGTGCAGGTTAGTTTTTTTCCCTTCTCTTTTATTTTATTTTATTTTCCTTGTGTACTCTTTTTACTTGTTAGTTGTTATTTGCGGAATTGGTTTTTGTTTTGTGATCTTGTTACATTTTCTAACCTGGATGCAGGATGGTAGAAGCCCTGTTGGAGGTGGGTTTTCGGATAGATTTGCCGAATGGGTGACCAATGGAGATACATTTCTTTGATCAGTTTTGCCTACAAAACCAGAAAACTAAAAAAACAAAAAATCCTACTTATAAGTCATTGAATTTCAGTCATCCGCTCCTAAAGGACGTGGGTTGCGAAGCAGAAATAAATGGTAAGAGAAATACCATTAGAGAAACCAATAAAGAAAAGAAAAAATGAACCTCCAATTTAATTGAAGATATATAACTGGTTAAAAAGGAAAGTATGCTAACCCTTGTAAAAATAAAAAATATATATTAAAAAGCATGCATTAGACGACTATTACAAGTACAAAAGAGTATTAAGCTACAGTTGGTTTTTCATATTTCATTTGTCTGTAAATATTTTTTGATAGTGTTTACTTAAGTCGGATTGGAGATTAAACGATGTTATTTATTCCTTGTTAGTAAGGTAAACCAGATATTTGTGCAGCTTATATAGAATGATTTTGAGCCTCAAATTTGATATAACATCAAGTAAACGTTGTTAGTTTCTAAATTCATTGAGGGGGGAGGGGGTGGTTATGATTGCTTGTTTAAATACTCCGTAACTTGGAGCATCTGGTGTGGGCAAGGTCACCTCGGCGTCGGTCCGGTGTCGAGGTATTCGAAGTCTTCCACTCGACGCTGTGGAGATGGGACCCAATTTCAAATTTTCGACCGTTGCTCTTTTTTTTTTCTTCCTTTTCCTCCATTTACGTGTATTAAGTATTCCATTGTGTGTTCTATGAAAATAATTGGAGTTGTGCTGTAGATCTGTGATTAAGAGTTTTGTTGCAGGTAAGATGTGAAGGAGATGAGTTTATGTCATATTTTTATTTTGGTCCCTCAACAACTTATACGCTTCCTTTTAACCCATTAAAATACACCGGTACTAATTGTTTGTAAATATTTCACTAAAAACTAAAAAAAAAAAAAGACGATACATTTATGGTCTAATTAATAAAATGTCATTATATAAAACTTTTTTTTATATAGAAAATATTTATTTAATTAAAAAAGATAAAATAAATGATTAATAATAAATATTTTCTTTTTCCAAGACACTGAACTGACATTCTTCCCAATTCTCCTATTTTTTCACCAATGTCAGTTTTCAGTGTCAGTTCAGTCAGCGTCCAGTCATCAGCAAGACACTGAACTAACACTGAACTGACGCGTTATCACACACATTGCTCTTATAATTTTACACTGTGTTGACACTCCTTTTAGAACGTTTGGAAAGAACTTGAAAGCTTGTTTTAGACTTTTAGGGGGTGATAAAAGTATAAATTTTTTTCACATAGAAATCAATTTGTTTCTAAGTGTTATTTTTTTAAAAAATTTGCAGATACGTATTGTCTGATATTTGTTTTTCTACTGTCAAAATAAGCGTAAGTACACAACCTTTTAAGTAAACATTGTCAAGCAACAATTTGATGTTTGTCAAATACTTGAGAATTTGAACTTATTGTGTCGTGAATATGTGTTGGGCAACACTGTCCATGTTGCTATGAGAGATTGAAAGTAATTTAACCCGGCAAACATAAGCTGTGTAATTGTGCAATCCGAGATACACCTTTGGAACAAAGGGCTTTTGCCCTTTTGTTATTAGGGTAATGTTTCAGGTTTTGAGAAAGATTTGGAATTCAATTCTGAACTAATTAGTATGTTCCGAGTTGCAGAACTTTATATAATGAACACAACTCTTTGTATGTGATGATGAACACAACTCTTGTGACAGTGGGATGATGATTGCTCCTGTTACATGTGTGGGGACCCAGTGGAGGTAATTATCCGGCATCCGACTCTTTGGGGTGGGTCTGCTGGGTTTTCAAAAGAAACACATGGTCGGGGTGTCCCTGCCAAATATACACCTTTTGGACCTTTTGGACGTTAGATGAACCGTCACCAATTAAAGGAGCCGATGAAGGAATACCCACCTCATGATCTTCCCCGACATTCCCTCGTGGTTCTTCGAACGATTTTTGGCTCGCACCTCTAAAATTCCAAATCAACAACGTTGTCGTGCAAAGACAACGAACTTGAATTACCTTTCTTAGTAGGTTTAATGCTTGAGCGCGGTTTCAGTTCACTAACATTCTTCGCTTTCCCTTTAATAAAACGGTACCAAGCACTACAAAAACCTTCACAAAAATTAGGCATAAAATGCGCAACGGGTGCGTGAATTTCATTGCGCCAATGCATTCAAACGAAAAACTGTAATCAAATACTAGATTTTCAATATTACCCTTCACTTAGTGATATTCAACCATTTTCATGGCATCTACTTATTTTTATTTTATTATTATTTTTTATTTTTATTTTTTTTAAACTTTTTCCTACTTAAAGGCCGGAGGTCCTCTCGGAAGCAATCTCTTTATCCGTCGAATAGAGAGAGGGATGACTTTCTCTACTTTTGAGAGTGTTTCACTATGGGTGGAGAAATGACTTGTCTTTATTCTCGGATAGGGGAAGGATTGTCTACATCTCACCTTCCCATACACCACTCATGTGGTATTGGGTTTTGTTGTTGTTTTTGTTGTTAGTGATATTCAACCATTGTTTCTTACTGTAACACTAGTGGACTACTATATATACTCTCAATGCATAATTACTATACTATCTAAAAGACAAAACCCAGTAGCACTATTCATCAATAGTAACTGGGGGTATTTTCGTCATTTCACCTTCTTTTTTTGGTCTCCAACGATAAAAGAAGCAACTTTCGTAAAAGAACCAACCCTTCAATGTTATCAAAAGATGTCGAAAAAAATTCTTTTTTACAAAAAAATCAACTACCTTAAAAAAAAAAGCCATAAAAGAATCAACTTTCACAGAAGGAACAACCCTTCAATATTAGATGTCGAAAAAAAATTCCTTTTTACAAAATAGATCAAGACTTTTTTTAAACTCGCATACAAAACGGAACCCCGGCGCGAAGCGAGGGCTCCACAACTAGTTTTGGCGATTTTATAATAAAAACAATTATAGATTATAGATAACACTCTAACTTAAAGATTGTAGATAACACTCTTAACTTTAAAGGTACACGATACTTAACTAAAGCTAAGATTTTTATTTAATGGTCAAGGATTAAAATTATCAATTTATCATTATATTATGCATTTATTGTGCTTTTTCAATTTAGCGACAAATACTTTTTAACTTAGGACACAGTGACTAGGTTTTTCATCTTATCACCAATGAGATCAAAATGATTCAAAGTAAGAAAATAACAAAAGAACTAGGTTTACTTGTTCCGCAATTTATAATGCTTAAAAATTATCCACCATAATAAAACTACATAAACAAGTTGCTGCTACAAAAAACAACTTTAACAATCAGTCACAAATACAAAATTATCACCACTCATATCATTCTGCCAAATCTTTAGATATAATCATAGAAATAAACATGAAGTTCAAGTTCATTCCCAACCAGTAGCCGCACCTTCAGCTGCAGGTACTGGTGGTGCCGCACCTTCCCATCCATCACCACCAGCCACTGGAGCTGCAAAAAAAATAAAAAAATAAAAAAAAATCTAATACTCAAAATTGACACTGGTTTAGAAATGAAATTGCACGACAACAAATTCTGATTTCTTACCATCAGCAGTCCAGCCACCTGCAGCAACAGGGGCACCAGCAATCGGTGGTTGAACAACATCACCAGACCATTGAGCATCAGTGATCTGAGATGCCCATTGGTCATCCAATCCAATAGCACCAGCATCGTAATCCTTGTAGTCAGCTACTATAGCTTCATCTTCTGGCTCCTTCGCCTCTTCTGGTTCTCTGTAGAAGAACAGATCAACCTACAAAAAAAAAACAAAACAAATTACTTTTTTTAACAAAGCATAAAAGTTCAGATTATATAGCAGAGTTTTATGCATACCATAATATCCCACTTATGACCTTGGTTGATCACACCTCGCATCTGCAAAACCATCCTTGCGAGAAGCCAAAACAAGCACCCGATACTGTGTTTCCCCTTGTTGTTGGCTGGGATACCAATGTCAACATACCTCATAGGTGAATCAGTATCGCAAAAAGCGATAGTGGGAATGTTTCCAAGAGCAGCTTCCTTAATAGGCTGTCATAAAACATCAAACATTAAGCAACTGTACAACAATAATCTTCGAATAACTAAATCAACAACAAAACAAAACCTGATGATCGGTACGTGGGTCAGTCAAAATGAGGAGCCTCGGCTCACTGAACGAGGTCTGAAGCTGGTTAGTGAAAGTACCGGGAGTGTGACGTCCAGCAATAGCATGAGCACCGGTATACTGTGCAAACTTCAACACAGCCCTCTGACCATACGGCCTAGCAGATTGGACGATAATGTCCTGTGGGTTCTCAATAGCAACAATCACCCTAGCCGCCATTTGCAATTTCTCCCATGTTTTCCCGAGGTTAATAATGTAAATACCTAAATTAAATTAAAAAATAAAATAAAAATAAATCATGAATCTCTACAAACTTTACCGATACTATCACAAAATCACACCAAGGAAACAAATGAGCAAAGCAGACTCAGATCATTTAAATTTAACCTACAACTAAAACTAGTTAGGTTAACACAACTCAACCTCAATATCAACAAAAATGAGCAAAACAAAATTCATATATTCAATTTGAAAGAAATGCAATAAACGATGATCAACGATGATAGTGAATGATAAATTGACTAAACAGTAATCACATTACATAAAATCAAGCACGTATATGAATATTACATATGCAAAAAACATGTATAAAAATATATAGACACATCATATAAACACATACAAACGCGATTATTATACATATTATTACTAGATATTTACATAGAAATAGCAAATCGGGGTAACAATTTTAAAAAACACCAAAACAATCACTGAATAATCAAAAGCCAGTGACATCAGTCAAAATCAATAAAAAGGATAGTAATAATTAAGATTAAAAAAAAAAACAGAAGTATACCATCATTGCGGCGCTTGAAGACGTAACGTTCCATCTGGTAATCACAGTTTTTGGTGCCGAGATGGACTTCGGCAGACAACATCATTTGTATGTCTGCTTCTTTTGGTGTTAATACCTTCGGGGCCGCCATTTTCGTTTCCTGATCGGAATTTGATTTTGGTGGAGATTAGAGAGTGAAAGCACGAAGGTGGGTGTAGGTGGGCTGCTAACGGCGTATGATGAATATTTAGGGATGAATAAAACCCTAGGAGATTCATATTACTACAAGTAATACTTTATAGTGATACGATATCAAGCCCAAAGAAAAGATGTCAGGCCCGAGAATTAGCAAGTCAAAAGGCCCAAAAGCCCATGTCAAATTAACAAGAATTGATCCGACAATAAAAGTTTAGCTAACAGTTATTTATCCATGTCTCACAATGCAGTATCGGTTTCAGGTCTGAGTCGAGTCTAGATAATCTTGACCCCGAACTCGATTAAGAAACTTTGTTTCAAACCCGGATTCATACTCGACGGGTCCTCATTTATTTATCAACTATCGGGTAAACAGGATTTCTCACAAGTGTTCGGGTCCCAATTTACTAAATATCAAGTAAACGTGTTTCGTCACATTTATTTGTGTCCTTATTTATAATAATAATAATAATAATTAATAATATACGTATATTATATAATGATTTGTGTACATTCTCAGTTGTTTAAATTAATTTAAGAGGGTGGCCGGGTGGGGTATACGAATTCCTGTCTCTTTTTTGTATATGAATCGGGTAATAAAGTTTGTATCCAAAACCATCCGGATCCTAACCTGCATAAAATTTTAAATCCATCCATGTACCCGGTCCTAGACCCGCATACCAAACCCGTACATGATCCAAGTATTTTGGTCCACGATGTCCCATGTTTTATTGTTTATTGCATTGTGTTAATATTAGTTATTTAGTCTAGTAACAAATTAACGGGTAGTAGTCATGATATTTCTTATAAAAATATGTTATTTGAGTTTAACATTAGATGAAAAAGTTGATTAGTCCAAAGTCTCTCATTTTAATCTATTATTCTTGAGAAACTGACAATCTCGAATAGGTTTTCTATCAATGATGCATTTTTATTGGGTCAACGTGAGTCCCTTGCGACTTTCACCAATGACATGAACAAGTTTATCACCAAATTTGACGCCACACTCGATATTCTTATCAACAAAACTGCCACCACCGCCCGACTACTTGAAACGATATCCAATCATCTCTCTACCCATGTTACCACAATGAACCACCAACTTGAGATCGTATCTAAACACCTCGCCACTCTAACAACCACTATCGGACAACCTGAACAACCCCTTAACATTAACTTTCCAACACGCCGCCATATTGGATTCCACCACTCACGCTGTGGATGCATAATAATACGACTATGACGACTTGGACCGAATCGATTTTGACGACGTTGATGATGACCTTGAAAAGATTCCAGTAGACATGGCAGGAGGCGACGATGACGTGGCAGACAACATGATGATGATGACATCAACATCGGGGAAGTGGAAATGATGACGGAGAAGACATATTTTAGTTTAAGCCAAAGAAAGGGAAGGTTTTAAAGGAAGGTTGGTGTGTCACCTTTTGCGAGTCTAGATGATTATAAGGCTTTTTCCTATCCTAGTTTTTCTTAACTGACTCATCCACGTTAGCGCTACATCAACATTAACCCTTTAAATTTTCTTTCACTAATCTTTCACTAAACCCTCCATATATTTCACTAAATAATATCCACAATCCAAAATATATCAATAAAATACAATATGTACGATATATCTTATCAACGCCAAGGGACGTCAAGGTAGTAGTTGGTGCATGGTTTCACGTGATGCTCCCTACCTTGGCGTCACCTACCTTCACTAATGAAGGTAAGAACTCCCTTAAGTATTTGTTGGATGTTAATGATATATGAAAAAGAGAGCGAAAATGAAAATGTTAAGGGTTCAAAGAAATAAAATATGTCGAAGAAGACTAGAAAATCCAAACCTAAAGAGAGGATAATATTAATCCTTTAATCTTTTTGCTAATGTGATATTGATGCGTCAATTAAAAAGGTAGTGTGTGATTTTACTAGCAACATTTGATTATAAAATAATAAATTAGATATTTCATAGTAAGTAAAGAAACGTCATGTATATTTGATCAGTTATCATATGTCCAACACTGAATTGCAACTTGAACAACAATAAATTTAGGTTGAGACGTGGAGGTAATTTATCCACCCCATAGTCAATAGTCCCGTTTTTGTCTTTCACACTTTGACCATTTGTTATGTTCATCGTAATGTGGCGAGATCATGACATGATAAGGTTGGGAAAATTTTTGGTAGAATGATTATGACATGATAATGTTGTAGGGAAAAGGAGGTTGTAACGAAGTTATGGAAGAGGATCGTTAAAGGTTGTGAGAATATATATTAATGTAGGATTGAAAGTTAATTGAAAATGTATTAAGAAATTGTAGATAAAAACAAAATCAGCCAATCAAACTCGTATTTCTTCCGTGTTGAATAATGTTCCATGCCCCAACAATCCCGTCCAAAACACCCCATAAGGGGCGTTGTGGGCGTTTAGCTTGCCACATCCGACGTCCATGCCCCTTTCTACGCCGATAACAAAGAGAAAATTATCTAGATAGACACATTGAAACTTCTCTCTCACATATAAACGTTGTCAGACATATTTTTTTAAGAGTAGACATTGACTTGTCGAAAATAACTCGGTCAACCCTCGCGCATCGCGAAAAATCCTTTAAACCAATTAAAAATCCCCACGTGGCTACCATACTCGCGTATCGCGTAATTCTTGTCTCGAAAATCACAAATCTCGCGAAATTATGTCTCGGAACAACCGGTTAGGGTTAATCGCAAAAACCCTCTCGAAATTTGTAATAATTCGCGAAAATTGTGTCTCGATCTGAGGGCTAGTCGCGAAAACACATTTCTATACCAGAACAGTTGCATAAGTCGCGAAAACCTTCTCGAAAACAACAATCATCGCGAAAATTTGAATTATTTCGAGAGATTGTTTTACCCAATGCACCACCGATAGTTGTGTTCTTGGACTGCTAGCGTTTCATTCAATTAGTTTCATACACCGCAACTACCTTCACCTTCTCCATCGCCACCGCCACCATACACCACCTACATCATCACCATCGTTAACCATCGCCACCAATAAAGGTATATGTTGATTATCTCTTAGTTTTTGTTTCATATTGAAATTTCAGTGATTGTTTTTTGATGAATTTTATTGTTACTTTCATAGTCTTTTGATGAATTTTATTGTTACTTTCATAGTCTTAAACATGATTGTTGTTTAATTGCTAGTGATGCACGATTGTAGATCTGAGTTTCATTGTAGATCTGATTCGCATTGAATTTATACCCTTTTTTACTATGTAAGAATTGAATCTGCACGAGTCTTTTAATGTTTATGTATAAGTTTTGATGTTATGTGATACCAAACACATTTGAAGATTGTTGAAGTTTAACGCTAACTTTTCAGTAACCTTTAGTACTAGCTAACATACTACTTAGACCATTCGTAACGGTAGGGGGCGTGAGTTGGGGGCGTGGGTTGCTTTTTGATGACTATGACGTGTGGGTGGTTTGAGTGAAGTAGTGGTGGTGTGGGTTTGTGGTGTGGGTTAATGGTGTGGGTTAGTGGAAAGCTGATGTGGCATTTTATTTTTCTGTTTTATTTATTGCTTTATTGAATTTATTATTAATATTTTCTAATTTAATTTTTAAAATTAAAAAATAAACGGATTTAAAATCCGACCGTTATTTTTTTTTTTCAAAAACGGATACTTTTTCTCCTATAAATACACCCACTGACCCAATTCATTTCACACACTTCACTTCTCAACTCAAATCAAAACACTTCCAATCAGTGAAAATGAAAACAATTCCCCCAATGATTGTTGCATACGATGTTCATTACGGGGGTGATTTCCGTAATCATATGAAGGTCTACAAGTCTGGCAAAAAAAATTCATTCGAAGGAATCGATATCCGTGACGTTGGTTTAGACGATCTGCTAGCCTTTCTGAAGGCAAATGTACCGTGTGAATACACGGATGTGTTGTTTTTTGAAGACGATTATGATGATGAGATGGAGGCAAGCTATCTCCGTACCTATGATCAATGGTACGGGATAAAAGATACCATTGAAGATCGTGGTAACCGCATTACTCTGTATGTGGTTCTTGAAGATGAAGAAACGTTGGGTTGGCGTTACATCGATGAAGTAGCCGAAGAAGAAAAAGAAGAACCGGTGGCTCCAGAGTACGACACAGATGGTCGCTTTTTTGATGAACTCTACTGAATTCATCGATGTTTGTGTTGTGTTTTAAGATCTTATGTTGTATTTCAGTTTAATGTAGTTCTTGTTTAAAAAATGTAACCGTTTGTGTGTTGAATAAAAGTGATGTTTAAAAATAATATTACATTACTCAATAAGTAAACACGAGGAACATTAATTTAAATTACCGAAATTAAAAATTACATAATTTAAAAATCTTAACCGAAACTAGAAATACATAACAAATTACTCAATAATATTAGCGGTACGAAAGTAAGGTGATAAGTTCCAAACGTGCTCGGTTAAATCTGCCTCTAACTGTTTGTGAACTTGCTTATCTCTTATTTCCTTAACCATTGCATCTCGATCCCTCAAATCCCTGTGTAACCGTCGTGGTGGGTTCCGTTGTATCATTCTTTCTTCTTTCTTCCCAATAACAAACCCGTTATTTTCTTGTTGTGAAGATTGTTTGATTTTGGATTAATTTGATACAGTTTTTATGGTGTTGAGGTATGGAAGCATGGAGTGTGTTTATATAGGAGGGGGGAAATCACTGTTGCACCCCCTGGACCCACAACCTTTCCCTCAAAATTGCACGTGTTTTGTTATTTTCTAGTTTACCCGTTTTTACTTTTATCCCAATTACCTTTTAATATCTTCATAGACTTACTTTACATTTACAACAATATTTTGTTCCTTAGGCACAAATGAGGTAAAGTCGCTGAAGCACCGACTTATAGATCAATGACTTCAAAACAGAATATTGTAAGTTTCTTATAAATACATTTTATGATAAATATTATAGTATATATTTAGTTGTAGATTAATTGTTATCTTTTTCTTTTCAGGGAAAATACTATTATGCGGATGTTGTAATAAAGTCTAAGATCAGCATTGTGTGTAAAATAAATAGGTTATTTAGGTTATATAGGTTTAGATGTCGGCAGATATTTAATGAGACATGTTTTGGACAATTTTTGTGGGCTGACTGTAAATTCGGAGAACCTTCGTTGATACATTTTATGATTTCCAACTTAGTTGATGTTAATTATAAGACGGATGGCTTGATTTTTGAGGTTGTCGGGAAGAAACTATTTTTTGGCCCGAAGGAATTCATGTTAATTACTGGTTTGGAATTTGAAAAATTGCCTAGAGTATCTGGAACAGGTTGCGGACCTTTAAGAACTCGGGTATTCGCATTTGTGGACAAAAAACAATATGTACTTGGGTCTCATCTTTTGTATGCTTTCGAACATCATCACAATTACACAGATTTGGATGTTGTTCGAATTTGTTTGTTATTGCTTTTAGTTCACGGTTTTATTGAATCTGATGCTAATTATGTTGTTGATGATGAGTTACTAAGACTAGTTGAGGATTTTGATGCCTGGAATAGTTTTCCATGGGGTAGCTATGTTTGGCATCACACTTTTAAACAGCTCTCTCAATGTCCAAGACGTGCGGTAACATTTTTTCCTGAACGTCCTGTTGAGAATCCAGTGTATGGTCTTCAAGGTTTCATCCCTGCTTTTAAGATTAATTGTTGTTTTAGTATTAATTACTCATACTTAAATTATTATAGATAATTAAATAAATTATTTTGTTTATGTCGAAAAATAGATATAGATTTTTGAAGTGCTCCCGTATCTAAGTGAATATTCGATAAAGGAGCGATGCTTGGAGCGTCCTCGAATTGTTGATTGGAAACAAACGGAAGCCATTGGTTGGGTACGGTGTGTAGAGTTGGAAAAGAAGTCCATGGAGGCAATATATGTATGTATGTAGTTAAATTACATCTTAATCTCTATTTATTGTGTTTTTTCATTGTGACATGTTGATTTTTGTTTTAATTTTCAATTGTAGAGCGAGTATAGACCGAGTGAAATGGTGGCAACAGCTCTTGAAAAATCACATGATTACTATAAGTGTACCATGTTGTTTCTAGACGGGTAAGTGAAGCAGAAGTACTTGCTAGATTTGAACGTCGTTTCGATGACCTGAATGTAAAGCCTCAAATTACCAAATTTCGGAACATCCCAGAGCTTTTTGAGGTATTTTAAACATCAAGCTTGACTACTTGAATCATTCTTTTTTCATTATAGAAGCAAGGATCATCATGCTTTCGCTTATACATAATAGGCACTTTGGGAGATAGCTTACCCGACCATAACGTGGTCGCCTACTACTAAATCATCTCCCCCTAGAAAAAAAAAGTAAACTTGAAAAATGATGATCATCCTAAAATTGTCGTTAGCCTTCAAGGCCATGATGATGGTAATATTAATGTTGGCCAACAAGATGATGATTTTGGTATTTCCGATGAAGCATTGTCTCAATTATTTGAAGTTGTTAATAGAAATCAAAATTACCTAAATTGTGATGGTAATGATAATGCTGAAGTATCTTATTACATTATGTTGTTATTAATTATAAGGTTATAGAATTTTTATTATTATTATTTGTAATATTTTTTTATACTCACTGTTTTTTGAGGATGTGGACAAAAGATATGTTTTGGTTGAAGGCACGGCACTTGAGTATTACAATAACGGACGATCAGAAAGTTTAAGTAAAAGTGTTGAGCGATATTGCATTATTAAAGGCTTTCCTTACCATTTAAAACTGGAATTTTGGGGAAGACTTCTCAAATTAGAGGACAGTGGTTGGCTAGAAAATGAGGTGTGTTTTATATATTTTTTATAAGTTCTATATACCCTTTTGTAGATGCCGATTGTGGATATATTTATCTTCTTAAGTTACTTAAAATGACATTTATTGTAGCATATTGATATATGGTCAATGATTGTTGCGACATCACCAACTAAGGATCAGAGGTGCGGCATTCTTCCAGTTTTATTTCATAGGATATTAGAAGATTGTACAGAGTTATATGAGTTGGCAAACGGCACAAGAGGACCTTGTCAGTGTAGTGACCGATACTTTTCCATGTTTATATATATTAATTGAGATTGATATTTACATGATTAAATGTTTCCAACATGTTAAGCAATCAAACTTGTTAAGACTTGATTAATTGAAATATGTTTCATATAGACAATTGACCACCCAAGTTGACCGGTGATTCACGAACATTAAAACTTGTAAAAAACTATATGATGACATATATATGGATATATATATATAGTTAACATGATACTATGATAAGTAAACATATCATTAAGTATATTAACAATGAACTACATATGTAAAAACAAGACTACTAACTTAATGATTTTTAAACGAAACATATATGTAACGATTATCGTTGTAAAGACATTTAATGTATATATATCATATTAAGAGATATTCATACATGATAATATCATGATAATATAATAATTTAAAATCTCATTTGATATTATAAACATTGGGTTAACAACATTTAACAAGATCGTTAACCTAAAGGTTTCAAAACAACACTTACATGTAACGACTAACGATGACTTAACGACTCAGTTAAAATGTATATACATGTAGTGTTTTAATATGTATTTATACACTTTTGAAAGACTTCAATACACTTATCAAAATACTTCTACTTAACAAAAATGCTTACAATTACATCCTCGTTCAGTTTCATCAACAATTCTACTCGTATGCACCCGTATTCGTACTCGTACAATACACAGCTTTTAGATGTATGTACTATTGGTATATACACTCCAATGATCAGCTCTTAGCAGCCCATGTGAGTCACCTAACACATGTGGGAACCATCATTTGACAACTAGCATGAAATATCTCATAAAATTACAAAAATATGAGTAATCATTCATGACTTATTTACATGAAAACAAAATTACATATCCTTTATATCTAATCCATACACCAACGACCAAAAACACCTACAAACACTTTCATTCTTCAATTTTCTTCATCTAATTGATCTCTCTCAAGTTCTATCTTCAAGTTCTAAGTGTTCTTCATAAATTCTACAAGTTCTAGTTACATAAAATCAAGAATACTTTCAAGTTTGCTAGCTCACTTCCAATCTTGTAAGGTGATCATCCAACCTCAAGAAATCTTTGTTTCTTACAGTAGGTTATCATTCTAATACAAGGTAATAATCATATTCAAACTTTGGTTCAATTTCTATAACTATAACAATCTTATTTCAAGTGATGATCTTACTTGAACTTGTTTTCGTGTCATGATTCTGCTTCAAGAACTTCGAGCCATCCAAGGATCTGTTGAAGCTAGATCCATTTTTCTCTTTTCTAGTATGTTTATCCAAGGAACTTAAGGTAGTAATGATGTTCATAACATCATTCGATTCATACATATAAAGCTATCTTATTCGAAGGTTTAAACTTGTAATCACTAGAACATAGTTTAGTTAATTCTAAACTTGTTCGCAAACAAAAGTTAATCCTTCTAACTTGACTTTTAAAATCAACTAAACACATGTTCTATATCTATATTATATGCTAACTTAATGATTTAAAACCTGGAAACACGAAAAACACCGTAAAACCGGATTTACGCCGTCGTAGTAACACCGCGGGCTGTTTTGGGTTAGTTAATTAAAAACTATGATAAACTTTGATTTAAAAGTTGTTATTCTGAGAAAATGATTTTTATTATCAACATGAAACTATATCCAAAAATTATGGTTAAACTCAAAGTGGAAGTATGTTTTCTAAAATGGTCATCTAGACGTCGTTCTTTCGACTGAAATGACTACCTTTACAAAAATGACTTGTAACTTATTTTTCCGACTATAAACCTATAATTTTTCTGTTTAGATTCATAAAATAGAGTTCAATATGAAACCATAGCAATTTGATTCACTCAAAACAGATTTAAAATGAAGAAGTTATGGGTAAAACAAGATTGGATAATTTTTCTCATTTTAGCTACGTGAAAATTGGTAAAAAATCTATTCCAACCATAACTTAATCAACTTGTATTGTATATTATGTAATCTTGAGATACCATAGACACGTATACAATGTTTCGACCTATCATGTCGACACATCTATATATATTTCGGAACAACCATAGACACTCTATATGTGAATGTTGGAGTTAGCTATACAGGGTTGAGGTTGATTCCAAAATATATATAGTTTGAGTTGTGATCAATACCGAGATACGTATACACTGGGTCGTGGATTGATTCAAGATAATATTTATCGATTTATTTCTGTACATCTAACTGTGGACAACTAGTTGTAGGTTACTAACGAGGACAGCTGACTTAATAAACTTAAAACATCAAAATATATTAAAAGTGTTGTAAATATATTTTGAACATACTTTGATATATATGTATATATTGTTATAGGTTCGTGAATCAACCAGTGGCCAAGTCTTACTTCCCGAAGAAGTAAAAATCTGTGAAAGTGAGTTATAGTCCCACTTTTAAAATCTAATATTTTTGGGATTAGAATACATGCAGGTTTTATAAATGATTTACAAAATAGACACAAGTACGTGAAACTACATTCTATGGTTGAATTATCGAAATCGAATATGCCCCTTTTTATTAAGTCTGGTAATCTAAGAATTAGGGAACAGACACCCTAATTGACGCGAATCCTAAAGATAGATCTATTGGGCCTAACAAACCCCATCCAAAGTACCGGATGCTTTAGTACTTCGAAATTTATATCATATCCGAAGGGTGTCTCGGAATGATGGGGATATTCTTATATATGCATCTTGTTAATGTCGGTTGCCAGGTGTTCACCATATGAATGATTTTTATCTCTATGTATGGGATGTGTATTGAAATATGAAATCTTGTGGTCTATTATTATGATTTGATATATATAGGTTAAACCTATAACTCACCAACATTTTTGTTGACGTTTTAAGCATGTTTATTCTCAGGTGATTATTAAGAGCTTTCGCTGTCGCATACTTAAATAAGGACGAGATTTGGAGTCCATGCTTGTATGATATTGTGTAAAAACTGCATTCAAGAAACTTATTTTGTTGTAACATATTTGTATTGTAAACCATTATGTAATGGTCGTGTGTAAACAGGATATTTTAGATTATCATTATTTGATAATCTACGTAAAGCTTTTTAAACCTTTATTGATGAAATAAAGGTTATGGTTTGTTTTAAAATGAATGCAGTCTTTGAAAAACGTCTCATATAGAGGTCAAAACCTCGCAACGAAATCAATTAATATGGAACGTTTTTAATCAATAAGAACGGGACATTTCAGTCAGCCTTGGTGGACTCTACACAGGGTTGGTATTATGTTAACTATTTAGTTTGTCGTCTACTAGTAGATTGATATAAACTAGTGTTTTTTTCATGTTCTTATACCGTTGAATGTTGGCAATAAACATTGGTTTTTGGGAGAATTAGATTTGCGTACTTGGGTGGTTACAATTTATGATAGTATGTTCAAACAATGTGGCGAATATGTGGAAATTAAGAAGTTTATACAAGACATTGGCTCTAAATTGTCGAGTTTACTACCTATATTTTAGACAAACTTGATTATTGGAAAAGAGCAAAAGTCAAGAAAGTGGATGATTTACAATTAGTCATCAAAGTTGGAAGAGATGTTCCTCAACAGACCGATGGTAGTAGTTGTGGAATTTATGTATGTTATTTTGTCGAAATGTTAGCACACGGTAATCCGGTTCATGTAACTTGTGATTCACACGAATTTGAACACTACTATAGGCCTTATGTGACGGACACTATTTATTCTAACCGTATTTGAACACGAATTTCAACAGTACTTTAGGTTTAAAATTTGTTTAAGTTCATCCCAAACTTTTGTTGTCGATATCAATTGTACGACACTTCAACTTCTGATTTTAGGTTGCCAACTAAATTGTAAAATATGTAAATCTGCTATAAAGATGACTAGACTTGTTAAAACGTACAATTATGAGTTGTCTATTAAGTTGTACCAAATTATCTCGAAAATCAATGAGTTGTCTACGCAATTGTACCAAACTTTCTTGAAAATTTATGAGTTGTCTATTCATTGTACCAAACTTTCTCGAAATTTTCTGAGTTGTGTATTCATTGTACCAACTAAATTGTAAAATATGTAAGTCTGCTTTAAAGATGACTAGACATGTCAAAACGTACAATTATGAGTTGTCTATTCATTTGTACCAAATTATCTCGAAAATCAATGCTTTGTCTACTCAATTGTACCAAACTTTCTTGAAAATTTATGAGTTGTCTATTCATTGTACCAAACTTTCTCGAAATTTTATGAGTTATCTATTCATTGTACCAACTAAATTGTAAATTATGTAAGTCTGCTTTAAAGTTGACTAGACTTGTCAAAACGTACAATTATGAGTTTTCTATTCAGTTGTACCAAATTATCTCGAAAGTCAATGAGTTGTCTACTCAATTGTACCAAACTTTCTTGAAAATTTATGAATTTTCTATTCATTGTACCAAACTTTCTCGAAATTTTCTGAGTTGTGTATTCATTGTACCAACTAAATTGTAAAATATGTAAGTCTGCTTTAAAGATGACTAGACATGTCAAAACGTACAATTATGAGTTGTCTATTCATTTGTATCAAATTATCTCGAAAATCAATGAGTTGTCTACTCAATTGTACCAAATTTTCTCGAAAATTTATGAGTTGTCTATTCATTGTACCAAACTTTCTCGAAATATTATGAGTAGTCTATTCATTGTACCAAACTTTCTTGAAGAATTATGAGTTGTCTATTCTATTGTAACGTCATTTCAGTTGTACAAAATATATGATTTAAATATGATTTGTCTTGTCGAAATGTACGATAACGACGCTTTAAAAATGACTAGTCTAGTCATCTAAATACATTATATATATATATATATATATATATATATATATATATATATATATATATATATATATATATATATATATATCAATGTTTCAAGGATACAAACATCCACACCACAAATACTTTTCTTATAATTATTAATTCTTAAGTTTTGTAATGTTACAAATGTATCATTCTGATGTTAATTCGAGGGGAATTATAACTGGAAGTTGTCAAATGGCATATCCACTACGCCCAACACATCGTCAAGAGTACTGAATGTTTGAGTTTTTCGGCATACATAGTCTTATAAAAGATGACTTTGCTGTTTTTCCTGAATGTGTTCGGGAGTTTTATAAAAGTTTTGAATATATACGAGGTGCAAACGTTGAAACGGTACGTTTCACGCTTAATGGCGAAGGTTATGTATGGGAGCCGGAAAGAATAAAAAATGCATTCAGTCTCCTAACCAATGGTATCAAATTTTACTCTGACATATTTGAAACTAATGATGATCGTGTTTCTAAAGAGTATACAGGTGTAGACATAAACGACGTTATAGAAAGTGTCGTTAGAGATGACGAACTTCAGGGATGTAGAAATGCAAGAATGATTGCAGGTTATCAACTCAACGACCGTGCCAGGAAAATTTATAAAGCTGTCCGTAGCAACATAACTTGTCAAGGACCTCCGGTATTTGTTGATGAAGTGATGGTTTTGGAGGCACTTATTGTTTTTTGGATCATGAATGGTACACATTTTGATGTTGGAAACATCGTTCTTAACCGGATGCAAGATGCTATAGAACAGCCCTTGCATCCTTTACCTTTTGGAATGTTTCTTACAAAACTCTTTAATTATCTTAACATACCGAAACTTGGTGAATCTCGTATCGTACCTAGGGCAAGTGTAATGTGGTAACTGGTCAAATAATGTTATGCTTGTAACTCTATGTGTGTTTTTATGGTAGTAGTTGTGAAATTTATGTATCTCATTTTTATGAAACTCGGAATAAATAACTCAAACATATTGCAATATTATTATTATTATCATTATAAATAACTAACTAGTTAAATTCTAATCTTCTTGAACAATTATACGGCTCATTCGAGATTCGATGCTCTCTGTATGTTGAACAATCATAAGGTGGACTGAGTTTAGTGCGAGACACGTAGACCTCAATTTGTCTAACCTTTTCTTGTATTAGCAAAATCATTTCTAGGGTCCCATTGATCTCGTCCACTATGAGTTTAAGACCAACATCTAAGTCGTAATTTGGATTCTTAAAATAAAAGAATCTACTAGAATTTTCAGCATATCCTAAACCTTCAAATATCTTATTTAGTTGATCCATACAAAATGTTTCCACATTCAAGTAGTCCACGTAGGTAATCAATCCATCTTCGAACCTCCTGCTTGGTAATTGCGTGAATGATCCATAGTGGTGAAGTTTGATTGAAAAATATGCTGGATTTTCACCTACAATCACACGTTATACATACATAAAATCGAGGGTTCAAAAACAATAATACTCAAAATAAAAAGTTATATTACTTACGATAATCGTGTTCATAAAATTTTGGCTCCTCTGGTGATCTAAAGACATGTTGATAAACCATGTTTAAAGTGTTTGTATGAACTAAAAATTGTGGGGACCAATCATTTAGAAAAACAAGGATTTATATAGATATCTTTATATATGAGTTAGTAATTCAACTATACCAAAGTTTAACAAAAAATAATGACTTGTCTATTAAATTGTACCAATCTTTCTCGAAAAATTATGAGTTGTCTTTTCAAAAATACCAAACTTTCTCGAAAAATTATGAGTTGTCTATTCAACTGTACCAAACTTTCTCGAAAAATTATGAGTTGTCTATTAAGTTGTACCAAATTATCTCGAAAATCAATGAGTTGTCTACACAATTGTACCAAACTTTCTCGAAAAATTATGAGTTGTCTATTCAATTGTACCAAACTTTCTCGAAAAATTATGAGTTGTCTATTCAATTGTACCAAACTGTCTCGAAAAGTTATGAGTTATCTATTCAATTATACCAAACTGTCTCGAAAAATTATGAGTTGTCTATTCAATTGCAATTTTCAGTTCTATGTTACTTTACTTGAAAACTATAAATAATGACTCCGATGTTCATGGGAACTCATTCAAATAAGTCTTCTCTAAAGCTTTCAAAATGGATCCTTCTTCATGGGAATTCAGCCTTGACATTGACAACTCCGATCTTTTTCCACCCCGTTGCAATTTGTCTTAATTGCAATGTGAAACCCAAACCTCACCTTCATTACATAACATTCTAGGTGCTACCGGTTTACTCCAAGCCAGTAGGGTTGAAAACATACGTGATAAAGCGGTTGAACATCAAAATGATCCATCTTGATGGGAATTAAGCCTAGACATTGATGACTCCGATCTTTTTCAACCCCGTTGCAATTTGTCTCAAATGCAATGTGAAACCCAAACCTCACCTCATTACATAACATTCCAGGTCTTGCCGGTATAATCCAAGCTAGTAGGCTTGCTAAACTACGTGGTAAAGAGGTGGAACATCAAAGGGATACACAAGATTATATAAGGGAAGTGGCTGAAAATCCTAAACAGGATGATCACTTTAAACACCGTTCGTGGCTTTCAGCAATGGAGTTTGCGTATCTCCATGGTGGTCAGTCAATCCTGGGAAATATAAAGGCTCATAAAAAAAACGGAAAACTCGAAACGGTATTACTAGTATTTTTATCACATTGATTGGTTGTTTTGATAATTTTTAAACTTTATCAACTCAATTTGTGGTTGTTAATCTTAATTAGGTTGTTGGTGTTATAATATCTTGTGTTCCAACTGACCTAGGTGAACTGAAAGTAGTGTTGAAAGTAAGTTTATCAATTTGCTACGATGTTCATATTAGCATGTATTGTTAATATTTGGTTACTTATTTGTTTTTTCATTTCATCCTTAGGATACAACAGGTACATGTTCTGGTAACATTCATCACAAACTCCTTTCAGATGTCAAGGGTTTATGCATAGGATCCGTTTTGGTACTCCATAAAGTTTCTGTTTTTCAACCTCCACACTCAAGTCCTTCACTTAACATAACTAAGAAGAATTTGGTAAAGGTATTTAAAGTTCACCTATAATCATAATCTTAACAATATCTTACTAGTATGGTTACTCATCTTAAGATTTAATTATTTATTCTACAGGTGTTCTACAAAGATAGTGGATCATCTCGGGCTAAATTAGAAGAAATCTTTGATTGATTGTGGACGACTTTGGTAGTGTTGTTCTATTTAGTAATTTTATCATTTTTTGGGTTTGAATGGAATTTTCGGTGTGGTTAGGGTTGTATTTGTAACCCTTATATTTTGTAATAATGTAAGCTTACGTTCAATGCGTTGTAATGTAATAGTTTTTTACTTTTTAAGTTTATGTTCTTATTATTATTATTATTATTAACATTCATTTTCTTTCATATTATTATTATTATTATTATTATTATTATTATTTATTATTATTATTATAACAAGTCTAATATAATATTTTTTTCAAACATCACTTTTATTAAAAACACATATACGGTTACAAATTTTTTTAACTTAAAGATAAATAACCTAAAACACAATATGATAGTGAAAACACCAACAACTTAATAATCGAGATCTCCAAAATAACGTCCATCAGTATCGTAAATAGGCCTAGACGGTTCATCATTTTCGAGTTCCACATTTTCATCGACATAACGCCAAGCAATGCTCTCCTCATCTTCGTAAATCAAATATAGAGAAATGCGATTTGAACGCGCATCCAAGGTCTCTTTTATACCATTCCACCGTTGGTCAGTAGTGAGATACGTAGCGGTAAGTTCCGGATCAGAATCATCTTCAAAATACAAGACGTCTGTATGTTCGAACGGAACCTTTTCTTTCAAAAAGGCTAAAAGGTCCTTTAGACCAAAGTCGCGAATATCAATTCCTTCGAATGACGCTTTCGATAGATACTTGTAATCAGAAAGTTTCATTTCATTTTGGAAGTCACCTCCGTAATGAACGTCGATTGCAACAATCATGGGGGGGAAAGGTTAGCATTTAAAAAAAAAAGTGTTTATGTTTTTGAGTTGGGAAGTGAAATGTGTGTTTTAATTTGAATAATGTGGGAGTATTTATAGTGAAAATTGAAAAACTATCCGTTTTGGAAAACGTTGCTTTGTCTATTCAAGTGTACCAGATTTTTGCGAAAATGTTAAGTTGTCTATTAAAGTGTACCAGATTTTCGCAAAAATGTGGAGTTGTCCATTTTAGTGTACCAGATTTTTGCGAAAATTGTGAGTTGTCTATTCAAGAGTACCACATTTTCTGTAAATAATGAGTTGTATCAAACTATCTCGAAAATAATGAGTTGTCTATTCAGTTGTACCAAACTATCTCGAAAATAATGAGTTGCCTATTCAGTTGTACCAAATTATCTCGAAAAATAATGAGTTGTCTATTTAGTTGTACCAAACTATCTCGAAAATAATGAGTTGTCTATTCAGTTGTACCAAATTATCTCAAAAAATAATGAGTTGTCTATTCAGTTGTACCAAACTATCTCGAAAATAATGAGTTGTCTATTCAGTTGTACCAAACTATCTCAAAAATAATGAGTTGTCTATTCAGTTGTACCAAACTATCTCGAAAATAATGAGTTGTCTATTCAGTTGTACCAAACTATCTCGAAAAATAATGAGTTGTCTATTCAGTTGTACCAAACTATCTCGAAAATAATGAGTTGTCTATTCAATTGTACCAAACTATCTCGAAAATAAATTAGTTGTCTATTCAATTGTACTAATTTTTCACTAAAAATAATTGTGTTCTGACATAAACATTGAGTTCTCAGAAACATTTTGTACCAAAGTTTTTCATAATTTTTTTTCAACATCATCATCTTTGTATAAAAGGATGTGAGATTCTATCTATTACCTCTACATCAAACTTCCATTTTACCTAATATTTCATTAATAATTTTAATAACATAATGAGTGCACAAAAAGAAGTTGTAAAGGTAATGTTAGTGACAAGTTCTAGTAGACGTGGTGTTAACTTGAACGTTAATACAACGTACGAGAAATTTGTTACTTATATTGGGAAAAAGTTTGATCTACAAATGCATCTTGGATATACTTTATCTTATAAATTCCAACAATCCGATTATTCAATGGAAATCACCGACGATGAAGAGCTTTTATTCTTTATAGACGCAGCACGTAATTCCATTGAAAGACCACTTGAGGTATATGTTCATGCACCTTCAATCTCTCAACAAACAGAGCACTTAAACATTGTTACTAAACATCAATCTAGTCCTAAGTATCCTAACCAAATAAACAACATTTTTATACAACCTCCACAATATCCACCCAACCAGCCCTATAACTTTTCCATTCAAAATACTCAAGGTCTCCACTAACCACACAATTATTATTTTTCAGGTCCTCAATATTATCGTCCACCTACAATTCCTGAAAGTTTTGAAAACCATAATGATAGTAAACAAACGTTTACTCAATACCTGAAAACTCCAACTTCATTTTCAATTCCTTCCAAAGAAAATGGACTTTACAACTCGTTTTTTCCACATCATTCTCACAATAATCGTAATTCATCTGCCGATGTCGGTACCTCTTTCCACAATTTTTTCCCTGAGCATAACACAAATGATAAAGTTGAATTAACGGAAGAATATGCCGTGGATCTGGTGATGATTGTGATGACAAGTTTAGCATAAAAAGTGTCGAACATTGTCACAATGACGAAGATGATGAAGATAATGAACATGGTGAACATCGAAAACATGTTGAAGTTGAAAGCTCTGATGGTGATCACAATTTCATCAGAGAAGAGGAAGATGAAGAGGAAAATGAAAATGATGATTGTCCACCGAAATACATGATTCCGAAGGACTGGAAAGAAAATACATTTTCTTTCATGCCCAACCCCCCACCAACCCCTGCTCAAAACTTTAAACCAATCACATTACCCAAAATAAATGATAATAGAAAGATTACGTTAGTCAAAGATGTTTGGTTTGTCCACAAAGATGAATGCCAGAAGGTTATTGCACACAATTCTATTCAAGAGGGATACGAATATAAGATAAGAAATTCTTCTAAAACCAGATTTGATGTTGTGTGCATTAATAAAGGATGTGGCTGGAAGATAAATACTTCTCGCGCGACACATGGAGATCCTTTCCACGTTACCTCCATAAATGACACACATACTTGTCCAATGACAAAAATCAAAACAAAACACCGCAACGCATACAAAGCTATATTGGGTGATTTGTTGACCCAAAAGTTGAAAGATCCAAACAGAGTTTATAGGCCAAAGGATATAATCGAAGACATTGGTGATACTTATCACATTAAAATAAGTTATCAACAGGCTTGGCGTGGTAGGGAAGCAGCTTTGGAAAAGTTGAGAGGCGGTCATGCAGAATCGTTCAATAAGCTTCTGTATTACTTTTATAACTTGAAGTTAAAAATCTGGCACATTCACTGAGATACTGACCGATCAATATGGTCGTTTTGATATGTGTTTCATGATGTTGGGTGTTTCGGTAACAATTTCTTTATCTTTTACCTTATTAGTTTTACACAAAATTATTATATCTACTGTAGCAAAATATTTAAATATGTACTTTAACATAAACTTTTACTATCTTTTTAGATACGGATGTTTCTAAAAAATCTCAGACCCTTAATCATTGTTGACGGGGCACACTTAAAGGGGAAATATCCAGGGTCTAATTTGGTTGCTGTGGGAATGGATGGAAACAATAATATTGTCCCACTCGCTTACGGGATCTGTGGTGGTGAGTCTGGTAGAACTTGGACTTGGTTTATGACTAAGTTAAGACAATGCATAGGCGATGTTGCGAATTTAGTTTTCATTTCTGATAGGCATTTAGGTATTGCCCAAGGGATTCGTCAAATCTTCCCGGCTGCTTTTCATGGTATATGTTGTCGTCATTTATTGATGAACATTGATTTACCAAAAAAACATGATTGGCTCTTTTAGAAAATATGCAAAGCTCATACAGTGAGACAATTTGATTATTACATGGAACAACTTTGTATCATTAATGAAAATGCATATGATAAGCTTAACCGTGTCGAGTTAGGTAGATGGTCTAGGGCTCATTGTCCTGTAAATAGGTATAACTACTTAACCTCTAATTGTGTTGAGTCGGTAAATTCATTATCAGCTTGCGCACGAAAAATGCCTATAACAATGATATTGGAATTTTTTAGAGGTTTAGTACAAAGATGGTCTTTTGAAAGACGTGCACTTGGAGGTAAAATACCAAACTCAATTTAAATTACATGTTTCGCTCATTAACGTGATATTTATGAAATGTGCTTAATTGTGCAGAGAAGTACAAAAAACTTGGTCATATACTTACACCTTACGCGGAGACAAAGATTTACAAAAGAATACGTAAATCTAACATGTGGAAAGTGTATGGGATTAGTAAAACTCGTTACCAAGTCAACGATGGAAAATCTAATTATATCGTAGACTTGCAAACCAAAGAATGTTCGTGTAAACAATGGACTAACTCTGGTTTACCATGTGGTCACGTTATCGCGGTATTTAAGGAAAATGGTATTGATAACTGTGCTGATTTGGCGAAACAATGGTTCACAATGGCAAGTTATACGTCTACCTATGCTGAGGAAACTACCTTTGTAGGTGATGTTTGTAATTGGTTTATTCCAGATAATTATCAAGTTTTGTTACCTCCTACAACAAACAAGCGCAATGCTGGTAAACCCAAAAAAACGTCAAGAATTCCATCTCAAGGTGAGAGGGTGAAAATAAGAGTTTGCAGGCGATGTGGTGCTGACGATCATCAAAGTATTCATTGTCGTGTCTCCATTGAAATGTCCCGTTCTTATTGATTAAAAACGTTCCATATTAATTGATTTCGTTGCGAGGTTTTGACCTCTATATGAGACGTTTTTCAAAGACTGCATTCATTTTAAAACAAACCATAACCTTTATTTCATCAATAAAGGTTTAAAAAGCTTTACGTAGATTATCAAATAATGATAATCTAAAATATCCTGTTTACACACGACCATTACATAATGGTTTACAATACAAATATGTTACAACAAAATAAGTTTCTTGAATGCAGTTTTTACACAATATCATACAAGCATGGACTCCAATTCTCGTCCTTATTTAAGTATGCGACAGCGGAAGCTCTTAATAATCACCTGAGAATAAACATGCTTAAAACGTCAACAAAAATGTTGGTGAGTTATAGGTTTAACCTATATATATCAAATCATAATAATAGACCACAAGATTTCATATTTCAATACACATCCCATACATAGAGATAAAAGTCATTCATATGGTGAACACCTGGTAACCGACATTAACAAGATGCATATATAAGAATATCCCCATCATTCCGGGACACCCTTCGGATATGATATAAATTTCGAAGTACTAAAGCATCCGGTACTTTGGATGGGGCTTGTTGGGCCCGATAGATCTATCTTTAGGATTCGCGTCAATTAGGGTGTCTGTTCCCTAATTCTTAGATTACCAGACTTAATAAAAAGGGGCATATTCGATTTCGATAATTCAACCATAGAATGTAGTTTCACGTACTTGTGTCTATTTTGTAAATCATTTATAAAACCTGCATGTATTCTCATCCCAAAAATATTAGATTTTAAAAGTGGGACTATAACTCACTTTCACAGATTTTTACTTCGTCGGGAAGTAAGACTTGGCCACTGTTGATTCACGAACCTATAACAATATATACATATATATCAAAGTATGTTCAAAATATATTTACAACACTTTTAATATATTTTGATGTTTTAAGTTTATTAAGTCAGCTGTCCTCGTTAGTAACCTACAACTAGTTGTCCACAGTTAGATGTACAGAAATAAATCGATAAATATTATCTTGAATCAATCCACGACCCAGTGTATACGTATCTCAGTATTGATCACAACTCAAACTATATATATTTTGGAATCAACCTCAACCCTGTATAGCTAACTCCAACATTCACATATAGAGTGTCTATGGTTGTTCCGAAATATATATAGATGTGTCGACATGATAGGTCGAAACATTGTATACGTGTCTATGGTATCTCAAGATTACATAATATACAATACAAGTTGATTAAGTTATGGTTGGAATAGATTTGTTACCAATTTTCACGTAGCTAAAATGAGAAAAATTATCCAATCTTGTTTTACCCATAACTTCTTCATTTTAAATCCGTTTTAAGTGAATCAAATTGCTATGGTTTCATATTGAACTCTATTTTATGAATCTAAACAGAAAAAGTATAGGTTTATAGTCGGAAAAATAAGTTACAAGTCGTTTTTGTAAAGGTAGTCATTTCAGTCGAAAGAACGACGTCTAGATGACCATTTTAGAAAACATACTTCCACTTTGAGTTTAACCATAATTTTTGGATATAGTTTCATGTTCATAATAAAAATCATTTTCTCAGAATAACAACTTTTAAATCAAAGTTTATCATAGTTTTTAATTAACTAACCCAAAACAGCCCGCGGTGTTACTACGACGGCGTAAATCCAGTTTTACGGTGTTTTTCGTGTTTCCAGGTTTTAAATCATTAAGTTAGCATATCATATAGATATAGAACAGGTGTTTAGTTGATTTTAAAAGTCAAGTTAGAAGGATTAACTTTTGTTTGCGAACAAGTTTAGAATTAACTAAACTATGTTCTAGTGATTACAAGTTTAAACCTTTGAATAAGATAGCTTTATATGTATGAATCGAATGATGTTATGAACATCATTACTACCTTAATTTCCTTGGATAAACCTACTGGAAAAGAGAAAAATGGATCTAGCTTCAATGGATCCTTGGATGGCTCGAAGTTCTTGAAGCAGAATCATGACACGAAAACAAGTTCAAGTAAGATCATCACTTGAAATAAGATTGTTATAGTTATAGAAATTGAACCAAAGTTTGAATATGATTATTACCTTGTATTAGAATGATAACCTACTGTAAGAAACAAAGATTTCTTGAGGTTGGATGATCACCTTACAAGATTGGAAGTGAGCTAGCAAACTTGAAAGTATTCTTGATTTTATGTAACTAGAACTTGTAAAATATATGAAGAATACTTAGAACTTGAAGATAGAACTTGAGAGAGATCAATTAGATGAAGTAAATTGAAGAATGAAAGTGTTTGTAGGTGTTTTTGGTCGTTGGTGTATGGATTAGATATAAAGGATATGTAATTTTGTTTTCATGTAAATAAGTCATGAATGATTACTCATATTTTTGTAATTTTATGAGATATTTCATGCTAGTTGCCAAATGATGGTTCCCACATGTGTTAGGTGACTCACATGGGCTGCTAAGAGCTGATCATTGGAGTGTATATACCAATAGTACATACATCTAAAAGCTGTGTATTGTACGAGTACGAATACGGGTGCATACGAGTAGAATTGTTGATGAAACTGAACGAGGATGTAATTATAAGCATTTTTGTTAAGTAGAAGTATTTTGATAAGTGTCTTGAAGTCTTTCAAAAGTGTATGAATACATATTAAAACACTACATGTATATACATTTTAACTGAGTCGTTAAGTCATCGTTAGTCGTTACATGTAAATGTTGTTTTGAAACCTTTAGGTTAACGATCTTGTTAAATGTTGTTAACCCAATGTTTATAATATCAAAAGAGATTTTAAATTATTATATTATCATGATATTATGATGTACGAATATCTCTTAATATGATATATATACATTAAATGTCGTTACAACGATAAACGTTACATATATGTCTCGTTTCAAAATCATTAAGTTAGTAGTCTTGTTTTTACATATGTAGTTCATTGTTAATATAATTAATGATATGTTTACTTATCATAATATCATGTTAACTATATATATAACCATATATATGTCATCATATAGTTTTTTACAAGTTTTAACGTTCGTGAATCACCGGTCAACTTGGGTGGTCAATTGTCTATATGAAACCTATTTCAATTAATCAAGTCTTAACAAGTTTGATTGCTTAACATGTTGGAAACATTTAATCATGTAAATATCAATCTCAATTAATATATATAAACATGGAAAAGTTTGGGTCACTACAGTACCTACCCGTTAAATAAATTTCGTCCCGAAATTTTAAGCTGTTGAAGGTGTTGACGAATCTTCTGGAAATAGATGCGGGTATTTCTTCTTCATCTGATCTTCACGCTCCCAGGTGAACTCGGGTCCTCTACGAGCATTCCATCGAACCTTAACAATTGGTATCTTGTTTTGCTTAAGTCTTTTAACCTCACGATCCATTATTTCGACGGGTTCTTCGATGAATTGAAGTTTTTCGTTGATTTGAATTTCATCTAACGGAATAGTGAGATCTTCTTTAGCAAAACATTTCTTTAAATTCGAGACGTGGAAAGTGTTATGTACAGCCGCGAGTTGTTGAGGTAACTCTAGTCGGTAAGCTACTGGTCCGACACGATCAATAATCTTGAATGGTCCAATATACCTTGGATTTAATTTCCCTCGTTTACCAAATCGAACAACGCCTTTCCAAGGTGCAACTTTAAGCATGACCATCTCTCCAATTTCAAATTCTATATCTTTTCTTTTAATGTCAGCGTAGCTCTTTTGTCGACTTTGGGCGGTTTTCAACCGTTGTTGAATTTGGATGATCTTCTCGGTAGTTTCTTGTATAATCTCCGGACCCGTAATCTGTCTATCCCCCACTTCACTCCAACAAATTGGAGACCTGCACTTTCTACCATAAAGTGCTTCAAACGGCGCCATCTCAATGCTTGAATGGTAGCTGTTGTTGTAGGAAAATTCTGCTAATGGTAGATGTCGATCCCAACTGTTTCCGAAATCAATAACACATGCTCGTAGCATATCTTCAAGCGTTTGTATCGTCCTTTCGCTCTGCCCATCAGTTTGTGGATGATAGGCAGTACTCATGTCTAGACGAGTTCCTAATGCTTGCTGTAATGTCTGCCAGAATCTTGAAATAAATCTACCATCCCTATCAGAGATAATAGAGATTGGTATTCCATGTCTGGAGACGACTTCCTTCAAATACAGTCGTGCTAACTTCTCCATCTTGTCATCTTCTCTTATTGGCAGGAAGTGTGCTGATTTGGTGAGACGATCAACTATTACCCAAATAGTATCAAAACCACTTGCAGTCCTTGGCAATTTAGTGATGAAATCCATGGTAATGTTTTCCCATTTCCATTCTGGGATTTCGGGTTGTTGAAGTAGACCTGATGGTTTCTGATGCTCAGCTTTGACTTTAGAACACGTCAAACATTCTCCTACGTATTTAGCAACATCGGCTTTCATACCCGGCCACCAAAAATGTTTCTTGAGATCCTTGTACATCTTTCCCGTTCCAGGATGTATTGAGTATCTGGTTTTATGAGCTTCTCTAAGTACCATTTCTCTCATATCTCCAAATTTTGGTACCCAAATCCTTTCAGCCCTATACCGGGTTCCGTCTTCCCGAATATTAAGATGCTTCTCCGATCCTTTGGGTATTTCATCCTTTAAATTTCCCTTTTTTAAAACTCCTTGTTGCGCCTCCTTTATTTGAGTAGTAAGGTTATTATGAATCATTATATTCATAGATTTTACTCGAATGGGTTCTCTGTCCTTCCTGCTCAAGGCATCGGCTACCACATTTGCCTTCCCCGGGTGGTAACGAATCTCAAAGTCATAATCATTCAATAATTCAATCCACCTACGTTGCCTCATATTCAGTTGTTTCTGATTAAATATGTGTTGAAGACTTTTGTGGTCGGTATATATAATACTTTTGACCCCATATAAGTAGTGCCTCCAAGTCTTTAATGCAAAAATAACCGCGCCTAATTCCAAATCATGCGTCGTATAATTTTGTTCGTGAATCTTCAATTGTCTAGACGCATAAGCAATCACCTTCGTTCGTTGCATTAATACACAACCGAGACCTTGCTTTGATGCGTCACAATAAATCACAAAATCATCATTCCCTTCAGGCAATGACAATATAGGTGCCGTAGTTAGCTTTTTCTTCAATAACTGAAACGCTTTCTCTTGTTCATCATTCCATTCAAATTTCTTCCCTTTATGCGTTAATGCAGTCAAGGGTTTTGCTATTCTGGAAAAGTCTTGGATGAACCTTCTGTAGTAACCAGCTAGTCCTAAAAATTGGCGTATGTGTTTCGGAGTTTTCGGGGTTTCCCACTTTTCAACAGTTTCTATCTTTGCTGGATCCACCTTAATACCTTCTTTGTTCACTATGTGACCGAGGAATTGAACTTCTTCCAACCAAAATGCACACTTTGAAAACTTAGCGTACAATTCTTCCTTCCTCAATACTTCTAACACCTTTCTCAAATGTTCACCGTGTTCTTGGTCATTCTTTGAGTAAATAAGTATGTCATCAATGAAAACAATGACAAACTTGTCAAGGTATGGTCCACACACTCGGTTCATAAGGTCCATGAACACAGCTGGTGCATTAGTTAAACCAAACGGCATGACCATAAACTCGTAATGACCGTAACGTGTTCTGAAAGCAGTCTTTGGAATATCATCTTCTTTCACCCGCATTTGATGATACCCGGAACGTAAGTCAATCTTTGAATAAACAGACGAGCCTTGTAGTTGATAAAATAAGTCGTCGATTCTCGGTAGTGGGTAGCGGTTCTTGATGGTAAGTTTGTTCAACTCTCGGTAGTCGATACACAACCTGAATGTACCATCTTTCTTCTTAACAAACAAAACAGGAGCTCCCCACGGTGATGTGCTTGGTCGAATGAAAAAACACTCTAAAAGTTCTTGTAATTGGCTTTGCAGTTCTTTCATCTCGCTAGGTGCGAGTCTGTAAGGAGCACGAGCTATTGGTGCAGCTGCTGGTACAAGATCTATTTGAAATTCAACGGATCGATGTGGGGGTAATCCCGGTAATTCTTTCGGAAATACATCGGGAAATTCTTTTGCAATGGGAACATCATTGATGCTCTTTTCTTCAGTTTGTACTTTCTCGACGTGTGCTAGAACAGCATAGCAACATTTTCTTATTAGTTTTTGTGCCTTCAAATTACTAATAAGATGTAGCTTCGTGTTGCCCTTTTCTCCGTACACCATTAAGGGTTTTCCTTTTTCTCGTATAATGCGAATTGCATTTTTGTAACAAACGATCTCTGCTTTCACTTCTTTCAACCAGTCCATACCGATTATCACATCAAAACTCCCTAACTCTACTGGTATCAAATCAATCTTAAATGTTTCGCTAACCAGTTTAATTTCTCGATTCCGACATATATTATCTGCTGAAATTAATTTACCATTTGCTAATTCGAGTAAAAATTTACTATCCAAAGGCGTCAATGGACAACTTAATTTAGCACAAAAATCCCTACTCATATAGCTTCTATCCGCACCCGAATCAAATAAAACGTAAGCAGATTTATTGTCAATAAGAAACGTACCCGTAACAAGCTCCGGGTCTTCCTGTGCCTCTGCCGCATTAATATTGAAAACTCTTCCGCGGCCTTGTCCATTCGTGTTCTCCTGGTTCGGGCAATTTTTAATAATGTGGCCCGGTTTTCCACATTTATAACAAACTACATTGGCATAACTTGGTCCGACACTACTTGCTCCGCCATTACTCGTTCCGACACCATTTGTTCCTTTCGTTCTATTAACCCCTGGTCCGTAAACCTCACACTTCGCCGCGCTATGACCATTTCTTTTACACTTGTTGCAAAATTTGGTGCAGAACCCCGAGTGATACTTTTCACACCTTTGGCATAGCTGCTTCTGATTGTTGTTGTTGTTGCGGTTATTATTGTTGTTGGGATGATTGTTGTAGTTGCTGTTGCTGTTGTTGTTGTTGTTGTTGTTGTTGTTGGGCCGTTTGTTGTAGTTGCGATTGATGTTGCGATTGTTGGGATAATTGTTGCGATTATTGTTGTAATTGCTGTTGTTGTTGTATTGGTGATTCTTATCACCGTTATCCTCCCACTTTCTTTTGACTTGCTTCACATTGGCCTCTTCAGCAGTCTGTTCTTTAATTCTTTCTTCAATCTAGTTCACTAGTTTGTGAGCCATTCTACATGCCTGTTGTATAGAGGCGGGCTCGTGTGAACTTATATCTTCTTGGATTCTTTCCGGTAATCCTTTCACAAACGCGTCGATCTTCTCTTCCTCATCTTCGAATGCTCCCGGACACAATAGGCACAATTCTGTGAATCGTCTTTCGTACGTGGTAATATCAAATCCTTGGGTTCGTAACCCTCTAAGTTCTGTCTTGAGCTTATTGACCTCGGTTCTGGGACGGTACTTCTCGTTCATCAAGTGCTTGAATGCTGACCACGGTAGTGCGTACGCATCATCTTGTCCCACTTGCTCTAGATAGGTATTCCACCATGTTAACGCAGAACTTGTGAAGGTATGCGTAGCGTACTTCACTTTGTCCTCTTCAGTACACTTACTTATGGCAAACACCGATTCAACCTTCTCGGTTCACCGTTTCAATCCGATCGGTCCTTCGGTTCCATCAAATTCCAAAGGTTTGCAGGCAGTGAATTCTTTGTAGGTGCATCCTACACGATTTCCTGTACTGCTAGATCCAAGGTTATTGTTGGTATGTAGCGCAGCCTGTACTGCGGCTATGTTTGAAGCTAGAAAAGTACGGAATTCCTCTTCATTCATATTCACGGTGTGTCGAGTAGTCGGTGCCATTTCCTTCAAAATAGTTAAATGGAACAAGTTAATCATACAGAATATTAAGAGTAGTTAATAGTATTTCGTAGCATAATATGAACTCATTTATAAAAGCTTTTTCTTCATATTAGCGTTTTATAAGTTTAAATTCGGGTAGTACCTACCCGTTAAGTTCATACTTAGTAGCTAATATACAATTCAACTACTACAATTCTATATGAAAAACTGATTATAATAATATTTTGCGTTCAAACTTTTATACAATATTTTACAAACTTACAATACCGCTTATTTTACATAAAGCATGAAATATAGCACACAATAACTTTGATACAAGATAGTTGTGAAGACAATTCTAGCTAGTACACAAGTCGTTCAGCAAAGGCAATAAAGACACGTAATTCATACGTCCAGAAACAAGTCATGCATTCTGGTTTTACTAGGACTACTTCCCATCCTTGGTCTTGTGCAACATAACCGTTATGGCCGTTGATAAGACAGCGTGTTGTAACGTCATCAAAGGGACGAGGGTAACGTAATGTCCAACAGTCCCGTAATAATCTAAAAACCTCATTTCTTACCCCAATTACCAACTCCGTCACTTGTGGAAACGTTTTGTTTAATAGTTGTAGCCCGATGTTCTTGTTCTCACTTTGGTGAGAAGCGAACATTACTAATCCGTAAGCATAACATGCTTCTTTATGTTGCATGTTTGCCGCTTTTTCTAAATCACGAAGTCCAATATTCGGATATATTGAGTCAAAATAATTTCTTAACCCGTTGCGTAAAATAGCATTTGGGTTCCCCGCAATATATGCGTCAAAGTAAACACATCGTAACTTATGGGTTTCCCAATGTGATATCCCCCATCTTTCAAACGAAAGTCTCTTATAAACCAAGACATTCTTAGAACGTTCTTCGAATGTCTTACAAACTGATCTCGCCTTAAATAGTTGTGCCGAAGAATTCTGGCCGACTCTAGACAAGATTTCATCAATCATGTCTCCGAGTAGGTCTCTTAAAATATTGGGTTGTCTATCCATTTTGTGTTTTTAAACTGTAAAATAGACAAGAGTTAGATTCATAAAAAAATACTTATTAATACAAGCAATTTTTACATATATCATAAAGCATAAGAACACTATATTACATATATTACACCACACGAATACAACTATCTTATTCTGACTCGCTCGTTTCTTCTTCTTCGGTTTTGGTTCGTTTTGCCAAGTTTCTAGGGATATATGATGTTCCCCTAATACGAGCCGTCGTTGTCCACATTGGTTTAGAAAAACCTGGTGGTTTAGAGGTTCCCGGGTCATTGTTACAACTTAAGGACTTCGGGGGTTGACGATACATATAAAGTTCATCGGGGTTGGAATTAGATTTCTCTATTTTTATGCCCTTTCCCTTATTATTTTCTTTTGCCTTTTTAAATTCAGTTGGGGTAATTTCTATAACATCATTGGAATTCTCGTCGGAATCCGATTCATCGGAGAATTGGTAATCCTCCCAATATTTTGCTTCCTTGGCGGAAACACCATTGACCATAATTAACCTTGGTCGGTTGGTTAAGGATTCTCTTTTACTTAACCGTTTTATTATTTCCCCCACCGGTTCAGATTCTTCTTCCGGTTCCGATTCTTCTTCCGGTTCCGATTCTTCTTCCGGTTCCGACTCTTCTTCCGGTTCCTCTTCGGGAACTTGTGAATCAGTCCACGAATCATTCCAATTTACATTTGACTCTTCATTATTATTAGGTGAGTCAATGGGACTTGTTCTAGAGGTAGACATCTATCACATAATATCAAACACGATAAGAGATTAATATATCACATAATATTCATATGTTAAAAATATATAGTTTCCAACAAAAATGTTAAGCAATCATTTTTAAAGAAAACACGGTCGAAGTCCAGACTCACTAATGCATCCTAACAAACTCGATAAGACACACTAATGCAAATTTTCTGGTTCTCTAAGACCAACGCTCTGATACCAACTGAAATGTCCCGTTCTTATTGATTAAAAACGTTCCATATTAATTGATTTCGTTGCGAGGTTTTGACCTCTATATGAGACGTTTTTCAAAGACTGCATTCATTTTAAAACAAACCATAACCTTTATTTCATCAATAAAGGTTTAAAAAGCTTTACGTAGATTATCAAATAATGATAATCTAAAATATCCTGTTTACACACGACCATTACATAATGGTTTACAATACAAATATGTTACAACAAAATAAGTTTCTTGGATGCAGTTTTTACACAATATCATACAAGCATGGACTCCAATTCTCGTCCTTATTTAAGTATGCGACAGCGGAAGCTCTTAATAATCACCTGAGAATAAACATGCTTAAAACGTCAACAAAAATGTTGGTGAGTTATAGGTTTAACCTATATATATCAAATCATAATAATAGACCACAAGATTTCATATTTCAATACACATCCCATACATAGAGATAAAAGTCATTCATATGGTGAACACCTGGTAACCGACATTAACAAGATGCATATATAAGAATATCCCCATCATTCCGGGACACCCTTCGGATATGATATAAATTTCGAAGTACTAAAGCATCCGGTACTTTGGATGGGGCTTGTTGGGCCCGATAGATCTATCTTTAGGATTCGTGTCAATTAGGGTGTCTGTTCCCTAATTCTTAGATTACCAGACTTAATAAAAAGGGGCATATTCGATTTCGATAATTCAACCATAGAATGTAGTTTCACGTACTTGTGTCTATTTTGTAGATCATTTATAAAACCTGCATGTATTCTCATCCCAAAAATATTAGATTTTAAAAGTGGGACTATAACTCACTTTCACAGATTTTTACTTCGTCGGGAAGTAAGACTTGGCCACTGTTGATTCACGAACCTATAACAATATATACATATATATCAAAGTATGTTCAAAATATATTTACAACACTTTTAATATATTTTGATGTTTTAAGTTTATTAAGTCAGCTGTCCTCGTTAGTAACCTACAACTAGTTGTCCACAGTTAGATGTACAGAAATAAATCGATAAATATTATCTTGAATCAATCCACGACCCAGTGTATACGTATCTCAGTATTGATCACAACTCAAACTATATATATTTTGGAATCAACCTCAACCCTGTATAGCTAACTCCAACATTCACATATAGAGTGTCTATGGTTGTTCCGAAATATATATAGATGTGTCGACATGATAGGTCGAAACATTGTATACGTGTCTATGGTATCTCAAGATTACATAATATACAATACAAGTTGATTAAGTTATGGTTGGAATAGATTTGTTACCAATTTTCACGTAGCTAAAATGAGAAAAATTATCCAATCTTGTTTTACCCATAACTTCTTCATTTTAAATCCGTTTTAAGTGAATCAAATTGCTATGGTTTCATATTGAACTCTATTTTATGAATCTAAACAGAAAAAGTATAGGTTTATAGTCGGAAAAATAAGTTACAAGTCGTTTTTGTAAAGGTAGTCATTTCAGTCGAAAGAACGACGTCTAGATGACCATTTTAGAAAACATACTTCCACTTTGAGTTTAACCATAATTTTTGGATATAGTTTCATGTTCATAATAAAAATCATTTTCTCAGAATAACAACTTTTAAATCAAAGTTTATCATAGTTTTTAATTAACTAACCCAAAACAGCCCGCGGTGTTACTACGACGGCGTAAATCCAGTTTTACGGTGTTTTTCGTGTTTCCAGGTTTTAAATCATTAAGTTAGCATATCATATAGATATAGAACATGTGTTTAGTTGATTTTAAAAGTCAAGTTAGAAGGATTAACTTTTGTTTGCGAACAAGTTTAGAATTAACTAAACTATGTTCTAGTGATTACAAGTTTAAACCTTTGAATAAGATAGCTTTATATGTATGAATCGAATGATGTTATGAACATCATTACTACCTTAATTTCCTTGGATAAACCTACTGGAAAAGAGAAAAATGGATCTAGCTTCAATGGATCCTTGGATGGCTCGAAGTTCTTGAAGCAGAATCATGACACGAAAACAAGTTCAAGTAAGATCATCACTTGAAATAAGATTGTTATAGTTATAGAAATTGAACCAAAGTTTGAATATGATTATTACCTTGTATTAGAATGATAACCTACTGTAAGAAACAAAGATTTCTTGAGGTTGGATGATCACCTTACAAGATTGGAAGTGAGCTAGCAAACTTGAAAGTATTTTTGATTTTATGTAACTAGAACTTGTAAAATATATGAAGAACACTTAGAACTTGAAGATAGAACTTGAGAGAGATCAATTAGATGAAGTAAATTGAAGAATGAAAGTGTTTGTAGGTGTTTTTGGTCGTTGGTGTATGGATTAGATATAAAGGATATGTAATTTTGTTTTCATGTAAATAAGTCATGAATGATTACTCATATTTTTGTAATTTTATGAGATATTTCATGCTAGTTGCCAAATGATGGTTCCCACATGTGTTAGGTGACTCACATGGGCTGCTAAGAGCTGATCATTGGAGTGTATATACCAATAGTACATACATCTAAAAGCTGTGTATTGTACGAGTACGAATACGGGTGCATACGAGTAGAATTGTTGATGAAACTGAACGAGGATGTAATTATAAGCATTTTTGTTAAGTAGAAGTATTTTGATAAGTGTCTTGAAGTCTTTCAAAAGTGTATGAATACATATTAAAACACTACATGTATATACATTTTAACTGAGTCGTTAAGTCATCGTTAGTCGTTACATGTAAATGTTGTTTTGAAACCTTTAGGTTAACGATCTTGTTAAATGTTGTTAACCCAATGTTTATAATATCAAAAGAGATTTTAAATTATTATATTATCATGATATTATGATGTACGAATATCTCTTAATATGATATATATACATTAAATGTCGTTACAACGATAAACGTTACATATATGTCTCGTTTCAAAATCATTAAGTTAGTAGTCTTGTTTTTACATATGTAGTTCATTGTTAATATAATTAATGATATGTTTACTTATCATAATATCATGTTAACTATATATATAACCATATATATGTCATCATATAGTTTTTTACAAGTTTTAACGTTCGTGAATCACCGGTCAACTTGGGTGGTCAATTGTCTATATGAAACCTATTTCAATTAATCAAGTCTTAACAAATTTGATTGCTTAACATGTTGGAAACATTTAATCATGTAAATATCAATCTCAATTAATATATATAAACATGGAAAAGTTCGGGTCACTACATCCATGACTTCAACAAAATCATATTTTTTCCCCACTTGTGATTTGAAACAACCATAATGCTTGTTAAACATGTTTAGTATTGTTTTAACCTTATGTTGTTTAATTTAATTAATGTACATGCATTTAAATTTGCGATCATATTGATTCTTAGTTAGGTGTTTTACCAAATTACTTTACTTAACACTTGTAGATGTTTTGAGGTAGACAATCACACCCTATAAAGTTTCCAATTAAGCTAATCACCATGGAGCTAACAAGTGTTCAAATGCTACTGCGACTTAATATCCAATTCCTTTCTTGTTTTCTTATATCAGCTCAAACTTTCACACATGTTTTCACACATATTTATAAAAACAAGAATATACATAAAATATAAATATTAAATTGATGATTTATATAAAATGTAACGGTAGGTCTAGCGGTATCGAGTTAATCCTTTAATCATGATGTTGTGGGGTTCAAAGTTCAAGGATGTATAAAATATAAATACATTTAATTAATTGACTAGTTCCTACTTGCTACATCTTACATGCCCAAAATAAATCAAACATCCGCTCTCGATACCATAAACTGGCATGATGAGGCGGTACGAGAACGGGGTGTTGAACCGACTTCTTAAAAGCTAATCGATATAAAAACATACATACAAACACACCACAATCACCCGAACCCAATGCTTGTTGTGGAGTAAGATTTTTTGGATGAACCGTAAAGGTGATCTTGTATTTGTCGAAATCCAATCTTTTACTCTCCAATACGCCATTCATTTGTAAGTATTTTGGGAGCTTATCCTTTAAAATTGCCTCCATCCTCGTCCAATAGAAGCTGCGCACTGGGACTCCATTCACTTCACAAATCATGCTATCATAATAGGTGATGACTCCGGTAATGATATCCAGCACCATAATACAATAATGTGATCTTTCCTCGTTTGCCGAAATGAATACCTAAAAAGTTTTATTATTATTAGACAACATATAAATCTTCAGTGTGTATAATACTTTACGAGTTTTAAATAGAATAACATGAATTGCACGACATCATAACGAATATGCATAGAGAGTAAACAGAGTAAAGATGACAATATCTTAGTAGACAACATATAATGTGGTAAAAATGTACTTATTAAATAAGTAACTTACGTGTGTGACGTTCTTCCAATCACCAGGATAAAGGTAACCGTTACAGTAATTTGAAGGAATCTCATAATATTCATGGTCCTGGACTGAAGTTAGAAAATAACAATCGACTGTAGACCAATTGGCATCTTCAGGGCACATTCTATTTAAATAATCTATCCATAGCTTAATATGCTGTTACAAGGTACATTACATAAACTAATTAGTATGATGTTAGAAGATATAAATGAGTGACAACCCCATACTCACTTTACCCTAATAATAATAGCAATTAATAATTATTATGACACATTTCTACTTACATCATCTGATAGCCATCCCTTTTTGGTGTCATAGTCGGGGTTTTTGCGGTCAAGGATATATTGTGTTGGTGTTGGCCGACGTAGTAAAACATACCAAAAAATTCTATAAACATCCAAAACAGAGTCAGAGTAAATGTGTATCTTCGCTCTATCTCCATTTTCTGAGCTTATCCAATCTTCAAATTCTGGAGGTATGTATGGTTGATTTCCAGCACCTGGTCTCCTTACAAAATCCTATATAATATAATAATAGTAACAACAGTGACAAATTAAGGTTACTTAGTATATGTATTTAGACGAATAATCTACGTGCATTTAACTAAAGGTAAAATAATTAGCAAACAGAAACTGCAACAGTTTAAGAGGATGATAAATGCCACTTAATAATGACTAAATGACATAGTTTTCATGGTAACATAGAGTAAATGCAAAAACATGATGTTATTCCAAGTAGCTAATGCAGTTGACATATCAATAAGTGATTAATTTACCTCGGTAAAAAGCTTAACATCCTTTGGCGGAACCAAAAGTTTCGGTAGAATAAGGCCGCCTTTGTCATCATCACTCGATATATTCAATACCTGTTTTACCTGCAAAAGTATAACTTTGTATCAACAACTAATTAATATAATTCATTAACAAACGTCATTATGTAAAATAGAGCTAATAAAACTATTATTACTACATCCTTATGTAAAAGGTTCAAACTATCAATAAAATTCATACATCGACAGATTCTTCTATCACCAACCCCTTCCCCGACCTTATCACACGTTTCTTTTTTTTAACTGGAAATAGAACCCATGGTGACTTGTCGTATTGTCCACACTTCTTCTCCCGCTTTGTCATTACTGGTTCCGAATCTTCTTTATCAACCTTTGAGACCGTCTGACTATTATTATTGTATATCTATTAAAACAAAATTCGAAACTTAGGTTTTCTTCATATAAAAAGGATACTGAAACTAAAATATATAAATCAAAATTTCAATTAATTGGAACTATAACCTGTTTAGCTAATGATTCTTGAAGCAAATTCAACAAAGAATTATCCTGAACATCCAAATCTCCCGTTGCTACGGCCGACAAAGATCTCAAACCATCATAACAACTGTCATCATTTCCTAAATCGAACTATAAAAATTTAAGGTTAAAAACTAACTTGATGGTTTTACAGTATAGTTATATAATAAATTTATATAAAAATTTAAGGTTAAAAACTAACTTGATGGTTGTCATTGAAATTGGGTAAATCAACGTTCAAGTCAAGAAAAGTGTTATCAACATTTCCATTCATATGGCTAAGAGGAGGATTAGGAATTTGACTATATGCATCAAACGCATCGCCATTTTGTTGAGCTGCTCTAAATGCGCTATACTGAATTTAAATGATAACAAGTAAATACATTATTAGTCACTGGGTAAAGCAAATTGCATCGCATGTGTTTGTTTTCGAATTAAAGTACAACACACAATTTAAAATAATTGTAAAAAAAGTTAACAAACAAAAAAAAGTTAATAATATACCTCTTGCTCTAACTTCACTTGACGTTGCTCTAACTTCATTTGACGTTGTTTTACCGCGTCTAGTTCTTTTAGATAAAATTCATGAATTTGTTTACAATTTTGTGGAAGTTGTGAAACTAGTGGAACTTGTGGAACTTGCGATTTTGGAAAAACTTGTGGAGGTGGTGGAGGTTGTGGAACTTGAGGAGATGGTGAAGCATGGAGACGAGGAACAATACGAATATGTCTTGGTACATTATGACGATTGAAAAATTTTTCACTAGCTAACCACCAACCACAAAGTAACTCATCATCTTCTATCTCAAGCCATTGTTTGGGTATCTTATCCTGTAAAAGCAATAATTCAAATGTTAATCAAACATGGTTGAGATAAAAGTAACTACTAATTTATCTTAAGCCTATTGTATTCTACATGATTTATGGTTTTTATATGGGTCAAAATTCTGGATTTAGAGTAAACATGAGTCACTTGCATTAACAGTGTACATAAGGTTTTTTTTTTTTTTTTTTTTTTTTTTTAATATGGGTCAAAATTAGGGATGGTTTATATACTAGTGATCTTGCTAATCAGTGAGCTAAATCTTTTATTATTATGAATTAATAAAACTAATGAATCAATTATAGATTCAGTGTGTCTAAATATAAGGTCAAAACAGTCAACATGGGTGAAAATTGTGGCTTTACAATAAACATGGGTCAAAATAGTCAACTTTTGAGTTTTTTCTTTAAAACAATCAATAAGGGTCATAATGGGTCATGACAGTCAATATGGGTCAAAATTATGGTCTTTTTTTTTGGGTCAAAATTCTGGATTTAGAGTAAACATGAGTCAATTGCATTAACAGTATAAATAAGTTATTTTTTTTTATTCAATATGGGTCAAAATTAGGGATGGTTTATATACTAGTGATCTTGCTAATCAGTGAGCTAAATCTTTTTATTATTATTAATTAATAAAACTAATGAATCAATGAATCAATTATAGATTCAGTGTGTCTAAATGTAAGGTCAAAACAGTCAACATGGCTCCAAATTGTGGCTTTACAATAAACATGGGTCAAAACAGTCAACTTTTGAAATTTTTCTTTAAAACAATCAACAAGGGTCATAATGGGTCATGACAGTCAATATGGGTCAAAATTCTGGCCTTTTTTTTTTGGGTCAAAATTCGGGATTTAGAGTAAACATGAGTCACTTTCATTAACAGTGTACATAAGTTTTTTTTTTTTTTTTTTTTTTAATATGGGTCAAAATTAGGGATGGTTTATATACTAGTGATCTTGCTAATCAGTGAGCTAAATCGTTTTATTATTATTAATTAATAAAACTAATGAATCAATTATAGATTCAGTGTGTCTAAATGTAAGGTCAAAACAGTCTAACATGGGTCAAAATTGTGGCTTTACAATAAATATGGGTCAAAACAGTCAACTTTTGAGTTTTTTCTTTAAAATAATCAATAAGGGTCATAATGGGTCATGACAGTCAATATGGGTCAAAATTATGGCCTTTTTTTTATATGGGTCAAAATTCTAGCTTTAGAGTAAACATGAGTCACTTCACTTGGGTTAACAAAAACTAAGAGAATCAATTATAGGTTCAGTGTGTCGATCAAATAGAACATAATACTCTGTAGTAGTCTTTTATTTGATACAGAGTAATTAGTTTAGGTATTAGGTATACGAGAATACGTGTTATAAATTACTAAAATAGTTATACCCGTATATTAGTCATTTGTCCCCACAATCATTTATGAAATAGGTTAGGACGTTTGATTAGTAGTTGGTACTACTACTATGTCACACAATGTACCATAATGCCATTAAGGAACACTACTATTTCTAGGTCAAATTTTTTAGTATCTTTTAAACAAGAAACCTGATATTGTTTGTTTTAAATCATTTTAAATCATTGTTAACCTAAAATAAGCTTGACCATTTTATACGAAATTTGATAAATCATTGTTTGATATTCAATACAGTAACATGTTTCATGTAATATGTATTTTTAGATATTCAATATCTGCGAGGAAACTCATTAATCCATTATTTAGTAAGTAAATGGGTATCCCCGATTACCCGTGGGGAAACCCGATACCAGACGGTATGACTCTTTATCCATATATATAATAAAAAAAACAGCTAAAAATACAACACTTACAATTGCAAACTGGCCATAAAGAAACGTCTCTTTTTCTATCCCAAAACTGTGATTCTTATTCCAACGAATACCCCTTGGAAGGGTTTTCGCACGAATTGCCCACCATTCACGAGCAATGGGGTAAGCCTCCAAAATCCATATCTAAATAACAAAGTACATATAAATTACAACTAATAATTTTATAACTTGATGAATAATGCATCTTAGTATTATATATAATCTTACATTAAACACCCAAACAAAGCCAGGAAGCGAATACTTAACAGCCTTCTTCTGATCCACATACTGCAAATGCGTTTTTATTCAACAAGGTAGTGCATGCTTAAGAGTTTTGTATTTATACCTCCACAAATGAGACCCCCATGGGAAATTATTCCATTCTTCCAAATTTTCTACTAACCTCAATAAATTACGATCCAACTTGCTTTTCATCTCATTACCACGAAATACAAGACTATAAACCAAAAGTAAACAAACACGAATTGCATCACCCTCATCAAGCTTAATAAACTCATCATCATTCTCATACTTGGCATAAACATCCCTAACGAAAACTCCTTTTACATCTGGGAATAATCGTTCACAAAACCCCATATTAGAACTAGATTTATGCTTTTGCAAATCATCATCTCCAAAAGCGAGTCCTGAAATTAAGCAGAACTCTTGGGGTCCAAAATTTAAAGTGTAATCCCCAACCTTGTAACTTAAAATACTAACATTAGCATCTTTACTCGTACCATTATCTACCTCATATTGCAACATTTCATGAACCAACCGTCCTTCAAATTGTGGGTTATCAGTATCCAACCAATTACCAAAACATGTTGTCCTGAATGACCCAACCCTATTCATCTCGACTAATTTCCTCCTGATGCCACCTAGTAAACCCATTTGACTCCTCATCGTCACTGTCGCTCTATATAACTACAAAAAAAATTAAATGAAATGAAAAATTAGTAAAATGATATATATAAAAAAACAAACAGTACAACTTAATTTAATTTACTTTATTTCGTATTACCGAATATTGTGTGAAGTCGGGCTCATCTCTACGCTTCTTCATTATATCAACGCTTTATATGTTGTTCATATAATACCATCACTTTCATTAGTATACTAAAACATATGAACTATTAACACATAAAACAACAGATAGGGACTAGAAAAAACACGGGGTTGAATTTGCCAATTTTGTCAAAAACATCTAGTATTCTGTCATTATATACATTCTTTATAGATTGTGTCTTAAATTTATTTCCACTTGACAACCTAACCATTAAATTATAAGGTAAAACCAAACAAAACATAATCAAGCATGTACAAGTAATACCAACAAAACAGAAAACATTTTTTTGCCAATTTTGTCATTAAAAAGTGCCGAGATACACAAGTACAAGTAATACTAACAGTACCATCGATAATTAAACACATGAACATCAACATTCATTCAGATTTTTAATAACAGAGCTTTACAAAATCAAAACTTTAATTATAAACACAAGATAAAGATTACGAAGCTTTACAATTAATGGCGGTGGTTGTACGGTGGCTGTACGGTAGTGTAACCCTTTCTACGTAAACAAAATTAGAACTACGCGAGCATTTGTGGGAGATGGAGTACGGACTCGATTGAAATGTCCCGTTCATATTGATTATAAACGTTCCATATTAATTGATTTTGTCGCGAGGTTTTGACCTCTATATGAGACGTTTTTCAAAGACTGCATTCATTTTTAAAACAACCATAACCTTTATTTTATCGATAAAGGTTTAAAAAGCATTACGTAGATTATCAAATAATGATAATCTAAAATATACCGTTTACACACGACGATTACATAATGATTTACAATAAGAATATATTACATCAAAAATAAGTTTCTTGAATGCAGTTTTTACATAATATCATACAAGCATGGACTCCAAATCTTGTCCTTATTTTAGTATGCAACAGCGGAAGCTCTTAATAATCACCTGAGAATAAACATGCTTAAAACGTCAACAAAAAATGTTGGTGAGTTATAGGTTTAACCTATATATTATCAAATCATAATAATAGACCACAAGATTTCATATTTCAATATACATCCCATACATAGAGATAAAATTCATTCATATGGTGAACACCTGGTAACCGACATTAACAGGATGCATATAAGAATATCCCCTATCATTCCGAGAAATCCTTCGAACATGATAAAAACGAATTCGAAGTACTAAAGCATCCGGTACTTTGGATGGGGTTCGTTAGGCCCATTAGATCTATCTTTAGAATTCGCATCAATTAGTAGATCGGTTTACTAATTCTTAGGTTACCAAGCAAAAGTGGCATATTCTGCTTCGATCATTCACCCATATAATGTAGTTTCAATTACTTGTGTCTATTTCGTAAAACATTTATAAAACTGCATGTATTCTCATCCCAAAATATTAGATTTTAAAAGTGGAACTATAACTCACTTTCACAGATTTTTACTTCGTCGGGAAGTAAGACTTGGCCACTGGTCGATTCACGAACCTATAACAAATATGTACATATATATCAAAGTATGTTCAAAATATATTTACAACATTTTTAATACGTTTTAATGTTTTAAGTTTATTAAGTCAGCTGTCCTCGTTAGTAACCTACAACTAGTTGTACACAATTAGATGTACAGAAATAAATCAATATATATTATCTTGAATCAATCCACGACCCAGTGTATACACGTCTCAGGCTAGATCACAACTCAATGTATATATATTTTTAGAATCAACCTCAACCTTGTATAGCTAACTCCAACATTACTGCATATAGAGTGTCTATGGTTGTTCCAAATAATATGTATAGATAGGTCGATATGATATGTCAAAACATTTGCATACGTGTCTATGGTATCCCAAGATTACATAATATATTAGAATAAATGTATAATACAATATAAGTTAGCTAGGATATGATTAATATAAATTTGTTACCAATTTTCACATAGCTACAACAAGCAAAAAATATCCAATCTTGTTTTACCCATAACTTCTTCGTTTTAAATCCGTTTTGAGTGTTTCAAGTTGCTATGGTTTCATATTGAACTTAAGTTTATGAATCTAAACAGAAAAAGTATAAGTTTATAGTCGGAAATACAGGTTATAAGTCGTTTTTATAAAGGTAGTCATTTCAGTCGAAAGAACGACGTCTAGATGACCATTTTGGAAAACATACTTCCACTTTGAGTTTAACCATGATTTTTGAATATAGTTTCATGTTCATAAGAAAAATCATTTTCCCAGAAGAACAACTTTTAAATCAAAGTTTATCATAGTTTTTAATTAACTAACCCAAAACAGCCCGCGGTGTTACTACGACGACGTATATCCGGTTTTACGGTGTTTTTCGTGTTTTTCGGTTTTAAATCATTAAGTTAGAATATCATATAGATATTGAACATGTGTTTAGTTGATTTTAAAAGTCAATTTAGAAGGATTAACTTTTATTTGCGAACAAGTTTAGAATTAACTAAACTATGTTCTAGTGATTACATGTTCAAATCTTCGAATAAGATAGTTTTATATGTATGAATCGAATGATGTTATGAACATCATTACTACCTCAAGTTTAGTAGGTAAACCTACTGGAAGTGACAAGAAATGATCTAGCTTCAAAGGATCTTGGATAGCTTGAAAGTTCTTGAAGTAGAATCATGACACAAAAACAAGTTCAAGTAAGATTATCACTCGAATTAAGATAGTTATAGTTATAGGAATTGAATCAAAGTTTGTATATGAGTATTACATTGATTTAGAATGGTATATTACTGTAAACAACAAGGATTTCTTGAGGTTGGATGATCACTTTACAAGATTGGAAGTGAGCTAGTAAACTTGGAAGTATTCATGATTTTATGAAACTATAACTTGTAGAATTTATGAAGAACACTTAGAACTTGAAGATAGAACTTGAGAGAGATCAATTAGATGAATAAAATTGAAGAATAAAAGTGTTTGTAGGTGTTTTTGGTCGTTGGTATATGGATTAGATATAAAGGATGTGTAATTTTGTTTACATGTAAATAAGTCATGAATGATTACTAATATTTTTGTAATTTTATGAGATATTTCATGCTAGTTGCCAAATGATGGTTCCCACATGTGTTAGGTGACTCACATGGGCTACTAAGAGCTAATCATTGGAGTGTATATACCAATAGTACATACATCTAAAAGCTGTGTATTGTACGAGTACGAATACGGGTGCATACGAGTAGAATTGTTGATGAAACTGAACGAGGATGTAATTGTAAGCATTTTTGTTAAGTAAAAGTATTTTGATAAGTGTCTTGAAGTCTTTCAAAAGTGTATAAATACATATTAAAACACTACATGTATATACATTTTAACTGAGTCGTTAAGTCATCGTTGGTCGTTACATGTAAGTGTTGTTTTGAAACCTTTAGGTTAACGATCATGTTAAATGTTGTTAACCCATTGTTTATTATATCTAAAGAGATGTTAAATTATTACATTATCGTGATATTATGATGTATTAATATATCTTAATATGATATATATACAATTAAATGTCGTTACAACGATAATCGTTACATATATGCCTCGTTTTGAAATCATTAAGTTAGTAGTCTTGTTTTACATATGTAGTTCATTGTTAACATACTTAATGATATACTTAATTATCATTTTATCATGTTAAACATAGTGTATCAATATCTTAATATGATTCATATGTAATTAGTAAGACGTTGATATAACGATAATCGTTATATATATAGTTTTCGAGTTTCTTAATTCAATAGGCTCATTTTTATGTATATAACTCATTGTTAAAATATCTAATGAGATAAATACTTATCATAATATCATGTTAACTATATATATATATATATATATATATATATATATATATATATATATATATATATCCATATATATGTCATCATATAGTTTTAACAAGTGTTAACGTTCGTGAATCACCTGTCAACTTGGGTGGTCAATTGTCTACATGAAACCTATTTCAATTAATCAAGTCTTAACAAGTTTGATTGCTTAACATGTTGGAAATACTTAATCATGTAAATATCAATTTCATTTAATATATATAAACATGGAAAAGTTCGGGTCACTACAGTACCTACCCGTTAAATAAATTTCGTCCCAAAATTTTAAGAAGTTGGAGGTGTTGACGTATCTTCTGGAAATAAGTGCGGGTATTTCTTCTTCATCTGATCTTCTCATTCCCAGGTGAACTCGGGTCCTCTACAGGCATTCCATCGAACCTTAACAATTGGTATCTTGTTTTGCTTAAGTCTTTTAACCTCACGATCCATTATTTCGATGGGTTCCTCGATGAATTGAAGTTTTTTGTTGATTTGGATTTCGTCTAACGGAATAGTGAGATCTTCTTTAGCAAAACATTTCTTCAAATTCGAGACGTGGAAAGTGTTATGTACAGCCGCGAGTTATTGAGGTAACTCAAGTCGGTAAGCTACTGGTCCGACACGATCAATAATCTTGAATGGTCCAATATACCTTGGATTTAATTTCCCTCGTTTACCAAATCGAACAACGCTTTTCCAAGGTGCAACTTTAAGCATGACCATCTCTCCAATTTCAAATTCTATATCTTTTCTTTTGAATGTCAGCGTAGCTCTTTTGTCGACTTTTGGCAGTTTTCAACCGTTATTGAATTTGGATGATATTCTCGGTAGTTTCTTATATTATCTCCGGACCCGTAATCTGTCTATCCCCCACTTCACTCTAACAAATCGGAGACCTGCACTTTCTACCATAAAGTGCTTCAAACAGCGCCATCTCAATGCTTGAATGGTAGCTGTTGTTGTAGGAAAATTATGCTAACGGAAGGTGTCGATCCCAACTGTTTCCAAAATCAATAACACATGATCGTAGCATGTCTTCAAGCATTTGTATTGTCATTTCGCTCTGCCCATCAGTTTGTGGATGATAAGCAATACTCATGTCTAGACGAGTTCCTAATGCTTGCTGTAATGTCTACCAGAATCTTGAAATAAATCTGCCATCCCTATCAGAGATAATAGAGATTGGTATTCCATGTCTGGAGACAACTTCCTTCAAATACAGACGTGCTAACTTCTCCATCTTGTCATCTTCTCTTATTGGCAGGAAGTGTGCTGATTTGGTGAGACGATCAACTATTACCCAAATAGTATCAAAACCACTTGCAGTCCTTGACAATTTAGTGATGAAATCCATGGTAATGTTTTTCCATTTCCATTCCGGGATTTCAGGTTGCTGAAGTAGACCTGATGGTTTCTAATGCTCAGCTTTGACCTTAGAACACATCAAACATTCTCCTACATATTTAGCAACATCGGCTTTCATACCCGGCCACCAAAAATGTTTCTTAAGATCCTTGTACATCTTTCCCGTTCCAGGATGTATTGAGTATCTGATTTTATGAGCTTCTCTAAGTACCATTTCTCTCATATCTCCAAATTTTGGTACCCAAATTCTTTCAGCCCTATACCGGGTTCCGTCTTCCCGAATATTAAGATGCTTCTCCGATCCTTTGGGTATTTCATCCTTTAAATTTCTCTCGTTTAAAACTCCTTGTTGCGCCTCCTTTATTTGAGTAGTAAGGTTAGTGTGAATCATTATATTCATAGCTTTTACTTGAATGGGTTCTCTGTCCTTTCTGCTTAAGGCGTCGGCTACCACATTTGCCTTCCCCGGGTGGTAACGAATCTCAAAGTCGTAATCATTCAACAATTCAATCCACCTACGCTGCCTCATATTCAGTTGTTTCTGATTAAATATGTGTTGAAGACTTTTTTGGTCGGTATATATAATACTTTTGACCCCATATAAGTAGTGCCTCCAAGTCTTTAATGCAGAAACAACCGCGCCTAATTTCAAATCATGCGTCGTATAATTCTGTTCGTGAATCTTCAATTATCTAGACGCATAAGCAATTACTTTCGTTCGTTGCATTAATACACAACCGAGACCTTGCTTTGAGGCGTCACAATATATCACAAAATCATCATTCCCTTCAGGTAATGACAATATAGGTGCCGTAGTTAACTTTTTCTTTAACAATTGAAACGCTTTCTCTTGTTCATCTTTCCATTCAAATTTCTTCCCTTTATGCGTTAATGCAGTCAAGGGTTTTGCTATTCTGGAAAAGTCTTGGATGAACCTTCTGTAGTAACCAGCTAGTCCTAAAAACTGGCGTATGTGTTTCGAAGTTTTCGGGATTTCCCACTTTTCAACGGTTTCAATCTTTGTTGGATCCACCTGAATACCTTCTTTGTTCACTATGTGACCGAGGAATTGAACTTCTTCCAACCAAAATGCACACTTTGAAAACTTAGCGTACAATTTTTCTTTTCTCAGTAACTCTAGCACTTTTCTCAAATGTTCTTCGTGGTCTTGATCATTCTTCGAGTAAATAAGTATGTCATCGATGAAAACAATGACAAACTTGTCAAGATATGGCCCACACACTCAGTTCATGAGGTCCATGAACACAGCTGGTGCGTTAGTCAATCCAAACGGCATAACCATAAACTCGTAATGACCGTAACGCGTCCTAAAAGTAGTCTTTGGAATATCATCCTCCTTCACCCGCATTTGATGATATCCAGAACGTAAATCGATCTTCGAATAAATAGACGAGCCTTGTAGTTGATCAAATAAGTCGTCGATTCTCGGTAGTGGGTAGCGGTTCTTGATGGTAAGTTTGTTCAACTCTCGGTAGTTGATACACAACCTGAATGTACCATCTTTCTTCTTGACAAACAAAACAGGAGCTCCCCATGGTGATGTGCTTGGTCGAATGAAACCACGCTCTAAAAGTTCCTGTAACTGACTTTGTAATTCTTTCATTTCGCTGGGTGCGAGTCTGTATGGAGCACGAGCTATTGGTGTAGCTCCTGGTACAAGGTCTATTTGAAATTCAAATGATTGATGTGGGGGTAATCCTGGTAATTCTTTCGGAAATACATCGGGAAATTCTTTTACGATGGGAACATCACTGATGTTCTTTTCTTCAGGTTTAACTTCCTCGATGTGTGCTAGAATGATGTAACAACCTTTTCTTATTAGTTTTTGCGCCTTCAAACTACTAATAAGATTTAATTTCGCGTTGTTCTTTTCTCCGTACACCATTAAAGGTTTTCCTTTTTCACGCATAATGCGAATCGCATTTTTGTAACAAACGACCTCTGCTCTCACCTTTTTCAACCAGTCCATGCCAATTATTACATCAAAACTCCCTAACTCGACTGGTATTAAATCAATTTTAAACGTTTCAACCCCCAGTTTAATTTCTCTCTCCCGATATATATTATCTGCTGAAATTAATTTACCGTTTGCTAATTCGAGTAAATATTTACTATCCAAAGGCGTCAATGGGCAACTTAATTTAGCACAAAATTCTCTACTCATATAGCTTCTATCCGCACCCGAATCAAATAAAACATAAGAAGATTTATCATCAATAAGAAACGTACCCGTAACAAGCTCCGGGTCTTCCTGTGCTTCTGCCGCATTAATATTGAAAACTCTTCCACAGCCCTGCCCATTAGTATTCCCTTGATTCGGGCAATTTCTAATAATGTGGCCCAGTTTTCCACATTTATAACAAACAGCGTTGGTATTACTTGCTCCGACACTATTCGTTTCGGCATTACTTGTTCCGACATTATTTTTTCCTTTAGTTCTGTTAAACTTTAGTCCGTAGACCTCACACTTTGTCGTGCTATGACCATTTCTTTTACACCTGTTGCAAAATGTAGGCAAAACCCCTGATGATTTTCTTCACACCTATGACATGGCTGTTTTTGGTTTTTGTTGTCGTTGTTGTTATTGAGGTTTTTGTTGGGATTGTTATTGTTGTTGAAACGGTTGTTGTAGTTGTTGTTGTTGTCGGGATGTATGTTGTAGTTATTGTTAGGATTGCAGTTATTGGTGCGATTGTTGTTGCGGTTGTTGGGATAGTTGTTGGGATTGTGGTTGTAATTGTTGTTGTTGTACTGGTGACTCTTGTCACCGTTTTCCTCCCACTTCCTCTTGAGTTGTTTCGTATTGGCTTCTTCGGCCACCTGCTCTTTAATTCTTCCCTCAATCTGATTTATGAGTTTATGAGCCATTCGACTTGCCTTCTGTATAGAAGTGGGCTCATGTGAACTCACATCTTCATGAATCCTTACTGGTAACCCTTTTACAAATGCGTCGATCTTCTCTTCTTCATCTTCGAATGCTCCCTGACACAATAGGCACACCTCTGTGAATCGTCGTTCATATGTGGTAACGTCGAACCCTTGTGTTCGTAACTCTCTAAGTTCTGCCTTGAGTTTATTGACTTCGTTTCTAGGACGGTACTTGTAATAACCCGTCCTTATCCACCTGGACGATGTCATCAACATTTGGTCCCATTGCGATGATCGACTCCAAGTAATGTCCTTAAAATGAGCAAATGCACAGCGGAAGACTTAATTCGTACCTGAGAATAAACATGCTTAAAAGTGTCAACCAAAAGGTTGGTGAGTTCATAGGTTTGATGCTAGCAGCATTATAACTATGGACCACAAGATTTCATATACATACATAATACACTCGCAAGTGTATGGAAAAGTCGTTGAGCACTTGGTAACCATACTTAACATTTAAATCACAGCAGCATATTCTTAAATAATCCCTACACCGTACCAAGTGTAGTAACGAAACGAAGTACTGTGCAACCGTTGAAAACTGGTCGTCCAACCCGGTTGGGGTTGTCAGGCCCGATAGATCTATCAACAGGATTCGCGTTTACGCTCCTCACGTAAATATTAGCTACCAAATATAAAGAGATATGCCATGGTACAACTCAACGTAGAATTTATTTTTGATCACTTGTGTCCATAACGTAAATCATTTATAAAAACAGCGCATGTATTCTCAGCCCAAAATATTTAGAGTTTAAAAGGGAACTATATACTCACCTAATGTATTTTGTAGTAAAAATACATATAACATCATTGATCAAGTATAAGGTTGGCCTCGGATTCACGAACCTATATTGTATATATATATATTAACACATATACTCATAATCGAACAATTTGTGTATTATTAATTGTTATTTTTGTAACTTAAAATAATTAGTATTTATTATACAAATATCAATATATAGTTATATAACTATATTTTTATTATACATATAATACTTATTTAGTATATTAATAATAGTAATCTTAATAGTGATAATGAAAATATTAATTTTGATGATATTATTAATAATCACTTTGTTGGTAGTAATATTAATACTGTAATAATGGTAATAATTAAATAAGTAAAACTACCTCAAGAAATTGTTCCAAGAATAATGTCTATGCCCGGACTTGAACCCGAGACCTCTCGGTTATACCCAATATGCCCAACCATACTTCTGCGATTTCATTTCTGAATTGTAATCTATTCGAAATTTTATAACCCGTGTGACATCACTTCTTTTGGGGCCCAACAGAAAATATAATCGGCCCAATTCAAAGGCCTACGGCCCAAAATGGTTTCCCAATAACTTGATTTCGGTTTCTTTCATTTTGAAGTTTACACGCATGCATGTAGATGTAGGCCATAAATAATAGTTAGTTCCATTTGTATTTTTTTTTTATCACCACCAAAATGTTTTAGCAAGTGGAACATGAATTTTGTCGGCCAAATAATAAAAGGGAACGTGCATTGCTATTGTCATTCTCAACCGTCCCACATGCAATTTAAAATAACTTATATGCAACGTGCTTTAAGATGTGGCTGGATAGTTATCACTTTTTGTGGGGGTTTCAACGAAAGTAAACAGACAAATGAATTTGTGGAGCATTCATGATTATAACCACTATCCTCTTTATTGTATTAATACCGCCATCTTCCCCTATTATCACCAATCTATTATTTTGTCCTTGACAAAAATCAATATCAAAGAAAAATGGTTTTCGAATAGTTTGAAGAGGTGGCCAAATAATGTCGTGATTGTTTATGGGTCTGATTGACAAGTTTGGGTTTGAAACGGAATATAAAAAGCAGTAGCAAACCGAGTAGTAGATGCAACAAGTATTTAGGTTTGTGTCGTGGTTGTTTCTCAACCAATAAGGTAGAAATATCAGGTTCGAACAAGAAAGATGTTTGGGTCGAAAAAGTTTTGGAAACAGAAATAGATAGTTGTTTGTTGTGATGATCGTGATCTAATGAAGGTTAAGTGATGGTGGTATTGATATTGGGTTCTCTCGACAGAAGTTAGAGACGGTGTTTCGGTGACGGTGTTGTTCTGGGTGTTCGAACCATAACACTATAGAGAGCACATCAGTAACGAGTTAGTCATTTATTATGATGGTTGTTTAGTTATAGTGGTTTGAAGTGATGAAGTGGTTGATACATGATGGTGAAAGATGGTTTCTGGTTGCGAAACAGAAGGGTGAGGATCGACGATGGTGAGTTCAAGAAATTATAAGAGACAGAGAAGAGAGATAGGTGATGGTGGCGGTACGGTGGTGATGTATGGTTGTTGAAGGTGTTCGTGTTGGTGGTGACTAAGTGAAGGCGTTGCAAGGTGTTCGAAGAGCTTGAAATATCACAAGGATATGTATGTCGATAGTGGTTATTCAAGATGGTGGTTTCGTCTTTGGTTTAACAGATGAAAATAAAAATAAAAATGATATCGAGTTGCAACAACATGTGGGTTGTATATGGTGATCGTAAGGGTTTGTTGGGTGGTGTTGAATTGGTTTCATATTCAAGAAGATGGTGACTAGTTGATCACAAAAAGGGTTCGAGCAGGATAAATAACAAAAGGTGAGGGTTGTGTTCAAATGGTTTTGTGATGTTTCATGGCGATGGTGTAACAAGGTGATGGTTTAGTGGTTATGAGTTCCGGAAGAGGTTTGTAGTGGTGACCATGGGAGGCTTAAAGTTTCGTTGAGTTGCAGCGACAGAAAAATAGAATTTGTTTTAATCGAATGATGATTATGAAAATCGATGGTGTTGTGATTTAGGGTGGTTGTAGGGTTGAAGGCGAAGATGGTGGTGATGTAAGGGTTTCATAAAAAAAATGGTGGTTGTGTTCTCCGGTATGGTAGAGTTCACATAGTTTGATCGTTTGTTATATAACAATTGAATATGGGTATCAAATTTATCAAACAAAAACAGGAAAGAAATTATAATAAATAAATAAAAATAAAATCGATTAGGATTGCTAGCTGTAATTGGATTTATCCTAAAGTTTAAGTCTAATTTGTACGAAAATAATCAATCAACAACAGTTTGATAGCACCCAAAACTGTATCGGTTCCTTTTCTATTTTATATAAAGAATTTTAATAATTAATAAATATATTTATATATATAATAATAATCTAATCAAAGATAATGCTGATTATACCTGTATATTCTATATATATGAAGTATATCCGTATCTATACCAATATTTTGTATATCTATATATATACATATATTTATATTTGTATGTACCTAATTATTTACAACGAAGGTTCGTGAATCGTCAGGATTGGTTAAAGGATATCTAGTTATCCGAATATAGATTTCAAACTTTCTAGACTCAACATTAGGGTTTTTGCTTATCGTGTCGGAAACATATAGAGATTAGGGTTTAAATTTGGTCGGAATTTTCTGGGTCGTTACAGTATCCACCCGTTAAAGAAATTTCGTCCCCGAAATTTGAGTGAGCTCGTCATGGATAACAATAAGAATGTTTTCATGACGAATATAAGGTAATAATGGAGGTTTATCATTATTGAGAGATATAGATAAAACGAGTTGATCATATGAAGCACACGAGTGAAGCTATCACAAAAGAATGAACTGAGTGAATATGGAATTGTTTTAACCGATGACGTGGTTAGGATTAATTTTCCGGAATTTAAGGGATTTAAAAGAAAATCTTGAAAATCTAAAAGATTTGACTCTTCGGTGATCAGGATCTTCTTTGACTTAATGCAGCAATCTGTTTCGATTTCTTTGTCGGATACTTCACTATAAATTTACCCCTTCGTTTCTTTACAACTCACACCTTCTATTCTTTCTCCCTCTACTCATTTAATATACTCCATCCAATCCTTGATATACTCCTAACTTCCGTATCTGTAATTCTTCTTTTTCATCTACCGCCAGAAGAATCTATTTACTTCTACTATACCCTTGTGTTCATAGTGTTTCTAGTTCTCCCGTGTCTTTATATTGTTATATGCATTGGTATACACGGTTTGTAATTTCAGAGTTATTATCGGACTTTATATTCTTCATTGTTTTTCGGAACTTCATGCTTTCATTTTATTTTCCCGACTTTGAGTCAAGCGTGTAATGGTCCAGAATTCGTAGATATGAAATTCGAAATGAACATAGTTAATGTTCTAAGAAAGAAATGGTAATGGTACGATTTTTGACTTGTAAAATTACTAGAATATCCTGGAAAAGACCGAATCACCAAGAAAAATATTTTTCTTGATATGTTTAGATATTTGATAGAATGTAAGAGCTGTGTAACATGGCACATGATGATGGTACTGTGAATCATCACATTCCATTAGAAACGCAACATGACTTACTGTAATATAATGAAGTTGATCAAGTTTCATTATATTATACTAATTCACGCATCAGTTCCCAACACTGCTTCAAAACATTCATATTTTAAACTTGAAGATTTTAGAATTTAGAAACTAACACAGTTTCTTTTATGTTGTAACGCAGATATTACGGGGAGATAGATGATTGCAGATAGGAATAGTTGTGAAAATATCTTTAGAAATATGGAGAATATGTATAACGAAAAATATGAAGATATCTTATAATATCTAAGATAAGATGATGATGAATAATATCATCTGAAAAAGTTTAGAATAAGGAGTAGGGTTCATACTGACGATTTCAACAGACACTGAATCATTTGCATTATTTGAAGGCAGGTTCATTCCTTGTATTTGTTCTTTGTTTCCTTCACGGTTAGCTCAATCCATTTTTCAGCACTAAATTTTCTATCGAGCGTTCCTAACATTCCCTTCTTTATCATCAAACTTTTGGCCATTTAGGCCATCTAAAATTTTTACTGTTTCCTCTGCATTTAATGCAGTCATATTTGAATCGTCGATTATCAATCCGAGGTGTTTTTGGGCGAATTGTGTTTTTAGATGATTAAATGCTGATGATAACATGGCGGAGTATGAAAGGTTCCCCGGTAACGATGAGGAAAACCAATCGTATATATCAAAGTTATAATAAGACTTATTCGAATGAAAGGTCGAAGTTGTTCTGCTGAAGCTGTGATAAAATTGGCTACTTTGAAAAGGAATCGTAAGGTTGTTTTTGCTAATAAATGCTAAAGAATTCGTCGCGGTACGTGTTAAACTATGACTTTGGGTTCAAGAGTTTTTTTATGTGTATAGATCTTTTCTTCTGTAGATGAGATGCGGTCGGTTCAACTTCTCGATTGAGGTATTTCAAGAATCCTGATAGGTTTGTACGCGGATTGTAAACGTCGAGATACAAATGAGGTTTAGGATGAAATCAAGTGGCAAACTTGAAGAATTGTTTAGTTTCATATGTTATAATCAATATTTTAATTCATTTTAATTGTCCAAAGTTAGCAGTCCAATAGTCCAGTTGTCCACTAGTCCAATATATTCATATATAATTTAATATATAATATTCGAATTGATTAATACGTATCGTGACCCGTGTACCGGTCTCAGTATTGATCACAACTCAAACCATATATATATTTTGAAATCAACCTCAACCCTGTATAGCCAACTCCAACATTCACATATAGAGTGTCTATGGTTGTTCCGAAATATATATATAGATGGGTCGATATGATAGGTCGAAACCTTGTATACGTGTCCCGTTATTTAAAGTGCGTAAAATAAATAACAGAACTTAAATGACAATAAATTAAATTGCGATAAAATGTAATACGGAATTAACAGTTAGCTGGGAACAGTTAACTAGGAACAGTTAGCGTGGATTCCTAACAGAATTACTCATAATTAATTTGTTTGTTTCTAACACTTTTTATTTTGTCCAATGTTTTCTTCATTATGCCACTTGTTGGATTCTGATAGATAAAAATCCAAATATGAAATTTGAATAAAAATGGTTATTCGGTGGTGAACAGATACGAATATCGGTGGTTGTAAGTAGAATAGCAAATGACCGTTGAATCAGATTCGAAGAATATACACTGTAACTTATTAATGTGAGATCTAAATATTCCTCGGGTACTACCTACCCGTTAAAATATTTTCATCATTAACAGTTTGTACGAAAGAATTTTTAATTACAATCTTTATGAAAATATACTTGTATATATATTTTCTTCAGATGTAATCATGGATCTAATGAGTCAATAAGATATTAAATTTTTTTTTTTTTTTTTTGATTTATCGTTAATACTTGATTACATGATCTCTAAAACATTAAAGATTACATAATTACCATGTCGAACGAAGATAAATGAGATAGAACGATAAGTAAAGCGAAGATAATCGATATAGAATGATATGTAAAACGAAGATCAAACTCGAAGTACAGATAGTGATATTGAGGTGTGTGATGTTGATATCCGAGGTACAAATTAGAATGTTGAGGTTTACGACGTGGTTGTGGTTGAGGGTGATATGGGTACTGTCGGTGTTGATGATGGTGGTACGGATTATGCTGCTGGTGCTGCTGCTGGTGTTTGTAACCTTCGCACCATATTTTCCAAAGCCGTCACGCGAGCGCGAAATTCGTTAACTTCTGCTAGTACACCGGGATGATTGGTGGTTGGAGTGAGCGAATGAATAAGATCTGAAATATGGGATAGCATATAATCGTGACGAGATACTCTAGAAATGAGAGAGAAAATGGTTTCTCGAACAGGTTCGCCGGTAAGTGCTTCAGGTTCATCGCCAAGAGGGCAATTTGGTGGATGGAAGGGATCACCCTCTTCATGTCTCCAGTGACTTAGTATATTACGAACCCACCCCCAATTCATCCAGAATAGATGATGGGAGATTGGTTGATCCATTTCGGTGACGCTGCCTTCGGAGCTTGAATGAAAATCCATATCGGCATAGCTGTCATAATCTGAGGAATTCGAACTAGATGCGGAATCCATCTTGTATAATCGGAAAAATGAATTTTTGGTATGAAATAGATTATAGAAGTTAGATTTGGTACTCTTCAATACATACTTTACATATGTATATATAATACCAAAATTCCGTAAATTACGGAGAATCTTTGAAAAGATGTCAACTAAAGTCCAAAGTAACAGATATGCTAAGATATGAATTTTGTCTATACACTATCGATGCACTAAATGCAGTAAGACGTGTCTAGACTTATGAATGATAAGCAGGCAATTCCCTAAGGATGATAAGCAAATAATTTACGACTAGAAATGATAAGCAAAACTTTTAACATGCAGGCACGGTCGAAGTCCAGACTCATTAATGTATCCTAACAGCTACTAGTTAGACACACTAATGCAAGACCTGATTCACTAAGACCACCGCTCTGATACCACCTGTAATAACCCGTCCTTATCCACCTGGACGATGTCATCAACATTTGGTCCCATTGCGATGATCGACTCCAAGTAATGTCCTTAAAATGAGCAAATGCACAGCGGAAGACTTAATTCGTACCTGAGAATAAACATGCTTAAAAGTGTCAACCAAAAGGTTGGTGAGTTCATAGGTTTGATGCTAGCAGCATTATAACTATGGACCACAAGATTTCATATACATACATAATACACTCGCAAGTGTATGGAAAAGTCGTTGAGCACTTGGTAACCATACTTAACATTTAAATCACAGCAGCATATTCTTAAATAATCCCTACACCGTACCAAGTGTAGTAACGAAATGAAGTACTGTGCAACCGTTGAAAACTGGTCGTCCAGCCCGGTTGGGGTTGTCAGGCCCGATAGATCTATCAACAGGATTCGCGTTTACGCTCCTCACGTAAATATTAGCTACCAAATATAAAGAGATATGCCATGGTACAACTCAACGTAGAATTTATTTTTGATCACTTGTGTCCATAACGTAAATCATTTATAAAAACAGCGCATGTATTCTCAGCCCAAAATATTTAGAGTTTAAAAGGGAACTATATACTCACCTAATGTATTTTGTAGTAAAAATACATATAACATCATTGATCAAGTATAAGGTTGGCCTCGGATTCACGAACCTATATTGTATATATATATATTAACACATATACTCATAATCGAACAATTTGTGTATTATTAATTGTTATTTTTGTAACTTAAAATAATTAGTATTTATTATACAAATATCAATATATAGTTATATAACTATATTTTTATTATACATATAATACTTATTTAGTATATTAATAATAGTAATCTTAATAGTGATAATGAAAATATTAATTTTGATGATATTATTAATAATCACTTTGTTGGTAGTAATATTAATACTGTAATAAAGGTAATAATTAAATAAGTAAAACTACCTCAAGAAATTGTTCCAAGAATAATGTCTATGCCCGGACTTGAACCCGAGACCTCTCGGTTATACCCAATATGCCCAACCATACTTCTGCGATTTCATTTCTGAATTGTAATCTATTCAAAATTTTATAACCCGTGTGACATCACTTCTTTTGGGGCCCAACAGAAAATATAATCGGCCCAATTCAAAGGCCTACGGCCCAAAATGGTTTCCCAATAACTTGATTTCGGTTTCTTTCATTTTGAAGTTTACACGCATGCATGTAGATGTAGGCCATAAATAATAGTTAGTTCCATTTGTATTTTTTTTTTATCACCACCAAAATGTTTTAGCAAGTGGAACATGAATTTTGTCGGCCAAATAATAAAAGGGAACGTGCATTGCTATTGTCATTCTCAACCGTCCCACATGCAATTTAAAATAACTTATATGCAACGTGCTTTAAGATGTGGCTGGATAGTTATCACTTTTTGTGGGGGTTTCAACGAAAGTAAACAGACAAATGAATTTGTGGAGCATTCATGATTATAACCACTATCCTCTTTATTGTATTAATACCGCCATCTTCCCCTATTATCACCAATCTATTATTTTGTCCTTGACAAAAATCAATATCAGAGAAAAATGGTTTTCGAATAGTTTGAAGAGGTGGCCAAATAATGTCGTGATTGTTTATGGGTCTGATTGACAAGTTTGGGTTTGAAACGGAATATAAAAAGCAGTAGCAAACCGAGTAGTAGATGCAACAAGTATTTAGGTTTGTGTCGTGGTTGTTTCTCAACCAATAAGGTAGAAATATCAGGTTCGAACAAGAAAGATGTTTGGGTCGAAAAAGTTTTGGAAACAGAAATAGATAGTTGTTTGTTGTGATGATCGTGATCTAATGAAGGTTAAGTGATGGTGGTATTGATATTGGGTTCTCTCGACAGAAGTTAGAGACGGTGTTTCGGTGACGGTGTTGTTCTGGGTGTTCGAACCATAACACTATAGAGAGCACATCAGTAACGAGTTAGTCGTTTATTATGATGGTTGTTTAGTTATGGTGGTTTGAAGTGATGAAGTGGTTGATACATGATGGTGAAAGATGGTTTCTGGTTGCGAAACAGAAGGGTGAGGATCGACGATGGTGAGTTCAAGAAATTATAAGAGACAGAGAAGAGAGATAGGTGATGGTGGCGGTATGGTGGTGATGTATGGTTGTTGAAGGTGTTCGTGTTGGTGGTGACTAAGTGAAGGCGTTGCAAGGTGTTCGAAGAGCTTGAAATATCACAAGGATATGTATGTCGATAGTGGTTATTCAAGATGGTGGTTTCGTCTTTGGTTTAACAGATGAAAATAAAAATAAAAATGATATCGAGTTGCAACAACATGTGGGTTGTATATGGTGATCGTAAGGGTTTGTTGGGTGGTGTTGAATTGGTTTCATATTCAAGAAGATGGTGACTAGTTGATCACAAAAAGGGTTCGAGCAGGATAAATAACAAAAGGTGAGGGTTGTGTTCAAATGGTTTTGTGATGTTTCATGGCGATGGTGTAACAAGGTGATGGTTTAGTGGTTATGAGTTCCGGAAGAGGTTTGTAGTGGTGACCATGGGAGGCTTAAAGTTTCGTTGAGTTGCAGCGACAGAAAAATAGAATTTGTTTTAATCGAATGATGATTATGAAAATCGATGGTGTTGTGATTTAGGGTGGTTGTAGGGTTGAAGGCGAAGATGGTGGTGATGTAAGGGTTTCATAAAAAAAATGGTGGTTGTGTTCTCCGGTATGGTAGAGTTCACATAGTTTGATCGTTTGTTATATAACAATTGAATATGGGTATCAAATTTATCAAACAAAAACAGGAAAGAAATTATAATAAATAAATAAAAATAAAATCGATTAGGATTGCTAGCTGTAATTGGATTTATCCTAAAGTTTAAGTCTAATTTGTACGAAAATAATCAATCAACAACAGTTTGATAGCACCCAAAACTGTATCGGTTCCTTTTCTATTTTATATAAAGAATTTTAATAATTAATAAATATATTTATATATATAATAATAATCTAATTAAAGATAATGCTGATTATACCTGTATATTCTATATATATGAAGTATATCCGTATCTATACCAATATTTTGTATATCTATATATATACATATATTTATATTTGTATGTACCTAATTATTTACAACGAAGGTTCGTGAATCGTCAGGATTGGTTAAAGGATATCTAGTTATCCGAATATAGATTTCAAACTTTCTAGACTCAACATTAGGGTTTTTGCTTATCGTGTCGGAAACATATAGAGATTAGGGTTTAAATTTGGTCGGAATTTTCTGGGTCGTTACAGTACTGCTCGTTCATCAATTGCTTGAATGCCGACCACGGTAGTGCGTAAGCAGCATTTTATCCTACATGTTCAAGATAGGTGTTCCACCACGTTAACGCAGTACCTGTGTAGGTATGCGTAGCGTACTTAACTTTGTCCTCTTCAGTACACTTACTTATGGCAAACACCGATTCGACTTTCTCGGTCCACCGTTTCAATCCAATTGGTCCTTCAGTTCCATCAAATTCCAAAGGTTTGCAGGCAGTGAATTCTTTGTAGGAGCATCCTACACGATTTCTTGCGCCGTTAGCTGCATTGCTAGATTCAGAGTTATTGTTGGTATGTAGCGCAGCCTGTACTGCGGCAATGTTTGCAGCAAGAAAGGTACGAAATTCCTCTTCGCTCATATTCATGGTGTGTCGAGTAGTCGGTGCCATTTCCTTCAAAATAGCCAACTGAATCGAGTTAATCATACAGAATATTAAGAGTAGTCAATAGTATTTCGTAGCATAATATGAACTTATTTATAAAAGCTTTTTCTTCATATTAGCGTTTTACAAGTTTAAATTCGGGTACTACCTACCCGTTAAGTTCATACTTAGTAGCTAATATACAATTCAACTACTACAATTCCATATGAAAAACTGATTATAATAATATATCACTTACAAATATTCTTCAAACTTACAACTTCACTATATTACATATAATATGAAATATAGTACACTATGATACAGGACAGTTTTGAAGATGAATCTAGTTAATACGCAAGTTGTTCAGCAAAGGAAATAAAGACACGTAATTCATAAGTCCAGAAACAAGTCATGCATTCTGGTTTTACTAACTCAACTTCCCATCCTTGGTCTTGTGAAAAATAACCGTTATGACCATTGGCTAGGCAGCATGTTGTAATGTCGTCAAAAGGACGAGGGTTTCGTAATGTCCAACAGCCCCGTAATAATCTAAAAACCTTGTTTCTCACCCCAACTACTGAAGCCGTCACCTGTGGGAAGGTTTTATTTAAAAGTTGCAATCCGATGTTCTTTTTTTCACTTTGGTAAGAAGCGAACATCACTAACCCGTAAGCATAACATGCTTCTTTATGTTGCATGTTAGAAGCTCTTTCTAATTCATGAAATCCTATGTTGGGATATGTTGAGTCAAAATAGGTTCTTAACCCGTAGCGTAAAATTGCATTTGGGTTCCCCGCATTTAATGCTTTAAAGAAAACACGGCGTAACTTACGGTCTCCCCAATGTGATATACCCCACCTATCAAAGGAAAGCCTTTTATAAACTAAGGCATTTCTGGAAAGTCTTTCAAATGTTTAACAAGTTAATTTCGCCATAACTAAATGTGTTGATGAATTCTGACCGACTCTAGACAAGATTTCCTCAATCATATCCTCTGGTAGGTCTTCTAAAATATTCGGTTGTCTACCCTTAACATCCATTTTGTTTTTATACTGTAAAATAGACAAGGATTAGATTCGTAAAAGATAATTAACAAACAATACAAGCAATTTTTACATAGAACATAAAAGTACAAGCACACTACAATACATATAATACACAACATGATTGCAACCCTCTAATCTGAATCACTGGTTTCTTCTTCTTCGGACTTGGTTCGTTTTCCTAATTTTCTAGGAATATATGGTGTTCCTCTAATACGAGCCGTTGTTTTCCATAATGGTTTAGAAAAACCTGGTGGTTTAGAGGTTCCCGGGTCATTGTTACATTTTAGGAAATACGGATGTTGTCGATACATATAAAGTTCATCGAGGTTGGAATTGGGTTTCTCTATTTTTATACATTTTCCCTTATTATTTTCTTTTGCTTTATTAAATTGGGTCGAGGTAATTTCTATAACATCGTCGGAATCCTCATCGGGATCCGATTCATCAGAAAATTGGTAATCTTCCCAATATTTTGCTTCCTCGGCGGAAACACCATTGACCATTATTAACTTTGGTCCGTTGGTTGAGGATTTTCTTTTATTTAATCGATTTACTATAGGTATCAATATTTCTTCCTCCGGAACCTCTTCTTCTTCTAGTTCCTCTTCTTCCGATTCCTCCTCTTCTGGTTCCTCTTCTTCTGGTTCCTCCTCTTCCGGTTCCTCCTCGGAAATTTGTGAATCTTCCCAAAATATATTTGACTCTTCATTATTATTAGGTGAATCAATGAGATTTGTACTAGAGGTAGACATCTATCACACAATATCAAACACGTTAAGAGATTAATATATCACATAATATTTACATGTTAATAATATATAGTTTCCAACAAAAAATGTTAAGCAATCGTTTTTGAAGAAAAACACGGTCGAAGTCCATACTCACTAATGCATACTAACAAACTCGGTAAGACACACTAATGCAATTTTATGGTTCTCTAAGACCAACGCTCGGATACCAACTGAAATGTCCCGTTCATATTGATTATAAACGTTCCATATTAATTGATTTCGTTGCGAGGTTTTGACCTCTATATGAGACGTTTTTCAAAGACTGCATTCATTTTTAAAACAACCATAACCTTTATTTTATCGATAAAGGTTTAAAAAGCATTACGTAGATTATCAAATAATGATAATCTAAAATATACCGTTTACACACGACCATTACATAATGGTTTACAATAAGAATATATTATATCAAAAATAAGTTTCTTGAATGCAGTTTTTCTATAATATCATACAAGCATGGACTCCAAATCTTGTCCTTATTTTAGTAACCAACAGCGGAAGCTCTTAATAATCACCTAAAAATAAACATGCTTAAAACGTCAACAAAAAATGTTGGTGAGTTATAGGTTTAACCTATATATTATCAAATCATAATAATAGACCACAAGATTTCATATTTCAATATACATCCCATACATTAAGTTAGCTAGGATATGATTAATATAAATTTGTTACCAATTTTCACGTAGCTACAACAAGCAAAAAATATCCAATCTTGTTTTACCCATAACTTCTTCGTTTTAAATCCGTTTTGAGTGTTTCAAGTTGCTATGGTTTCATATTGAACTTAAGTTTATGAATCTAAACATAAAAATTATAAGTTTATAGTCAGAAATATAGGTTACAAGTCATTTTTGTAAAGGTAGTTATTTCAGTCGAAAGAACGACGTATAGATGACCATTTTGGAAAACATACTTCCACTTTGAGTTTAACCATGATTTTTGGATATAGTTTCATGTTCATAAGAAAAATCATTTTCCCAGAAGAACAACTTTTAAATCAAAGTTTATCATAGTTTTTAATTAACTAACCCAAAACAGCCCGCGGTGTTACTACGACGGCGTATATCCGGTTTTACGGTGTTTTTCGTGTTTTCCGATTTTAAATCATTAAGTTAGCATATCATATAGATATAGAACATGTGTTTAGTTGATTTTAAAAGTCAAGTTAGAAGGATTAACTTTTATTTGCGAACAAGTTTAGAATTAACTAAACTATGTTCTAGTGATTACATGTTCAAATCTTCGAATAAGATAGTTTTATATATATGAATCGAATGATGTTATGAACATCATTACTACCTCAAGTTTAGTAGGTAAACCTACTGTAAGTGACAAGAAATGATCTAGCTTCAAAGGATCTTGGATAGCTTGAAAGTTCTTGAAGTAGAATCATGACACAAAAACAAGTTCAAGTAAGATTATCACTCGAATTAAGATAGTTATAGTTATAGGAATTGAATCAAAGTTTGTATATGAGTATTACCTTGATTTAGAATGGTATCTTACTGTAAACAACAAGGATTTCTTGAGGTTGGATGATCACTTTACAAGATTGGAAGTGAGCTAGTAAACTTGGAAGTATTCTTGATTTGATGAAACTAGAACTTGTAGAATTTATGAAGAACACTTAGAACTTGAAGATAGAACTTGAGAGAGATCAATTAGATGAATAAAATTGAAGAATAAAAGTATTTTTAGGTGTTTTTGGTCATTGGTATAAGGATTAGATATAAAGGATGTGTAATTTTGTTTACATGTAAATAAGTCATGAATGATTACTAATATTTTTGTAATTTTATGAGATATTTCATGCTAGTTGCCAAATGATGGTTTCCACATGTGTTAGGTGACTCACATGGGCTGCTAAGAGCTGATAATTAGAGTGTATATACCAATAGTACATACATCTAAAAGCTGTGTATTGTACGAGTACGAATACGGGTGCATACGAGTAGAATTATTGATGAAACTGAACGAGGATGTAATTGTAAGAATTTTTGTTAAGTAGAAGTATTTTGATAAGTGTATTGAAGTCTTTCAAAAGTGTATAAATACATATTAAAACACTACATGTATATACATTTTAACTGAGTCGTTAAGTCATCGTTGGTCGTTACATGTAAGTGTTGTTTTGAAACCTTTAGGTTAACGATCATGTTAAATGTTGTTAACCCATTGTTTATTATATCTAAAGAGATGTTAAATTATTACATTATCATGATATTATGATGTATTAATATATCTTAATATGATATATATACAATTAAATGTCGTTACAATGATAATCGTTACATATATGCCTCGTTTCGAAATCATTAAGTTAGTAGTCTTGTTTTACATATGTAGTTCATTGTTAACATACTTAATGATATACTTAATTATCATTTTATCATGCTAAACATAGTGTATCAATATCTTAATATGATTCATATGTAATTAGTAAGACGTTGATATAACGATACTCGTTATATATATCGTTTTCAAGTTTCTTAATTCAATAGGCTCATTTTTATGTATATAACTCATTGTTAAAATACCTAATGAGATACATACTTATCATACACTCAGTGGTCACCAGGCGGTTAGCTGGGAAGGCACTGGGTGGGATGGTGGTTATCCCCACATGTGTTTACATGTGGTATCAGAGCGGTGGTCTTAGCGAACCAGGTCTTGCATTAGTGTGTCTAACTGATAGTCGTTAGGATGCATTAGTGATTCTGGACTTCGACCGTGTCTGCATGTCAAAAATTTTGCTTATCATTTTTGTCGTAAATCATCTGCTTATCATCCTTAGGAAATTACCTGCTCATTATTCTTAGTCTAGACACGTTTTACTGCATTGACTGCATGAATAGTGTATAGACAAAATTCATATCTTAGCGTACCTGACAATTCATATCTTAGCGCATCTGTTACTGTAGACCTTGCCTGATATCTCTCGTAAATTTCTCCATAATTTAAGGGATCCTGGTACTATATATATCTATGCATATTATGCATTGAGAATACATCCAACTATCAATTGCTGTCACTAAACTCTTCACACCAAAAATCTTTTCTGTGACCGCATAAGATGGCCTCTACGAATAGACCACGTTCCTCTGACTCCGAAGACAGCGTGATAGGAGCACACCAAGCAATCAACTACCGTGATTACTGGATAAAATGGGGGTGGGTTCGTGACATACACACCCTATGGAGAAGGGAAGAAGGTACTCCATATCATGAACCGAATCTACCACCTAATCTTGGAGTACTCGACCCGCTCACCGGCGAACCTGTTCGCAACACCGTTTATATCCTTTTTGCAAGAATTTTTCATCTTGAGGCTACCATTAACGGAACTAAAGAAGATATCCGACCTCTACCTCACACTGATAACCAACCAGGGTTAGTAGAAGAAGTTAAAGAACTCCGAGCTCGAGTGTTAACTTTAGAGAGCACGGTACACAATTTACAAGCACCAGTAGTATCACCAACACCAGTAACATCACCAGCCTCAGCACCAACAGCACTAGTACCATCAACAACAACATCCGCGTCATCAGCTTCGACATCTCATTCTGTACCTCGAATATAATCATCGTTCTACATGACGTTCTACATCATTTATCTTCGTTCGACATAGCGATTATGTAATCTCTAATGTTTTAGAGATTATATATTCCTGTTCTAACGGTAAATCAAATGAGTTTAATATCATATTGACTCATTAAATCCATAATTACATCTGAAAAAAATATATAGGTATATATATTTTTTCATAAAGATTGTAATTAAAAAATTCTTTCGTACAAACTGTTAATGTTGAAAATATTTTAACGGGTAGGTAATACCTGAGGAATATTTAGATTTCACATTAATAAGTTACACTGTACATTCTTCGAATCCGATTCAACAGTCATTACTATCCTACTTACATCCACAGATATACGAATCCGTTCACTGCAGAATAACCCTTTTCATTCAATTTCATATTTGGATTTTGATCTATCAGAATCCAACAAGTGGCATAATGAAGAAAACATTGGACAAAAAATAAAATTTGTTAGAAACAAACAAATTAACCATGAGAAAATTTTGTTAAGAATCAACGCTAACAAAATCCTAGCTAACTGTTCCTAGCTAACTGTTAATTCCTTATTACATTTTATTATCGCAATTTATTTATCGCAGTTTATTTATCGCAATTTATATTCTCGCAATTTTATTTATCGTCATTTAATTTCTGTTATTTATTTTACGCACTTTAAATATCGGGACACGTATACAAGGTTTTGATATATCATATCAACGCATATATATATATTATTTGGAATAACCATAGTCACTCTATATGCTGTAATGCTTGAGTTCGCTATACAGGGTTGCGGTTGATTCTACAATAATATATATACTTTGAGTTGTGATCGAGTCTGAGACATGTACACGGGTCACGATACGTATTAATTAATTCGAATATTATATATTTAACTATATATGAATTATTGAAATACTAACTGTGGACTACCAATATTGGACAATTAAAATGAATTAAAATATTGATTATAACATATAAAACTAAACAATTCTTCAAGTTTGCCACTTGATTTCATCTTAAACTTCATTTGTATCTTGACGATTACAATCTGCGTTCAAACCTTTCATAATTCTTGAAAACACCTCAATCGAGAGGATGGACCAACCGCACTTCATCTACGGAAGGAAAGATTTATGCATACAGTTATGCACCTGAAAACACTCGGAACCTGAGTAAACGTTTAACACGTGTCTGTGCTAGCTCCTTTGGCATTGTTATTACCGAAAATAACATTGTAACTCTTTTCAAATTAGCCAAATTTGTCACAGGTCCAGCAAGTCAACTTCGAATTTTCAGTCGGACTAGCCTTACTATAACCTTGATATATATGCGTGCTCTTTTATTGTTACCGGAGAACCTTTTATATTCCACCATATTACCAACAGATGTACCAGCAACCTCGTCGCTCCTTGGTTTGAATCCCTCCGACAAATCACTATATTTATCTATTGAAGTCTCATCATGTACTCATCCGCATCTTGTAACAAGAATTGCCATACCAATTACCGGGAATCAGCAAATCTATATTGCGAGTCTCACAACGTTTCCACATCAACAGTTATATGTATCCATATAACATTTATCTCTTAGAACTATGATCTTCCATTATGAAATTCTGAAAAGCACCTAGTCTGCGAATTAATACTCTGAATTTTGAAAAGTCGAATGAAGCAACAAAAACTGTAAACGACCTCAACAGCCAAAAGTTGATGATAAAGAATTGTATGTTGGCAAAGCTCAGAAAAAGTTTGAAACTAAAAAACTGATTGAGCAAACTACGAAGGAGTCTTTGAACAAAACACAAGGACTAAATGTGTACATTAAGAATCCCGATGATTCTGTTTCTGATGAAATTTTTAGCGAATACCTTGCTTTTGACTCCAAACTCTTGTGGACAAATTTTCTTCACCATCCTTCGATATTAGAAATTCCAAGATATCATCATATCTTTCATTATAAATATCCTCCATATTTCTGAAGATATTTTCATAACTATTCTTATCTGAAATCATTAATCCCTTCGTGCTATCAGTGTTACATCATATAGAAACTGTTAGTTTCTATATTCTGTAAACTTTCGAGCTTAAAATATGAATGTTATTGAAGTAATGTTGGGAACTGAAGCATGAGTTAGTATAATATAATGACGCCCGGCTAACGTGATTATATTACAGTAAGTCATGCTGAATTTCTAATGGAACATGATGATGGTTCACAGATCATACCGTCATCATGTGCCATATGACATAACTCTTTCATTCTAATTAACTTCTGAACATATCAAGAAAATATATTCTTGATAGTTCTATTCTCAGGAATTCTGGTAATTCGACAAATCAAATCGTGCTATTACCTTTCCTTTCTGCAAAATATATTACAATCATTCGAAACTTCATACCTACGAATTCTGGACCATTATCGCTTGACTTAAAGTTGGGAAGAAGAAACAAGAGCATGGAACTACGAAATATAGGGAAAAATATAAAGCCCAATAACAACACAGAAATTACAAACCGTGTATATCAATGCGTATAGCAACATAAAGACACGGGAGAATTAAGAACATTATAACCCCAATGTAATAGTAGAAGTAAACAGATTCCTCTGTAACTGCTCTCGACGATTCACGAACCACTGTTTGTAAATAGATATGTATATATAACTAAATGTACATATATATATATATATATATATATATATATATATATATATATATATATATATAATAACTTGAAATAATATTATATGATTTAATTGTTAGAACTAAATATGTGAAGTATTACACGATATAATGAAGCTTGTTATTAAAACATATATATATAATGTATATCGAATATAATTATTTAATGATTGATATACTTATTTGCCGTCTCGATTGATATTGAACAAGTTTAATGTGAACCTTCGAGGATTTAATAATAAACATATGACCGTAAATGAATTATGTAAACGTTAGATTGTTATATATATATATATATATATATATATATATATATATATATATATATATATATATATATATATATATATATATATATACACTTACTATCTTATTTGAATTTTAATAGTACGCATATCTTTTTGGGATTTTTATGAAAATTTTTACCCATCACTGATTAGCAACAGAGCACATTATATTGGTCTGTAAAATTTAAAATTTGGATGTTGATAGAATGATACAAAATTTAGGCTACTAAACTGAGTTGCACATTTTAAATTCCTCGATTATTTAATGGTAGATTGGAAAGCATTCAATTTTGTTTTGTTGTCAATGATTAGTAAAGTAAATGGGCCATATTCACTGACTTTTGTATTGAACATCCAAAACATAATTTAATTTTATATTGCTGCATATTTCTAGTAGTACATGATATACTTAAGTTATTCCTTTTAATTTCCTAATCAACTTTTGTTAACTGTTACTAATCAATGTTTCATATGTATATATACATAATATGTATTCATCGATATATCTACCCATACATAAGTTATTCCTGGTTCCTATATTTAATTCCCTGTTAGACATCCCTATCAGTTGCTTGCTTTTTATGAAATCCCGTGAGTTAGTGTCGAAGAGAAAGAAAACAAAGATTTCATGATCTGTAAAGTGGATCTCCACAATTACAGAGATACAAAGGGAAAATTCCAACTATCACGGAGCAGCCATTTGAGAAAGTGCCTATAACAGGCCATCGAAAACTACTGAATCCTGCAACATTTTTTCTTCCTTTCGTTTCTGCCTCTTGCTTCACCCACCAAGAACCATCATCGTTTGTATTTCTGTTAGACCATAACAATCAATCACCACCACTGTGACGATAGCTCCAAATCCATATGGACGAATACGTCATTCATCGATTTCATTGCGAGGTATTTGACCTCTATATGATACGTTTTATAAACATTGCATTCTTTTGAAAAGGCAAACCATATATGAATTTTTAAATCAAAGATTTTCGATATCTGATGATTTCTACATATAGACAATCACCGTAAATAATAGTTTACAACAATACTTATGTTGACAATGCAGTCAAAATAAGATACATGGTGATGATTTGGTGAATGCAACGTTTTCTTGAAAAATATGCCATGTAAGACTCCATGCACATAGCTTGTCTATCATATAAGCAAACAGCGAAAGACTTCTAGGGAACCTGAGAATAAACATGCTAACAAGTGTCAACACAAAGGTTGGTGAGTTCATAGTTTTAATGTTGCGCATAATCTTTATATAAAGGTGGATCACAAGATTTCAGTTGTTTCATCCAGAAACGTTTATCAAAATATTCTACGAAATTGAGCACCCTGGTAACTAAACTTAACGTATATATAATTTGTACCCTTTGTATAATAATCTTAATAATACACGCAAACCAACGTGTACGCTTCTCAAATAGCATACGTCCGTTAAAAGGCTAGTGCTCTAGCTCGGACGGGGATATCAAGCCCTATGGATCCATATACTACTACTCGCGCCCACCAGTTCTTATAACTGGCAGTTACTAGTTACCAAAGCTAAGGGATTTTCGGTTCAAACTCAGTGTAGAATTTAGTATGTACTTGTATCCATTGCGTTTAAAATAAAGTGCATGTATTCTCAGCCCAAAAATATAGATTGAAAAAGCAATTAAAAAGGGAGCAAATGAAACTCACGCATATAAATCTAGTATTTTCAGTATTTATAAACAGTCGCATGTATTCTCAGCCCAAAAATATATTGAGTAAAAGGGATCATATGAAACTCACGCATATAAATATTGTATATCGGTTAATAAAGCATTTGCATGTATTCTCAGCCCAAAAATGTAGAGAGTAAAAGGGATCTTATGAAATCACCTTAGCAGCACATAAGGTCATTCATCAAAAAGTGATCGTAACTCGGAATGCAAGATTAACCGTAGATCTCAACGTAGAGAACATATGTTGGTCAATACATGTCTAATAAACTAGGTCGGGTTATAGTGTATCACAATCCTAATGCTCGAGATCGACATACAAAAGTTATCAAAAGTCATTTCAAAATGTCAATTTTGACAATTGTTCAACAAAACGAGACGTGCCTTATATAAGGATTCATTTACTTGGCTAGTAGTATTTTACCAATCTCATAAATAGGTTGTTTAAATATTAATTGCAGATTTAAAAGCAATTCCAATTAACGTCAATTATAATTCAGTTGACCATATCTTTTGATTCGTTCATCGAAATTACGCGATTTCTAAATGAAAAGTTATTGATTTTTCACCAGCTTTCCGAAAACATGTATATCATATACCTTTTACCAGTAATATATGTATTTAATTCGTGATTCATTATAAACTATTTAACGACGAAATTTAGCATACAAGCATGTATAAATATATACTCGAGCACTAGACATTTATACACTATTAATATATAAAAGATAAGATATGAATGCTCACGTATCAATATTGAGATTCAATATTGTAGGAAAGTACGTAGACGCAACAGAGATGATAAATACTAGGTTTGACTTGCGAACAATACCCATGAACATTACCCATAACCTCCATAGCTATAACCCATAATTTCCTTAGTTCTATACCATTTGAAGCTTGTTTTGAAAGTGACACGCTCATGACCTCGTCGTAATATTTTATTTTATGTATAATATTACTAAAAATATTAAGATTAATAATAATAATAATCTTAATAATAATAATAATATAATAATAATAATAATAATAATAATAATAATAATAATAATAATAATAATAATAATAATAATAATAATAATAATAATAATAATTATAATTATAATTATAATAATTAAATACTTACAGAGTATATGTGTAAAAGAATTCGAGCAGAAACTGGACTTTTATAGGCAACTTTTTGAAATCTGATGCCCATGCGATCGCATGGGTTTCATGCCTATTTCTCATGCGATCACATGACCGTCAGATCCAGCTCACATATTTTTTTTTGTTTTCTTGTTTGTCGACATAATTAAATATAATATATATAATATATATAATTTAAATAATTAATTATATATTATATTAAATTCATGTGCATAGTTGACTTGTAATTTTTGTTCCGATGACTCGTACGTTGTCACTCGACTTATGTCCCGGTTTTGGTTTCTCGAACGCATTTTCGTACGCTTAGAAAACTCGCAATTTACGTTTTGTGACTCGTACCTTTGTCAAAATATAGTCTTAAATTATCAATAAACTATATCATTCTAAGTGTATCTTAAACTTTCGAGTGTTTTGGTCATTTACTTCTATAAATTATTGTCTCGCTATTTGTTAATATATATATAATAACAAATCGTTTTATGACCAAGTTAATATATATTTTCAACATTCATAAACACGTTTTAAATATACGTCGCAAGTTATTCATACAATTAATATTCCAACTTTTCATATATATATTCAAATAAATATTTAAACCAATAAGTTTAATGTACGGTATCAAACAATTAATACATTGTTACATTTTCAAGTTATAGTATATATATATATATATATATATATATATATATATATATATATATATATATATATATATATATATATGTATCTATATACATATAATTGTTCGCGAATCGTTAAGAACAACCGAAAGGTATTTGAATATATGAAATTAGTTCAAAAATTTTGAGATTCAGTTTTACAGACTTTGCTTATCGTGTCAGAAATATTAATCATACGAAGATTAAGTTTAAATTTGGTCAGAAATTTCCGGGTCATCACAGTACCTACCCGTTAAAGAAATTTCGTCCCGAAATTTGAGTGAGGTCGTCATGACTAACAATAAAAATGTTTTCATGACGTATATGTGTTGATAAATATAGTTTTATCACCGTTGAATAATATGGATAAAACAATCCGATTATTCGAAGCGTATGAGAGAAGTTATCGTAAAAGAGTGAAATGAAGAATAGAGATTCGTCTTAACTCTTGACATATTAACGATTGATTTCCGTAATTTAAGGAATAGAAAATCTTCATAATCTAAATAAGATTTGATTCTTCGGAATTTAAGGAAATTAAGATTTCTTTTGATTAAATGCGTAATTTGCCTCGATTGCTATGTTTGATATTTCGCTATAAATTGACCTCTTCCGTTTCATTATTTTCATCACTCTTACATCTTCTTCCTCATTTCCTATTTTCAAAAGATTGTGAAAAATGCTTCATCCAGTTCTGATTCTTGATATACTCCTAACTTTCATATATGTCATTCTTCTTTTTCATCTACCACCGGAGGAAGTTATTTTCTTCTACCATTACCTTGGGGTTATAGTGTTTTTTATTCTCCCGTGTCTTTATATTGCTATACGCATTGATATACACGGTTTGTAATTTCTGGGTGGTTGTTGGGCTTTATATCTTCCCTTATATTTCAATGTCTCTGCTTCTGTCTTTCCATAATAATTGACATCCACAGTTAATACTCTCTCCAATTTACTGTGATTTATATATACTTCCTTTGATATTTTGAAGCTTCACGCTTTTGTTTTATCTTCCTTACTTTAAATCAAGCGAATAATGGTCCAGAATTCGTAGGTATGAATTTCGGAATGAACATAATTAATGTTCTAAAAAGAAACGGTAATAGCACAATCTGACTTGTCAAATTACCAGAATACCTCGAAAAAGATAGAAAATATTTTCTTGATAGTTTAGAGGTTAAATAGAATGAAAGAGTTATGTAACATGGTTTATAATGAGGGTATGATCTGTGAACCTTTATCACGTTCCATTAGAAACTCAGCATGACTTACTGTAATATAATCACGTTGATCAAGTGTCATTATATTATACTAACTCATGCTTCAGTTCCCAACACCTCTTCAAAAATATTCATATTTTAAACTCGAAGATTTCAGAATTTAGAAACTAAAATAGTTTTTTTTTATGATGTTACACAGATATCGCAAGGAGAAAATTGATTTTCGATAAGAATGATTATGGAATTATCTCCAGAAATATGGATATTTATAATGAAAGATACGATGATATCTTAGAATTTCTTATATCAGAGGATGATGAAGAATATTGTCCGCAAGGGTTTAGATTCGGAAGCAAGGTATTCGTTAATGGCTTCAGTAGATACTGAATAATTTGAATTCTTTGAAGGCAGGTTTAGTCTTTGTGATTTATCCACAGCCTCCTTCATACTTTGCTCAATCCGTTTACCAGTTCCAAACCTTCTCTTTTTCTGAGCTTTGCCAACACACTATTCTTTATCATCAAACTTTTGGCTGTTAAGGTCGTTTACAGTTTTTGCTGCTTCATCAGCATTCAAAGTTATCATAACCGAATCGTTGGTTATCAATCCGAGGTGTTTTCAAAAGTTTGAAGGGTTTGCATGAAGATTGTAATTGTCAAGATACATATGATGTTCTAGAATTTTGAACGATACAATTTTTTTTTCCTGGGTTTATGAATAGAAGTGATGTTCTAGCACAGTTTTGAAGTCAAAGTATAGCATTTGAAAGATGTAAGAATCTAAGAGTGATGTTTTCTGTTAAATCTTGGCTTGGATTCTGATTTTTCAAAATCAGAATATGTAATTGAATTTGTATGGAAACGATTGTATATCGCTGTGAGCATAGTTAATAATTTTTGAATCAAAGTTGAAGAATGTACAGTATAATATATTAATTGTGAACTTATATATTTCCCGAGTATTACCTACCCGTTAAAGATTTCACAATTAACACTTTGTACAAAAGAAAAAAAAAATTATTACCGTCTTTATGAAAATATATGTATGTATATTTTCTTCAGATGTAATACAGATTTGATGAGTTAATATCATATTAAGCTCATTTGATTTTTGAATTGAATGAATAATCTCTAAAACATTAAGGATTACATAATCTTCGCGGAGTATTTCACTAATGAAATCAATACTTCATTATTTATTCTTATTCTGTGATGCTCGTGGAATTCTTATGAACTTCATAAGATATAAATGATGTTTTCTAGAAAGTTTCGAGTACATCGAAGATAAAAGTGTAAAATCAAACATGTAATTGATTAATACACTAAGTTCATTATGAAATGGAATTCATTGAGTTGAAACGGATATTTGTAGTTAATGATGGTTAAGTTGTTAACGAAGGATGTACATCATAGCATATTAATAATATGAATTAACCGAGTAGTATCTACCCCTTAAAATTCACACGTAATAGCTTAGTACAAAAAGATTCAAGATGGTTTTAAAATTTATATATATAAGATATACATATAAATTCTTTAGATGAATTGAGTTATTACTTCATAACTCATTGATACAATATACTCGTTGTTGACTCGTAATGATGTCCACGGTGCTTTCTTGAACTGACGGAGCTTGTGATGTTAGAGGTGCTGCTGATTCTGATGATGTTGACAGCACTGACTGTGCTGGTGAGGCTAAGGGTACTGTTGATGTTGTGGGTAAAACAAGTCTAGCTTGTATCTTACACCATTCGGATAAGGGTTTCTACTCTATCTGATTTAGGGTTAAGGCTAGAATAGATAATCTATAAACTTTAGAAATTACATAATCGCCGTAGAATGTTTCTTCGATGAAGTTATGAATCCATACTTCATCGTTTGTCGTTGCGGGTACTTCTTGGTACCTATGGTGCGTATGATGTTGATATTCGAGGTACAGATTGTGATGTTGAGGCGTGTGATGTGGATGTGGTTGTTGGTGGTGGTAATGATCCTGTTAGTGTGGATGATGGTGGTACCGGTTATGCTGCGGGTGCTGCTGCTGGTGGTCGTAACCCTTGCACCATATTCTCTAAAGCCACTACCCGAGCACGAAGCTTGTTAACTTCTTCTATTATACCGGGATGATAGGTGGTTCGGACGATCGGATAAATAAGATTTATAATATGGGATAGTATATAATCATGATGAGATACTCTAGAAATGAGAGAGAAAATAGTATTACGAATAGGTTCGCCGGTAAGTGCTTCAGGTTCTTCGCCAAGAGGTGAATGTGGTGGATGGAAGGGATCACCTTCTTCTTGTCTCCAATGATTAAGTAGGCTACGAACCCATCCCCAATTCATCCAGAATAGGTGATGGCTGATTGGTTGATCCATTCCGGTTACACTTTCTTCAGAGTTCAGGTGAATATCCATATCGGAATAGCTGTCGGAATTTAAGGAATTTGAACTAGATACGGGATCCATCTTGTATAATTAGAGAGATGATTTTTGATATGAAATAGATTATAGAATTTAGATTGGTACTCTTCAATACATAATTTACATATGTATATATAATACCAAAATCCCGTAAATTACGGAGAAATTTTCGGAAGATAGCAGTCAAAGTTTACTGTAATAGATATGCCAAGATATGAATTTTGTCTATACACTATCTACGCAATCAATGAAATAAGACGCGTTTAGACTTAAGATTATAGACTGGTAATTTATGACAAGAAATGATAAGCAAAACTTTTGACATGCAGACACAGTCGAAGTCCAGACTTACTAATGCATCCTAACAACTATCAGTTAGACACACTTATGCAAGACCTGGTTCACTAGGACCAATGCTCTGATACCAACTGTGACGATCGCTCCAAATCCATATGGACGAATACGTCATTCATCGATTTCATTGCGAGGTATTTGACCTCTATATGATACGTTTTATAAACATTGCATTCTTTTGAAAAGGCAAACCATATATGAATTTTTAAATCAAAGATTTTCGATATCTGATGATTTTTACATATAGACAATCACCGTAAATAATAGTTTACAACAATACTTCTGTTGACAATGCAGTCAAAATAAGATACATGGTGATGATTTGGTGAATGCAACGTTTTCTTGAAAAATATGCCATGTAAGACTCCATGCACATAGCTTGTCTATCATATAAGCAAATAGCGGAAGACTTCTAGGGAACCTGAGAATAAACATGCTAACAAGTGTCAACACAAAGGTTGGTGAGCTCATAGTTTTAATGTTGAGCATAATCTTTATATAAAGGTGGATTACAAGATTTCAGTTGTTTCATCCAGAAACGTTTATCAAAATATTCTACGAAATTGAGCACCCTGGTAACTAAACTTAACGTATATATAATTTGTACCCTTTGTATAATCATCTTAATAATACACGCAAACCAACGTGTACGCTTCTCAAATAGCATACGTCCGTTAAAAGGCTAGTGCTCTAGCTCGGACGGGGATATCAAGCCCTATGGATCCATATACTACTACTCGCGCCCACCAGTTCTTATAACTGGCAGTTACTAGTTACCAAAGCTAAGGGATTTTCGGTTCAAACTCAGTGTAGAATTTAGTATGTACTTGTATCCATTGCGTTTAAAATAAAGTGCATGTATTCTCAGCCCAAAAATATAGATTGAAAAAGCAATTAAAAAGGGAGCAAATGAAACTCACGCATATAAATCTAGTATTTTTAGTATTTATAAACAGTCGCATGTATTCTCAGCCCAAAAATATATTGAGTAAAAGGGATCATATGAAACTCACGCATATAAATATTGTATATCGATTAATAAAGCATTTGCATGTATTCTCAGCCCAAAAATGTAGAGAGTAAAAGGGATCTTATGAAACTCACCTTAGCAGCACATAAGGTCATTCATCAAAAAGTGATCGTAACTCGGAATGCAAGATTAACCGTAGATCTCAACGTAGAGAACATATGTTGGTCAATACATATCTAATAAACTAGGTTGGGTTATAGTGTATCACAATCCTAATGCTCGAGATCGACATACAAAAGTTATCAAAAGTCATTTCAAAATGTCAATTTTGACAATTGTTCAACAAAACGAGACGTGCCTTATATAAGGATTCATTTACTTGGCTAGTAGTATTTTACCAATCTCATAAATAGGTTGTTTAAATATTAATTGCAGATTTAAAAGCAATTCCAATTAACGTCAATTATAATTTAGTTGACCATATCTTTTGATTCGTTCATCGAAATTACGCGATTTCTAAATGAAAAGTTATTGATTTTTCACCAGCTTTCCGAAAACATGTATATCATATACCTTTTACCAGTAATATATGTATTTAATTCGTGATTCATTATAAACTGTTTAACGACAAAATTTAGCATACAAGCATGTATAAATATATACTCGAGCACTAGATGAAACACCCTGTTTTTTTTTTTTTTTAAATCACAGCGGAAGTCTTAATTCACATAAATACCGTTAGTTAATTACGAACATGATTATCACAAATCATTAGCTAGTTACTTATTACAAACAACCGGTGTTACGTTAAACAACTAGTTACATATTTATAAAAGTTAAGACATCAGAGTTCGTCTTGTCAAACATATCGTCAACCCAACTCCCGTCCCTACCAGCACTAAGATCGAAAACCTGCAAGGGATGAGGTGAGGGGGGTTAGCACGAGGCTAAGTGAATGGAATCATCTAACAGATCTAGCATACAGTACCAACTTGTACAACTACATCAACTACCACAATCCATAACAGGCAACTGACAACTAATAACTAGCAACAATCAACTAGCAACTATGCTCCAACTAGAGACTCGGCGGCTTGTACGAGCACACGACCACTAGCTGATCAGTCTAGCGTCTACCGAAAGTCCTTACTACTGAATCTCCAGTATAGTAAATCCACACGCAGGTGATGCGTCATTCAGTACTATACTCAACAAACAGTAGCCAACTGGACCCAACCACAACAAGGTTGACCTCTCTGAGCTGAACCTAACAACAATAGGTTCCAACAGGCAGCTACAACTTGTGCACACAACTGTTAAGCAACTATCACTACGAACAACTGTTCCTACGACTAGCATGGCAACTCTACGATGATCATTATTACAACATATCTACTAAGCATAGCAACTAAAATAGTATAACATAGTAGCAAAACTTGCTACTCTATACTACACCCGGAGATAATCCCACTCACCGATTACCAGCTACAGCTCAGTTATCTTACTTCTGAGCTTCTTCCTTGTTCTTATCACCTGAGAACAACACAACGAAGTCAATATACATATCTCAATCAATAGTATAATCAAATCATACTATAAACTAGGTCATAACACCATATATTCATAATTTTATGAGTCTACATCATGACTCCATTCAATAATGGCATACAGGTGCGTACAAAACACGACATACACACTAAAACTCCTTTTCCGACCCAAAAACGATTTGATCTAGTTTCTTAAAAGTTCACCATTGAAAAGTATTCTTTATTATGATTCTAACGATAGTTTATTCATCAAAAACGGAGTTACGGTTTGAAAGTTACGCCCGTTTCAATTTCATAAAAGGTACTGTAGCAAATAGTGATTTCCGAACACTGTAGCAACTCGGTACTGTAGCAACACGGTACTGTAGCAACTCGGGTACTGTAATCATCATTTGGGAACCACCTGTATGCCATGTGGGAACCATCATTTGGCAACTAGCATGAAATATCTCATAAAATTACAAAAATATGAGTAATCATTCATGACTTATTTACATGAAAACAAAATAACATATCCTTTATATCTAATCCATACACCAACGACCAAAAACACCTACAAACACTTTCATTCTTCAATTTTCTTCATCTAATTGATCTCTCTCAAGTTCTATCTTCAAGTTCTAAGTGTTCTTCATAAATTCCAAAAGTTCTAGTTTCATAAAATCAAGAATACTTTCAAGTTTGCTAGCTCACTTCCAATCTTGTAAGGTGATCATCCAACCTCAAGAAATCTTTGTTTCTTACAGTAGGTTATCATTCTAATACAAGGTAATAATCATATTCAAACTTTGGTTCAATTTCTATAACTATAACAATCTTATTTTAAGTGATGATCTTACTTGAACTTGTTTTCGTGTCATGATTCTGCTTCAAGAACTTCGAGCCATCCAAGGATCCATTGAAGCTAGATCCATTTTTCTCTTTTCCAGTAGGTTTATCCAAGGAACTTAAGGTAGTAATGATGTTCATAACATCATTCGATTCATACATATAAAGCTATCTTATTCGAAGGTTTAAACTTGTAATCACTAGAACATAGTTTAGTGAATTCTAAACTTGTTCGCAAACAAAAGTTAATCCTTCTAACTTGACTTTTAAAATCAACTAAACACATGTTCTATATCTATATGATATGCTAACTTAATGATTTAAAACCTGGAAACACGAAAAACACCGTAAAACCGGATTTACGCCGTCGTAGTAACACCGCGGGCTGTTTTGGGTTAGTTAATTAAAAACTATGATAAACTTTGATTTAAAAGTTGTTATTCTGAGAAAATGATTTTTATTATGAACATGAAACTATATCCAAAAATTATGGTTAAACTCAAAGTGGAAGTATGTTTTCTAAAATGGTCATCTAGACGTCGTTCTTTCGACTGAAATGACTACCTTTATAAAAACGACTTGTAACTTATTTTTCCGACTATAAACCTATACTTTTTCTGTTTAGATTCATAAAATAGAGTTCAATATGAAACCATAGCAATTTGATTCACTCAAAACGGATTTAAAATGAAGAAGTTATGGGTAAAACAAGATTGGATAATTTTTCTCATTTTAGCTACGTGAAAATTGGTAACAAATCTATTCCAACCATAACTTAATCAACTTGTATTGTATATTATGTAATCTTGAGATACCATAGACACGTATACAATGTTTCGACCTATCATGTCGACACATCTATATATATTTCGGAACAACCATAGACACTCTATATGTGAATGTTGGAGTTAGCTATACAGGGTTGAGGTTGATTCCAAAATATATATAGTTTGAGTTGTGATCAATACTGAGATACGTATACACTGGGTCGTGGATTGATTCAAGATAATATTTATCGATTTATTTGTGTACATCTAACTGTGGACAACTAGTTGTAGGTTACTAACGAGGACAGCTGACTTAATAAACTTAAAACATCAAAATATATTAAAAGTGTTGTAAATATATTTTGAACATACTTTGATATATATGTATATATTGTTATAGGTTCGTGAATCAACCAGTGGCCAAATCTTACTTCCCGACGAAGTAAAAATCTGTGAAAGTGAGTTATAGTCCCACTTTTAAAATCTAATATTTTTGGGATGAGAATACATGCAGGTTTTATAAATGATTTACAAAATAGACACAAGTACGTGAAACTACATTCTATGGTTGAATTATCGAAATCGAATATGCCCCTTTTTATTAAGTCTGGTAATCTAAGAATTAGGGAACAGACACCCTAATTGACGCGAATCCTAAAGATAGATCTATTGGGCTTAACAAACCCCATCCAAAGTACCGGATGCTTTAGTACTTCGAAATTTATATCATATCCGAAGGGTGTCCCGGAATGATGGGGATATTCTTATATATGCATCTTGTTAATGTCGGTTACCAGGTGTTCACCATATGAATGATTTTTATCTCTATGTAGGGATGTGTATTGAAATATGAAATCTTGTGGTCTATTATTATGATTTGATATATATAGGTTAAACCTATAACTCACCAACATTTTTGTTGACGTTTTAAGCATGTTTATTCTCAGGTGATTATTAAGAGCTTCCGCTGTCGCATACTTAAATAAGGACGAGATTTGGAGTCCATGCTTGTATGATATTGTGTAAAAACTGCATTCAAGAAACTTATTTTGTTGTAACATATTTGTATTGTAAACCATTATGTAATGGTCGTGTGTAAACAGGATATTTTAGATTATCATTATTTGATAATCTACGTAAAGCTTTTTAAACCTTTATTGATGAAATAAAGGTTATGGTTTGTTTTAAAATGAATGCAGTCTTTGAAAAACGTCTCATATAGAGGTCAAAACCTCGCAACGAAATCAATTAATATGGAACGTTTTTAATCAATAAGAACGGGACATTTCAGTTGGTATCCGAGCGTTGGTCTTAGAGAACCAGAATTTTGCATTAGTGTGTCTTATCAAGTTTGTTAGGATGCATTAGTGAGTCTGGACTTCGACCGTGTTTACTTGAAAAATGATTGCTTAACAAATTTTGTTGGAAACTATATATTTTTAACATGTGAAAACCATCATTTGGCAACTCGAGTCACCTAACACATGTGGGAACCATCATTTGGCAACTAGCATGAAATATCTCATAAAATTACAAAAATATGAGTAATCATTCATGACTTATTTACATGAAAACAAAATAACATATCCTTTATATCTAATCCATACACCAACGACCAAAAACACCTACAAACACTTTCATTCTTCAATTTTCTTCATCTATTTGCTACAGACACTGTAGCAAATAGTAACACTATAGCAAATAGTGATACTGTAGCAGTTCGGGTACTGTAGCAAAATACTGTAGCAAACACTGTAGCAACTGGTTCGAACACTTACGCTGATTTCGAACATTTTTCGCCCAAAACTCGATTTTTGAGCGATTTTGATCAAATTTTAAGCACATGGAAGCTACTAAACATATATACAACCTATTTCTAACATCAATTGAGCATAACAAACATCAAACAACTAAATTTGAGCTAATTTCTATCAAAAACTCATTTAACACAAAAATCCAATTAGAGCAAGAATCAAAGCATGAATCTATGATATGCATACCTTATATTGATCACGAAATCACAAGGAATATATCTCTAGCTTCAATTAATCCAAAGACTCACAAAATCAAATTAGGGTTTATGTGTGTGTTTGTGTATACGTTCGTGTGTGGGTTTGATGAAATGAGAAATGGATAGAACTATCCAGATACATACACTTAAATGAGTTACAAACTCATACCCCATATCACACAGGTATATACCAGTTATCTTATCTGATAACCTTTCGTATCTCCTTAGGCGGTCCTAACGGAGTCCAAATTAAATAAACCAACCTGTTCTGTGACCCTTGTCACAAACTGGTCTCAACTAAACAACCAAATAATTATAAACATATAATTATAAAAATCACTAATTACGCCCTACCCCAGGGTACAATGGTCATTTCATCTAGGCCCAAAATGCGGGTGTTACAAATCTACCCTCCTTAAAAGAGATTCCGTCCTCGGAATCGGGTCAACTATGGTCAACAAACCCAAAAATTGTTACTCGCACCGCCAAAACACACGGTTAACTTTATCGATCTTATCCCCGATACCGACAATATCCACCACAATTGCATAGGGAAATGAGATTCCTGGCGTCAATACACTCCCGATACCAAATAACTTCTCACAATCTCCGTCGATCAACGTCCATTAATCCACTTAAGCCCACAAATTACACGATCAAGTCAAATAATCAGAGTCAAATTCGTGTTTCTTCGCCATTCCGTATCATAAATTTCACGATCTGTCATCCAATTCAACTCTTTATACAGTCCACTTTTCCCAATTATCCAAAGCTTAGGCAATAGAATTAGTCATCATGCTAAAATATATACCTAGGTCAACGAAATTGTCTCGTAAGTCATCAGAACTTCACAGGTTATTCGTCTCATATCCAGTCACATCACAATCCAATATAGCACAGGCCGCCTATTTTTCCTTCAGCTTCCCAGAAATTCCGTATGATTTATCACAATATACTTCTGTTGGCCAGACACAAGCATATTATCCTAAATCATACCTTCATTCTGAGTTGCTCGTAACGGAAAAATTCTACTTGTCTCATTCACTAACTTATGTCCAATCAATTTCCTCAATAAGCATCGGTAATTAATTTAACTACTTTATGACTAATCAATCACAACATCTGTCCAATCATAGTTACTCAAACCTTGTCTATCAATCATCCAAATATAATCTATCAACCAGATCATACATCCAACAAGTTTAGGAAATACCATCATAACAATCATACTCATGCCACTATCCAACAACTTCATGTCGTTCAAAAGTCCACTACACAAACATAATCAACGCATCTCTATCCAAGTCACGGTTCTCAATCCCAAAAAGTCAACCTAAGGGTACCCTTACCCCACATGGCACAGAAGGGTCGCAACCAAAACACAAACAACATAATGCAACAAAATAAATCTTACACTACTATCAAGATCTACTAATCTACCACACATATATATACACCCAATGATATACATGTATATAACTAAACAATACGAGGATTTTGAAGCATACCTGTATTCACATCATATTCAACATCTGCATCTGCAACCATCTGATAAGCTCTTGCTGTTTCTGTAGGTGGATTCTTTCTTTTCTGCCCAACTGGAGAACCAGAAGATCCACCTACTGATCCCGACTGCGCTCCTGGCCCCGCTCCAGAACTCGATCCTCTTACATACGGACACTGAGCTGACCTATGCCCCACTTGATGACATCTCCAACATACATCCTCTTGGAACGAACACATCCGAATCTCGTGTCCCACAATACCACATCTCAAACATCTTTTGGTTGAATCCGAACAAGGACCACTATGAGATGATCTGCAACTATAACACCAAGAATTCTGACTTGATGCTGACCCACTCTGTTCTGACCCACTCTTATGTTTCAACTTAACAGACTTCTTTGACCTAGAGTCCGAATGACTCATCACATGATCTTGTTGTGACATCTCATAACCTACTATTCTATTCCTTACTGCTCTGACATCATCCTCTACCATCTTGGCCATAACAAACGCTTGCGATAACGTCGTCGCCATCCTAACCATTGTTCTGTACTCTGGTAAAATTATGTTAACAAAGTGCTGAATTCTGGACTGCTCATCTGGAACCCACTGTTGCACAAACCTTAATTTATCCATATACTGCTCAATCACCTCATCTATCGTCATCTGAGGTGTCATTTTCATCGCCAGAAATTCCGTCTTAATTCGATTGAGGTCATAAGACGAACAATACTGCTCACAAACTTTACTATAAAATTGTTCCCAAGTAATCATGTTCACTTGCTCTTTTGGTATACTAGAAATAACCGTATCCCACCAAACCATTGCCCTATTCTTCAGCATATGACTAGCATAAATAACCTGCAATTCTGGTTCACACTGACATGCCTCAAAAACCTTTTCTATCTCTCTTAACCAGTTAAGTGTTACCGTTGGGTTAGAACTTCCTGAGTACTCTGGTGGATTACAATTCAGAAACTGTTTGAAGGTACATTTCTTTGGTTGTTGAAACATCAGCGTCTGATACGGACCCCACATCTGATTTGGGAACTGTTGATTAAACTGAGGTGATATATGATACTGTTGAGGAAACTGATATTGAGGTGGCAACCATTGCTGTTGTTGGAAAGCACTTCTAATTTGCTGATAATTATTTGACTGCACCGGATAACCACTAATCGTCTGATTCGGTACACTACCACTTGGATTCACGGTTACCTGACGTTGTTCTAATTCCCTTATTCGATCACGTGCTTCCTTTAACTTACTTTGAAAATCTAAAATTTGTTCCTGCGGATCCTCTTCTGACACATATCCGTCTTCATCTGGGGCTCTGAATGTTCCGGGGGCTGACGGACCAGTTGCGTTTCCTGTATTATCTGCCATATCTGCACTACCACAACATCTCACACAAACTCTTAGTGGAAAACAGGTTAGTACCTATCAACTAACACATGTAATCCCTACATTCACTTAACCCGTTCCCTCATATATGTTTGACACAACACAAGGTTTGGGAACATGACATTCAACACAATGTACATGTGGCCAAACCTATGCTCTGATACCAAGTTGAAACACCCTGTTTTTTTTTTTTTTTTTAAATCACAGCGAAAGTCTTAATTCACATAAATACCCTTAGTTAATTACGAACATGATTATCACAAATCATTAGCTAGTTACTTATTACAAACAACCGGTGTTACGTTAAACAACTAGTTACATATTTATAAAAGTTAAGACATCAGAGTTCGTCTTGTCAAACATATCGTCAACCCAACTCCCGTCCCTACCAGCACTAAGATCGAAAACCTGCAAGGGATGAGGTGAGGGGGGTTAGCACGAGGCTAAGTGAATGGAATCATCTAACAGATCTAGCATACAGTACCAACTTGTACAACTACATCAACTACCACAATCCATAACAGGCAACTGACAACTAATAACTAGCAACTATCAACTAGCAACTATGCTCCAACTAGAGACTCGGCGGCTTGTACGAGCACACGACCACTAGCTGATCAGTCTAGCGTCTACCGAAAGTCCTTACTACTGAATCTCCAGTATAGTAAATCCACACGCAGGTGATGCGTCATTCAGTACTATACTCAACAAACAGTAGCCAACTGGACCCAACCACAACAAGGTTGACCTCTCTGAGCTAAACCTAACAACAATAGGTTCTAACAGGCAGCTACAACTTGTGCACACAACTGTTAAGCAACTATCACTACGAACAACTGTTCCTACGACTAGCATGGCAACTCTACGATGATCATTATTACAACATATCTACTAAGCATAGCAACTAAAATAGTATAACATAGTAGCACAACTTGCTACTCTATACTACACCCGGAGATAATCCCACTCACCGATTACCAGCTACAGCTCAGTTATCTTACTTCTGAGCTTCTTCCTTGTTCTTATCACCTGAGAACAACACAACGAAGTCAATATACATATCTCAATCAATAGTATAATCAAATCATACTATAAACTAGGTCATAACACCATATATTCATAATTTTATGAGTCTACATCATGACTCCATTCAATAATGGCATACAGGTGCGTGCAAAACACGACATACACACTAAAACTCCTTTTCCGACCCAAAAACGATTTGATCTAGTTTCTTAAAAGTTCACCATTGAAAAGTATTCTTTATTACGATTCTAACGATAGTTTATTCATCAAAAATGGAGTTACGGTTTGAAAGTTACGCCCGTTTCAATTTCATAAAAGGTACTGTAGCAAATAGTGATTTCCGAACACTGTAGCAACTCGGTACTGTAGCAACACGGTACTGTAGCAACTCGGGTACTGTAATCATCATTTGGGAACCACCTGTATGCCATGTGGGAACCATCATTTGGCAACTAGCATGAAATATCTCATAAAATTACAAAAATATGAGTAATCATTCATGACTTATTTACATGAAAACAAAATAACATATCCTTTATATCTAATCCATACACCAACGACCAAAAACACCTACAAACACTTTCATTCTTCAATTTTCTTCATCTAATTGATCTCTCTCAAGTTCTATCTTCAAGTTCTAAGTGTTCTTCATAAATTCCAAAAGTTCTAGTTTCATAAAATCAAGAATACTTTCAAGTTTGCTAGCTCACTTCCAATCTTGTAAGGTGATCATCCAACCTCAAGAAATCTTTGTTTCTTACAGTAGGTTATCATTCTAATACAAGGTAATAATCATATTCAAACTTTGGTTCAATTTCTATAACTATAACAATCTTATTTTAAGTGATGATCTTACTTGAACTTGTTTTCGTGTCATGATTCTGCTTCAAGAACTTCGAGCCATCCAAGGATCCATTGAAGCTAGATCCATTTTTCTCTTTTCCAGTAGGTTTATCCAAGGAACTTAAGGTAGTAATGATGTTCATAACATCATTCGATTCATACATATAAAGCTATCTTATTCGAAGGTTTAAACTTGTAATCACTAGAACATAGTTTAGTGAATTCTAAACTTGTTCGCAAACAAAAGTTAATCCTTCTAACTTGACTTTTAAAATCAACTAAACACATGTTCTATATCTATGTGATATGCTAACTTAATGATTTAAAACCTGGAAACACGAAAAACACCGTAAAACCGGATTTACGCCGTCGTAGTAACACCGCGGGCTGTTTTGGGTTAGTTAATTAAAAACTATGATAAACTTTGATTTAAAAGTTGTTATTCTGAGAAAATGATTTTTATTATGAACATGAAACTATATCCAAAAATTATGGTTAAACTCAAAGTGGAAGTATGTTTTCTAAAATGGTCATCTAGACGTCGTTCTTTCGACTGAAATGACTACCTTTATAAAAACGACTTGTAACTTATTTTTCCGACTATAAACCTATACTTTTTCTGTTTAGATTCATAAAATAGAGTTCAATATGAAACCATAGCAATTTGATTCACTCAAAACGGATTTAAAATGAAGAAGTTATGGGTAAAACAAGATTGGATAATTTTTCTCATTTTAGCTACGTGAAAATTGGTAACAAATCTATTCCAACCATAACTTAATCAACTTGTATTGTATATTATGTAATCTTGAGATACCATAGACACGTATACAATGTTTCGACCTATCATGTCGACACATCTATATATATTTCGGAACAACCATAGACACTCTATATGTGAATGTTGGAGTTAGCTATACAGGGTTGAGGTTGATTCCAAAATATATATAGTTTGAGTTGTGATCAATACTGAGATACGTATACACTGGGTCGTGGATTGATTCAAGATAATATTTATCGATTTATTTCTGTACATCTAACTGTGGACAACTAGTTGTAGGTTACTAACGAGGACAGCTGACTTAATAAACTTAAAACATCAAAATATATTAAAAGTGTTGTAAATATATTTTGAACATACTTTGATATATATGTATATATTGTTATAGGTTCGTGAATCAACCAGTGGCCAAATCTTACTTCCCGACGAAGTAAAAATCTGTGAAAGTGAGTTATAGTCCCACTTTTAAAATCTAATATTTTTAGGATGAGAATACATGCAGGTTTTATAAATGATTTACAAAATAGACACAAGTACGTGAAACTACATTCTATGGTTGAATTATCGAAATCGAATATGCCCCTTTTTATTAAGTCTGGTAATCTAAGAATTAGGGAACAGACACCCTAATTGACGCGAATCCTAAAGATAGATCTATTGGGCTTAACAAACCCCATCCAAAGTACCGGATGCTTTAGTACTTCGAAATTTATATCATATCCGAAGGGTGTCCCGGAATGATGGGGATATTCTTATATATGCATCTTGTTAATGTCGGTTACCAGGTGTTCACCATATGAATGATTTTTATCTCTATGTAGGGATGTGTATTGAAATATGAAATCTTGTGGTCTATTATTATGATTTGATATATATAGGTTAAACCTATAACTCACCAACATTTTTGTTGACGTTTTAAGCATGTTTATTCTCAGGTGATTATTAAGAGCTTCCGTTGTCGCATACTTAAATAAGGACGAGATTTGGAGTCCATGCTTGTATGATATTGTGTAAAAACTGCATTCAAGAAACTTATTTGGTTGTAACATATTTGTATTGTAAACCATTATGTAATGGTCGTGTGTAAACAGGATATTTTAGATTATCATTATTTGATAATCTACGTAAAGCTTTTTAAACCTTTATTGATGAAATAAAGGTTATGGTTTGTTTTAAAATGAATGCAGTCTTTGAAAAACGTCTCATATAGAGGTCAAAACCTCGCAACGAAATCAATTAATATGGAACGTTTTTAATCAATAAGAACGGGACATTTCAGTTGGTATCCGAGCGTTGGTCTTAGAGAACCAGAATTTTGCATTAGTGTGTCTTATCAAGTTTGTTAGGATGCATTAGTGAGTCTGGACTTCGACCGTGTTTACTTGAAAAATGATTGCTTAACAAATTTTGTTGGAAACTATATATTTTTAACATGTGAAAACCATCATTTGGCAACTCGAGTCACCTAACACATGTGGGAACCATCATTTGGCAACTAGCATGAAATATCTCATAAAATTACAAAAATATGAGTAATCATTCATGACTTATTTACATGAAAACAAAATAACATATCCTTTATATCTAATCCATACACCAACGACCAAAAACACCTACAAACACTTTCATTCTTCAATTTTCTTCATCTATTTGCTACAGACACTGTAGCAAATAGTAACACTATAGCAAATAGTGATACTGTAGCAGTTCGGGTACTGTAGCAAAATACTGTAGCAAAATACTGTAGCAAACACTGTAGCAACTGGTTCGAACACTTACGCTGATTTCGAACATTTTTCGCCCAAAACTCGATTTTTGAGCGATTTTGATCAAATTTTAAGCACATGGAAGCTACTAAACATATATACAACCTATTTCTAACATCAATTGAGCATAACAAACATCAAACAACTAAATTTGAGCTAATTTCTATCAAAAACTCATTTAACACAAAAATCCAATTAGAGCAAGAATCAAAGCATGAATCTATGATATGCATACCTTATATTGATCACGAAATCACAAGGAATATATCTCTAGCTTCAATTAATCCAAAGACTCACAAAATTAAATTAGGGTTTATGTGTGTGTTTGTGTATACGTTCGTGTGTGGGTTTGATGAAATGAGAAATGGATAGAACTATCCAGATACATACACTTAAATGAGTTACAAACTCATACCCCATATCACACAGGTATATACCAGTTATCTTATCTGATAACCTTTCGTATCTCCTTAGGCGGTCCTAACGGAGTCCAAATTAAATAAACCAACCTGTTCTGTGACCCTTGTCACAAACTGGTCTCAACTAAACAACCAAATAATTATAAACATATAATTATAAAAATCACTAATTACGCCCTACCCCAGGGTACAATGGTCATTTCATCTAGGCCCAAAATGCGGGTGTTACACTAGACATGTATACACTATTAATATATAAAAGATAAGATATGAATGCTCACGTATCAATATTGAGATTCAATATTGCAGGAAAGTACGTAGACGCAACAGAGATGATAAATACTAGGTTTGACTTGCGAACAATACCCATGAACATTACCCATAACCTCCATAGCTATAACCCATAATTTCCTTAGTTCTATCCCGTTTGAAGCTTGTTTTGAAAGTGACACGCTCATGACCTCGTCGTAATATTTTATGTATAATATTACTAAAAATATTAAGATTAATAATAATAATAATCTTAATAATAATAATAATATAATAATAATAATAATAATAATAATAATAATAATAATAATAATTATAATTATAATTATAATAATTAAATACTTACAGAGTATATGTGTAAAAGAATTCGAGCAGAAACTGGACTTTTATAGGCAACTTTTTGAAATCTGATGCCCATGCGATCGCATGGGTTTCATGCCTATTTCTCATGCGATCGCATGACCGTAAGATCCAGCTCACATATTTTTTTTGTTTTCTTGTTTGTCGACATAATTAAATATAATATATATAATATATATAATTTAAATAATTAATTATATATTATATTAAATTCATGTGCATAGTTGACTTGTAATTTTTGTTCCGATGACTCGTACGTTGTCACTTGACTTATGTCCCGGTTCCGGTTTCTCGAACGCATTTTCGTACGCTTAGAAAACTCGCAATTTACGTTTTGTGACTCGTACCTTTGTCAAAATATAGTCTTAAATTATCAATAAACTATATCATTCTAAGTGTATCTTAAACTTTCTAGTGTTTTGGTCATTTACTTCTATAAATTATTGTCTCGCTATTTGTTAATATATATATAATAACAAATCGTTTTATGACCAAGTTAATATATATTTTCAACATTCATAAACACGTTTTAAATATACGTCGCAAGTTATTCATACAATTAATATTCCAACTTTTCATATATATATTCAAATAAATATTTAAACCAATAAGTTTAATGTACGGTATCAAACAATTAATACATTGTTACATTTTCAAGTTATAGTATATATATATATATATATATATATATATATATATATATATATATATATATATATATATATATCTATATACATATAATTGTTCGCGAATCGTCAAGAACAACCGAAAGGTATTTGAATATATGAAATTAGTTCAAAAATTTTGAGATTCAGTTTTACAGACTTTGCTTATCGTATCAGAAATATTAATCATACGAAGATTAAGTTTAAATTTGGTCAGAAATTTCCTGGTCATCACAACCACCTTCACGACAACGGCAACCACCACCATCTTGTCTTCTTCAAACCACCAAGGTAAACTACCACCGTAACTCAATCAACCATTTGTGTTACCATCGTTAACCACCACCAAAACAGTCACTGTTACTGCATATTTCGGTTTTAATCACATACAAACCATTACCATTTATGCTCTACTGTTCCTTCTCGCTATAAACCATCACCAAAATATTCTTGTCGCTGCAGCATATAATTCTGTTACTATCCCTGCTATTCCGTTTTCTATTTCTTTTTCTATTAAATGAAGGTGAGTGAATGATGATGAAATAGTGAAAAGGTGTTACAAGTGCTTTTATTTATGTGTTTGGCCGACAATTCACCCCACTTGCCATGTTGATTCGTTAGCTATATTAAAACAATGATGGAGAGTGGGTGGGTTTAGGGAAGTGTGCGCCATGTGCTTACACTAGTGACGTGTGTAAGTTGTAAACAAAGAAAGAATTGTTACGTGCTAGTCTACGAGGTAATCCGGGTTTGATGGGCCTCGATCTAAAGGTGCAAGTTGTTACTCCCTCCGTCCCTATATTATTGTCCACTATTCCATTTTGGGATGTCCCAAATTAATTGTCCACTTCCATAAATAGAAAGGAAAGAAGATATTTCATTGGTGGATCTGGAGAGAGATGAAATTTCATTGGTGGAGAAATAAAGTTAGTGGGATTTCCTAAAACTGTGTGTTTTTGGTCTGGTGATAATAAATATGGGACGGAGGGAGTACTTTATATTACGTTTTTGTTTATAAACCATAAACCCACCTTGTGCCTCCCACGTAACCCGTAAAACTCTTCATGCTTATTAATATTTTTTTCTTTCGATTGGGTACTTGGAGCCAGACAAAACCCTCACTCCTTCCTAATCTTAACGGGCTCTTAAACTTACTTATGGAATGCTGTTGGGCTTGAGAGGAATATTTGGCCGAAATCTATTTTCTTCTGCTGGGCTGTGATCCAAATTCGCTAATTGGTTGTGATTCAGTTTTGCTATAGAGCCGAGATACTAGATTGTAATATTACGTGATTTTGTGATAAATGATACAATTTGTAGAATGAAATGATAAGGTTTATAGAATAGTTAATGATAATGATACAATTAAGATAATGATTATGGGTGAACGATGGTGTCGATATGAAGATGTTGAGATGATAATTGTGGAATAAGAATGATGATGATCATAAGTGATTATGATCATGGATGTTGATGATAATGATCCCGATGGGTTTAAGTGTGATAGATGATACATGATATATAGATGATGATAGTGTCGATGGTAATATTGATGATGTTGATAACGTGATTACAATAAGATGATAATGTTAGAAAAATGATAGCGGGTATTAGGATGAACACGATTATAGATGATGATAATTAAAATGATAAACGATAATAATAATGGTGACGATGAATATGATAACGAATGGTTGATGATAATAAATGGTGATGATACGATTAGGATGATAATGATTCAAAACAGAAAAGATGAAATGGAGGGACGGTTAAGGATGTTATTGGGTTAGCGGGACGTCGCGGGTTCAAACCCGGACTTGGAAATTTTTTTAAGGATTACTTCTTTGAGGTAGAATTTCTATTTTATTATTATTATTATTATTATTATTATTATTATTATTATTATTATTATTATTATTATTATTATTATTATTATTATTATTATTATTATTAACATTATTATTATTACTATAATTATTTTTATTATTACCATTATTATTATTATTATAAGATAATACAACTTTTATTTATTATTATTATTTTATCAAATAACAATTAATTACATAAAACTATAATTAATACATATAACATATAATTTAACAAAGTATATCATTAATAATATATATATATTCGTTCGATGGCAATTATATGTGTTAATATATATGTATATATATATATATATATATATATATATATATATATATATATATATATATATATATATATATATATATATATATATATATATATATATATATATATATATATATATATAAATGATATAGGTTCGTGAATCCGAGGCCAACCCTGCATTGTTCAGTATAGTCATATGTATTTTTACTACAAAATACATTAGGTGAGTTTCATTTGCCTTTTTACCCTTTATATTTTTGGGCTGAGAATACATGCGCAATTTTTATAAATGTTTTACGAAATAGACACAAGTAATTGAATTTACATTATATGGGTGAATGATCGAAGCCGAATATGCCCCTTTTGCTTGGTAACCTAAGAATTAGTAAACCGATCTACTAATTGACGCGAATCCTAAAGATAGATCTATTGGGCCTAACAAACCCCATCCATGGTTGCGGATGCTTTAGTACTTCCATGTTGTTTTATCATGTCCGAAGGATTTCCTGGAATGATAGGGGATATTCTTATATGCATCTTGTTAATGTCGGTTACCAGGTGTTCACCATATGAATGATTATTTTTTTGTCTCTATGCATGGGACGTATATTTATGATAAATGAAAAATGAAAATCTTGTGGTCTATTAAAATGATGAAAATGATCGATTATGATTAACTAATGAACTCACCAACCTTTTGGTTGACACTTTAAAGCATGTTTATTCTCAGGTATGAAAGAAATCTTCCGTTGTGCATTTGCTCATATTAGAGATATTACTTGGAGTCATTCATGATATATTTTAAAAGACGTTGCATTCGAGTCGTTGAGTTCATCAAGATTATTATTAAGTCAATTATAGTTGGATATATTATGAAATGGTATGCATGCTGTCAACTTTTGATGTAATGAAAGTTTGTTTTCTAAAAACGAATGCAGTGTTTGTAAAATGTATCATATAGAGGTCAAGTACCTCGCGATGTAACCAAATGTTATTGTATTCGTTCTTATGGATTAGGACGGGTCTTTACAACCGAGTTATTTTCGAGAAGTCAATGTCTACTCTTGAAAAAATATGTCCGACAACGTTTATATGTGAGAGAGAAGTTTCAATGTGTCTATCTAGGTAATTTTCTCGATAACAAATGGTCTTGGGCCACCATTATACAATTATCTGGAATCCGAGATGTACTCATTAGGGGTGTTCAAAATATCCGAATCCGAAATCCGAATCCGAATTATCCGAAATCCGAATCCGAAAATATCCGAAAAATCGGATACCCGAAAATTCGGATATCCGAAAATCGGATATCCGAAAATCGAATATCCGATTTTTCGGATTCGGATATCGGATGGAGTTTTTAAAATTTTCGGATATTCGGATATCCGAATATCCGAAAATTTTAAAAACTCCATCCAAATCCAAAAATTATTCGAAAATTATCCGAAATATTCGAAAACTATCCGAAATATCAGAAAAATATCCGAAATATCATAAAAATATCCGAAATATCATAAAAATATCTGAAAATATTCGAAGTTCTTCAAAAATATCGGATATTCGGATAATCCGATATCCGAATCCGAAATTTCGGATATCCGAAAATCGGATATCCGAAATTTCGGATTCGGATTTCGGATAGGGTTTTTCACTATCCGAAATTTCGGATATCCGAAAATTCGGATATCCGAATTTCGGATATCCGAAAATGAGCACCCCTAGTACTCATTAGTATTAGTATTAGTATTAGTATTAGTATTAGTATATTTAATATTTAATAGTGAAATTAGGTTCTTTTTGCTAATGCAAGAAACTAATTAGTGCAGCCTTGAATTGACACGTTTCTTGCTATTGTAACTATGGTTCTTTTATTAGTGTGGGTTTTATTAGTGTGGGTGGTGAACTTATCATTTTTTTTTTCTTTTCTTTTTGTTAAAAAAACTAAAATAACAATAAAATAGAATTTGTTTGTTTCATATTAAATATAAATGGGCTCCATACTTCGCAAATCTATACTTTTGAAGGACCATTAAGATGTAGTCACATACATATATATGGTCGACATTTAATTTGGGCTGATAGAGACTTGACCATGTTTCCCATTGTAGGGGAATCTGTAACTAACAAAATGATGACCATGGCCAAATTTTGTATAACTTCTTAAATATTAATCTCTCTTTTTTTTTTTTTGGCAAAAAGCTGTAATATATTGAAGATTTTCACACAAAGTGAAAATAAAGAATACATCAGAAATACACTTGCTTACTAGCCCACAACTTACAACATCAAATTATTCTCTACTTTCTGTTTCTTCTTTTTGGTATCTTTTATTAAAATCCATAAACAACTTCAAAATCCATTTCAAATTCACTTCTTTTTTTACTACTACTAGTCGTAGTTATTAGAGTAATTTTTAGGATTGACTATTGAGTATGATTTTGGTTGCAAACAAATTGGTTTTATCTATCGAAAATAACGTTAGTACTCTAATCTATCAATTACTCCGTATATACATTTAAAAAAAAATTACTAAAAAGGGGTTTATTCTATTTTCTAGTTGTCTTTTTCTCTGCTTAAAGTCAAAGGTTTTCAATTCTTATTTTAAATATACATACATACACTGGATATACATACAATCATATCAATTGTTGGTGAATTTTAAACCAACAACAAATTACAAGTAGCTGTTTGGTTCTTAAAACCGTCAATATAATACATACAGTACATGTATGTATACATTTTTACTACAGTAGTAGTAATTTTTAAAGATCTTGAGGAGGGAGAAAGAACATGAAAGGTACGGAGTAATAAGTAAAGCAAAACCCATCTACACAAAGACAGCTAGTATTACATAAACTCTGTAGGGTTTTCACTTTATTTTTTCATATAAAACCCAAAAACAAAAAATAAACTTTGTTTCTTCGAGTTCACACAGTATAACCGCAATGTATGTTTATTTTTAACTTTGAATCAAGGATCGATGGTGTAAATCAAAGATCTTTACATTATTGTTGCGAAAGTACGTTTAGGGTTCTTGATTTGTAATTTGAGATTTTAGGTCCTTTTTTTTTGTTTTTTGTTTTTTTTATGTATCTATAGGTTGTATATATTTGTAATTTACTTTGAATTAACTTTGAATTTTAGTTGTTTATGGTAAAATTGTTTTTCAGATCTGGTTCAGTGAAGCATTTCAACTGTATCGTCTTTAAAATTAGGCCAGATTATTTAAACCTAGGTTGATTAGGTCATTAGGATATATATAATGTATAGTTCTATTCTATACTTTGTATTGTTTTTATTATTTTATTATTGGATATAAATGATGATTGACATTGTGATTTTGTGCATTTTAGGGATCTTTAAGGTGTAATAGTGAAATATGGAATTAGATACACCTATAGATTATGCAGCATTTCAGCTCTCACCTAGACATTCAAGGTAACATTAATTTTTTTCTTACCTTTTTCTTTGTATTATTTATATTTATTTAATTTAATGGACAGATAGAGAAAAGGATTCACAATGAAGTTATTTTTTCGACGTTTGCAGGATTGTAATGATTTTTGCCTTAATGTTAGAATTGAGATAATTTACCTAATATTAAAATTAAGATAATTTACTCGATAATTTACTTAATATTCGTTGGATGATATGTTTGTGTAATATTCACGTAGTATAAATGGGTGTTTCTTTGCTTCATTGTAAATTCTTACTATGTGTAACTATAATGATTTTGGTTTAATATATTCGTTTCTTTTTTCATAGATGTGAATTGTTTGTTTCCATTAATGGAAATAGTGAGAAGATTGCATCGGGTTTAGTGAAGCCGTTTATGACTCATTTAAAGGTTGTAGAGGAACAAGTTGCATTATCAGTTCAATCTATTAAACTTGAAGTAAATAAATGTAAAAGGGTGGACTCTTGGTTCACAAAGGGAACACTAGAGAGGTAATGTGTGTATCAAATTTTATAGTTACTTGTAAATAACTATAACTATAACTATAACTATATATGTTATAATAGTAGCTTTTTGCCACCAGGTTTGTGCGTTTTGTGAGTACGCCGGAAATTATAGAATTAGTGAATACTTTCGATTCCGAGATGTCTCAGTTAGAAGCAGCTCGTAGAATATATTCACTGGTATGTTATTTGCATTTATATCTTGTATGTAATCATTCATATGTTGGTGTTAGTATACATAAAATTTTACATTAACTTTAACATATTTCAGGGGTCATCGGATGAGCTTTCGAGTAAAAAAGGTATGTGATGCAGCCCATCTGTTTTTTTAATCGATTTATGAATAGGAATACCGAGCTTATTAAAATAATAATAATTTGATGCCGCTAATATTGTAGGCTAATTTGGCATGTTTACTATAATGCAGGTGATGGTAGATCAAGCACAACAGGTGCCGATGCAACAAAGTAAATTCCCTATATACCCTCTTTAGTATACATGTGAATAATGTGATTACAGTAATTCATAGTTTGTGATATGTAAACACACTTTCAGTAAGCATATACTGAGTGACCGTTAATTTTGTTACATTTTTCGGTTACGTAACAGGAAGGAACTTATGAGGGCAATTGATACAAGGCTGACTGCAGTGAAGCAGGACTTGAGTACTGCTTGTGCTCGTGCTACTTCTGCGGGTTTCAACCATGTTACTGTAGCCAACCTTCGGTTATTTGCTGAGACGTTTGGTGCCGCTCGCTTAAAGTAAGTAGAACCTTTTGGTGCCATATTGATTCCTATTTTGCTTGTTCTGCACTTCAGTTTGAACATTTTGATATAAAGTTATCGCAATCTTGTGCAGTGAAGCTTGCTGTAAATACATATCACTCTACGAAAGACGGCCGGAGTTATTTGATCACTCATCGAAGTCTAGTTTTGGAGATCAAGCCGTGCGGTGCTCGTACAGCTCAGACATGTCTATCGATGACGACGCACCACCAATCATCACCACCAACCACCAGTCTTCATCACTTAAGGCTGACCAATCTACCAAACTTCTACACAAGTCTTCTTCATCTAGTAATTTTTGTTCAGAACCTAGCAATGCAGCGAAAGATGAAACGGTTTCAGCCGCTGATGAACCGTTGGCTCAGACAGCTACACAACCGTCTTCTAGGCGGCTGAGTGTGCAAGACCGTATCAATCTTTTTGAAAACAAGCAGAAGGAAGTGGGGTCCGCCTCCGGGAGTGGCGGCAAACCACCAGCCATTGCTAAGCCTGAGCTTCGTAGGCTTTCGTCCGATGTCTCAAATACAAACGCAGTTCCTCCTCCAGCCGTACTTAGAAGATGGAGCGGTGCTAGTGATATGAGCGTTGACTTGAGTGTCGAGAAGGGAACCGACAGTCCAAAGCCCCCTTTGATCGAGACACAAACCGAGGTTAAGAAAAGTCAAACAAATTCGCAAGATTGGGTAGGTAGTTCTAGTTCTCTCAAAAACGAAGAAGACGTACAAATTGTTAAGACCGAGGCTACTTCGGTTACACGTGAAGAATCCGTTGGTTCTAACCAACCCACTTCTACGTTAGAGAAGACACAGACACAGTCTTGGTCGTCGTTAACCAAGCCTGAGGATAATTTTCTCGTGCCACGCTTAAAGCCTCCGACTCAAATCAAGTCACATCTTGGTGGCAATCAAGCCGAAATCCGGCCTCCAAATGTCGAAATTTTACACGATGGGGCAGATGCGAGACCGGTTGACTCGGAGTCAAAACCAACGGTTATAAAGGCCCCATTGAAGACGAGTCATCATAGAAGTGTTTCGGGATCAAAAATTCAGGCAGCTGTTACTGCTTCCCGGCTTGAGATTGGTTCATTACGCTCCCAAACCAGGTCCAAATATCCAGTAGAAACTAAGGAATCTGTTACGGTGGGGTCCGGGCCAATGCCATCGGAAGAACCAGTTGTTGACCAAACGCAGAGGTCACGGCAATTAAAAGGAAACCAAGAACTTAACGACGAACTTAAACTGAAAGCTAATGAGTTAGAAAAGCTTTTCGCTGAGCATAAACTTAGAGCCCCAGTCGAACAACCTAATAATGCACGCCGAACTAAGCCTTCTGAAGATCAACACACACCTGTTCCTACTAAGGTTTTTGAACCTAAGACGAAACTTAAATCTCCGGTTGAGTTAACGGAAATTGACGGTCAACTTCACCGAGATGCACTTCAACGAAGTTTTTCCGAGGTGGGAATATCAGAAGATTCACGAGGAAAGTTTTATGACGGTTACATGAGAAAACGAGAGGAAAAGTTAAAGGAACAATGGGGTTCTAACAAAATGGAAAAAGAAGCTAGGTTGAAAGCGATGCATGATAGCTTCGAACGTAGTAATGCCGAAATAAAAGCAAAACTTTCGTGGTCTGCTGATAGACAAGATTCTGTATCTACTGCTCGTCGACGTGCTGAGAAGTTGAGATCGTTCAATGCTCGATCTGCCATCAAGCGAGTGGATTTTGGGCAGATTGAAGACGATGAAGATTTATCGGAGTTTTCAGAGATGAAAGTTGGCAACCGTAAAAAAACGTTACCGATTAAAAATTCATCAACGTCGACACCACGTACACCGGTTGTACCAGTTCCAAGATCTGGTGCGAAAGTAACTTCGGGGTCTGGGAAACGAAGGGTACAAACGGAAAATTTTCTTGCACAGTCGGTCCCGAACTTTTCGGATTTAAGAAAAGAGAATACGAAAGCGTATGCTGTAGCCAGCAAAGCGGCTGCTCGTTCTCAGTTGAGAAGCCATACACGAAGCAGAAGCACCAATGAAGAGACGCCACCTGTCAAAGAAGAGAAATCGGGACGCTCTCAGTCTTTAAGGAAGAACCCCTCCAATATTCCCGAGAGCTCAGAAGGCGTTATCGTGGAACTGAAGTCGTTTCATAGGAGGAACAATAGCTTAGGTGGAAACGGTGCGTTGAAAATGAAGGCTTCAGCGGTCGTAATAAAAAACGAAGAAGAATACGAGCCGGACGAGGAAGATGAATTCGATACTACGGAAATCGAAGGTGATGATGTGGCAGACGAGACCGAGTTGAAAAACGAGAGTTCAATTAACTCTGGAAACGGTCAAACGGATCCTAATTTGACCACGGAATTATTAATGCAAGATTCACCTGGTGAAAGTCCGATGTCATGGAACTCGCACTCGCACATCGATCTTCCGTTTTCTTACGCTCACGATAACGATGCAGATACATGGAATTTTAATTCGACAGATTCGGAAGTAGCTCGAATGAGGAAGAAATGGGGAAGTACGCAAAAGAATATTCTCGTTGCTGCTAATTCATCTCCTAGTTTTCAATCACGTAAAGATATGACGAAAGGAATTAAACGATTATTAAAATTTGGAAGAAAAAGCCGTGGTACTGATAATATTGCTGACTGGATTTCTGCTACGACTTCTGAGGGAGACGATGATACTGAAGATGGAAGAGACGTTTCAAATCGATCCTCAGATGAACTACGAAAGTCGAGAATGGGGTATTCACATGAAAGCAGCTTTAACGAAACTGAGTTTTTTGGTGCAGATCAAGGTAACCACAATTATTATTAAAAATATAAATCTTCAATTTATTATTGTTATTTATTTTAATTTTAATTTTAATTTTTATAATTATAATTATTATTTTTTATTATTATTAATATTCAAATATGGATTCTCTTTACGGGATTAATTACGTTAATATGTATGCGAAAATACATGTCTCAACATGTTTGTAAAAACAACGACAAATTTCTTAGTTGGAATCCGTAGTCCCACGGGTCATTAAAGTAAATGACTTTAGCATTTATATCCACTTAATAACTAAAACATATCGTTAATTTAAAATTAAAGGCAAATATCTATGTTTAATTAGAAATATTTGCCTTTAATTTGAAATAATGTTTATGTTTAATATATATATAAAACGTGAATGTTGGTCAAAATCTTTCTCGATCCTGTCTCGACCGTTTTTCAATGTTTTTGACCGTTTTTACCGTTGTTTAATCATTGACCTTCTTTTACCCTTTTTTTGATTCGTTGTAACAATACACAAGTAAATCCGTTGCGACGTCCGTATCCGCCGTTTTTTACAACACTGCTCGACTTACAGACCAGATTTTTAAACGACTTGGCTGTCACATACGATGCCACGTCATCGGTTAGGAAGTATGTAGATACAAATTCAAGTTTTTGAAACGTTAATGGGGGTATATGCCATATAACTTTTTAAGTTCGATATAGAGAAGTACAAAAATTGGTAAAGTTTGATACAATTTGTGCTGCGTATGATGTTTTGATGCTGCAAGTTTCCTAATCCGTTCCGTAATCTGTACGTTCTTTTTTCTTTTACAGTTCATACATTACAGAGCTCAATCCCAACACCTCCAGAAAACTTCAGACCAAGGGATGATCAACTTTCTGGAAGCTCTATTAAAGGTAATATATTTTTTTTCTTTCTGAATTAATATTTCCATTATATATAAAAAACTAAATAAAAGTCACATTGTTGTTACTCGTTCCTTACACTTGGGTTTCAACTGAACAGCTCCTCGATCTTTCTTCTCGTTGTCATCATTTCGGAGCAAGGGAAGTGACTCAAAGCTAAGATGAGTTGGTGTTGATCGATCGATGGTATATATATAAAAAACGTAACGGATGATTGATTGTTGTTGGCAAATATTTCAACATGTTGTGGGAGTCGGCTTCTGATTATTTTTGGTTGTATATTGTATTCCTTGAGGTAAGTAGCCAATTGGCCAAACCTTATTGCTGAATTCTGTAGTTCTAATGAAGCAAGTATTCCAATATTTTTTTTTGCCTATGTACACATAACACTTGAATTGAACTACAAATTCATGTAATATTGAGCTTCTTTTCTTAAAGAAATTGCAGCAGTAATCAGTAATGTGTCTGTGTTACTATAAATCCTAAATTCTTCATTAAATAGTTACTGTATTAGGAAAACTATTACTCCATAAAACACAACTGCACAAGCCCTAAGCATTAAGGTCTGGGCAGTGGGCACATAATGAGAGCTATATTGTCAGGATGCTTCTATTCTTTAAATAATATTTGTTTGAATGTACTAAGAGTGCTTCCAATCAAGACATACTTTCTTCCCAAGACTAGCTGTCACATTAGCGCCACATATAGATGGGCAAAAAAACCGGATCCAGATCCGATCCGGAACCGGACAGCAGCAAAACCGGACACAGCAAAAACCGGATCCGGATCCGAGATCCGATCCGGTACGACCCGGATCCAGATTTTCAAAAAAACCGGATTTTTTCCGGATATAAATCGGATTTTATCCGATCCGGTTTGGATCCGGATCCGGATCCGATCCGGTTTTTCAAAAACTAGCCTTTTTTTTTTTTTTTTTTTTGCAGTTTCAGCCTTTTTTTGTGTTTTTTTTTTTTTTTTTTACCATTTTAACCCCACAAAGTCCATTATAAATACATGGTAATGCTTTGGTTGAAAATGCATCAACAAACATTCTCATATTTATTTCTAAATCACTAAATATTCTCTAATCTCTAGTCTACTTATCCCATAATGGATAATTCACAAGCTTCCGTTTCCGGTTCCGCTTCCGTTGGAACATCTTCACAAGGCTACACTACTTGTTTAATGTTCGAAAATATTTTACGTCAAAAAGAAACGTTAATCGCTTTTAATAGAAAACTACTTAGAAAGGGATTTTCCGAACCAATTAGTGACGACGAATGGGATGACTTGGAATCATTAACAAGTTTTTTACAAGTTTTTAAAGAGGCATCAAAACGCGCACGAACATCGGCACCCACAAGCGAGTTGGGAAATTATAAGATGGCAAACTTTGCACTAAACATGAGTGAAGAACAATTTAACAACCTTGACATTTTAAAATGGTGGGAAACAAAACAAGACACATATCCAATATTAAGCATTATGGCTCGTGACTTATTTACCGTTCAAGCTTCAACCGTAGCTTCCGAATCGGCCTTTTCTTTGAGTGGTCAAATTATATCGGAAAGAAGGTCAAGGCTTACCCCCCAAGCTGTGAAAGTATGTGTATGTTTGAAAGATTATTTGGATGGGGTAGATAGGATACAAGATTAAACTTCATTAGAAGGTCCGTTATATAACGACATTGAAAAATGTATAGAGTTTGAAGAAAATTTAGCGGGATTATCACCTACAACAACCGAAGAGAATTCCGACAATGAACTAAACGAAGTGGATGAAGGTGACTATTGTTATTTTTATTATTGTATCGTTCGAATAAAAGTGTTATTTATATAATTGTATTGTTCGAATATTGTTATTTATATTATCTATTGTGTTAAGCAGTTGAGCATTATAACTTTTCTTTATACCGATTATATTATTGTTGTCAAACGTTAAAAAAATAGAACCGGTAAAAATATAATTCGCAAAATCGAATCCTAGTCCAAGAAAAATCCGAAAAAATCCGATCGAGATCCGAAAAAGAACCGGTTCCGGAAAAAAATCCGAAAAAAATCCGATGCCGAGAACCGGAACCGGATCCGGAACCGGTTCCGAAAAATCCGGACAAAAAAATCCGGTTTTTTTTGTCCGAATCCGGTTTTTTATCCGGTTTGTGCATCTATAGCGCCACATCACTACATCCTTTTCAGGACTAACCTTGGACTAAACACTAACAGTAATGACATACTCCCTCAAATAAATTGGGACACATTTAAATTATTTAATTAAAGAGTTTACAAGCTTTAATGCTAACGGTACAAGTAATATATACATTTACATCTGTCCACAAATATTTCAAAGAAGCACGAGAAGGAGGGCTAAGGGACGTGGACTACCCCCCTGGACTTGTTGATGCCAATGATGTCCTCAGGAGGGCTAGCCTGGGCAGGACTCAAGACCCAACTCTGGGAGCACTAAGTAGGGCGTAAAAAATTATGAGTTCCATTTTAGCTCATTCAATTTGCAGAGAATTAAGCTCATTTTGAGACTAATATATCAAATTCGGCTTTTGACTTTCTAAGGGAAGGAGTAGGAGGCTCAACGTCTTAAGATACTAGAGTGAACGAACAACATATTACGGCATAAGTAGTTGTTTCATTCCTGAGTAGCCCAATCTAAGTTGCTTCCTACGCTATCTAGCCTTCAAAGATGACTTTTGAAGTTTGCTAGTTTGAGTGTTGTACTTAAGGAGCTTAGCTTGCCTAAGAGCTTATTAGCAGTCAAAACTAGCTCGATAGCTAAGTGCTTTCTGGAACTCGGCTAGGTGCTTGCCGACGAGGGGAAATATGAAAGGTGTTATGCTTTCCTGGTTCTATTGGGTTAGTGTTAAGGAGGTGATTTAGCCCTCTATCGAAAGGCAGGGCGACAACTAGTTGCTTTCTGGTGAGTTGCTATCACTCCTCTCCTTTAAGTTGATTCGGTTCGTGTCACTGTGCCCTTCTCTCTTAACTAGTTGCCTTCTTAGCCTCCAGCCCTTCAAGTAGCCTATCTCATTCATAGGGAATGCTACTTTTAGATATCTTAAGTTAGAGTTAGTCTTGTTTGATATACAACCTCGTGCTCGATGTAAGTTTTGTTTACGTAAATAATAGTTATTACATAGTACTATTTAATTATTATATATTATATTACTATAAAAATAATAGTTGATGTATGTAAAATGAAAGATGCGTAAAAAGCTGTGGCACATGTGATAAGATAATTTTGGATGAAGATTGGATCCATTTTCGTACGATGACTAGACAAAGACACTACGAGCAAGACTTCCTAAAGAATTCCTGCCACTCGAAATAGTTTTAACGCCGAAAAAATCGTTTTGCTATTTTTAAAAGATGAATTTTGAAATTTCAGATTTTAAGATAATTATTACCTTTGCATTTGAATTTTTATGCATATTTAAATACCATTGTATTAAATAGTAACATTGTATTTAGGTACATTGTATTTAAATAATTATTACATTTGCATATTTACTTGTTATTTATGTAACATTGTATCTAGGTACATTGAGAATCTTTTTGAGGTTAATATCACCCCACTAGTTACAAATCCTTACACGTTTTGCGATATTTTGGTTTAATGGTTCAATTATTTAGTGGCACCTTTTGATATCTCTCAATTCATAACTCTACTATTGTTTTTGTTTTAAAATTTCGTATTGAATGCGAATATATTTGACTATAGTTTCGTTTCGATAATAATTCATAGCCGTAGATCACATTTTTGAACACATTTACGTTTGTCACATAATTATGCTGAATTATATGGCACATGTGATAAAACAATTTTCGTTAGAGATTGGATCCATATTCGCACGATAACTAGAGCAAGGCACTACGAGCAAGAATTCCTAAAGTGTTCCTGCCATTCGAAATAATTTAAGTCGTTTTGCTACTTTTAAAAGGTGAATTTTGAACATTCAGAATTCACGATAATTATTACCTTCGCATTTGAATTTTTATGCATATTTAAAATACCGTTTTGATACTTGTTATTTATGTAACATTGTATTTAGGTACATTGAGAATCTTTTTGAGGTTAATATCACCCACTAGCCACAAATCCTTACACGTTTTGCGACATCTTGGTTTAATGGTTCAATTATTTAGTGACACTTTTTGATATCTCTCAATTCATAACTCTATTATTGTTTTTTAAAATTTCGTATTAAATGCGTATATAGTTGACTATAGTTTCGTTTAGATAATAATTCATGGCCGCAAAATACATTTTTGAACACATTACGTTTGCCACATAATTATGCTGATTTATGTGGCACATGTGATAAAACAATTCTGGTTGAAGATTGGATCCATTTTCGCACAATGACTAGCGAAAGGCACTACGACAAGACTTCCTAAAGAGTTCCTGCCATTCGATATAGTTTTAACGCCGAAAAATTTGTTTTGCTATTTCTAAAAGATGAATTTTGAACTTTAAGATTTTACGATAATTATTACATTTGCATTTGAATTTTTATGCATATTTAAATACCATTTTGATATAATGGTGTATCCTAGGGGATACACGCATAAAAGCATCACTTTTATACAGAAGAATGGATCAAAAAGCATAAAAGATAACAATATTTGACAGTTTTTAGTAATTGCCGTCCAGCGCACAGCAGGCCGCCCAACGTTATGCTTAAGTCCCGCAGGCAGCTTATATGCGTAAGTCCTTTCGTTAAGCGCGTGAGCGGCACGTAGCCACGTCAGCACACGCCACAGGAATTCCAGATATTTCGCATAACTGAATTAATCAGCGATTGAGACGTGTATCCCGAGAATTTCAGACATTCTACGCCTATAAATAGACCCCATGGGTCACCACATTTCACATCATCCGATCTAAACTTCAGTCAGAGAGAAGTATACTTTCTCTCTCACACAGTTCTTTCTCACTCTAAAACATTAACCGCTTAGCAGCAGAACGCTAGACGGATCAATTGCAGATTGATCCACAGATTGATTGAGGCCACCCCACGGATCTTTCATCCGTGTTCCGGGTCTGCAGGGATTATTTTCCGAGGGTAAATATCAATCGACATATAATCACTCTACGCTAGGCGGATATTGTTCTGTACTGGTACCTTACACCCGCTATACGGAATATCGTACCAACATATGGCGCCATCCGTCTCAAAGACCAACAAGAATACCAAGAGCACAAAGATAACTGAAACTACTTCAACACGAGCAGCACTCGAACCAATCAATGAAAATATCATTGAGAATATACCAGTAGATCAATTAAATATGGAAGAAACTTCAATCGAAGAAGGGGATCAATTGCACACTGGTGCAACAGAAGAGCATGTACATGAAACCATACCACGATTGAAGAAACCATTGATGAGAAGATCTAGTGGAGAAGTGTGGAAAGCTAGGCGAGGAACACACAATGTTTCTTTTAAGAGAACATCTGATGTGAAGCATACTAGTAAAGGAAAGTCAATTTCTAAGCAGCAATTGTTCAAACTATTCAATCAGTTAAATACTTTGGTAGATGATACTGAGTGTGATGACCCGGGAATTTTCGACCAAATTTAAACATAATCTTATATGATTCGACTCGATAAGCAAAGTCTATTAAACCGAGTCTCATTATGTTTGAACTATTTCATGATAACATTTGACCTTTAACTATTTCCGACGATTCACGAACCTTTAATTGTAACTAAGAATGTAAATATAAATAATTATATATAAAACTAATTATATTAGTATTAATGAACTATTAAGTAATTTTGTTATTATAAAAGATAACATTTAATAACTAAAGATTTTCATTTTGAATATATATAGTATATTGTATATAAATGATTCAAACATATTTTACCAACGTTATCAAAATATTAAATGTACAATGTTATACTTTGTAGTTAATTGTTTAATATACATAATTAATCATCTACTCAACATTTAAAACATGATTTTATATATATGGTAGTATACATATATACATAAATATAACTATATATATATATATATGATTTTATACATAATTATTATATTATGTATATGTAGAAATTTATAATATATCTATGATGAAATAATGTACTATTTTAATAAATATATATAATACTTACATATATAAAACATTTATATTTTTCATAATTACATACATAAATATAATATAATTAGTATGTAAATAAATATTATAATATATTTATATTAAAATGCATAAATATATAATATTCAGTATATGTTACAATACATATTACATAATTATTAAATATTACATAATAATAGATGATATTAATAAATTAAATTTAAATACAAATATAGTTGTTGTAGTAATGTTATTTGTATCGTCAAATATCAATATTTGTATTCATAATATCACTTTATATCATATAAAGATGAAATTGGATGTATAAATTAGATTATTATTACTAATATTATTATTATCGATAAAATATTAATATTATCATAATTAGTATGGTATTATTATTATTATTATTATTATTATCATTTTTACAATTATTATTATCATTAATATTATATTTATCATTATTATTAATTTTATTAATATTATTAGATATTAATAGTATTGTTATTATATATTATTATTATTAATTAAAAAAAAAACAGTAGGGATCTATATTATACGCTTGACCTCTGTATCCTTTATCTCTATTATTATTATTTTTTTTGTTTCTTTCCTGCTCCCAACTCGTGAACCTGTGTTGACATTTTCTCCATTTTTTATCAACCGATCTCTATTATTACAACATGATTATGTATAATTGCAAATCAAATAAAAAGGAAATCCAATGGGATTAAAGAGCACAGCGATATTATTTTTTTTTTCTTCTTCTCTGCACGCTCCAATTTTTTTTCTCTTAATTCAATTTCGAATAAAGTTTCAAAATCTAAAAATGCAGAAAGGTTAGAAATCTTTCTTTGAATCTATCTGCAAAATCTCAACTCTCAAATCTTTATATCGATCTTGAATTTTGAAGTCAAAGTTTAGTTTAAAAAAGTCAACAATTGTTCTTGAGACAAATTCGCGTTCGTGTATATGTTTCTGATCAAATTGACGATTCCAGTAGTTTTTATACATGTTTAGAAAACTATTTCGTGTTATAAACATTATCTATAATATTATCTATTACGAAATCAATTTTTTTTGTTTTGTTCTAAGAACCGACGCTTTAAAGGGAACCCAAATTATTTTTTTTGTTCCAGTAGGCCTTTAGTATTTTTTTTTTTTTTAGAACCCAAATTATTTTTTTTTCTGTAATGTTTTGAAGCTTTAAAGGGAATCCCGATTTTTTTTTTTTTTTTTTTTTTTTGGGTTATTGATGTTTTGTTGAATCCATGAGACTTGTGGAGAAGAAGAGGAATAGAAGAAAAACAGTTTATATATAAAATTTAAATTCGATATTAGTACAGAGAATCAGAATTGGTGGGATGGTCGAGAGTGTTTGCGTGTGAGCATGTGGTCACGAGATCGAGTCCAGAGGACGGTAGTTTCTTTTTTTTTTTGAAACTCTTTTCATGTGAGGTAGTTTTCTTTTCTAATTTTATTATTGTTATTATATATTAATTATTATTAGTATTATTATTATTATTGTGATTGTTTTGATTGTTATTGTTATTGTTATTATTAGTATCATACTTGTTATCATATTTGAAAGTATTATAGACATTACTATTATTATTATGATAGGTATTAATAATATTATTATTAGTAATAAACTTATCATTTTAGTATTTTATCATCATTAGGATTATGATTATGATTATCATTATTATTATTATGAAGGAAATAAAAATATATTATTATCATCAATATTAGAATTTGTACCGGTTTATAAATAATAGTATCATCAGTACATTTACAATTAATAATATCATATTTATCAGTATCATCATTAATATTTACTAGTATTATTATGATTATCATTTATCATTTTATAAATATTAGAACCCTTATTATTAACATAAGTATGGTATTAGTATTAATATTATTTTAGAGTTATTATTATTAGTATCATTAACAGTTATCATTTTCATTTTTTTTTGCTATTAGTATTATCATTATTAATAAAATTATTATTATTATTAGTAAATTATTATTATCTAAATTATTATTTTAACAAATAAATCTTTTGTACACTATATATATATATACACTTATGGTATATACTAGGATTGTATTAATAATTCACATAACAAACTAATAAAATTTCATAAATACAATACTAACCACAAATATATGTATATAAATATATTAATGTCACTATTTATATAAACGTAAATCATTATAGATATATATACATAAAATCGATATATATATAAAATATAACTTAAAATATAATATAAGTATACGTTTTAAAATAAAGGTTAGAATAAATTCTACAAAACTATAATATATAAATAATACATATTAATAAATGAAATTTTGTAACTTACATTATACGTATTAATATATACACAATTGATATAGGTTCGTGAATTCGAGGCCAACCCTGCATTGTTCAATGACGTCATATGTATTTTTACTATAAAATACAGTATCGTGAGTTTTATTTGCCTTTTTACCCTTTATATTTTTGGGCTGAGAATACATGCGCAACTTTTATAACTGTTTTACGAAATTGACACAAGTACGTGAAACTACATTCTATGGCTGGATTATCGAAGTCGAATATGCCCCTTTTTATTAAGTCTGGTAATCTAAGAATTAGGGAACAGACACCCTAATTGACGCGAATCCTAAAGATAGATCTATCGGGTCCAACAAGCCCCATCCAAAGTACCGGATGTTTTAGTACTTCGAAATTTATATCATGTCCGAAGGAGGATCCCGGAATGATGGGGATATTCTTATATATGCATATTGTTAATGTCGGTTACCAGGTGTTCAATCCATATGAATGATATTTTTGTCTCTATGCATGGGACGTATGTTTATGAGAAATGGAAATCTGAAATCTTGTGGTCTATTAAAATGATGGAAACGATTGTTTAAGTTAAACTAATGAACTCACCAACCTTTTGGTTGACACTTTAAAGCATGTTTATTCTCAGGTACGAAAGAAATCTTCCGCTGTGTATTTGCTCATTTTATAGATATTACTTGGAGTCATTCATGGCATATTTCAAAAGACGTTGCATTCGAGTCATCGAGTTCATCAAGATTATTATCAAGTCAATTATAGTTGGATATATTATGAAATGGTATGCATGCCTGTCAACTTTCGATGTAATGAAAGTTTGTCTTTTCAAAAACGAATGCAATGTTTGTAAAATGTATCATATAGAGGTCAAGTACCTCGCGATGTAATCAACTGTTGTGAATCATTTATAATCGATATGGACTTCGTCCGGATGGATTAGGACGGGTCTTCACAGTTGGTATTAGAGCGGTGGTCTTAGCGAACTAGGTCTTGCATTAGTGAGTCTAACTGATAGTCGTTAGAATGCATTAATGAGTCTGGACTTCGACCGTGTTTGCATGTCAAAAGTTTTGCTTATCATTTAGTGTCGAAAAATTATTTGCTTATCATCCTTAAAGTCTAAGACACGTCTTACTGCCTTTATTACATAGACAGTGTATAGTTAAATTCATATCTTAGCGTATCTGTTATTGTTACCTTTGCCTGACAGCTTCCGTAGATTCCTCCGTAGCTTATGGGATTTTAGTATTATATATGCATATGTAAATTATGTATTGCAGGGTACTAATCTACATCCTATAATCTATTTCTTATCGAAAATCCATCATCTGATCGTACGAGATGAATCCCTCAACCAGTTCGAGTCCATCAGATTTCGATAGCTATTTCGATAGTTATTCCGACAGCTATTTCGATATGGATTTCCACTCGAGCTCCGAAAGCAGAGTAACCGGAATGAATCAATCAATTAGCCATCATCTATTCTGAATGAATTGGAGATGGGTTCGTAGTCGACTTAATCAATGGAAACGCGAAGAAGGCGATCATTTCCACTAACCAAATTCACCTCTTGACAATGAACCTAAAACGTTTACCGGCGAACCTGTTCGAGACACCATTTTCTCTCTCATTTCCAAAGTATCTCATCACGATCATATACTATCTCAGATTCTAAACCTCATTCATCCGCTCGTCCGAACCGACAATCATCCCAGTGTAATAGAAGAAGTTAACGAACTTCGCGCATAAGTTGTAGTCTTGGAAAATATGGTGCAAAACGTACCAGCTTCATCCAAATCACCGGCACCAACAGTACCACCAACAACCCAAATTTCAATATCACATGCCTCAACATCTCAATCTATACCTCGAGTATAATCATCATTCTACATGACATTCTACATCAGTTATCTTCGTTCGACATGGTGATTATGTAATCTCTAATGTTTTAGAGATTATTTATTCTAGTTCCAACTGAAAACTAAATGAGTTTAATATCATGTTAACTCATTAAATTCATGATTACATCTGAAGAAAATATATATGTATATATGTTTTCATAAAGATTGTAATTAAAAATTCTTTTGTACAAACTGTTAATAATAAAAATATTTTAACGGGTAGGTAATACCCGAGGAATATTTAAATTTCACATTAATAAGTTACACTGTATATTCTTCGAATCTGATTCAACAGTTATTCACTATCCTATTTACAACCACCGGGATACTTATCCGTTCACCAAAGAATAACTATTTTCATTCAAATTCAATTTCATATTTGAATTTTGACCTATCAGAATCCAACAAGTGGCATAATGAAGAAATAATGGACACAATAAAAATTGATTAGAAACAGACTAATTAACAATATTAAATTTTATTAAGAAACCACGCTAACAAAATCCTAGCTAACTGTTCCTAGCTAACTGTTAATTCCGTATTACATTTTATTTATCGCAATTTATTTATCGCAATTTATTTTATCGCAATTTATATTCTCGCAATTTTATTTATTGTCATTTAATTTCTGTTATTTACTTTACGCACTTTATTTATCGTCATTTAATTTCTGTTATTTATTTTACGCACTTTAAATATCGGGACACGTATACAAGGTTTTGACATATCATATCGACACATCTATATATATTATTTGGAATCACCATAGACACTCTATATGCAATAATGATCGAGTTCTCTATACAGGGTTGAGGTTGATTCTATAATAATATATATACTTTGAGTTGTGATCGAGTCTGAGACATGTACACGGGTCACGATACGTATTAATTAATTCAAATATTATATATTAAACTATATATGAATGATTGCACTGTCAACTGTGGACTATCGACTGTGGACTAATAACATTGGACAATTAAAATGAATTAAAATATTGAATATAACATATGAAACTAAACAATTCTTCAAGTTTGCCACTTGATTTCGTCTTAAACCTCATTTGTATCTTCACGATTACATTCTGCGTTCAAACCTTTCATGATTCTTGAAAACACCTCAATCGATAGGATGAATCAACCGCACTTCATCTACGGAAGGAAAGATTTATGCATATAGTTATGCACCTGAGAAACTCTCGGTAATTGAGTAAAAGTTCAACACGTAGCCGCGTCAGATCCTTTGGCATTTATTAACAAAAACAACTTTGTGATCCCTTTTCAAAATTAGCCAATTTTGTCACAGCTCCAACAAGTCAACTTCGACTTTTCGTACGAAATAACCTTATTATAACGTTTATATATACGCGTGCTCTTTTATTGTTACCAGGTAACCTTTCATATTCCATCATATTACCATCAACGTTTAATCATCTAAAAACACAATTCTCCTGAAACCACCTCGGATTAATAACCGATGATTCAGATATCATAGCATTAAATGCAGAGGAAACAGAAAAATGGTAGATGGTCTAAACGGACAAAAGTTTGATGATAAAGAAAGGAGTGTTAGGAACGCTCGATAGAAAATTGGGTATTGAAAAACAGATTGAGTTACCCATGAAGGAGACCAAGGACAAATACAAGGACCAAATCCTATATTCAAAGGATTCAGGTAATTCTGGATCCGTTGAAATCTTTAGAGAATATCTTGCTCTGAAGTCATGTTAAAATCTTGCGGAAAATCTTTCTCCATCAACCGTCGAACTTAGAAATTCCAAAATATCATCATCAATATCTTTGATATTTCTGAGGATATTTTCATAAATATTCTCGTCCGAAATTATATACCTCTTCGTGCTTCCTGTGTATCAATATATTGGAAACATTCAATAGAAAATATAGTACCGAAAAGCAGATTATGCAAAACTATGAAGAAAGCCGTGGATAAATCACAAAGAATAAGTTTGACTTCAAAGAATCCAAATAATTCAATGTCTGCTAAAGTCTATAGTGAATAACTTGCTCCTTACTCTAAACCCTTGCAGACAATAGTTTCTATCATCATCTGATCTTAGATATTCTGAGATATTATCGTACCTTTCATTATAAATATCCTCCATATTTCTGGAGATATTTTTATAACTATTCTTATCTGAAATCATTAATCTTTTCGTGCTATCAGTATTACATCATATAGAAACTGTTAGTTTCTATATTCTGTAAATTTTCAAGCTTGAAATATGAATGTTATTGTAGTAATGATGGGAACTGATGCATGAGTTAGTATAATATAATGACACTTGATCAACGTGATTATATTACAGTAAGTCATGCTGAGTTTCTAAATGAAACGTGATGATTCATAGATCATAACGTCATCATGTGCCATGTTACATAACTCTTTCATCCTACTTAACTCCGTAACAAATCAAGAAAATGTATTCTTGATGGTTCTATCTTCCGTGATGTTGATAAATTTGAAAATCAAATCGTGCTATCACGTTCCTTCATGCTTAGAACATTATAATCATTCGAAACTCTATATCTATAAATTCTGGACCATTATTCGCTTGACTTGAAGTCGGGAAGAGAAAACAAAAGCATAGAGCTTTGAAATATAAGGGAGAATATAAAGTCCGATAACAACATATAAATTACAAACAGTGTATATCAATGTTTATCGCAACATAAAGACACGGGAGAATTAAAAACATTATAATCCCGAGGGCGAAGTAGAAGAAAGCAGATTCCTCTGGTGGAAGTTGGAAAAGGAGAATGATTGTTGCGATAGTAAGGATGAGGACAAGGATCAGAACTGGATTAATCATTTTCAGAATCTTTTGGATGTATGAACTAAGAAAGAAAGTATAAGAATGGTGAGAATAATGGAAAGGAAGAGCTTAATTTATACTGGAAATATCAGACGTAGTAATCGGGGCAGATCACCGTATTTAATTAAAGAGATCTTAATTTCCATAAATCCCGAAGAATCAGATTTTATAGATCTTCAAGATTTTCTTTAAATCCCTTAAATTTCGGAATTCAACCAAGGCAATGTCAAAAGTTAAGACGCGCCTTATTTTCTAAATTCAAACCTGACTACGTCAAAAGTTAAAAACAAATCTTTGTTTCTCATTTCATCCTTTTGTGAATAGCTTCATTCGCACTCTTCGAATAATCGAATTATTTTTATCCATATTACTCAATGATGATAAAACTCAAGTTATCAACTCATATTCGTCAGGAAAACATATTTATTGTTAGCTATGACGACCTCACTCAAATTTCGGGACGAAATTTCTTTAACGGGTAGGTACTGTGATGACCCGGGAATTTTCGACCAAATTTAAACATAATCTTATATGATTCGACTCGATAAGCAAAGTCTATTAAACCGAGTCTCATTATGTTTGAACTATTTCATGATAACATTTGACCTTTAACTATTTCCGACGATTCACGAACCTTTAATTGTAACTAAGAATGTAAATATAAATAATTATATATAAAACTAATTATATTAGTATTAATGAACTATTAAGTAATTTTGTTATTATAAAAGATAACATTTAATAACTAAAGATTTTCATTTTGAATATATATAGTATATTGTATATAAATGATTCAAACATATTTTACCAACGTTATCAAAATATTAAATGTACAATGTTATACTTTGTAGTTAATTGTTTAATATACATAATTAATCATCTACTCAACATTTAAAACATGATTTTATATATATGGTAGTATACATATATACATAAATATAACTATATATATATATATATGATTTTATACATAATTATTATATTATGTATATGTAGAAATTTATAATATATCTATGATGAAATAATGTACTATTTTAATAAATATATATAATACTTACATATATAAAACATTTATATTTTTCATAATTACATACATAAATATAATATAATTAGTATGTAAATAAATATTATAATATATTTATATTAAAATGCATAAATATATAATATTCAGTATATGTTACAATACATATTACATAATTATTAAATATTACATAATAATAGATGATATTAATAAATTAAATTTAAATACAAATATAGTTGTTGTAGTAATGTTATTTGTATCGTCAAATATCAATATTTGTATTCATAATATCACTTTATATCATATAAAGATGAAATTGGATGTATAAATTAGATTATTATTACTAATATTATTATTATCGATAAAATATTAATATTATCATAATTAGTATGGTATTATTATTATTATTATTATTATTATCATTTTTACAATTATTATTATCATTAATATTATATTTATCATTATTATTAATTTTATTAATATTATTAGATATTAATAGTATTGTTATTATATATTATTATTATTAATTAAAAAAAAAACAGTAGGGATCTATATTATACGCTTGACCTCTGTATCCTTTATCTCTATTATTATTATTTTTTTTGTTTCTTTCCTGCTCCCAACTCGTGAACCTGTGTTGACATTTTCTCCATTTTTATCTACCGATCTCTATTATTACAACATGATTATGTATAATTGCAAATCAAATAAAAAGGAAATCCAATGGGATTAAAGAGCACAGCGATATTATTTTTTTTTCTTCTTCTCTGCACGCTCCAATTTTTTTTTCTCTTAATTCAATTTCGAATAAAGTTTCAAAATCTAAAAATGCAGAAAGGTTAGAAATCTTTCTTTGAATCTATCTGCAAAATCTCAACTCACAAATCTTTATATCGATCTTGAATTTTGAAGTCAAAGTTTAGTTTAAAAAAGTCAACAATTGTTCTTGAGACAAATTCGCGTTCGTGTATATGTTTCTGATCAAATTGACGATTCCAGTAGTTTTTATACATGTTTAGAAAACTATTTCGTGTTATAAACATTATCTATAATGTTATCTATTACGAAATCAATTTTTTTTGTTTTGTTCCAAGAACCGACGCTGCAGTAGGCCTTTAGTAATTTTTTTTTTTTTTTTAGAACCCAAATTATTTTTTTTTCTGTAATGTTTTGAAGCTTTAAAGGGAACCCCGATTTTTTTTTTTTTTTTTTTTGGGTTATTGATGTTTTGTTGAATCCATGAGACTTGTGGAGAAGAAGAGGAATAGAAGAAAAACAGTTTATATATAAAATTTAAATTCGATATTAGTACAGAGAATCAGAATTGGTGGGATGGTCGAGAGTGTTTGCGTGTGAGCATGTGGTCACGAGATCGAGTCCAGAGGATGGTAGTTTCTTTTTTTTTTTGAAACTCTTTTCATGTGAGGTAGTTTTCTTTTCTAATTTTATTATTGTTATTATATATTAATTATTATTAGTATTATTATTATTATTGTGATTGTTTTGATTGTTTTGATTGTTATTGTTATTGTTATTATTAGTATCATACTTGTTATCATATTTGAAAGTATTATAGACATTACTATTATTATTATGATAGGTATTAATAATATTATTATTAGTAATAAACTTATCATTTTAGTATTTTATCATCATTAGGATTATGATTATGATTATCATTATTATTATTATGAAGAAAATAAAAATATATTATTATCATCAATATTAGAATTTGTACCGGTTTATAAATAATAGTATCATCAGTACATTTACAATTAATAATATCATATTTATCAGTATCATCATTAATATTTACTAGTATTATTATGATTATCATTTATCATTTTATAAATATCAGAACCCTTATTATTAACATAAGTATGGTATTAGTATTAATATTATTTTAGAGTTATTATTATTAGTATCATTAACAGTTATCATTTTCATTTTTTTTTGCTATTAGTATTATCATTATTAATAAAATTATTATTATTATTAGTAAATTATTATCATCTAAATTATTATTTTAACAAATAAATCTTTTGTACACTATATATATACACTTATGGTATATACTAGGATTGTATTAATAATTCACATAACAAACTAATAAAATTTCATAAATACAATACTAACCACAAATATATGTATATAAATATATTAATGTCACTATTTATATAAACGTAAATCATTATAGATATATATACATAAAATCGATATATATATAAAATATAACTTAAAATATAATATAAGTATACGTTTTAAAATAAAGGTTAGAATAAATTCTACAAAACTATAATATATAAATAATACATATTAATAAATGAAATTTTGTAACTTACATTATACGTATTAATATATACACAATTGATATAGGTTCGTGAATTCGAGGCCAACCCTGCATTGTTCAATGACGTCATATGTATTTTTACTACAAAATACAGTATCGTGAGTTTCATTTGCCTTTTTACCCTTTATATTTTTGGGCTGAGAATACATGCGCAACTTTTATAACTGTTTTACGAAATTGACACAAGTACGTGAAACTACATTCTATGGTTGGATTATCGAAGTCGAATATGCCCCTTTTTATTAAGTCTGGTAATCTAAGAATTAGGGAACAGACACCCTAATTGACGCGAATCCTAAAGATAGATCTATCGGGCCCAACAAGCCCCATCCAAAGTACCGGATGTTTTAGTACTTCGAAATTTATATCATGTCCGAAGGAGGATCCCGGAATGATGGGGATATTCTTATATATGCATATTGTTAATGTCGGTTACCAGGTGTTCAATCCATATGAATGATATTTTTGTCTCTATGCATGGGACGTATGTTTATGAGAAATGGAAATCTGAAATCTTGTGGTCTATTAAAATGATGGAAACGATTGTTTAAGTTAAACTAATGAACTCACCAACCTTTTGGTTGACACTTTAAAGCATGTTTATTCTCAGGTACGAAAGAAATCTTCCGCTGTGTATTTGCTCATTTTATAGATATTACTTGGAGTCATTCATGGCATATTTCAAAAGACGTTGCATTCGAGTCGTCGAGTTCATCAAGATTATTATCAAGTCAATTATAGTTGGATATATTATGAAATGGTATGCATGCCTGTCAACTTTCGATGTAATGAAAGTTTGTCTTTTCAAAAACGAATGCAATGTTTGTAAAATGTATCATATAGAGGTCAAGTACCTCGCGATGTAATCAACTGTTGTGAATCGTTTATAATCGATATGGACTTAGTCCGGATGGATTAGGACGGGTCTTCACACTGAGCGTGAACGTCATGATGAAGGTTTTGTGGAGAATGAATGGGACTATGGGGAAGAAGAAGAGCAGTTCTTTTTGACTGAGGAAATGGCAGAAAAGTTATTAGATGGAATTTTAACCAAAACGGCGCCATCAAAGTATAAACAGAAGTTGGCACAACCCGCTTGAAATGTCCCGTTCTTATTGATTAAAAACGTTCCATATTATTTGATTTCGTTGCGAGGTTTTGACCTCTATATGAGACGTTTTTCAAAGACTGCATTCATTTTAAAACAAACCATAACCTTTATTTCATCAATAAAGGTTTAAAAAGCTTTACGTAGATTATCAAATAATGATAATCTAAAATATCCTGTTTACACACGACCATTACATAATGGTTTACAATACAAATATGTTACAACAAAATAAGTTTCTTGAATGCAGTTTTTACACAATATCATACAAGCATGGACTCCAAATCTCGTCCTTATTTAAGTATGCGACAGCGGAAGCTCTTAATAATCACCTGAGAATAAACATGCTTAAAACGTCAATAAAAATGTTGGTGAGTTATAGGTTTAACCTATATATATCAAATCATAATAATAGACCACAAGATTTCATATTTCAATACACATCCCATACATAGAGATAAAAATCATTCATATGGTGAACACCTGGTAACCGACATTAACAAGATGCATATATAAGAATATCCCCATCATTCCGGGACACCCTTCGGATATGATATAAATTTCGAAGTACTAAAGCATCCGGTACTTTGGATGGGGCTTATTGGGCCCGATAGATCTATCTTTAGGATTCGCGTCAATTAGGGTGTCTGTTCCCTAATTCTTAGATTACCAGACTTAATAAAAAGGGCATATTCGATTTCGATAATTCAACCATAGAATGTAGTTTCACGTACTTGTGTCTATTTTGTAAATCATTTATAAAACCTGCATGTATTCTCATCCCAAAAAATATTAGATTTTAAAAGTGGGACTATAACTCACTTTCACAGATTTTTACTTCGTCGGGAAGTAAGACTTGGCCACTGGTTGATTCACGAACCTATAACAATATATACATATATATCAAAGTATGTTCAAAATATATTTACAACACTTTTAATATATTTTGATGTTTTAAGTTTATTAAGTCAGCTGTCCTCGTTAGTAACCTACAACTAGTTGTCCACAGTTAGATGTACAGAAATAAATCGATAAATATTATCTTGAATCAATCCACGACCCAGTGTATACGTATCTCAGTATTGATCACAACTCAAACTATATATATTTTGGAATCAACCTCAACCCTGTATAGCTAACTCCAACATTCACATATAGAGTGTCTATGGTTGTTCCGAAATATATATAGATGTGTCGACATGATAGGTCGAAACATTGTATACGTGTCTATGGTATCTCAAGATTACATAATATACAATACAAGTTGATTAAGTTATGGTTGGAATAGATTTGTTACCAATTTTCACGTAGCTAAAATGAGAAAAATTATCCAATCTTGTTTTACCCATAACTTCTTCATTTTAAATCCGTTTTGAGTGAATCAAATTGCTATGGTTTCATATTGAACCCTATTTTATGAATCTAAACAGAAAAAGTATAGGTTTATAGTCAGAAAAATATGTTACAAGTCGTTTTTGTAAAGGTAGTCATTTCAGTCGAAAGAACGACGTCTAGATGACCATTTTAGAAAACATACTTCCACTTTGAGTTTAACCATAATTTTTGGATATAGTTTCATGTTCATAATAAAAATCATTTTCTCAGAATAAAAACTTTTAAATCAAATTTTATCATAGTTTTTAATTAACTAACCCAAAACAGCCCGCGGTGTTACTACGACGGCGTAAATCCGGTTTTACGGTGTTTTTCGTGTTTCCAGGTTTTAAATCATTAAGTTAGCATATCATATAGATATAGAACATGTGTTTAGTTTATTTTAAAAGTCAAGTTAGAAGGATTAACTTTTGTTTGCGAACAAGTTTAGAATTAACTAAACTATGTTCTAGTGATTACAAGTTTAAACCTTCGAATAAGATAGCTTTATATGTATGAATTGAATGATGTTATGAACATCATTACTACCTTAAGTTTCTTGGATAAACCTACTGGAAAAGTGAAAAATGGATCTAGCTTTAATGGATCATTGGATGGCTCGAAGTTCTTGAAGCAGGATCATGACACGAAAACAAGTTCAAGTAAGATCATCACTTGATATAAGATTGTTATAGTTATAGAAATTGAACCAAAGTTTGAATATGATTATTACCTTGTATTAGAATGATAACCTACTGTAAGAAACAAATATTTCTTGAGGTTGGATGATCACCTTACAAGATTGGAAGTGAGCTAGCAAACTTGAAAGTATTCTTGATTTTATGAAACTAGAACTTTTGGAATTTATGAAGAACACTTAGAACTTGAAGATAGAACTTGAGAGAGATCAATTAGATGAAGAAAATTTAAGAATGAAAGTGTTTGTAGGTATTTTTGCTCGTTGGTGTATGGATTAGATATAAAGGATATGTTATTTTGTTTTTATGTAAATAAGTCATGAATGATTACTCATATTTTTGTAATTTTATGAGATATTTCATGCTAGTTGCCAAATGATGGTTCCCACATGTGTTAGGTGACTCACATGGGCTGCTAAGAGCTGATCATTGGAGTGTATATACTAATAGTACATACATCTAAAAGCTGTGTTTTGTACGAGTACGAATACAGGTGCATGCGAGTAGAATTGTTGATGAAACTGAACGAGGATGTAATTGTAAGAATTTTTGTTAAGTAGAAGTATTTTGATAAGTGTCTTAAAGTCTTTCAAAAGTGTATGAATACATATTAAAACACTACATGTATATACATTTTAACTGAGTCGTTAAGTCATCGTTAGTCGTTACATGTAAATGTTGTTTTGAAACCTTTAGGTTAACGATCTTGTTAAATGTTGTTAACCCAATGTTTATAATATCAAAAGAGATTTTAAATTATTATATTATCATGATATTATGATGTACGAATATCTCTTAATATGATATATATACATTAAATGTCGTTACAACGATAATCGTTACATATATGTCTCGTTTCAAAATCATTAAGTTAGTAGTCTTGTTTTTACATATGTAGTTCATTGTTAATATAATTAATGATATGTTTACTTATCATAATATCATGTTAACTATATATATAACCATATATATGTCATCATATAGTTTTTACAAGTTTTAACATTCGTGAATCACCGGTCAACTTGGGTGGTCAATTGTCTATATGATGTGACAACCCGGAAATTTCCAACCAAATTTAAACTTTAATCTTTATATATTTTCGACACGATAAGCAATATTTGTTAAGTTAAATTTCAAGAATTTTAAACTATGTTCATACATTCATTCAATCTCGACCAAGTTTCAACGATTCACGAACCATTAAATGAATATGATTATATATGTATATGTGTATATATATTATAACTTGAAACGTAAACAAAATATTAGATTAAATACTTTATATGATTGTATCTGTTTCAAAATGTTTATCAATGGAATTAGAAGATAAGATCAAATGATTGAATTATCAGATATATTGAATTATGATTACAAGTCTCTGTTGAAAGGCCCACGTTGATTTGAGAAATCTTTTTATTTTAACAATATTCGGAAAATGGTAAAGTGATTTATAAATATGAACAAATTGTCAATCATTGAGAACTAGACAAAGGATAGTGGAAGATTGAATCTCATAAAGACTCGATTGATCTATTTAGTTTCAAACGTACAAAAGCGTTTTCAGTTTAAAAAGAACTTTATTATTAAAACGTATATAACTTTTATAAATATCTAGAACCACTTTTGACAACTCATTACTTAACTAGTATGATAAAGATAACGATATTTATATTTTATTTTATTAAATATATATAACGATTTAAATTAATATTATATATATTTATACGCGTATTATACGTACATAGTTTTATACTTTTACTATACTTAAACTTTACCTTTACTTTATTTTTACTTTACTTTAACTTTAATAATTCATACTTTAATAATTCACTTTAATAATTCATACTTTAATAATTCACTTTAATAATTCATACTTTAATAATTCACTTTAATAATTCATACTTTAATAATTCATACTTTAATAATTCACTTTAATAATTCAAAAATCTATTATAAATAGAATTCAATAGGTTTCATTATTTCATAGAAACTTGAAAATAGTTTTCTCTAAACTCTCTCAATCGATTTACATATATATATATTTACTCCGTATTATCTCAAGATATTATTAGTATACATAAAATATTACGACGGAGTGCTGTCCGAGTGATTTCGAAGTTGTTTTTTCGAGTGGGATAGGATTAAGGAAATTATGGGTTATAGCTATGGAGGTGATTGAGTATGGTTCATGGGTATGCTCGTGAGGTCAATATAGTGTTTATCATCTCCGTTGCGTTTACGTACCTTTTCTGCAATATTGAATCTCAATATTGATATGTGAGTACTCATAATTTAATTTTTACATACTAATAGTGTATCCCTGACTAGTGCTCGAGTATATAGGATTATGCATGCTTGTACTTTTGATATTGCCATTAGATAGGTTATGTTGATTCCTGAATTAGTTACATATACGATTGAGATAAGGTATAAGATATGCATGTCGTTGGAAAGCTAGCGAAAAATAGTTGAATTTTGGTTTAAGAATCACTTGAATCCAAGTAACGGTTAGAAAGTTATGAAATAAACAAATTGCATAATTAATTTCGTAATTAAAATTGCTGATGATAATTAGTGAACTAATTTTCTGGGTTATAAAAAGTGGTTATTTGGATTCTACTCGTCGAGTAGATGAATTTTCATATAAAGCACGTCCCGTTTCGTTGAACGGTTGTCAAGTTATGGACAAAAGAAGTTTTGCAAATTTTGATGAAATGTCGAAACGGGAACTGAAATTCTCGCTGATCTGCGTTGTTTCATATATAAAAAAAAATACCACTGAATTCTTTGCTGTAAGGTCTAACAAACGACTCTGGCCGTTTGTCAATTCGAGTCTCGACGATTTTTCTAAAAATCATCAAAGTTGACGGTTTGGTCCCATTTTAAAATTCTAAAAAGAGCTGAAACTTTTTTATTTAAAAATGTCAGTTTTGTATCAGTTGTCATGGTCGGCCTGATATGTGTTTACTCTTGCCAAAAATTATGTTATATCTTTGTGGTAACGAGAATTTGCAGGCTTTGACCGTTTGTCAATACGAGTTTTGAGGAATTTTCTAAAAATCTCCAAAGTAGGCTACTCGGTCACTTTTGTAAATTTATTAAAGCTGAAAAATTAACTTTGAAACGCCGAAAACGCGTTGGCAACTACGAGTTGTCTAGGTTTAGTTTACTTCTGTAATATTTATGCTTAATCTTTTTGGTAATGTGTAACTTTTATCTTTGGCCGTTTATCAATCGGAGTTCCGATAATTTTTCTAAAAATAGCTGAAGTGGCCCGTTTAGTCATGTTTGACCGAAAATTATTTTTGCATAAGTTATTATATATTTGCATGCGACCTCATTTTTACTTTGACTTTTGACTTTAACCTTTGACTTTTGACTTTTCCTGTTAACTTTTCAGTTAACTTTTTGTGTTGATTTTCTCTAAAAAAAAAAAAAAAAAAAAAAAAAAACCTAAAATACTATTTTATGATTATGAAACCATTTGAGTTACGTTGTTTCACACGTCACCTTTTATTAGAATCTTAATTGAGCATGAGTAATATAACATGTTACTATACTTTAGAGTCAGACTCGAGCTATAGGATAGGATTACACTATGACCTGACCTAAATTGCTATACAAATATTGACCAACATATAAATATATATAATTAATATAGGTTCGTGAATCCGAGGCCAATCTTGCACTTGTTCAATGACGTTATATATATTTTTACTACGAAATACAGTATGGTGAGTTTCATTTGCCTTTTTACCCTTTATATTTTTGGGACTGAGAATACATGCGCTTTTATAAATGTTTGACGAAATAGACACAAGTAATTGAAACTACATTCTATGGTTGAATTATCGAAATCGAATATGCCCCTTTTTATTAATGTCTGGTAATCTAAGAATTAGGGAACAGACACCCTAATTGACGCGAATCCTAAAGATAGATCTATTGGGCCTAACAAACCCCATCCAAAGTACCGGATGCTTTAGTACTTCGAAATTTATATCATGTCCGAAGGAGGATCCCGGAATGATAGGGGATATTCTTATATGCATATTGTTAATGTCAGTTACCAGGTGTTCACCATATGAATGATTATTTTTGTCTCTATGCATGGGACGTATATTTATGAGAACTGGAAATGAAATTCTTGTGGTCTATTAAAATGATGGAAATAAATGATTATGATAAACTAATGAACTCACCAACCTTTTGGTTGACACTTTAAAGCATGTTTATTCTCAGGTGTTAAAGAAATCTTCCGCTGTGCATTTGCTCATTTTAAAGATATTACTTGGAGTCTTTCATAGCATATTTCGAAGAACGTTGCATTCGAGTCATTGAGTTCATCAAAGATTATTATTAAATCAATTTATAGTTGGATAGTGGATATTATGAAATGGTATGCATGCCTGTCAATTTTCGATGTAAAGAAAGATTGTCTTTTAAAAACGAATGCAATGTTTGTAAAATGTATAATATAGAGGTCAAATACCTCGCAATGTAATCAACTATTGTGAATCGTTTATAATGTATATGAACGGGTCCTTTCAGTTGGTATCAGAGCGGTGGTCTTAGCGAACCAGGTCTGCATTAGTGTGTCTAATAGATAAGTCGATAGGATGCATTAGTGAGTCTGGACTTCGACCGTGTCTGCATGTCAATAGTTTTGCTTATCATTTTGTGTCAAAAATTAACTACTTATCATCCTCAGAAATTACCTGCTTATCATTTTTAGTCTAAGACACGTCTTGCTGCATTGATTGCATGAATAGTGTATAGACAAAAATTCATATCTTAGCGTATTTGCTAAATCATATCTTATCGTATCTATTACTGTAAACGTTGCTTGATATATCCCGTAAATTCCTCCGTAATTTACGAAATCTTTTGTCCTATATATATGGATATTCTATGTAATTATAATACCATCCGATAACCGAAAATCATTTCATATCGAAAAAAAAATCCTTATTCAATCGTACAAAATGGAATTCATCATTAATTCAAGTTCCTCGGATTTCGAAATGGAATCCCACTCCAGCTCCGAAAGCAGTGTGACCGGAATAGATCAACCAATCAGTCATCACCTATTCTGGATGAATTGGGGATGGGTTCGTAGCCTCCTCAATCATTGGAGACAAGAAGAAGGTGATCCCTTCCATCCACCACATTGCCCTCTTGACGAAGAACCTGAAGCACTTACCGGCGAACTTGTCCGAAACACCATTTTCTCGCTCATTTCCAGAGTATCTCGTCACGATTATATATTACATCAAATTTTAGATTTTATTTATCCGCTCGTCCGAACCGACAATCACCCCGGTGTAATAGAAGAAGTCAACGAGCTTCGCGCTCGGGTAGTGGCTTTGGAGAATATGGTGCAGAGATTACAAACACCAGCAGCAGCATCAGCAGCATAACCAGTAACACCATCATCAACGCCAATAGTACCATTACCACCCTAACCACAACCACGTCGTAAACCTCAACTTTACACTCTGTCCCACGAGCACCAATGTCATACGCCCTGTAGATACCAAGGAATACCAACAACAATAACCGACGAAGTATTAATTCATAACTTCATTGGAGAAACATTCCGCGCAGATTATGTAATCTCTAAAGTCTTAGAGATTATCTAATCTAGCCCTAACCATAAATCAGTTAAGCGAACCAAAAAGATAGAAGGAAGAGTAGAAACCCTGACAAAAATGGGGTGTGATTAACAAGCTAAACTTGTTTTACCAACAGCATCAACAGTACCGTCAGCGTCACCAGCATCATCAGTACAGTCAACATCAGAATCAACAACACCTATAACATCACAAACTCCATCAGCTCAAGAATCACTTTGGACATCATTACGAATCAATAACCCGTATATTGTATCAACGAGTTATGAAGAATTAACTCATTCCCTTTGAAGAAATTATATGTATATTTTATATATTTTGAAATAAAAATAAATCTTTCCATGCTAAGCTATTGTGTGTGAATCTTACCTACTCGGTTAATTCATATTACAAATATGCAATAATGTACGTCCTTCGGCCGCAACTTAACCAGCGTTCACTACAATCTCTGTCGCAATTCAACAAATTCCAATTCATAATAAATCAAGTATATATTTGATTTTACACTTTCATCATCGATGTACCCGAAACTTTTCAGATAACATCATTCGTACTTTGCGAAATTCACAAGAAATCCACGAACCGAACATCATACATCAACAAATAACGAAGTATTGATTCATAATTTCAATGTCATTAAAGAAATACTGCGTAAAAGTTATGTACTTTTTAAAGCCTTTAGGGATTACTCAATTCTAGTTTCAACCGTAAATCAAATGAGTTTAATTTAACATTAACTCATTAAATCTATGTTACATCTGAAGAAAATATACATATATATTTTCATAAAGACTGTAATAAAATTCTTTTGTACAAAATATTAATTGTGAAATTTTTTTTAACGGGTAGGTAATACCCGAGAGATATATAAATTCACAATTAATATATTACATTCTTCGAATCTGATTCAGCAAATCATCCATTATACTCCCTACTTTCACAACAATATACATTCTTTTATAGAAATCAAAACAACCATACTCATTCAAAATTTAATTACATATTCTGATTTTGAAATCTCAAAATTCAACTTGAGATATGACCAAAATCATCACTCTTAGATCCTTACATCTTTCACAAGCTATATTTTGACTTCAAAACTGTGTTAAAACATCAAATATATGTTAACGATTACAATCTGTGTTCAAACCCTTCGAAAATTTCTGAAAACACTTCGAATGATGAGCAATCGAGATGATGATCCAACCACATGTTACCCACAGTTATGTACCCGAAAAACTCTTGAAACCAAAGTAAAAGTTTAAACAACGTATCCGCGTCAGATTCTTTAGCATTTATTAGCAAAAATAACTTTGCGACTCCTATTCAAAGTAGCCAGTTTTGTCACAGCTCCAGCAAGTCAACTTCGACTTTTCAGTCAGACTAACCTTATTATAACCTTGAGATATACACCATCGTTACCAGGGAACCTTTTATATTCCACCACATTATTAACAGATGTATCAACAACTTCATTACCCTTTGACTTTAGCCTCTCCAAAAAGTCATTATAATTATTCATTGAAACCCCATCATTTACTCATTCGCATCTTGTAATGAGAATTTCCATACGAATCATTGGGAATTAGCAATCAGTATTTTGAAATCTCGCAGCATGTCTACGCCAACAGTTATGTGTATATATAACGTCTATCTTCTGAACTTAATTTGAATGTGAAGATTCTGAAAAACACTTCGAACTACGAATTGGTTCTCCGAAAATGGAAAAATACTGATGAAGCAGTAAAAAAAAACTATAAACGACCTTAACAGTAAAAGTTTGATGATAATGAATAGGTGTGCTGGCAAAGCGCAGAAAAAGAGAAGTCTTGGAACTGGAAAACGGATTGAGCAAAGTAGGAAGGAGGCTGTGGACAAATTACAAAGACTGAACCTGACTTCAAAGGATCCAAATAATTCAGTATCTGCTGAAGTCATTAACGAATACCTTGCTCCTGACTCTAAACTCCTGCGGACAATATTCTTCATCATCCTCTGATATTAGAAATTCTAAAATATCATCATATCTTTCATTATAAATATCCTCCATATTTCTGAAGATATTTTCTTAATTTTTCTTATTTGAAATCATTTACCTCTTCGCGCTATCTGTATTACATCATAAAAGAAACTATTTTAGTTTCTAAATTCTGAAACATTCAAGTTTAAAATAGGAATATTTTGAAGTAGTGTTGGGAACTGAAGCATGAATTAGTATAATATAATGACACTTGATCAATGTGATTATATTACAGTAAGTTATGCTGAGTTTCTAAATGAAACGTGATGATTCACAGATCATAACATCATCATGTGCCATGTTATACGACTTTTGTATTCTATTTAACCTCTAAAATATCAAGAAAATATTTCTTGATGATTCGGCCTTTTCCAAGGTATTTTAGTAATTTGACAAGTCAAGATCGTGCCATCACAATTTCCTTCCTAGAACATTAACAATGTTCATTTCGAAATTCATATCTGTGAATTCTGGACCATTACAAGCGGTGCTTAATCGCAAGAAGAAGAAACGAAAGGACAAAACTCCGAAATAGAAATTGGGGTATAAATTGCAGCAAATAAAAGAGAGCATTAACTGTGAATGATAATGATTATAGAAGACAAAAGCAGAGACTTTGAAATATAAGGGAACATATAAAGCCCAACGACAAACCAGAAATTATAAACCATATATATCGATGCATATAGCAATATAAAGACACGGGAGAACTAGGAACACTATAAACCTAAGAGTATAGTAGAAGTAAATAGATTCTTCCGGCGGTAGATGAAAAAAAAGAAGAATGACCGATATGAAAGTTAGAAGTATATCAAGAATCAGAACTGGATGGAGCATATTGATGAATACTTTAAAATATGAGTTGAGGGGGAAAGAATAGAAGGTGATGAAACATGACTAGGAACTTAGAAATCAACAGATTTAACTCACACAATGGCAGAATAAGTGAATCAACCCCTCTAGTGAATAGGTTAAGTTTTTTTTGATTAATTTAGTCAAAACCACAACTAAATCAAGTGTGATCAACACCTAGAGCTATTATTCACCACCTGGGTGATTTGGACTGAGAGAGAATCGAAGGAGCTCACTAGATCTGAGTGTGTGTAACAAATGAGAGGCTTAACCTAAAATGAAGAACATAAGACTTTATATACCCCTGCTGTTGACACACCCATACGATTCATTCATCACACGTACGAGTTGGCTTCATCAACCGTACGGGTGATCACTCACTCGTGTCTTATCATTTAGGTTGTAATTGTAACTTAGCTCAGCATCAACCATGCGTATGAGCCTGTCAGCCGTACTAGTGAGGCTTCACTCGTACGTCTGACTAAGTCTAACATAGTCAAACATCTAAATCTCGTTCCTGCAGTTCCTGTAACCACATACAAACACGGATAGGATAATAACGAGCAATCATGGTGGCCTGTAAACTGTTGTACCTGCAATGGACGTGGGTAGATGTCTAGGGACTTGCATAAAATGCATCAACAGATGGTGTGAGTTGTAAGGAAACGAAGGAGGTGAATTTATAAGAAAATCTCTGACAGAACAATTAAAATGGACGATCGCATTTAAAGCGGATCCTAATTCCCTTGATTACCGGAGAGTCAAATCTTATTAAGAAGATTTTCTTCAAATCCCTTAAAATCTGGGAATCAATCATATCTACGTCAAATGATAAGATGAATCTACACTTACTCATTTCACTCTTCTATGTTACCTTCATTCGTACTCTTCATATAAATGGATTGTTTATCCAAAGTAATTGCTGATGATAAAACTCTAATTTTCAGCCCGTATGCATCATGAAAACATACTTATTATCATTCACGACCTTTACACTCAAATTTCGGGACGAAATTTCTTTAACGGGTAGGTACTGTGACAACCCGGAAATTTCCAACCAAATTTAAACTTTAATCTTTATATATTTTCGACACGATAAGCAATATTTGTTAAGTTAAATTTCAAGAATTTTAAACTATGTTCATACATTCATTCAATCTCGACCAAGTTTCAACGATTCACGAACCATTAAATGAATATGATTATATATGTATATGTGTATATATATTATAACTTGAAACGTAAACAAAATATTAGATTAAATACTTTATATGATTGTATCTGTTTCAAAATGTTTATCAATGGAATTAGAAGATAAGATCAAATGATTGAATTATCAGATATATTGAATTATGATTACAAGTCTCTGTTGAAAGGCCCACGTTGATTTGAGAAATCTTTTTATTTTAACAATATTCGGAAAATGGTAAAGTGATTTATAAATATGAACAAATTGTCAATCATTGAGAACTAGACAAAGGATAGTGGAAGATTGAATCTCATAAAGACTCGATTGATCTATTTAGTTTCAAACGTACAAAAGCGTTTTCAGTTTAAAAAGAACTTTATTATTAAAACGTATATAACTTTTATAAATATCTAGAACCACTTTTGACAACTCATTACTTAACTAGTATGATAAAGATAACGATATTTATATTTTATTTTATTAAATATATATAACGATTTAAATTAATATTATATATATTTATACGCGTATTATACGTACATAGTTTTATACTTTTACTATACTTAAACTTTACCTTTACTTTATTTTTACTTTACTTTAACTTTAATAATTCATACTTTAATAATTCACTTTAATAATTCATACTTTAATAATTCACTTTAATAATTCATACTTTAATAATTCACTTTAATAATTCATACTTTAATAATTCATACTTTAATAATTCACTTTAATAATTCAAAAATCTATTATAAATAGAATTCAATAGGTTTCATTATTTCATAGAAACTTGAAAATAGTTTTCTCTAAACTCTCTCAATCGATTTACATATATATATATTTACTCCGTATTATCTCAAGATATTATTAGTATACATAAAATATTACGACGGAGTGCTGTCCGAGTGATTTCGAAGTTGTTTTTTCGAGTGGGATAGGATTAAGGAAATTATGGGTTATAGCTATGGAGGTGATTGAGTATGGTTCATGGGTATGCTCGTGAGGTCAATATAGTGTTTATCATCTCCGTTGCGTTTACGTACCTTTTCTGCAATATTGAATCTCAATATTGATATGTGAGTACTCATAATTTAATTTTTACATACTAATAGTGTATCCCTGACTAGTGCTCGAGTATATAGGATTATGCATGCTTGTACTTTTGATATTGCCATTAGATAGGTTATGTTGATTCCTGAATTAGTTACATATACGATTGAGATAAGGTATAAGATATGCATGTCGTTGGAAAGCTAGCGAAAAATAGTTGAATTTTGGTTTAAGAATCACTTGAATCCAAGTAACGGTTAGAAAGTTATGAAATAAACAAATTGCATAATTAATTTCGTAATTAAAATTGCTGATGATAATTAGTGAACTAATTTTCTGGGTTATAAAAAGTGGTTATTTGGATTCTACTCGTCGAGTAGATGAATTTTCATATAAAGCACGTCCCGTTTCGTTGAACGGTTGTCAAGTTATGGACAAAAGAAGTTTTGCAAATTTTGATGAAATGTCGAAACGGGAACTGAAATTCTCGCTGATCTGCGTTGTTTCATATATAAAAAAAAATACCACTGAATTCTTTGCTGTAAGGTCTAACAAACGACTCTGGCCGTTTGTCAATTCGAGTCTCGACGATTTTTCTAAAAATCATCAAAGTTGACGGTTTGGTCCCATTTTAAAATTCTAAAAAGAGCTGAAACTTTTTTATTTAAAAATGTCAGTTTTGTATCAGTTGTCATGATCGGCCTGATATGTGTTTACTCTTGCCAAAAATTATGTTATATCTTTGTGGTAACGAGAATTTGCAGGCTTTGACCGTTTGTCAATACGAGTTTTGAGGAATTTTCTAAAAATCTCCAAAGTAGGCTACTCGGTCACTTTTGTAAATTTATTAAAGCTGAAAAATTAACTTTGAAACGCCGAAAACGCGTTGGCAACTACGAGTTGTCTAGGTTTAGTTTACTTCTGTAATATTTATGCTTAATCTTTTTGGTAATGTGTAACTTTTATCTTTGGCCGTTTATCAATCGGAGTTCCGATAATTTTTCTAAAAATAGCTGAAGTGGCCCGTTTAGTCATGTTTGACCGAAAATTATTTTTGCATAAGTTATTATATATTTGCATGCGACCTCATTTTTACTTTGACTTTTGACTTTAACCTTTGACTTTTGACTTTTCCTGTTAACTTTTCAGTTAACTTTTTGTGTTGATTTTCTCTAAAAAAAAAAAAAAAAAAAACCTAAAATACTATTTTATGATTATGAAACCATTTGAGTTACGTTGTTTCACACGTCACCTTTTATTAGAATCTTAATTGAGCATGAGTAATATAACATGTTACTATACTTTAGAGTCAGACTCGAGCTATAGGATAGGATTACACTATGACCTGACCTAAATTGCTATACAAATATTGACCAACATATAAATATATATAATTAATATAGGTTCGTGAATCCGAGGCCAACCTTGCACTTGTTCAATGACGTTATATATATTTTTACTACGAAATACAGTATGGTGAGTTTCATTTGCCTTTTTACCCTTTATATTTTTGGGACTGAGAATACATGCGCTTTTATAAATGTTTGACGAAATAGACACAAGTAATTGAAACTACATTCTATGGTTGAATTATCGAAATCGAATATGCCCCTTTTTATTAATGTCTGGTAATCTAAGAATTAGGGAACAGACACCCTAATTGACGCGAATCCTAAAGATAGATCTATTGGGCCTAACAAACCCCATCCAAAGTACCGGATGCTTTAGTACTTCGAAATTTATATCATGTCCGAAGGAGGATCCCGGAATGATAGGGGATATTCTTATATGCATATTGTTAATGTCAGTTACCAGGTGTTCACCATATGAATGATTATTTTTGTCTCTATGCATGGGACGTATATTTATGAGAACTGGAAATGAAATTCTTGTGGTCTATTAAAATGATGGAAATAAATGATTATGATAAACTAATGAACTCACCAACCTTTTGGTTGACACTTTAAAGCATGTTTATTCTCAGGTGTTAAAGAAATCTTCCGCTGTGCATTTGCTCATTTTAAAGATATTACTTGGAGTCTTTCATAGCATATTTCGAAGAACGTTGCATTCGAGTCATTGAGTTCATCAAAGATTATTATTAAATCAATTTATAGTTGGATAGTGGATATTATGAAATGGTATGCATGCCTGTCAATTTTCGATGTAAAGAAAGATTGTCTTTTAAAAACGAATGCAATGTTTGTAAAATGTATAATATAGAGGTCAAATACCTCGCAATGTAATCAACTATTGTGAATCGTTTATAATGTATATGAACGGGTCCTTTCATATGAAACCTATTTCAATTAATCAAGTCTTAACAAGTTTGATTGCTTAACATATTGGAAACATTTAATCATGTAAATATCAATCTCAATTAATATATATAAACATGGAAAAGTTTGGGTCACTACAGTACCTACCCGTTAAATAAATTTCGTCCCGAAATTTTAAGCTGTTGAAGGTGTTGACGAATCTTCTGGAAATAGATGCGGGTATTTCTTCTTCATCTGATCTTCACACTCCCAGGTGAACTCGGGTCCTCTACGAGCATTCCATCAAACCTTAACAATTGGTATCTTGTTTTGCTTAAGTCTTTTAACCTCACGATCCATTATTTCGACGGGTTCTTCGATGAATTGGAGTTTTTCGTTGATTTGGATTTCATCTAACAGAATAGTGAGATCTTCTTTAGCAAAACATTTCTTCAAATTCGAGACATGGAAAGTGTTATGTACAGCCGCGAGTTGTTGAGGTAACTCAAGTCGGTAAGCTACTGGTCCGACACGATCAATAATCTTGAATGGTCCAATATACCTTGGATTTAATTTCCCTCGTTTACCAAATCGAACAACGCCTTTCCAAGGTGCAACTTTAAGCATGACCATCTCTCCAATTTCAAATTCTATATCTTTTCTTTTAATGTCAGCGTAGCTCTTTTGTCGACTTTGGGCGGTTTTCAACCGTTGTTGAATTTGGATGATCTTCTCGGTAGTTTCTTGTATAATCTCCGGACCCGTAATCTGTCTATCCCCCACTTCACTCCAACAAATCGGAGACCTGCACTTTCTACCATAAAGTGCTTCAAACGGCGCCATCTCAATGCTTGAATGGTAGCTGTTGTTGTAGGAAAATTCTGCTAATGCTTGCTGTAATGTCTGCCAGAATCTTGAAATAAATCCGCCATCCCTATCAGAGATAATAGAGATTGGTATTCCATGTCTGGAGACGACTTCCTTCAAATACAGTCGTGCTAACTTCTCCATCTTGTCATCTTCTCTTATTGGCAGGAAGTGTGCTGATTTGGTGAGACGATCAACTATTACCCAAATAGTATCGAAACCACTTGCAGTCCTTGGCAATTTAGTGATGAAATCCATGGTAATGTTTTCCCATTTCCATTCCGGGATTTCGGGTTGTTGAAATAGACCCGATGGTTTCTGATGCTCAGCTTTGACCTTAGAACACGTCAAACATTCTCCTACGTATTTAGCAACATCGGCTTTCATACCCGGCCACCAAAAATGTTTCTTGAGATCCTTGTACATCTTCTCCATTCCAGGATGTATTGAGTATCTGGTTTTATGAGCTTCTCTAAGTACCATTTCTCTCATATCTCCAAATTTTGGTACCCAAATCCTTTCAGCCCTATACCGGGTTCCGTCTTCCCAAATATTAAGATGCTTCTCCGATCCTTTGGGTATTTCATCCTTTAAATTTCTTTCTTTTAAAACTCCTTGTTGCGCCTCCTTTATTTGAGTAGTAAGGTTATTATGAATCATTATATTCATAGATTTTACTCGAATGGGTTCTCTGTCCTTCCTGCTCAAGGCATCGGCTACCACATTTGCCTTCCCCGGGTGGTAACGAATCTCAAAGTCGTAATCATTCAACAATTCAATCCACCTACGCTGCCTCATATTCAGTTGTTTCTGATTAAATATGTGTTGAAGACTTTTGTGGTCGGTATATATAATACTTTTGACCCCATATAAGTAGTGCCTCCAAGTCTTTAATGCAAAAACAACCGCGCCTAATTCCAAATCATGCGTCGTATAATTTTGTTCGTGAATCTTCAATTGTCTAGACGCATAAGCAATCAACTTCGTTCGTTGCATTAATACACAACTGAGACCTTGCTTTGATGTGTCACAATAAATCACAAAATCATCATTCCCTTCAGGCAATGACAATATAGGTGCCGTAGTTAGCTTTTTCTTCAATAACTGAAACGCTTTCTCTTGTTCATCATTCCATTCAAATTTCTTCCCTTTATGCGTTAATGCAGTCAAGGGTTTTGCTATTCTGGAAAAGTCTTGGATGAACCTTCTGTAGTAACAAGCTAGTCCTAAAAACTGGCGTATGTGTTTTGGAGTTTTTGGGGTTTCCCACTTTTCAACATGTAACAACCCAAACCAACACCCGACAAAACCTTGTGAAAATACGAAATAAAAATTTTTTTCTGTTGCAGACCATCGGCGCGCCGCGCCATATGGCCCGCGCGCCGCGCCATATGGCCCGCGCGCCGCGCCATAAGGCCCGCGCGCCGCACCATATCTGGCTGTCCCCGGGACTTTTAACCGCGAAAAGATTGACTAGTTCCCGGCACTTTTAGACAAAACGCTTTTTACCATACAACCAAATATGTAAAACTAACATGTTTCAAACATAAAATTAAAGTTTTACAAGCGGGGCCCACATCGGCCGTTTTACGAGTTTAATACAATTTACGAGTTTCGACCACCAAAAAGTTTAAGTTCCAAACTACACAATGAGCATGGCGTTTGGGATTAAACTACCCAACTATCGGTCAAACTCCAAGAGCTACTAAAGCCAAAAGCGTCCCCTAGCATCAAGCGGGATCTTTAGTCCAAAACGATGCCCTTACCCTTGTCCAAAACCGAACCTATAAAATGGTAAACAACGAGAGGGTAAGCAAAGCTTAGTGAATGCAATAATTATACGAATACATATATAATTATACCTACTTGCATACACTTACACAACCGCAAACATGCTAGCAAACAACATTAGCTTATCGTCGCAATATCAAGCTATAATTCTCCCATACCACAAGCTAGCATAACAACCGCATATAAATATAACTCGAATAATATAATATGCTTACAACACAAATAACCATGGTTAACCAATAGTACAAGGGAACGGCGCTCGAGAAAACGCCATCGGTGTTCATAACATCCGTTAGGGCACTTAACACCTCGCACCACTAACCCCTAGGGTGGCACCTTAACACCTCGGCACTTCACCCCGAGTGGCATCTTAACACCTCGATGCTTCACTCATTATTTTACGGAGTGGTGTCTTAACACCTCGACACTACACTCCTAGGTGGCATCTTAACACCTCGATGCTACACCCGAGTGGCATCTTAACACCTCGATGCTACACTCTTCACGTGAAACGTGGTATCTTAACACCTCGACACTACACCTTTCACGCTACAACAAATAGATACATTATATACATACGCATATAATTATTCCACTCACCTCAAAGTCTTGTGAAAAGATACCCGAGCTTGCGAAACCTCAAAGTAACGTACCTATCACATTATACATATTATCAAACGCAAACTCAAGTCGGTCAACCAATTCTTTCACCCTTCCTAAGTCATTTTGACCCAAAGTGCAATGTCAACCCATTTGCACCCTTAACCCTACATTGGGTCAACACACAACAAAACCCTAATCATTCGTCAAGATGGGTTTAAAACACATTTAGGTCACAAGGCTAACTCGTTTTCATAATTACTAGGCCACTTAGGTCATTAAAGACCCATTTGACCCATTTCAAGGTCAACACACCCATTTGGGTCATCCATGCCCAATTAACACCCATTTACATATCATTGAAGTGTTCTAGTACTTTAACTAACTAATTAGGTTCATAAACATAGATTAACACTTTGAAAACCCTAATTAGTTACCTTTGAGTCTACATGACCCAAATTCACCCAAAACCCCCAAATTACTAGCAAGTGGGTTTTGTGTGCATCACTAACCCAAACCCTAACCCTTAATGCAATTAAAGTAAGAATCTAGGTTTTAGAACTTACCAACACAATCACTACGTAGCTAGCGACTAGATGAACGACTTTAGAACTCGCACTAAGACCCGATTCAACCTCTTTCACCCTTTGATGGAGCTTTCTCTCTCAAGGATTGCACTCTCACTCTAGAGTTTAATTGGAGAAGATGAGGTTGTTCTGGGAGTAGTAATTGAGCTCCCCAAAACTGATCTAGGGTAATAAATTCGGCCCCAAAGTGAAATTACACAATTGCCCTCAAAATATCTATTTTAAAAAGAAGGAAGAAATCTGTCGTAGACATATGGCGCGGCGCGCCACCTAGCCGCGCGGCGCGCGACCCTCCCAGTTCAGCATCTTTTGTCTTCTTAATTATGTGCAACAAAAACCCCAAACTTGAGTAACTCATATACACATATGTACACTACGAATATTCGGGTCTTACAACTCTCCCCCACTTAGTCGGATTGCGTCCTCGCAATCCAAGCCGCATGACACGAGGGAAGATAAACCAACACGAACTCTTCGGGTTCCCAAGTGAACTCGGAACCTTTACTTCGTCGCCATTGAACTTTGAAGGTTCTCACCTATTTATTTCTCAACAATTTCACCTTCTCGTCAAGGATAGCAATCGGTTCCTCGACATAATCTAACTTGTTATTTAGCTCGATCTCGTCTAAAGGCATCCATGAGGAATCATCCGCAAGACACTTACGGAGGTGGGAAACATGAAATGTATTATGGATCCCCGCAAGCTCTTCGGGTAATTCCAATCGATATGCAACTTCACCAACACGAGCTAAAACCTTGAATGGCCCAATAAACCGAGGAGCTAACTTTCCCCGTTTTCGAAATCGGATAATACCCTTCCATGGCGAAACCTTAAGCATCACCATATCGCCTCCTTGGAACTCAATCGATCGCCTACGTCTATCGGCATACGACTTTTGCCTATCTTGAGCCTTCTTCAAATGTTCCCGAATCAAATCGATCTTGCTATTGGTCTCTAAAACCAAATCGGTACTCCCGATCTCTCTTTGACCCACTTCTCCCCAACAAACGGGAGTTCGACACCTACGCCCATAAAGCATTTCGTAAGGTGGCATCCCGATACTAGTATGATAACTATTATTGTACGAGAATTCCACCAAAGGCAAATGCTCATCCCAACTACCGCCGAAGTCAATAATGCACGCTCGTAGCATATCTTCCAAAGTTTGATTCGTACGTTCGGTTTGACCGTCCGTTTGAGGATGATATGCCGTGCTCAACTTCAATTGCGTACCCATATCTTCATGAAACTTTTCCCAAAATCGAGATGTAAAACGGGTATCTCGATCCGAAATAATAGATATAGGAACCCCATGTCGCGAGACCACTTCCTTGATAAACAACTTAGCCAAGGTCTCCGACGATATCGCTTCTTTAATGGGAAGAAACAAAGCGCTTTTTGTCAATCGGTCAACTATAACCCAAATCGAATCGAATTGGGTTCTCGCCGTTTTAGGTAACTTTGTAATGAAATCCATGGTAATGTGCTCCCATTTCCATTTCGGGATTTCTAACGGTTGCAATTTACCATACGGCTTTTGGTGTTCGGCTTTTACTTGCAAACACGTGACGCATTGCTCAACATACTTCACAACATCACGCTTCATGCCCGGCCACCAATAATCTTTCTTCAAGTCAAGGTACATTTTCGTCGCGCCCGAATGAATGGAGTATTTTGACTTATGTGCTTCATCAAGTAGCACTCGTCGGTAATCACCCATCTTAGGCACCCACACCCTTCCTTGAAAGGACAACAACCCACGCGGACCCATAGTAATAAACTCCGATTGGCCCACGATTCGCTCCGTATGCTTGTTGTGAACATAAGCCTCTATTTGAATCTCACCAAGCTTTTCAAGAAAATCGTTGGTAATAATCAAACGTAACGACCCCACTTTTATCGCCGGATGTTGACTCTTTCGACTCAACGCATCCGCGACCACATTCGCCTTACCCGGATGATAAAGTATTTCACAATCGTAGTCTTTCACCACATCCATCCACCTACGTTGGCGATAATTCAAATCTCGTTGATTAAAGAGATCTTTCAAACTCTTATGATCCGAATAAATCGTACACTTGACACCATACAAGTAATGGCGCCAAATTTTCAACGCATGCACTACCGCCGCCAACTCAAGATCATGAGTCGGATACCTCGTTTCATGTTCCTTTAATTGTCGAGAGGCATAAGCGATAACCTTACCTCTTTGCATTAGAACACACCCGAGACCATTTAAGGAAGCATCACAATAAACCACCATGTCTTCAACACCTTCCGGTAACACTAACACCGGAGCTTGACACAACTTCTCTTTTAACAATTGAAAAGCAATTTCTTGCTCGTTCTCCCAATTAAACCTAGCATTCTTTCTTGTCAACTTCGTCAATGGAGAAGCAATCTTAGAAAAGTCTTGGATAAACCGACGATAATAACCGGCCAATCCGAGAAAACTTCAGATTTCCGTAGGCGTAGTCGGTCGTCCCCAACTCTTCACCGTTTCGATCTTCTCCGGATCTACTTGAATACCGTTTTCGTTCACGATATGACCAAGGAATTGAACTTCCCTTAGCCAAAATTCACATTTGGAGAACTTTGCATACAACTTCTCCTTTCGTAGCGTCTTCAATACTTCACGCAAATGACGTTCATGCTCGTTCATACTTTTCGAGTAGACTAGTATGTCGTCAATGAACACTATTACCGACTTGTCCAACATAGGTTGGCACACTCGGTTCATAAGATCCATGAATGCCGCCGGTGCATTCGTAAGACCAAAGGGCATAACTACAAACTCATAATGCCCGTAACGCGTTCGAAAAGCCGTCTTCTCTATGTCTTCCTCACGGACCCGCATTTGGTGATAGCCGGACCGTAGGTCGATCTTAGAGAAATACGTTGCACCTTGAAGTTGATAAAATAAATCGTCAATCCTAGGTAATGGATAACGATTCTTGATCGTCACTTTATTCAACTCACGGTAATCAATGCACATACGCATACTACCATCTTTCTTCTTCACAAATAACACCGGAGCGCCCCATGGCGAAGCACTCGGTCGAATAAAACCCTTCTCGAGCAACTCTTGGGTTTGATTTAACAACTCTTGCATTTCTGTTGGTGCTAAACGATAAGGAGTTTTAGCAATGGGAGTAGCCCCCGGAACCAACTCAATGCGAAACTCGACTTGTCTTTCCGCCGGAACACCCGGTAACTCATCCGGAAAAACGTCTTCAAACTTCAAATTCATTAACTACCGGAATTTCACGAATAGGTGGTGGCTCATTACGAGTATCAACAACATGAGCAAGGAAAGCCATGCCACCGGTAACAACGGAACGACGCGCACGTGCAAAAGTGCATATCGGCACCGTTCTTCTTCTCCTATCACCATGAATAATCATTTCTCCCCCACTTGGGGCCTTAACACGAATAAACTTGTCATGGCATGCAATATCGGCTCTGTAATGATCGAGCCAATCCATACCAACGACAATATCAAAATCGCCCAAGGTCATTGGAATGAGATTAATTTTAAAGGTTTCGGAACCAAAAACAACATCACAATTTTCACACACATCAACCACTAGCACCGTCTTGCCGTCCGCTATTTCGACTTCTACCGGACGACTTAACTTAGCTAACGGTCTATCAAGTTTAGGCACAAATTTAGGAGAAACAAACGACAAATTTGCACCGCTATCAAAAAGAATTCTCGCCGGATTAGAATTAACCATAAAAGTACCTGAGACAACTTCGTTCGATTGTTTAGCTTCATCATTAGTCATCAAATAGTTGCGACCCCTAGCCGTACCCGCCGCCTTCTCTAACCGCTTCACGTTATCATTTCGCAAATCGGGACACTCCGGCTTCTTATGCCCCTCTTTGCCGCAATTAAAACAAGTGACTTTGTTTCCGGAACGTGGTTTCGGACACTCACGAGCCATATGACCCGATTGCCCACAATTGTAGCACGTATAAGAAAACTCGCCGATAGTGCCCTTCTTTGCACTATTGACACTTTCGGCCCCCCTCTTGCTCTTGCTCTTCTTGCTTGAGGCGTTAGAGTAACTAAAACCCTCAAATTTTCTTTTGGAAAACATGAAATCACTCTTTCTTGGAACCTCCGGCTCAAAACCCCGAGCCAACTCGAACAATTCCTCAAAAGACTTAGCCATACCCCGACTAATCTTCCCCTTGTACTCATCATTCAAAGTACGGTAGAAATCCTTCATGAGCTTATGATCATCACCAACATATTCCGGGCAAAAACGAGTCTTTGCCAAGAATGTAGACTTAAGAGTAACTAAGTCCATTGAGCCTTGTTGCAAATGGTGCAACTCGTCCCGGATTCTATCGAGGTCGGAAGAAGTTCGGTATTCCTTGAAAAATTCCTTCTTAAACTCTTCCCACGTCAAGCCCATACATTGTTCCTCACCATATAAGTTGATTTTATCATCCCACCATAACTTAGCCTCTTCTCGTAGCATGCTAGAGCCATACCTCGCCTTCTTCTCGGGAGGACATTTCGAGGTACGGAAAGCTCCCTCGATGTCGGAGATCCAACATGTACTTTTTAAAGGATCTCGTACCCCATTAAACATCGGGGGTTGAGCGTCCTTGAAATTCTTGTAGTGGAAGTCCCGCCTTCCTTCACCTCCTTCACCACGAGGATAAATGTTTCTAGCATCAAGGGCCTCTTCGATAGTGGCCTTCATTCGTTCATTTATCAAATCGGTCACTTGCCCATCGACCGAATCTTGGGAGACCTTTCGGACGTCCGTAAGAAAATCCGCTTTTAACTTTTTAAAGACGGCCTCAACCTTGGCCGAAAACTCGGCGTCCTCACTTGTACTTCCGTTATCATGATCGGGTCCGTTTCTCGTCTTCATTCTATAAAACGAAGTAGGTTAAGCGGCGAAACAAAAAGACATAACACGGATGTATATACATATACACCACACTACCCCATCTTGCTCAACAATCATCGTACAATGCTCGTTCGACACGATTTGCGCCCGTAACAATGGTAGCTAATCATTGTTACGCGAGCACGTCGCATTAACTTGCTAGTACAACGTCCATCTCGCTCGATACTCGCTAAACATACATAACAAATAGCACATGATTAGTTTACATAAACCTATGCACAAACCAATCCCGATCCGACCCAAAGTCCTACAAGTCCCGCATAAACGCACACACAAAAAGTCTAAGTCTAGGCGCCTATCTCAAGTCACCTAAATCCCTTAGACCATGCTCTGATACCACTTGTAACAACCCAAACCAACACCCGACAAAACCTTGTGAAAATACGAAATAAAAAAATTTTCTGTTGCAGACCATCGGCGCGCCGCGCCATATGGCCCGCGCGCCGCGCCATATCTGGCTGTCCCCGGGACTTTTAACCGCGAAAAGATTGACTAGTTCCCGGCACTTTTAGACAAAACGCTTTTTACCATACAACCAAATATGTAAAACTAACATGTTTCAAATATAAAATTAAAGTTTTACAAGCGGGGCCCACATCGGCCGTTTTACGAGTTTAATACAATTTACGAGTTTCGACCACCAAAAAGTTTAAGTTCCAAACTACACAATGAGCATGGCGTTTGGGATTAAACTACCCAACTATCGGTCAAACTCCAAGAGCTACTAAAGCCAAAAGCGTCCCCTAGCATCAAGCGGGATCTTTAGTCCAAAACGATGCCCTTACCCTTGTCCAAAACCGAACCTATAAAATGGTAAACAACGAGAGGGTAAGCAAAGCTTAGTGAATGCAATAATTATACGAATACATATATAATTATACCTACTTGCATACACTTACACAACCGCAAACATGCTAGCAAACAACATTAGCTTATCGTCGCAATATCAAGCTATAATTCTCCCATACCATAAGCTAGCATAACAACCGCATATAAATATAACTCGAATAATATAATATGCTTACAACACAAATAACCATGGTTAACCAATAGTACAAGGGAACGGCGCTCGCGAAAACGCCATCGGTGTTCATAACATCCGTTAGGGCACTTAACACCTCTCACCACTAACCCCTAGGGTGGCACCTTAACACCTCGGCACTTCACCCCGAGTGGCATCTTAACACCTCGATGCTTCACTCATTATTTTACGGAGTGGTGTCTTAACACCTCGACACTACACTCCTAGGTGGCATCTTAACACCTCGATGCTACACCCGAGTGGCATCTTAACACCTCGATGCTACACTCTTCACGTGAAACGTGGTGTCTTAACACCTCGACACTACACCTTTCACGCTACAACAAATAGATACATTATATACATACGTATATAATTATTCCACTCACCTCAAAGTCTTGTGAAAAGATACCCGAGCTTGCGAAACCTCAAAGTAACGTACCTATCACATTATACATATTATCAAACGCAAACTCAAGTCGGTCAAACAATTCTTTCACCCTTCCTAAGTCATTTTGACCCAAAGTGCAATTTCAACCCATTTGCACCCTTAACCCTACATTGGGTCAACACACAACAAAACCCTAATCATTCGTCAAGATGGGTTTAAAACACATTTAGGTCACAAGGCTAACTCGTTTTCATAATTACTAGGCCACTTAGGTCATTAAAGACCCATTTGACCCATTTCAAGGTCAACACACCCATTTGGGTCATCCATGCCCAATTAACACCCATTTACATATCATTGAAGTGTTCTAGTACTTTAACTAACTAATTAGGTTCATAAACATAGATTAACACTTTGAAAACCCTAATTAGTTACCTTTGAGTCTACATGACCCAAATTCACCCAAAACCCCCAAATTACTAGCAAGTGGGTTTTGTGTGCATCACTAACCCAAACCCTAACCCTTAATGCAATTAAAGTAAGAATCTAGGTTTTAGAACTTACCAACACAATCACTACGTAGCTAGCGACTAGATGAACGACTTTAGAACTCGCACTAAGACCTGATTCAACCTCTTTCACCCTTTGATGGAGCTTTCTCTCTCAAGGATTGCACTCTCACTCTAGAGTTTAATTGGAGAAGATGAGGTTGTTGTGGGAGTAGTAATTGAGCTCCCCAAAACTGATCTAGGGTAATAAATTCGGCCCCAAAGTGAAATTACACAATTGCCCTCAAAATATCTATTTTAAAAAGAAGGAAGAAATCTGTCGCAGACATATGGCGCGGCGCGCCACCTAGCCGCGCGGCGCGCGACCCTCCCAGTTCAGCATCTTTTGTCTTCTTAATTATGTGCAACAAAAACCCCAAACTTGAGTAACTCATATACACATATGTACACTACGAATATTCGGGTCTTACACAACAGTTTCTATCTTTGCCGGATCCACCTTAATACCTTCTTTGTTCACTATGTGACCGAGGAATTGAACTTCTTCCAACCAAAATGCACACTTTGAAAATTTAGTGTACAATTCTTCCTTCCTCAATACTTCTAACACCTTTCTCAAATGTTCACCGTGTTCTTGGTCATTCTTTGAGTAAATAAGTATGTCATCAATGAAAACAATGACAAACTTGTCAAGGTATGGTCCACACACTCGGTTTATAAGGTCCATGAACACAGCTGGTGCATTAGTTAAACCAAACGGCATAACCATAAACTCGTAATGACCGTAACGTGTTTTGAAAGCAGTCTTTGGAATATCATCTTCTTTCACCCGCATTTGATGATACCCGGAACGTAAGTCAATCTTTGAATAAACAGACGAGCCTTGTAGTTGATCAAATAAGTCGTCGATTCTCGGTAGTGGGTAGCGGTTCTTGATGGTAAGTTTGTTCAACTCTCGGTAGTCGATAAACAACCTGAATGTACCATCTTTCTTCTTGACAAACAAAACAGGAGCTCCCCACGGTGATGTGCCTGGTCGAATGAAACCACGCTCTAAAAGTTCTTGTAATTGGCTTTGCAGTTCTTTCATCTTGCTGGGTGTGAGTCTGTAAGGAGCACGAGCTATTGGTGCAGCTCCTGGTACAAGATCTATTTGAAATTCAACGGATCGATGTGGGGGTAATCCCGGTAATTCTTTCGGAAATACATCGGGAAATTCTTTTGCAATGGGAACATCATTGATGCTCTTTTCTTCAGTTTGTACTTTCTCGACGTGTGCTAGAACAGCATAGCAATCTTTTCTTATTAGTTTTTGTGCCTTCAAATTACTAATAAGATGTAGCTTCGTGTTGCCCTTTTCTCCGTACACCATTAAGGGTTTTCCTTTTTCTCGTATAATGCGAATTGCATTTTTGTAACAAACGATCTCTGCTTTCACTTCTTTCAACCAGTCCATACCGATTATCACATCAAAACTCCTTAACTCTACTGGTATCAAATCAATCTTAAATGTTTTCGCTAACCAGTTTAATTTCTCGATTCCGACATATATTATCTGCTGAAATTAATTTACCATTTGCTAATTCGAGTAAAAATTTACTATCCAAAGGCGTCAATGGACAACTTAATTTAGCACAAAAATCTCTACTCATATAGCTTCTATCCGCACCCGAATCAAATAAAACGTAAGCAGATTTATTGTCAATAAGAAACGTACCCGTAACAAGCTCTGGGTCTTCCTGTGCCTCTGCCGCATTAATATTGAAAACTCTTCCGCGGCCTTGTCCATTCGTGTTCTCCTGGTTCGGGCAATTTCTAATAATGTGGCCCGGTTTTCCACATTTAAAACAAACTACATTGGCATAACTTGCTCCGACACTACTTGCTCTGCCATTACTCGTTCCGACACCATTTGTTCCTTTCGTTCTATTAACCCCTGGTCCGTAGACCTCACACTTCGCCGTGCTATGACCATTTCTTTTACACTTGTTGCAAAATTTGGTGCAGAACCCCGAGTGATACTTTTCACACCTTTGGCATAGCTGCTTCTGATTGTTGTTGTTGTTGTGGTTATTATTGTTGTTGGGATGATTGTTGTAGTTGTTGTTGTTGTTGTTATTGGGCTGTTTGTTGTAGTTGCGATTGATGTTGCGATTGTTGGGATAATTGTTGCGATTATTGTTGTAATTGCTGTTGTTGTTGTATTGGTGATTCTTATCACCGTTTTCCTCCCACTTTCTTTTGACTTGCTTCACATTGGCCTCTTCAGCAGTCTGTTCTTTAATTCTTTCTTCAATCTGGTTCACTAGTTTGTGAGCCATTCTACATGCCTGTTGTATGGAGGCGGGCTCGTGTGAACTTATATCTTCTTGGATTCTTTCTGGTAATCCTTTCACAAACGCGCCGATCTTCTCTTCCTCATCTTCGAATGCTCCCAGACACAATAGGCACAATTCTGTGAATCGTCTTTCGTACGTGGTAATATCAAATCCTTGGGTTCGTAACCCTCTAAGTTCTGTCTTGAGCTTATTGACCTCGGTTCTGGGACGGTACTTCTCGTTCATCAAGTGCTTGAATGCTGACCACGGTAGTGCGTACGCATCGTCTTGTCCCACTTGCTCTAGATAGGTATTCCACCATGTTAACGTAGAACCTGTGAAGGTATGCGTAGCGTACTTCACTTTGTCCTCTTCAGTACACTTACTTATATCAAACACCGATTCGACCTTCTCGGTCCACCGTTTCAATCCGATTGGTCCTTCGGTTCCATCAAATTCCAAAGGTTTGCAGGCAGTGAATTCTTTGTAGGTGCATCCTACACGATTTCTTGTACTGCTAGATCCAAGGTTATTGTTGGTATGTAGCGCAGCCTGTACTATGGCTATGTTTGAAGCTAGAAAAGTACGGAATTCCTCTTCATTCATATTCACGGTGTGTCGAGTAGTCGGTGCCATTTCCTTCAAAATAGTCAAATGGAACAAGTTAATCATACAGAATATTAAGAGTAGTTAATAGTATTTCGTAGCATAATATGAACTCATTTATAAAAGCTTTTTCTTCATATTAGCGTTTTATAAGTTTAAATTCGGGTAGTACCTACCCGTTAAGTTCATACTTAGTAGCTAATATACAATTCAACTACTACAATTCTATATGAAAAACTGATTATAATAATATTTCGCGTTCAAACTTTTACACAATATTTTACAAACTTACAATACCGCTTATTTTACATATAGCATGAAATATAGCACACAATAAATTTGATACAAGATGGTTGTGAAGATAATTCTAGCTAGTACACAAGTCGTTCAGCAAAGGCAATAAAGACACGTAATTCATACGTCCAGAAACAAGTCATGCATTCTGGTTTTACTAGGATTACTTCCCATCCTTGGTCTTGTGGAACATAACCGTTATGGCCGTTGATAAGACAGCGTGTTGTAACGTCGTCAAAGGGACGAGGGTTACGTAATGTCCAACAGTCCCGTAACAATCTAAAAACCTCATTTCTTACCCCAATTACCGACTCCGTCACTTGTGGGAACGTTTTGTTTAATAGTTGTAGCCCGATGTTCTTGTTCTCACTTTGGTGAGAAGCGAACATTACTAATCCGTAAGCATAACATGCTTCTTTATGTTGCATGTTAGCCGCTTTTTCTAAATCACAAAGTCCAATATTCGGATATATTGAGTCAAAATAATTTCTTAACCCATTGCGTAAAATAGCATTTGGGTTCCCCGCAATATATGCGTCAAAGTAAACACATCGTAACTTATGGATTTCCCAATGTGATATCCCCCATCTTTCGAATGAAAGCCTTTTATAAACCAAGGCATTCTTGGAACGTTCTTCGAATGTCTTACAAACTGATCCCGCCTTAAATAGTTGTGCCGAAGAATTCTGACCGACTCTAGACAAGATTTCATCAATCATGTCTCCGGGTAGGTCTCTTAAAATATTGGGTTGTCTATCCATTTTGTGTTTTTATACTGTAAAATAGACAAGAGTTAGATTCATAAAAAAAATACTTATTAATACAAGCAATTTTTACATATATCATAAAGCATAAGCACACTATATTACATATATTACACCACATGAATACAACTATCTTATTCCGACTCGCTTGTTTCTTCTTCTTCGGTTTTGGTTCGTTTTGCCAAGTTTCTAGGGATATATGATGTTCCCCTAATACGAGCCGTCGTTTTCCACATTGGTTTAGAAAAACCTGGTGGTTTAGAGGTTCCCGGGTCATTGTTACAACTTAAGGACTTCGGGGGTTGACGATACATATAAAGTTCATCGGGGTTGGAATTAGATTTCTCTATTTTTATGCCCTTTCCCTTATTATTTTCTTTTGCCTTTTTAAATTCAGTTGGGGTAATTTCTAGAACATCATCGGAATTCTCGTCGGAATCCGATTCATCGGAGAATTGGTAATTCTCCCAATATTTTGCTTCCTTGGCGGAAACACCATTGACCATAATTAACCTTGGTCGGTTGGTTGAGGATTTTCTTTTACTTAACTGTTTTATTATTTCCCCCACCGGTTCTATTTCTTCATCCGGTTCCGATTCTTCTTCCGGTTCCGATTCTTCTTCCGGTTCTGACTCTTCTTCCGGTTCCTCTTCGGGAACTTGTGAATCAGTCCACGAATCATTCCAATTTACATTTGACTCTTTATTATTATTAGGTGAGTCAATGGGACTTGTTCTAGAGGTAGACATCTATCACATAATATCAAATGCGTTAAGAGATTAATATATCACATAATATTCACATGTTAAAAATATATAGTTTCCAACAAAATTTGTTAAGCAATCATTTTTCAAGTAAACACGGTCGAAGTCCTGACTCACTAATGCATCCTAACAAACTCGATAAGACACACTAATGCAAAATTCTGGTTCTCAAAGACCAACGCTCTGATACCAACTGAAATGTCCCGTTCTTATTGATTAAAAACGTTCCATATTAATTGATTTCGTTGCGAGGTTTTGACCTCTATATGAGACGTTTTTCAAAGACTGCATTCATTTTAAAACAAACCATAACCTTTATTTCATCAATAAAGGTTTAAAAAGCTTTACGTAGATTATCAAATAATGATAATCTAAAATATCCTGTTTACACACGACCATTACATAATGGTTTACAATACAAATATGTTACAACAAAATAAGTTTCTTGAATGCAGTTTTTACACAATATCATACAAGCATGGACTCCAAATCTCGTCCTTATTTAAGTATGCGACAGCGGAAGCTCTTAATAATCACCTGAGAATAAACATGCTTAAAACGTCAACAAAAATGTTGGTGAGTTATAGGTTTAACCTATATATATCAAATCATAATAATAGACCACAAGATTTCATATTTCAATACACATCCCATACATAGAGATAAAAATCATTCATATGGTGAACACCTGGTAACCGACATTAACAAGATGCATATATAAGAATATCCCCATCATTCCGGGATACCCTTCGGATATGATATAAATTTCGAAGTACTAAAGCATCCGGTACTTTGGATGGGGCTTGTTGGGCCCGATAGATCTATCTTTAGGATTCGCGTCAATTAGGGTGTCTGTTCCCTAATTCTTAGATTACCAGACTTAATAAAAAGGGCATATTCGATTTCGATAATTCAACCATAGAATGTAGTTTCACGTACTTGTGTCCATTTTGTAAATCATTTATAAAACCTGCATGTATTCTCATCCCAAAAATATTAGATTTTAAAAGTGGGACTATAACTCACTTTCACAGATTTTTACTTCGTCGGGAAGTAAGACTTGGCCACTGGTTGATTCACGAACCTATAACAATATATACATATATATCAAAGTATGTTCAAAATATATTTACAACACTTTTAATATATTTTGATGTTTTAAGTTTATTAAGTCAGCTGTCCTCGTTAGTAACCTACAACTAGTTGTCCACAGTTAGATGTACAGAAATAAATCGATAAATATTATCTTGAATCAATCCACGACCCAGTGTATACGTATCGCAGTATTGATCACAACTCAAACTATATATATTTTGGAATCAACCTCAACCCTGTATAGCTAACTCCAACATTCACATATAGAGTGTCTATGGTTGTTCCGAAATATATATAGATGTGTCGACATGATAGGTCGAAACATTGTATACGTGTATATGGTATCTCAAGATTACATAATATACAATACAAGTTGATTAAGTTATGGTTGGAATAGATTTGTTACCAATTTTCACGTAGCTAAAATGAGAAAAATTATCCAATCTTGTTTTACCCATAACTTCTTCATTTTAAATCCGTTTTGAGTGAATCAAATTGCTATGGTTTCATATTGAACCCTATTTTATGAATCTAAACAGAAAAAGTATAGGTTTATAGTCGGAAAAATAAGTTACAAGTCGTTTTTGTAAAGGTAGTCATTTCAGTCGAAAGAACGACGTCTAGATGACCATTTTAGAAAACATACTTCCACTTTGAGTTTAACCATAATTTTTGGATATAGTTTCATGTTCATAATAAAAATCATTTTCTCAGAATAACAACTTTTAAATCAAATTTTATCATAGTTTTTAATTAACTAACCCAAAACAGCCCGCGGTGTTACTACGACGGCGTAAATCCAGTTTTACGGTGTTTTTCGTGTTTCCAGGTTTTAAATCATTAAGTTAGCATATCATATAGATATAGAACATGTGTTTAGTTTATTTTAAAAGTCAAGTTAGAAGGATTAACTTTTGTTTGCGAACAAGTTTAGAATTAACTAAACTGTGTTCTAGTGATTACAAGTTTAAACCTTCGAATAAGATAGCTTTATATGTATGAATCGAGTGATGTTATGAACATCATTACTACCTTAAGTTCCTTGGATAAACCTACTGGAAAAGAGAAAAATGGATCTAGCTTTAATGGATCCTTAAATGGCTCGAAGTTCTTGAAGCAGGATCATGACACGAAAACAAGTTCAAGTAAGATCATCACTTGAAATAAGATTGTTATAGTTATAGAAATTGAACCAAAGTTTGAATATGATTATTACCTTGTATTAGAATGATAACCTACTGTAAGAAACAAAGATTTCTTGAGGTTGGATGATCACCTTACAAGATTGGAAGTGAGCTAGCAAACTTGAAAGTATTCTTGATTTTATGAAACTAGAACTTTTAGAATTTATGAAGAACACTTAGAACTTGAAGATAGAACTTGAGAGAGATCAATTTGATGAAGAAAATTGAAGAATGAAAGTGTTTGTAGGTGTTTTTGGTCGTTGGTGTATGGATTAGATATAAAGGATATGTTATTTTGTTTTCATGTAAATAAGTCATGAATGATTACTCATATTTTTGTAATTTTATGAGATATTTCATGCTAGTTGCCAAATGATGGTTCCCACATGTGTTAAGTGACTCACATGGGCTGCTAAGAGCTGATCATTGGAGTGTATATACTAATAGTACATACATCTAAAAGCTGTGTATTGTACGAGTACGAATACGGGTGCATACGAGTAGAATTGTTGATGAAACTGAACGAGGATGTAATTGTAAGAATTTTTGTTAAGTAGAAGTATTTTGATAAGTGTCTTGAAGTCTTTCAAAAGTGTATGAATACATATTAAAACACTACATGTATATACATTTTAACTGAGTCGTTAAGTCATCGTTAGTCGTTACATGTAAATGTTGTTTTGAAACCTTTAGGTTAACGATCTTGTTAAATGTTGTTAACCCAATGTTTATAATATCAAAAGAGATTTTAAATTATTATATTATCATGATATTATGATGTACGAATATCTCTTAATATGATATATATACATTAAATTTCGTTACAACGATAATCGTTACATATATGTCTCGTTTCAAAATCATTAAGTTAGTAGTCTTGTTTTTACATATGTAGTTCATTGTTAATATAATTAATGATATGTTTACTTATCATAATATCATGTTAACTATATATATAACCATATATATGTCATCATATAGTTTTTACAAGTTTTAACGTTCGTGAATCACCGGTCAACTTGGGTGGTCAATTGTCTATATGAAACCTATTTCAATTAATCAAGTCTTAACAAGTTTGATTGCTTAACATGTTGGAAACATTTAATCATGTAAATATCAATCTCAATTAATATATATAAACATGGAAAAGTTTGGGTCACTACACCGCTATCCGTGCAACGGTTGTGGACAATTTGTTTGCTTTGATTATAGGAGATGAGGCTATCAAACCGCCAGCAATGGCAGAGTCAACTCAATGCTTTATCACTCGAATTGAATATCCGTTACCAAAAAATTGGGGGATTCTGTCAATTGGTGTTTATGATGGAACAACCGATCCAGAAGATTTTCTTACTATGTTTGAGGGTGTTATGCGATTGCAACATTGGCAAGATGAAACTGCATGTCATATGTTTCCTATGGTATTGCAGAAGATGGCACGAGAGTGGTTTGTGAGTCTTTCGCCTATAAGCATTACTAGTTTCCTTGACTTAAGGGAAAAATTCTTCATGCAGTACCAAAGTTTGAGGAGCTGTACACTGTCTCATTTGGATGCACATGAAATCACAATGCACCAAAATGAATCTTTAAGAAATTTCATGAAGCGTTACACAATTGAGTGTCAGAAAATACCTGATATACCAGAATCTTATCTTGTATCAGGCTTCATTTTTTGTTTGGATCAGCGACGTTTTGCAAGTTTAATTCATGCATTGCGTTATGATGTCCCAAAAACATTGCATCAGGCATTGATTGTTGCACAGAAACATTTAAGGGCTGGTGAAATGGGGCATCTAAGAGTTGATAATTACTAGAGGAATTATAGGCAGCAGAGCGGAGGGCGGAACATGAATGACAATTATCAGAGACAACGTGGGTTTGACAACAGTTATCAAAGGCAACAACACGGTTGGCGGGGCAATAATCACCTGAATGATAATTACCATTATCGCAAACCATTAGACATACACCCACTCATCATGGCATTAACAAAAACTCTAAAAGAAATCGTATTCACTGAACCTATTAAAGAAATCTTTAATCCTCCACCACCAATGGAGGAGCGACAAGGACCATAGAGTGATAAGTGGTGTGATTTCCACGAAGCATATGGGCATGACACTGACAATTGCAAGTCATTGATGAGGGAGATTATTGCTAAGATTAAAGTAGGAGAGTTGAACCACTTACTACCAGGAAAGCAATACAGGAGGAATGATCCAAATAAGCGTTTTGCTTGGTAAGGATGGCTGCATCACGGTGGACGGTGTGATTGGAACAGAATAGAGGAAAGAAAAGATGAAAGGGATCCAACTCCTGAAAAACACATCAAGGTTATTTGGAATGAGGGGGATGAGTATGAGTCAGACGAAGAGCGCAAGACGGAACAATGGATGTACGCTCCTATCACATTCCATATTATTCCAAATTGGCGATTGTCAGAAGAGCCCGTGGTTATCTCAGCTGTAATTGCGAACAAGCACATTACCAGAATTTACACTGATACAGGTAGTGAGGCGGATATCTTATATTTGGATTGTTTCAGAAGTTATCCGTTCAGCGTGAAGGGCAGATTGTGCTACACAAACTTGAAGATTGCTGGTATTACAGGAGAATCAATGAAGGCAGTAGGTAAGATCAAATTGGATGTAATGATGGGAACACACCCTCTGGTTCGAACAGAAATTGTAGACTTCACAATGCTTGATGGCAGATCGAGGTTCAATGATTTGTTCGGTAGGCGAACTCTAGGAAAATTTGGAGCAATTACTTCAACACCACATGCAGAATTACGATTTTCAACTCCAAATGGCATAGCCGTGGTGCACTCTGAATATGTGGAGCCAGCAAGAGAAAGGTCAGTTGTTTATGGAGCACTGGAGAACTTTGTTAGGGGAGGATCATCAAGGCAGTTATTTAGCAGAAATGATGTGAATGGGTATTTCAAATCACACAAAATGTGGAAGCCTTAAAGGCATAGCACAGAACGCTGCACGGAGATCATACTGTTAACATGAATCATGCAGTGCAGTTTGTTAAACATGTTTTTTATTTCATCAATTCAAATAAGCACAGTGCAATTTTTTTTAGTTTTCTGGATATGCTTGATCACCCTATCCATACGAAAATGTTACACAAAAATATTGTAAGTGCAACAGTTTAATCTCAATGATATATTTTCTTTTTTTACACGCAAAATGTTACGCGTTATGAATGTAGAACATTGCATTCTTACCTACCCACATAAGGCAAGGCATTTTTATGCCCCCGATGGTAGAGGATCTTGTGTCAATATTATAGATACAAGGGATCGACTAGCGTAAGGTAGAGGGCACCGAGGCAAAAATACGATATCTCTTAAATGTCATGACATACAGAATGGTTTATCTCAACTTCATAAATCCATTTATTCGGAAAACAGAAAAATTCAAACATAAAATAAAAGTGTATTTTGAAAGCCGCACAACGCCTAAGCGCAATACGCTAAACGGAATACAGATCATTCTTTAACAACATATTTTATACAGACTTATCATTTTTATGATACATTATTAAAAATAAGAGTATCATGATTGATTACATATCTTATAATAGCACTTATATACATTATGGCATATCATAGCAAAAATTATTGTCTTAATAAGTCTATCAGTATAACCTTGTCAGATATTCAAAAATCTTTGATGCAGAGCGGATGACGGATAAAGAATTAATGCATATATCATGAGAGAAGCAGTTAATGCAATTTATTTTGAGTATGGTATGAAATATGGAATTCAGGTTGCCTATTGCTAACAATAGTTACACATGTGTAATATCAAGCATATTAAAACATATGGTAAACATAAAGCAACACTATGAAATATCAAAAATATGCATATGATTAAAATACAGTTAAGTAAAGTATGGTTATTACAGACATGTTACAAATTGTTCAGATTGGAACTTCCAAAATATCCTTAACAGAAACATCTTCTCTACCACACACTTCCTCCAATGAAGAAATCTTCAGAGTGGATACTTCATCAATCGTTGCCTGCAGTTTAGCCTCAGCATCAGGCTTGATGTGTTTTGAAATAACAGCTGGTAATGGATCAGGCTTATCGGGAAGAGCATTCAAAATCTCTCCAACAACATCAAAAATGTCCTTTTCAGTTGAAGCAACAAGATATCTGTCAAAGGTGCGACCAACAAGATCAGAACTTAGTATTCTCTGTACAAGGGCAGGGATGCTAGCCTTTAAATCCACAAAATTCTTTTCAGAAGCAGCAGCAATAGTATTCTCTTCAACAATACGCCTCTCTTCCTCCAATATCTTCTTTAACTCTTCAGTTTCCTTTAACAATTTTTCCTTTTCTTCCATCACTTTCTCCTTCTCCACCCTCTCTGTAACACACTTTGTTTCCACCAGATGCAAAGTCTCTTCTTTCTTTTTTGCCAAATCCACTGCCATTTTCCATTTTAAATTAACATCTTTCAAGTCAATTTCCAGCTTTTTTAATCTGTTGGCATTGTGAATAGCATTGGCAAAAATGGTCTCCTGCGCCTGCCACATTTTTAAACCATGTACCACATGCTCTGTCAGAAGTACCAAAGTTGCAGCAGTAGATTGGTAACTTTCCTTATGAGTCATGGTAGAAAGAGAAGAAGATAGATCAGTAACTGTATTTCCCTACATAATAGAACATACACTTATAATCTGCAAATTATTACTTAGAGAAGTGGAATTTGGTTTAAATAAACTAAAGCTACAAGAATTACCTTCAGAAAGTTAACAAATTTATCAGATTTGTTCAAAGGATCTTCAAGGAAAGTCTTTAACCCAGTCAGTGGCACAACAGATGGCGGTTGTGAGGAGGAACAAGATTGTGTTGTACAAGTTCCCTTAGAGATTAATGGATTGTTGAAAGGTGGAGTCTCAAAAGTATCATCATCGTGTGTATCATCATCATTGGTTTCATCATCATCCTCATCATCTTCAACATCAACAACTTTATTACTATCATCCTTATCACCACCAACAGTGGTTTCATCATCTTCTTATGGCAGAATCATTTCTATGAAATAGGGAGACAAATGAGCATAAAATTAGCATTATAACGTTTTATGAAAATTATTAAAAAGGACATAAGTGGGAGGCATACATCTTTTCTTTGATTTTTTTGGATGTTTCACCTGCTGCATGCTTCCATACACGCTTTGTGCGTTTATCGGATTTATTTTGTAACATCCTCAGACAGGGCTTAGATTTAAGATGACCTTTTTGCCCTTTGGCATAATTTCATGGTTATTTATGCCTTTATCGAGTCACGGATCAAAATCTATGAACATTACAAGTTTTAAGATGAATTAAAATGTTAAATTTTATAAGACCAGGTTGTCTCGATTTTTTAACCTGGTTCAGTCTATTCTTGATCATCCTAAGGTGTCGGGATGGTGGCTTAGACGAAGAAATATATAAAATTCGTTAAAAACTGACACCCAGATGTCAAGATACGATCCGATAAAGTTTTAATGAAACTTATGGTTATAAAATTGAACTTAGGTTATAAAAACAATAATTTTCATTATTATAAAATTACTTAGGTTATAAAAATGATTAATTTTTAATTAAAACTTATGATATATCTATTATGTCATTTAATTAATACTTATATTATAATTTAATTATTACTATAATTAAACTTATGATATAATAATACAATTATGATTAATATAACACTTAGGTTTTTAAAAAATACTTATGACAGGAAATCGTTATTTAAAACTTATAATAATAATTAATTATTATTTAATTATGATAAGATTTAATTAATAAATACTTATGACTTAGTTTAATTATTAAATACTTATGATATGATAATTAAATTAAAATACTTATGATATAAGTAATATTTCATTATTAATTAAAATACTTATGTTATGATTGACAATTCTTTATTAATTAAAATACTTGGGATATGACTAATATTTAATTATTAATTAAATACTTATCTTATTTCTATTATATCATTTAAACTTATGTTAACTTATTAAATCAAGTTAATTTAATTAAACTTATGTTATATCAAGTTTAATACAAATATTATATCAAATAATATTATAACATATGATATTAAAATTATTCATACATTAAATACTAAAGTTGACTTAGGTTGACTGAAGTTGATTTTTGGTTGACTTTCACGTTTGACTTCCATTTGACTTCCAGTTGACTTAAGTTGACTTTCTAAATAAGGAAACTTTCCGAAAATAGAAACATTTCAAAAATAGAAACTTTCTAAAAATGGAAACTTACTAAAAATGGAAACTTACTAAAAATAGAAAGTACTCATAATACTATAATTTGATCAAACCTATTGATACTGAGTTCCAAATCCACATCAAGCACTAGGACTATCATGCTATGACCCGACCTAAGTTAGTTTATATTCTGACCTACTTTGTTGATTAAGTTGGAGTCTAGATCATTCTTGATCTTTTTCATTCGTGTACGAGTTATTTCATCAGTGCACTTTAAGGTGAGTTATAGTCCCACCTTTTAAACTTTTTAAATCTTTTGGAATGAGAATACATGTTTTTGATGTTTACATGTTCGAGACAAGTGTTAAATTATAAATTATTCATTGTGAGTTGAACAAAAATATTTCCTAGTTTGGTAACTTTTAATTACTGGTTTTTGCTGGTAAACGTGAATCCTATTGATAGATCTATCGGGCTTGGCCACCCTATTTTGTCCTAGTCACGCTAGTTTTTATCGGAATGTCTAGTACTTTGTAGAAGATACACATGTTTAGTGTATATTATATAATGCAAGGGTAAATAAAATGAAACAAGTTAAGTTACCGAGTGATCACGGAAGATGTAATAATCATTTTATACGTTTTTCAACATCAAATCTTGTGGTCTAATTTTATACGGTTGTTATACTAAACTTATAATTCACTCAACATTTTTGTTGATGTTTACTCGCATGTTTTATTCTCAGGTACTTAATGATCAAACTGTGGGATCGAGATAACGTTGGTCATCATGGAAATTTATGACGGGATGTTATAAATGTAGTGACCCGAACTTTTCCATGTTTATATATATTAAATAAGATTGATATTTACATGATTAAATGTTTCCAACATGTTAAGCAATCAAACTTGTTAAGACTTAATTAATTGAAATATGTTTCATATAGACAATTGACCACCCAAGTTGACCGGTGATTCACGAACGTTAAAACTTGTAAAAACTATATGATGATATATATATGGATATATATAGAATTAACATGATACTATGATAAGTAAACATATCATTAAGGATATTAACAATGAACTACATATGTAAAAACAAGACTACTAACTTAATGATTTTTAAACGAGACATATATGTAACGATTATCGTTGTAAAGACATTTAATGTATATATATATATATATATATATATATATATATATATATATATATATATCATATTAAGAGATATTCATACATGATAATATCATGATAATATAATAATTTAAAATCTCATTTAATATTATAAACATTGGGTTAACAACATTTAACAAGATCGTTAACCTAAAGGTTTCAAAACAACACTTACATGTAACGACTAACGATGACTTAACGACTCAGTTAAAACGTATATACATGTAGTGTTTTAATATGTATTTATACACTTTTGAAGGACTTCAATACACTTATCAAAATACTTCTACTTAACAAAAATGCTTACAATTACATATTCGCACGATAACTAGAGCAAGGCACTACGAGCAAGAATTCCTAAAGTGTTCCTGCCATTCGAAATAATTTAAGTCATTTTGCTACTTTTAAAAGGTGAATTTTGAACATTCAGAATTCACGATAATTATTACCTTCGCATTTGAATTTTTATGCATATTTAAAATACCGTTTTGATACTTGTTATTTATGTAACATTGTATTTAGGTACATTGAGAATCTTTTTGAGGTTAATATCACCCACTAGCCACAAATCCTTACACGTTTTGCGACATCTTGGTTTAATGGTTCAATTATTTAGTGGCACTTTTTGATATCTCTCAATTCATAACTCTATTATTGTTTTTTAAAATTTCGTATTAAATGCGTATATAGTTGACTATAGTTTCGTTTAGATAATAATTCATGGCCGCAAAATACATTTTTGAACACATTACGTTTGCCACATAATTATGCTGATTTATGTGGCACATGTGATAAAACAATTCTGGTTGAAGATTGGATCCATTTTCGCACAATGACTAGCGAAAGGCACTACGGCAAGACTTCCTAAAGAGTTCCTGCCATTCGATATAGTTTTAACGCCGAAAAATTTGTTTTGCTATTTCTAAAAGATGAATTTTGAACTTTAAGATTTTACGATAATTATTACATTTGCATTTGAATTTTTATGCATATTTAAATACCATTTTGATATAATGGTGTATCCTAGGGGATACACGCATAAAAGCATCACTTTTATACAGAAGAATGGATCAAAAAGCATAAAAGATAACAATATTTGACAGTTTTTAGTAATTGCCGTCCAGCGCACAGCAGGCCGCCCAACGTTATGCTTAAGTCCCGCAGGCAGCTTATATGCGTAAGTCCTTTCGTTAAGCGCGTGAACGGCACGTAGCTATGTCAGCACACGCCATAGGAATTCCAGATATTTCGCATAACTGAATTAATCAGCGATTGAGACGTGTATCCCGAGAATTTCGGACATTCTACGCCTATAAATAGACCCCCTGGGTCACCACATTTCACATCATCCGATTTAAACTTCAGTCAGAGAGAAGTATACTTTCTCTCTCACACAGTTCTTTCTCACTCTAAAACATTAACCGCTTAGCAGCAGAACGCTAGACGGATCAATTGTAGATTGATCCACAGATTGATTGAGGCCACCCCACGGATCTTTCATCCGTGTTCCGGGTCTGCAGGGATTATTTTCCGAGGGTAAATATCAATCGACATATAATCACTCTACGATAGGCGGATATTGTTCTGTACTGGTACCTTACACCCGCTATACGGAATATCGTAGCAACATATGGCGCCATCCGTCTCAAAGACCAACAAGAATACCAAGAGCACAAAGATAACTGAAACTACTTCAACACGAGCAGCACTCGAACCAATCAATGAAAATATCATTGAGAATATACCAGTAGATCAATTAACTATGGAAGAAACTTCAATCGAAGAAGGGGATCAATTGCACACTGGTGCAACAGAAGAGCATGTACATGAAACCATACCACGATTGAAGAAACCATTGATGAGAAGCTCTAGTGGAGAAGTGTGGAAAGCTAGGTGAGGAACACACAATGTTTCTTTTAAGAGAACATCTGATGTGAAGCATACTAGTAAAGGAAAGTCAATTTCTAAGCAGCAATTGTTCAAACTATTCAATCAGTTAAATACTTTGGTGGATGATACTGAGCGTGAACGTCATGATGAAGGTTTTGTGGAGAATGAATGGGACTATGGGGAAGAAGAAGAGCAGTTCTTTTTGACTGAGGAAATGGCAGAAAAGTTATTAGATGGAATTTTAACCAAAACAGCGCCATCAAAGTATAAACAAAAGTTGGCACAACCCGCTATCCGTGCAACGGTTGTGGACAATTTGTTTGCTTTGATTATAGGAGATGAGGCTATCAAACCGCCAGCAATGGCAGAGTCAACTCAATGCTTTATCACTCGAATTGAATATCCGTTACCAAAAAATTGGGGGATTCTGTCAATTGGTGTTTATGATGGAACAACTGATCCAGAAGATTTTCTTACTATGTTTGAGGGTGTTATGCGATTGCAACATTGGCAAGATGAAACTGCATGTCATATGTTTCCTATGGTATTGCAGAAGATGGCACGAGAGTGGTTTGTGAGTCTTTCGCCTATAAGCATTACTAGTTTCCTTGACTTAAGGGAAAAATTCGTCATGCAGTACCAAAGTTTGAGGAGCTGTACACTGTCTCATTTGGATGCACATGAAATCACAATGCACCAAAATGAATCTTTAAGCAATTTCATGAAGCGTTACACAATTGAGTGTCAGAAAATACCTGATATACCAGAATCTTATCTTGTATCAGGCTTCATTTTTTGTTTGGATCAGCGACGTTTTGCAAGTTTAATTCATGCATTGCGTTATGATGTCCCAAAAACATTGCATCAGGCATTAATTGTTGCACAGTGAAATGTCCCGTTCTTATTGATTAAAAACGTTCCATATTAATTGATTTCGTTGCGAGGTTTTGACCTCTATATGAGACGTTTTTCAAACACTGCATTCATTTTTAAAACCAACCATAACCTTTATTTCATAAATAAAGGTTTAAAAAGCTTTACGTAGATTATCAAATAATGATAATCTAAAATATCCTGTTTACACACGACCATTACATAATGGTTTACAATACAAATATGTTACAACAAAATAAGTTTCTTGAATGCAGTTTTTACACAATATCATACAAGCATGGACTCCAAATCTCGTCCTTATTTAAGTATGCGACAGCGGAAGCTCTTAATAATCACCTGAGAATAAACATGCTTAAAACGTCAACAAAAATGTTGGTGAGTTATAGGTTTAACCTATATATATCAAATCATAATAATAGACCACAAGATTTCATATTTCAATACACATCCCATACATAGAGATAAAAATCATTCATATGGTGAACACCTGGTAACCGACATTAACAAGATGCATATATAAGAATATCCCCATCATTCCGGGACACCCTTCGGATATGATATAAATTTCGAAGTACTAAAGCATCCGGTACTTTGGTTGGGTTTGTTAGGCCCAATAGATCTATCTTTAGGATTCGCGTCAATTAGGGTGTCTGTTCCCTAATTCTTAGATTACCAGACTTAATAAAAAGGGGCATATTCGATTTCGATAATTCAACCATAGAATGTAGTTTCACGTACTTGTGTCTATTTTGTAAATCATTTATAAAACCTGCATGTATTCTCATCCCAAAAATATTAGATTTTAAAAGTGGGACTATAAATCACTTTCACATATTTTTACTTCGTCGAGAAGTAAGACTTGGCCACTGGTTGATTCACGAACCTATAACAATATATACATGTATATCAAAGTATGTTCAAAATATATTTACAACACTTTTAATATATTTTGATGTTTTAAGTTTATTAAGTCAGCTGTCCTCGTTAGTAACCTACAACTAGTTGTCCACAATTAGATGTACAGAAATAAATCGATAAATATTATCTTGAATCAATCCACGACCCAGTGTATACGTATCTCAGTATTGATCACAACTCAAACTATATATATTTTGGAATCAACCTCAACCCTGTATAGCTAACTCCAACATTCACATATAGAGTGTCTATGGTTGTTCCGAAATATATATAGATGTGTCGACATGATAGGTCGAAACATTGTATACGTGTCTATGGTATCTCAAGATTACATAATATACAATACAAGTTGATTAAGTTATGGTTGGAATAGATTTGTTACCAATTTTCACGTAGCTAAAATGAGAAAAATTATCCAATCTTGTTTTACCCATAACTTCTTCATTTTAAATCCGTTTTGAGTGAATCAAATTGCTATGGTTTCATATTGAACTCTATTTTATGAATCTAAACAGAAAAAGTATAGGTTTATAGTCGGAAAAATAAGTTACAAGTCGTTTTTGTAAAGGTAGTCATTTCAGTCGAAAGAACAACGTCTAGATGACCATTTTAGAAAACATACTTCCACTTTGAGTTTAACCATAATTTTTGGATATAGTTTCATGTTCATAATAAAAATCATTTTCTCAGAATAACAACTTTTAAATCAAAGTTTATCATAGTTTTTAATTAACTAACCCAAAACAGCCCGCGGTGTTACTACGACGGCGTAAATCTGGTTTTACGATGTTTTTCGTGTTTCCAGGTTTTAAATCATTAAGTTAGCATATCATATAGATATAGAACATGTGTTTAGTTGATTTTAAAAGTCAAGTTAGAAGGATTAACTTTTGTTTGCGAACAAGTTTAGAATTAACTAAACTATGTTCTAGTGATTACAAGTTTAAACCTTCGAATAAGATAGCTTTATATGTATGAATCGAATGATGTTATGAACATCATTACTACCTTAAGTTCCTTGGATAAACCTACTGGAAAAGAGAAAAATGGATCTAGCTTCAATGGATCCTTGGATGGCTCGAAGTTCTTGAAGCAGAATCATGACACGAAAACAAGTTCAAGTAAGATCATCACTTGAAATAAGATTGTTATAGTTATAGAAATTGAACCAAAGTTTGAATATGATTATTACCTTGTATTAGAATGATAACCTACTGTAAGAAACAAAGATTTCTTGAGGTTGGATGATCACCTTACAAGATTGGAAGTGAGCTAGCAAACTTGAAAGTATTCTTGATTTTATGAAACTAGAACTTTTGGAATTTATGAAGAACACTTAGAACTTGAAGATAGAACTTGAGAGAGATCAATTAGATGAAGAAAATTGAAGAATGAAAGTGTTTGTAGGTGTTTTTGGTCGTTGGTGTATGGATTAGATATAAAGGATATGTAATTTTGTTTTCATGTAAATAAGTCATGAATGATTACTCATATTTTTGTAATTTTATGAGATATTTCATGCTAGTTGCCAAATGATGGTTCCCACATGTGTTAGGTGACTCACATGGGCTTCTAAGAGCTGATCATTGGAGTGTATATACCAATAGTACATACATCTAAAAGCTGTGTATTGTACGAGTACGAATACGGGTGCATACGAGTAGAATTGTTGATGAAACTGAACGAGGATGTAATTGTAAGCATTTTTGTTAAGTAGAAGTATTTTGATAAGTGTATTGAAGTCTTTCAAAAGTGTATAAATACATATTAAAACACTACATGTATATACATTTTAACTGAGTCGTTAAGTCATCGTTAGTCGTTACATGTAAGTGTTGTTTTGAAACCTTTAGGTTAACGATCTTGTTAAATGTTGTTAACCCAATGTTTATAATATCAAATGAGATTTTAAATTATTATATTATCATGATATTATCATGTATGAATATCTCTTAATATGATATATATACATTAAATGTCTTTACAACGATAATCATTACATATATGTCTCGTTTAAAAATCATTAAGTTAGTAGTCTTGTTTTTACATATGTAGTTCATTGTTAATATACTTAATGATATGTTTACTTATCATAGTATCATGTTAACTATATATATATCCATATATATGTCATCATATAGTTTTTACAAGTTTTAACGTTCGTGAATCACCGGTCAAATTGGGTGGTCAATTGTCTATATGAAACATATTTCAATTAATCAAGTCTTAACAAGTTTGATTGCTTAACATGTTGGAAACATTTAATCATGTAAATATCAATCTCAATTAATATATATAAACATGGAAAAGTTCGGGTCACTACACACAGAAACATTTAAGGGCTGGTGAAATGGGGCATCTAAGAGTTGATAATTACTAGAGGAATTATAGGCAGCAGAGCGGAGGGCGGAACATGAATGACAATTATCAGAGACAACGTGGGTTTGACAACAGTTATCAAAGGCAACAACACGGTTGGCGGGGCAATAATCACCTGAATGATAATTACCATTATCGCAAACCATTAGACATACACCCACTCATCATGGCATTAACAAAAACTCTAAAAGAAATCTTATTCACTGAACCTATTAAAGAAATCTTTAATCCTCCACCACCAATGGAGGAGCGACAAGGACCATAGAGTGATAAGTGGTGTGATTTCCACGAAGCATATGGGCATGACACTGACAATTGCAAGTCATTGATGAGGGAGATTATTGCTAAGATTAAAGTAGGAGAGTTGAACCACTTACTACCAGGAAAGCAATACAGGAGGAATGATCCAAATAAGCGTTTTGCTTGGTAAGGATGGCTGCATCACGGTGGACGGTGTGATTGGAACAGAAGAGAGGAAAGAAAAGATGAAAGGGATCCAACTCCTGAAAAACACATCAAGGTTATTTGGAATGAGGGGGATGAGTATGAGTCAGACGAAGAGCACAAGACGGAACAATGGATGTACGCTCCTATCACATTCCATATTATTCCAAATTGGCGATTGTCAGAAGAGCCCGTGGTTATCTCAGCTGTAATTGCGAACAAGCACATTACCAGAATTTACACTGATACAGGTAGTGAGGCGGATATCTTATATTTGGATTGTTTCAGAAGTTATCCGTTCAGCGTGAAGGGCAGATTGTGCTATACAAACTTGAAGATTGCTGGTATTACAGGAGAATCAATGAAGGCAGTAGGTAAGATCAAATTGGATGTAATGATGGGAACACACCCTCTGGTTCGAACAGAAATTGTAGACTTCACAATGCTTGATGGCAGATCGAGGTTCAATGATTTGTTCGGTAGGCGGACTCTAGGAAAATTTGGAGCAATTACTTCAACACCACATGCAGAATTACGATTTCCAACTCCAAATGGCATAGCCGTGGTGCACTCTGAATATGTGGAGCCAGCAAGAGAAAGGTCAGTTGTTTATGGAGCACTGGAGAACTTTGTTAGGGGAGGATCATCAAGGCAGTTATTTAGCGGAAATGATGTGAATGGGTATTTCAAATCACACAAAATGTGGAAGCCTTAAAGGCATAGCACAGAACGCTGCACGGAGATCATACTGTTAACATGAATCATGCAGTGCAGTTTGTTAAACATGTTTTTTATTTCATCAATTCAAATAAGCACAGTGCAATTTTTTTTAGTTTTCTGGATATGCTTGATCACCCTATCCATACGAAAATGTTACACAAAAATATTGTAAGAGCAACAGTTTAATCTCAATGATATATTTTCTTTTTTTACACGCAAAATGTTACGCGTTATGAATGTAGAACATTGCATTCTTACCTACCCACATAAGGCAAGGCATTTTTATGCCCCCGATGGTAGAGGCTCTTGTGTCAATATTATAGATACAAGGGATCGACTAGCGTAAGGTAGAGGGCACCGAGGCAAAAATACGATATCTCTTAAATGTCATGACATACAGAATGGTTTATCTCAACTTCATAAATCCATTTATTCGGAAAACAGAAAAATTCAAACATAAAATAAAAGTGTATTTTGAAAGCCGCACAACGCCTAAGCGCAATACGCTAAACGGAATACAGATCATTCTTTAACAACATATTTTATACAGACTTATCATTTTTATGATACATTATTAAACATAAGAGTATCATGATTGATTACATATCTTATAATAGCACTTATATACATTATGGCATATCATAGCAAAAATTATTGTCTTAATAAGTCTATCAGTATAACCTTGTCAGATATTCAAAAATCTTTGATGCAGAGCGGATGACGGATAAAGAATTAATGCATATATCATGAGAGAAGCAGTTAATGCAATTTATTTTGAGTATGGTATGAAATATGGAATTCAGGTTGCCTATTGCTAACAATAGTTACACATGTGTAATATCAAGCATATTAAAACATATGGTAAACATAAAGCAACACTATGAAATATCAAAAATATGCATATGATTAAAATACAGTTAAGTAAAGTATGGTTATTACAGACATGTTACAAAGTGTTCAGATTGGAACTTCCAAAATATCCTTAACAGAAACATCTTCTCTACCACACACTTCCTCCAATGAAGAAATCTTCAGAGTGGATACTTCATCAATCGTTGCCTGCAGTTTAGCCTCAGCATCAGGCTTGATGTGTTTTGAAATAACAGCTGGTAATGGATCAGGCTTATCGGGAAGAGCATTCAAAATCTCTCCAACAACATCAAAAATGTCCTTTTCAGTTAAAGCAACAAGATATCTGTCAAAGGTGCGACCAACAAGATCAGAACTTAGTATTCTCTGTACAAGGGCAGGGATGCTAGCCTTTAAATCCACAAAATTCTTTTCAGAAGCAGCAGCAATAGTATTCTCTTCAACAATACGCCTCTCTTCCTCCAATATCTTCTTTAACTCTTCAGTTTCCTTTAACAATTTTTCCTTTTCTTCCATCACTTTCTCCTTCTCCACCCTATCTGTAACACACTTTGTTTCCACCAGATGCAAAGTCTCTTCTTTCTTTTTTGCCAAATCCACTGCCATTTTCCATTTTAAATTAACATCTTTCAAGTCAATTTCCAGCTTTTTTAATCTGTTGGCATTGTGAATAGCATTGGCAAAAATGGTCTCCTGAGCCTGCCACATTTTTAAACCATGTACCACATGCTCTGTCAGAAGTACCAAAGTTGCAGCAGTAGATTGGTAACTTTCCTTATGAGTCATGGTAGAAAGAGAAGAAGATAGATCAGTAACTGTATTTCCCTACATAATAGAACATACACTTATAATCTGCAAATTATTACTTAGAGAAGTGGAATTTGGTTTAAATAAACTAAAGCTACAAGAATTACCTTCAGAAAGTTAACAAATTTATCAGATTTGTTCAAAGGATCTTCAAGGAAAGTCTTTAACCCAGTCAGTGGCACAACAGATGGCGGTTGTGAGGAGGAACAAGATTGTGTTGTACAAGTTCCCTTAGAGATTAATGGATTGTTGAAAGGTGGAGTCTCAAAAGTATCATCATCGTGTGTATCATCATCATTGGTTTCATCATCATCCTCATCATCTTCAACATCAACAACTTTATTACTATCATCCTTATCACCACCAACAGTGGTTTCATCATCTTCTTGTGGCAGAATCATTTCTATGAAATAGGGAGACAAATGAGCATAAAATTAGCATTATAACATTTTATGAAAATTATCAAAAAGGACATAAGTGGGAGGCATACATCTTTTCTTTGATTTTTTTGGATGTTTCACCTGCTGCATGCTTCCATACACGCTTTGTGCGTTTATCGGATTTATTTTGTAACATCCTCAGACAGGGCTTAGATTTAAGATGACCTTTTTGCCCTTTGGCATAATTTCATGGTTATTTATGCCTTTATCGAGTCACAGATCAAAATCTATGAACATTACAAGTTTTAAGATGAATTAAAATGTTAAATTTTATAAGACCAGGTTGTCTCGATTTTTGAACCTGGTTCAGTCTATTCTTGATCATCCTAAGGTGTCGGGATGGTGGCTTAGACGAAGAAATATATAAAATTCGTTAAAAACTGACACCCAGATGTCAAGATACGATCCGATAAAGTTTTAATGAAACTTATGGTTATAAAATTGAACTTAGGTTATAAAAACAATAATTTTCATTATTATAAAATTACTTAGGTTATAAAAATGATTAATTTTTAATTAAAACTTATGATATATCTATTATGTCATTTAATTAATACTTATATTATAATTTAATTATTACTATAATTAAACTTATGATATAATAATACAATTATGATTAATATAACACTTAGGTTTTTAAAAAATACTTATGACAGGAAATCGTTATTTAAAACTTATAATAATAATTAATTATTATTTAATTATGATAAGATTTAATTAATAAATACTTATGACTTAGTTTAATTATTAAATACTTATGATATGATAATTAAATTAAAATACTTATGATATAAGTAATATTTCATTATTAATTAAAATACTTATGTTATGATTGACAATTCTTTATTAATTAAAATACTTGGGATATGACTAATATTTAATTATTAATTAAATACTTATCTTATTTCTATTATATCATTTAAACTTATGTTAACTTATTAAATCAAGTTAATTTAATTAAACTTATGTTATATCAAGTTTAATACAAATATTATATCAAATAATATTATAACATATGATATTAAAATTATTCATACATTAAATACTAAAGTTGACTTAGGTTGACTGAAGTTGATTTTTGGTTGACTTTCACGTTTGACTTCCATTTGACTTCCAGTTGACTTAAGTTGACTTTCTAAATAAGGAAACTTTCCGAAAATAGAAACATTTCAAAAATAGAAACTTTCTAAAAATGGAAACTTACTAAAAATGGAAACTTACTAAAAATAGAAAGTACGCATAATACTATAATTTGATCAAACCTATTGATACTGAGTTCCAAATCCACATCAAGCACTAGGACTATCATGCTATGACCCGACCTAAGTTAGTTTATATTCTGACCTACTTTGTTGATTAAGTTGGAGTCTAGATCATTCTTGATCTTTTTCATTCGTGTACGAGTTATTTCATCAGTGCACTTTAAGGTGAGTTATAGTCCCACCTTTTAAACTTTTTAAATCTTTTAGAATGAGAATACATGTTTTTGATGTTTACATGTTCGAGACAAGTGTTAAATTATAAATTATTCATTGTGAGTTGAACAAAAATATTTCCTAGTTTGGTAACTTTTAATTACTGGTTTTTGCTGGTAAACGTGAATCCTATTGATAGATCTATCGGGCCTGGCCACCCCATTTTGTCCTAGTCACGCTAGTTTTTATCGGAATGTCTAGTACTTTGTAGAAGATACACATGTTTAGTGTATATTATATAATGCAACGGTAAATAAAATGAAACAAGTTAAGTTACCGAGTGATCACGGAAGATGTAATAATCATTTTATACGTTTTTCAACATCAAATCTTGTGGTCTAATTTTATACGGTTGTTATACTAAACTTATAATTCACTCAACATTTTTGTTGATGTTTACTCGCATGTTTTATTCTCAGGTACTTAATGATCAAACTGTGGGACCGAGATAACGTTGGTCATCATGGAAATTTATGACGGGATGTTATAAATGTAGTGACCCGAACTTTTCCATGTTTATATATATTAATTGAGATTGATATTTACATGATTAAATGTTTCCAACATGTTAAGCAATCAAACTTGTTAAGACTTAATTAATTGAAATATGTTTCATATAGACAATTGACCACCCAAGTTGACCGGTGATTCACGAACGTTAAAACTTGTAAAAACTATATGATGACATATATATGGATATATATAGAATTAACATGATACTATGATAAGTAAACATATCATTAAGGATATTAACAATGAACTACATATGTAAAAACAAGACTACTAACTTAATGATTTTTAAACGAGACATATATGTAACGATTATCGTTGTAAAGACATTTAATGTATATATATATATATATATATATATATATCATATTAAGAGATATTCATACATGATAATATCATGATAATATAATAATTTAAAATCTCATTTAATATTATAAACATTGGGTTAACAACATTTAACAAGATCGTTAACCTAAAGGTTTCAAAACAACACTTACATGTAACGACTAACGATGACTTAACGACTCAGTTAAAACGTATATACATGTAGTGTTTTAATATGTATTTATACACTTTTGAAGGACTTCAATACACTTATCAAAATACTTCTACTTAACAAAAATGCTTACAATTACATATTCGCACGATAACTAGAGCAAGGCACTACGAGCAAGAATTCCTAAAGTGTTCCTGCCATTCGAAATAATTTAAGTCATTTTGCTACTTTTAAAAGGTGAATTTTGAACATTCAGAATTCACGATAATTATTACCTTCGCATTTGAATTTTTATGCATATTTAAAATACCGTTTTGATACTTGTTATTTATGTAACATTGTATTTAGGTACATTGAGAATCTTTTTGAGGTTAATATCACCCACTAGCCACAAATCCTTACACGTTTTGCGACATCTTGGTTTAATGGTTCAATTATTTAGTGGCACTTTTTGATATCTCTCAATTCATAACTCTATTATTGTTTTTTAAAATTTCGTATTAAATGCGTATATAGTTGACTATAGTTTCGTTTAGATAATAATTCATGGCCGCAAAATACATTTTTGAACACATTACGTTTGCCACATAATTATGCTGATTTATGTGGCACATGTGATAAAACAATTCTGGTTGAAGATTGGATCCATTTTCGCACAATGACTAGCGAAAGGCACTACGGCAAGACTTCCTAAAGAGTTCCTGCCATTCGATATAGTTTTAACGCCGAAAAATTTGTTTTGCTATTTCTAAAAGATGAATTTTGAACTTTAAGATTTTACGATAATTATTACATTTGCATTTGAATTTTTATGCATATTTAAATACCATTTTGATATAATGGTGTATCCTAGGGGATACACGCATAAAAGCATCACTTTTATACAGAAGAATGGATCAAAAAGCATAAAAGATAACAATATTTGACAGTTTTGAAATGTCCCGTTCTTATTGATTAAAAACGTTCCATATTAATTGATTTCGTTGCGAGGTTTTGACCTCTATATGAGACGTTTTTCAAAGACTACATTCATTTTAAAATAAACCATAACCTTTATTTCATCAATAAAGGTTTAAAAAGCTTTACGTAGATTATCAAATAATGATAATCTAAAATATCCTGTTTACACACGACCATTACATAATGGTTTACAATACAAATATGTTACAATAAAATAAGTTTCTTGAATGCAGTTTTTACAAAATATCATACAAGCATGGACTCCAAATCTCGTCCTTATTTAAGTATGCGACAGCGGAAGCTCTTAATAATCACCTGAGAATAAACATGCTTAAAACGTCAACAAAAATGTTGGTGAGTTATAGGTTTAACCTATATATATCAAATCATAATAATAGACCACAAGGTTTCATATTTCAATACACATCCCATACATAGAGATAAAAATCATTCATATGGTGAACACCTGGTAACCGACATTAACAAGATGCATATATAAGAATATCCCCATCATTCTGGAACACCCTTCGGATATGATATAAATTTCGAAGTACTAAAGCATCCGGTACTTTGGATGGGGTTTGTTAGGCCCAATAGATCTATCTTTAGGATTCGCGTCAATTAGGGTGTCTGTTCCCTAATTCTTAGATTACCAGACTTAATAAAAAGGGGCATATTCGATTTCGATAATTCAACCCTAGAATGTAGTTTCACGTACTTGTGTCTATTTTGTAAATCATTTATAAAACCTGCATGTATTCTCATCCCAAAAATATTAGATTTTAAAAGTGGGACTATAACTCACTTTCACAGATTTTTACTTCGTCGGGAAGTAAGACTTGGCCACTAGTTGATTCACGAACCTATAACAATATATACATATATATCAAAGTATGTTCAAAATATATTTACAACACTTTTAATATATTTTGATGTTTTAAGTTTATTAAGTCAGCTGTCCTCGTTAGTAACCTACAACTAGTTGTCCACAATTAGATGTACAGAAATAAATCGATAAATATTATCTTGAATCAATCCACGACCCAGTGTATACGTATCTCAGTATTGATCACAACTCAAACTATATATATTTTGGAATCAACCTCAACCCTGTATAGCTAACTCCAACATTCACATATAGAGTGTCTATGGTTGTTCCGAAATATATATAGATGTGTCGACATGATAGGTCGAAACATTGTATACGTGTCTATGGTATCTCAAGATTACATAATATACAATACAAGTTGATTAAGTTATGGTTGGAATAGATTTGTTACCAATTTTCACGTAGCTAAAATGAGAAAAATTATCCAATCTTGTTTTACCCATAACTTCTTCATTTTAAATCCGTTTTGAGTGAATCAAATTGATATGGTTTCATATTGAACTCTATTTTATGAATCTAAATAGAAAAATTATAGGTTTATAGTCGGAAAAATAAGTTACAAGTCGTTTTTGTAAAGGTAGTCATTTCAGTCGAAAGAACGACGTCTAGATGACCATTTTAGAAAACATACTTCCACTTTGAGTTTAACCATAATTTTTGGATATAGTTTCATGTTCATAATAAAAATCATTTTCTCAGAATAACAACTTTTAAATAAAAGTTTATCATAGTTTTTAATTAACTAACCTAAAACAGCCCGCGGTGTTACTACGACGGCGTAAATCTGGTTTTACGGTGTTTTTCGTGTTTCCAGGTTTTAAATCATTAAGTTAGCATATCATATAGATATAGAACATGTGTTTAGTTGATTTTAAAAGTCAAGTTAGAAGGATTAACTTTTGTTTGCGAAAAATTTTAGAATTAACTAAACTATGTTCTAGTGATTACAAGTTTAAACCTTCGAATAAGATAGCTTTATATGTATGAATCGAATGATGTTATGAACATCATTACTACCTTAAGTTCCTTGGATAAACCTACTGGAAAAGAGAAAAATGGATCTAGCTTCAACGGATCCTTGGATGGCTCGAAGTTCTTGAAGCAGAATCATGACACGAAAACAAGTTCAAGTAAGATCATCACTTGAAATAAGATTGTTATAGTTATAGAAATTGAACCAAAGTTTAAATATGATTATTACCTTGTATTAGAATGATAACCTACTGTAAGAAACAAAGATTTCTTGAGATTGGATGATCACCTTACAAGATTGGAAGTGAGCCAGCAAACTTGAAAGTATTCTTGATTTTATGTAACTAGAACTTGTAAAATATATGAAGAACACTTAGAACTTGAAGATAGAACTTGAGAGAGATCAATTATATGAAGAAAATTGAAGAATGAAAGTGTTTGTAGGTGTTTTTGGTCGTTGGTGTATGGATTAGATATAAAGGATATGTAATTTTGTTTTCATGTAAATAAGTCATGAATGATTACTCATATTTTTGTAATTTTATGAGATATTTCATGCTAGTTGCCAAATGATGGTTCCCACATGTGTTAGGTGACTCACATGGGCTGCTAAGAGCTGATCATTGGAGTGTATATACCAATAGTACATACATATAAAAGCTGTGTATTGTACGAGTACGAATACGGGTGCATACGAGTAGAATTGTTGATGAAACTGAACGAGGATGTAATTGTAAGCATTTTTGTTAAGTAGAAGTATTTTGATAAGTGTCTTGAAGTATTTCAAAAGTGTATGAATACATATTAAAACACTACATGTATATACATTTTAACTGAGTCGTTAAGTCATCGTTAGTCGTTACATGTAAATGTTGTTTTGAAACCTTTAGGTTAACGATCTTGTTGAATGTTGTTAACCCATTGTTTATTATAACAAATGAGATGTTAAATTATTATATTATCATGATATTATGATATATAATATATCTTAGTATGATGTATATACAGTTAAATGTCGTTACAACGATAATCGTTACATATATGTCTCGTTTCGAAATCATTAAGTTAGTAGTCTTATTTTTACATATGTATTTCATTGTTAATACACTTAATAATATATTTACTTATCATTTAACATAATTAACCAAGTGTATCAATATCTTAATATGATTCATATGTACCTAGTAAGACGTTGTTATAACGATAATCGTTATATATATCGTTTTCGAGTTTCTTAAATTAATAGTCTCATTTTTATGTATATAACTCATTGTTAAAATACCTAATGAGATACATACTTATAATAAAAACATGTTAACTATATATATAACCATATATATGTCATTGTATAGTTTTTACAAGTTTTAACGTTCGTGAATCACCAGTCAACTTGGGTGGTCAATTGTCTATATGAAACATATTTCAATTAATCAAGTCTTAACAAGTTTGATTGCTTAACATGTTGGAAACATTTAATCATGTAAATATCAATCTCAATTAATATATATAAACATGTAAAAGTTCGGGTCACTACAATCTAACTGTGGACAACTAGTTGTAGGTTACTAACGAGGACAGCTGACTTAATAAACTTAAAACATCAAAATGTATTAAAAGTGTTGTAAATATATTTTGAACATACTTTGATATATATGTACATATTTGTTATAGGTTCGTGAATCGACCAGTGGCCAAGTCTTACTTCCCGACGAAGTAAAAATCTGTAAAAGTGAGTTATAGTCCCACTTTTAAAATCTAATATTTTTGGGATGAGAATACATGCAGGTTTTATAAATGATTTACAAAATAGACATAAGTACGTGAAACTACATTCTATGGTTGAATTATCAAAATCGAATATGCCCCTTTTTATTAAGTCTGGTAATCTAAGAATTAGGGAACAGACACCCTAATTGACGCGAATCCTAAAGATAGATCTATTGGGCCTAACAAACCCCATCCAAAGTACCGGATGCTTTAGTACTTTGAAATTTATATCATATCCGAAGGGTGTCCCAGAATGATGGGGATATTCTTATATATGCATCTTGTTAATGTCGGTTACCAGGTGTTCACCATATGAATGATTTTTATCTCTATGTATGGGATGTGTATTGAAATATGAAATCTTGTGGTCTATTATTATGATTTGATATATATAGGTTAAACCTATAACTCACCAACATTTTTGTTGACGTTTTAAGCATGTTTATTCTCAGGTGATTATTAAGAGCTTCCGCTGTCGCATACTTAAATAAGGACGAGATTTGGAGTCCATGCTTGTATGATATTATGTAAAAACTGCATTCAAGAAACTTATTTTGTTGTAACATATTTGTATTGTAAACCATTATGTAATGGTCGTGTGTAAACAAGATATTTTAGATTATCATTATTTGATAATCTACGTAAAGCTTTTTAAACCTTTATTGATGAAATAAAGGTTATGGTTTATTTTAAAATGAATGCAGCCTTTGAAAAACGTCTCATATGGAGGTCAAAACCTCGCAACGAAATCAATTAATATAGAACGTTTTTAATCAATAAGAATGGGACATTTCAATAAATGTCACCCCACTAGCCATAAATCCTTACACGTTTTGCGACATCTTGGTTTAATGGTTCAATTATTAAGTGGTACTTTTTGATATCTCTCAATTCATAACTTAATTATTGTTTTTGTTTTAAAATTCCGTATTGTATGCAATTATATTTGACTATAATTTCGTTTTGAAAATAATTCATGGTCGCAGAACACATTTTTGAACACATTACGATTGCCACATAATTATGCTGAATTATGTGGCACATGTGATAAAACAATTTCAGTTAAAGATTGGATCCATTTTCGCATGATGACTAGAGAAAGGAACTACGAGTAAGAATACCTAAAGAGTTCCTGCCATTCGAAATAGTTTTAACGCCGAAAAAGTAGTTTTGCTATTTTTAAAAGGTAAATTTTAGATTTTACGATAATTATTACCTTTGCATTTGAATTTTTATGTATATTTAAATAAAATTTTGATACTTGTTATTTAAGTAACATTGAATTTAGGTTCATTGAGAATCTTTTTGAGGTAAATATCAACCCACTAGCCACAAATCCTTATACGTTTTGCGACATCTTGATTTAATAGTTTAATTATTTAGTGGCATTTTTTGATATCTCACAATTCATAACTCTATTATTGTTTTCGTTTTAAAATTTCATATTAAATGAGAATATATTTGACTATAGTTTCGTTTCGATAATAATTCATAGCCGCAGAACACATTTTTGAACACATTACGTTTGCCACATAATTATGCTGAATTATGCGGCACATGTGATAAAACAATTTTGGTTGAAGATTGGATCCATTTTACCACGATGACTAGATAAAGGCAGTACGAGCAAGAATTCCTAAAGAGTTCCTTCCATTCGAAATAGTTTTAATGATGAAAAAGTCATTTTGCTATTTTTATAAGGTGAATTCTGAACTTTCAAATTTTACGATAATTATTACCTTTACATTTTAATTTTTATGTATATTTTTATACCATTTTGATACTTATTATTTATGTAACATTGTATTTAGGTACATTGAGAATTTTTTTAAGGTTAATATTACCTCACTAGCCACAAATCCTTACACGTTTTGTAACATATTGGTTTAATGGTTCTATTATTTAGCGGCACTTTTTGATATCTCTCAATTCATAACTCTATTATTTTTTTGTTTTAAATTTCGTATTGAATGCGAATATATTTGACTATAGTTTCGTTTCGATGATAATTCATGACAGTATAACACATTTTTAAACACATTACGTTTGTTACATAATTATGCTGAATTATGTGGCACATGTGATAAAACAATTTCGATTGAAGATAGGATCAATTTTCGCACGATGACTAGATATATGCACTTCGATCAAGACTTCCTAAAGAGTTACTTCCATCCGAAATAGTTTTAACGCCGAAAAAGTCATTTTACTATTTTTAAAGGTGAATTTTGAACTTTCAGATTTTACGATAATTATTACCTTTAGATTTAAATTTTTATGCATATTTAAATAGCATTTTGATACTTGTTATTTATGTAACATTGTATTAAGGTACATTGAGATTCTTTTTGAGGTTAATTTCACCCCACTAGCCATATATCCTTACACGTTTTGCAACATCTTGGTTTAATGGTTCAATTATTAAGTGGCACTTTTTGATATCTTTCATTTCATAACTCTATTATTGTTTTTGTTTTAGAATTTCGTATTGAATGCGAATATATTCGACTATAGTTTCATTTCGATAATAATTCATGGACGCAGAACACATTTTTGAACACATTACGTTTGCCACATAATTATGCTGAATTATGTGGCACATGTGATAAAACAATTTTGGTTGAATATTGGATTCATTTTCGCACGATGACTAGAGAAAGGCACTACGAGCAAGACATCCTAAATAGTTCCTATCATTCGAAATAGTTTCAACGCAGAAAAAGCCGTTTCGGTATTTTTAAAAGGTGAATTTTGAACTTTCAGATTTTACGATAATTATTACCTTTGCATTTGAATTTTTATGCATATCTAAATACCATTTTGATACTTGTTATTTATGTAACATTATATTTAGGTACATTGAGAATTTTTGAAGTTAATATCACCCCACTAGCCACAAATTCTTACACGTTTTGCGACATCTTGGTGTAATGGTTCAATTATTTAGTGGCACTTTTTGATATCTCTCAATTCTTAACTCTATTATTGTTTTTGTTTTAAAATTTCGTATTGAATGCGAATATGTTTGACTATAGTTTCATTTCGATAACAATTCATAGCGGCAGAACACATTTTTGAGAACATTATAATTATGTGGCACATGTGATAAAACAATTTTGGTTGAAGTTTGGATCCATTTTCCCATGATGACTAGATAAAGGTACTACGAGCAAGACTTCCTAAAGAGTTACTGCCATTCGAAATAGTTTCAACGCCAAGAAAGTCATTTTGCTATTTTTAAAAGGTGAATTTTGAACTTTCAGATTTTACGATAATCATTGCCTTTGCATTTGATTTTTTATGCATATTTAAATACCATTTTGATACTTGTTATTTATGTAACATTGTATTTAGGTACATTGAGATTCTTTTTGAGATTAATATCACCCCACTAGCCACAAATCCTTACACGTTTTGCGACATCTTGGTTTAACGGTTCAATTATATAGTGGCACTTTTTGTTATCTCTCAATTCATGACTTTATTATTGTTTTTGTTTTAAAATTTCGTATTGAATGCGAATATATTCGACTATAGTTTCGTTTCAATAATAATTCATTGCCGCAGAACACATTTTTGAACACATTACGTTTTCCACAAAAATAATGCTGAGTTATGTGGCACATGTGATAAAATAATTTCAGTTGAATATTGGATCCATTTTCGTACGATGACTAGATAATGACACTACGAGCAAGATTTCCTAAAGAGTTCCTGCCATTCGAAATAGTTTCAACACTGAAGAAGTCGTTTTGCTATTTTTAAAAGGTGAAATTTGAAATTTCAGATTTTACGATAATTATTATCATTGCATTTGAATTTTTATGCATATTTAAATACCATTTGGATACTTGTCATTTATGTAACATTATATTTAGGGACATTGAGAATCTTTTTGAGGGTTAATATCACCCCACTAGCCAAAAACCTTACACGTTTTGTGACATCTTGGTGTAATGGTTTAATTATTTGATGGCTTTTTTTGATATCTCTCAATTTATAACTCTATTATTGTTTTTTGTTTTAAAATTTTGTATTAAATGCGAATATATTTTACTATAGTTTCGTTTCGATAATAATTCCTGGCCGCGGATAACATTTTTGAACACATTACGTTTGCCACATAACTATGCTGAATTATGTGGAACGTGTGATAAAACAATTTTGCTTCAAGATTGAATCTATTTTCACACGATGACTAGATAAAGGCACTACGAGCAAGACTTCTCAAAGAGTTCCTGCCATTCGAAATAGTTACAATGCTGAAAAAGTCGTTTTGCTATTTTTAAAAGATGAATTTTGAACTTTCAGATTTTACAATAATTATTACCTTTGCATTTGAATTTTTATGCATATTTAAATACCATTTTGATACTTGATATTTATGTAACATTGTATTTAGGTACATTGAGAATATTTTTGAGGTTAGTATCACCCCACTAGCCACAAATCCTTACACGTTTTGCCACATCTTAGTTTAATGGTTCAATTATTTAGTGGCACTTTTTGATATCTCTCAATTCATAACTCTATTATTGTTTTTGTTTTAAAATTTCGTATTGAATGTGAATTTATTTGACTATAGTTTCGTTTCGATAATAATTCATGGCCCCAGAACACATTTTTGAACACATTACTTTTGCCACATAATTATGCTGAATTATGTGACACATGTGATAAAACAATTTTGTTTGAAGATAGAATTCATTTTCGCACGATGACTCGATAAATGCGCTACGAGCAAGACATCTTAAAGAGTTCTTGTCATTCGAAATAGTTTCAACGCCGAAAAAGTCGTTTTGCTATTTTTAAAAGGTGAATTTTGAACTTTTAAATTTTACGATAATTATTACCTTTGCATTTGAATTTTTATGCATATTTAAATACCATTTTGATACTTGTTATTTATGTAACATTGTATTTAGGTACATTGAGAATCTTTTTGAGGTTAATATCACCCCACTAGCCACAAATCCTTACACATTTAAGATATCTTGGTTTAATGGTTCAATTATTTTGCTGGCTTTTTTTGATATCTCACAATTCATAACTCTATTATTGTTTTTGTTTTAAAATTTCGTATTGCATGCGAATCTATTTAACTATAGTGTCGTTTTGATAATAATTCATGGTCGCAGAACACATTTTTGAACACATTAAGTTTGCCACATAATTATGCTGAATTATGTGGCACATTTGATAAAACAATTTGGTTGAATATGGATCCATTTTCGCACGATGACTAGAGAAAGGTACTACGAGCAAAACTTCCTAAAGAGTTCCTGCCATTCGAAATAGTTTTAACGACGAAAAAGTCATTTTGCTATTTTTAAAAGGTGAATTTCGAACTATCAGATTTTACGATAATTATTACCTTTGCATTAGAATTTTTATGCATATTTAAATACAATTTTGATACTTTTAATTTATGTAATATTGTATTTAGGTACATTGAGAATCTTTTTGAGCCTAATATCACCCCACTAACCACAAATCCTTACACGTTTTGTGGCATTTTAGTTTAATGGTTCAATTATTTAGTGGCACTTTTTTATATATGACAATTCATAACTCAATTATTGTTTTTATTTTAAAATTTCGTATTGAATGCGAATATATTTGACTATAGTTGCGTTTTGATAATAATTCATGGCCGCAGATCACATTTTTAAACACATTATGTTTGCCACATAATTATGCTGAATTATGTGGCACATGTGATAAAACAATTTCGGTTGAAGATTGGATCCATTTTGGCACGATGACTAGATAAAGGCACTGCGAGCAAGACTTCCTAAATAGTTCCTGCTATTTGAAATAGTTTCAACGCTGAAAAAGTCGTTTTGATATTTATAAAAGATGAATTTTGAACTTTCAGATTTTACGATAATTATTGCCTTTGCATTTGAATTTTTATGCATATTTAAATACCATTTTGATACTTGCTATTTATGTAACATTGTATTTCGGTTCATTGAGAATATTTTTGAGGTTATATCACCCCACTAGCCAAAAATCCTTACCCATTTTGCCACATCTTGGTTTATTGGTTCAATTATTTAGTGGTACTTTTGGATATCTCTCAATTCATAACTCAATTATTGTTTTTGTTTTAAAATTTCGTATTGAATGCTAATATATTTGACTATAGTTTTGTTTCGATAATAATTCAAGGCCGCGGATCACATTTTAAACACATTACGTTTGCCACATAATTATGCTGAATTATGTGGCACATGTGATAAAACAATTTCGATTGAAGATTGGTTCCATTTTCGCAAGATGACTAGATAAAGGCACAATGAGCAAGACTTCCTAAACAGTTCCTGGCATTCGAAATAGTTTCAATGCCGAAAAAGTCTTTTTGATATTTATAAAAGGTGAAGTTTGAACTTTCAGATTTTATGATAATTATTGCCTTTGCATTCGAATTTTTATGCATATTTAAATACTATTTTGATATTTGCTATTTATGTAACATTGTATTTAGGTACATTGAGAATATTTTTGAGGTTAATATCACCCCACTAGCCAAAAATCCTTACACGTTTTGTCACTTCTTAGTTTAATGGTTTAATATATTTGACTATAGTTTCGTTTCGATAATAATTCATGGCCGCAGAACACATTTTTGAACAGATTACGTTTGCCACATAATTATGCCGAATTATGTGGCACATGTGATAAAACAATTTTGGTTGAATATTGGATCCATTTTCGCACGATGACTAGAGAAAGGTACTACGAGCAAAACTTCCTAACGAGTTCCTGCCATTCGAAATAGTTTTAACGAAAACTCGTTTTGCTATTTTTAAAAGGTGAATTTTGAACTTTCAGATTTTATAATAACTATTACCTTTACTTTTGAATTTTTATGCATATTTAAATATACCATTTTGATACTTTTTAATATTGTATTTAGGTACGTTGAGAATCTTTTTGAGGTTAATATCACCCCACTAGCCATAAATCCTTACACGTTTTGCGGCATTTTAGTTTAATGATTCAATTATTTAGTGGCACTTTTTAATATCTGTCAATTCATAACTCTATTATTGTTTTTATTTTAAAATTTCATATTGAATGCGAATATATTTGACTATATTTGCGTTTTTATAATAATTTATGGCTGCGGATCACATTTTTAAACACATTACGTTTGCCACATAATTATGCTGAATTATGTGGCACGTGTGATAAAACAATTTCGGTTGAAGATTGGATCCATTTTCGCACGATGACTAGATTAAGGCATTACGATCAAGACTTCCTAAAGACTTCTTGACATTTCGAAATAGTTTTAACGCCGAAAAAGTCATTTTGCTATTTTTAAAAGGAGAATTTTGAACTTTCAGATTTTACGATAATTATTACTTTTGCATTTGAATTTTTATGCATATTTAAATACCATTTTGATACTTTTAATTTATGTAACATTGTTTTTAGGTAAATTGACAATCTTTTTGAGGTTAATATCACCTCACTATCCACAAATCCTTACACGTTTTGCGGCATCTTAGTATAATGGTTCAATTATTTAGTGGCATTTTTTGATATCTCTCAAATCATAACTCTATTATTGTTTTTATTTTATAATTTCGTATTGAATGCGAATATATTTGACTATAGTTGCGTTTCGATAATAATTTATGACAACGGATCACATTTTTAAACACATTACGTTTGCCACATAATTATGCAGAATTATGTGGCACGTGTGATAAAACAATTTTGGTTGAAGATTAGATCCATTTTCGCATGATGACTAGATTAAGGCACTACGATCAAGACTTCCTAAAGAGTTCTTGACATTCAAAATAGTTTTTAACGCCGAAAAAGTCATTTTGCTATTTTTAAAAGGTGAATTTTAAACTTTCAGATTTTACGATAATTATTACCTTTTCATTTAAATTTTTATGCGTATTTAAATACTATTTTGATACTTGTTATTTATGTAACATTCTATTTAGGTACATTGAGAATATTTTTGAGGTTAATATCACCCTACTAGCAACAAATCCTTACATGTTTTGCCACATCTTGGTTTAGTGGTTCAATTATTTTGTGGCACTTTATGATATCTCTCAATTTATAACTCTATTATTGTTTTTATTTTAAAATTTCGTATTGAATGCGAATATATTTGACTATAGTTGCGTTTTGATAATAATTCATGGTCGCGGATCACATTTTTAAACACATTACGTTTGCCACATAATTATGCTGAATTATGTGGCACATGTGATAAAACAATTTCGGTTGAAGATTGAATCCATTTTCGCACGATGACTAGATAAAGGCACTATGAGCAAGACTTCCTAAACAGTTCCTGCTATTTGAAATAGTTTCAACGCCGAAAAGTCGCTTTGATATTTATAAAAGGTGAATTTTGAACTTTCAGATTTTACGAAAATTATTGCCTTTGCATTTGAATTTTTATGCATATTTAAATACCATTTTGATACTTGCTATTTATGTAACATTGTATTTAGGTTCATTGAGTATATTTTTGAGGTTAATATCACCCTACTAGCCAAAAATCCTTACCCGTTTTGCCACATCTTGGTTTAATGGTTCTTTTATTTAGTGACACTTTTTGATATCTCTCAATTCATAACTCTATTATTGTTTTTATTTTAAAATTTTGTTTTAAATTCGAATATATTTGACTATAGTTTCATTTTTTTAATAACTCATGGCCGTAGAACACATTTTTGAACACATCACATTTGCCACATAATTATGCTGAATTATGTGGCACATGTGATAAAATAATTATGGTTGAATATTGGATCCATTTTCCCACGATGACTAGATAAAGGTACTACGAGTTAAATTTCCTAACGAGTTCCTGCCATTCGTAATAGTTTTAACGACGAAAAACTCGTTTTGCTATTTTTAAAAGGTGAATTTTGAACTTTCAGATTTTACGATAATTATTACTTTTGCATTTGAATTTTTATGCATATTTAAATACCATTTTGATACTTTTCATTTATGTAACATTGTATTTAGGTACATTGAGAATCTTTTTAAGGTTAATATCACCTCACTATCCTCAAATCCTTACACGTTTTGCGGCATCTTAGTATAATAGTTCTATTATTTATTGGCAATTTTGATATCTCTCAATTCATAACTCTATTATTGTTTTTGTTTTAAAAATTTCGTATTGAATGCGAATATATTTGACTATAGTTTCGTTTCGATAATAATTCATGGCCACGGATCACATTTTTGAACACATTACGTTTGTCACATAATTATGTTGAATTATGTGGCACATGTGATAAAACAATTTCGGTTGAAGATTGGATCTATTTTTGCACGATAACTGGATAAAGGCACTATGAGCAAGACTTCCTAAAGAGTTCCTGCCATTCGAAATAGTTTCAACACCGAAAAAGTTGTTTTGCAATTTTTAAAAGGTGAATTTTGAACTTTCAAATTTTACGATAATTATTACCTTTTTATTTGAATTTTTATGCATATTTAAATACTATTTTGATACTTTTAATTTATGTAATATTGTATTTAGGTACATTGAGAATTTTTTTGAGGTTAATATCACCCCACTAGCCACAAATCCTTACACGTTTTGCGGCATTTTAGTTTAATGGTTCAATTATTTAGTGGTACTTTTTAATATCTCTCAATTCATAACTCTCTTATTGTTTTTGTTTTAAAATTTCGTATTGAATGCGAATATTTTTTAATATAGTTTCATTTCGATAATAATTCATGGCAGCGAATCACACTTTTAAACACATTACGTTTGCCACATAATTATGCTTAATTATGTGGCACGTGTGATAAAACAATTTCGGTTGAAGATTGGATCCATTTTCGAACGATGACTAGATAAAGGCACTACGAGCAAGACTTCCTAAACAGTTCTTGCCATTTGAAATAGTTTCAACGCCGCAAAAAATATTTTGCAATTTTTAAAAGGTGAATTTTGAACTTTCAAATTTTACGATAATTATTACCTTTGCATTTGAGTTTTTATGCATATCTAAATACCATTTTGATACATTTAATTTATGTAATATTGTATTTAGGTACATTGAGAATCTTTTTGAGGTTAATATCACCCCACTAGCTATAAATCCTTACACGTTTTGCGGCATTTTAGTTTAATGGTTCAATTATTTTGTGGCACTTTTTGATATCTCTCAATTCATAACTATCTTATTGTTTTTGTTTTAAAATTTCATATTGAATGCGAATATTGAAGGAATTTCGTATGCCCTAGAGACATATTAAATTAATGTGGCTAGTATGTTTTGATCCAAGTCGGGTCATACCCAATAACAAGCTTACCGACACCTTATTCGTATTTGGTCTTAGCGATTGATTCGTTGATCAAACTACACGACACTTGAATTATAAGAAAAATGGTTTTCTTAAATCACTTGATATGTATATATAAATTATGGAATAATTTATATAACGCGGGTTTAATTATTTATTGGTTAAATAATTAATTAAGTTATGTTACATTTTTTAAAATTGGTTTTATAAAATAATGTATACATAACAAATAATATGGAAGTTTATAAAATATGTTTTGTTATAAAAACTATTTTATAAAGTGGGAGTGGCATTGGGAGTGCAAGTTTGCATGTCCTAGACACATTTAATTGGTCATTTAATGTGGTTGCTTCCCACCCTCCATATGCATAAGTACCTAGGCACCTTGGGTACTACCTAGACATGCAAAAATACACATATCAAGTATTGAAAAACTCTCTCCTTCCACTTGCTTTTGTTGGCCGAAAATCACAAGGAAAAGAAAAGGGTTCTTGAGTGATTTTAAGCTAAATTCAAGTGTAGAAAATCCTAACCAAAACTAGAAGGTGTTGGTGCTAAGCTTAGAGTATATCAACTTGAGGTTTCATCGTTTTGAAGCTTGCATTCATCATCATCTTCACCATTACCTCCTAACTTGGAGAAGGTATTGATGTGTGCAACGGAGGTGTACGAGATACTATTATTTTTATTACGAAATACGATACAATTTACACAAGTTTTATTTATTTATATAGATGAAATATACTTAAACCTTGCTACAACACTATAGGCAGTGTACCTAATCGTAGAGTAGTGTAGTTTTTAGTAAGTCCGGTTCATTCCACAGGGAGCTAGCTGAGTTTAACGCTATATATATTTTAAACTATATTTGTATATATATATATATATATATATATATATATATATATATATATATATATATATATATATATATATATATATATATATATATATATATAGTATTATTATTATTATAAAAGGGGAGTTTTACCGTTTAATGACCGGTTTGTCGATTTTAAATAAAGCGTAAAGATAAATGACGATAATATAAATGACAGAATTTAAATTGCGATAAAGTAAATTGCAGTAATTAAAATAACAGTAAATAAAGGTACGATGAAATATGAAATAAAAGTATTATGCTTATTTAAACTTCCGTAATCATGATGTTTGACGTTTTGATTTTAATTAATTGTTACCCGGGTTAATTGTCCTTTGTCCCGGTTTATTTGATACCTATCTGGTTTTTGTCCATAATAGTCCATCGGTCATAATTATAAAATGCTCGTTAAATTAACCTTATTCCCGAAGGCAAATATTCCAACTAATTAGGGATTCGAACTGTAACAAGGTTTTAATACTTTGTTTAGTGATTACACCAGGTTATCGACTGCGTGTAATCCAAGGTTTTAATGCTTTGTTAACAATTACACCAATTATCCTTGTATGTAATCCACCTCTGTTTTAATGAGATATGAATATTAATTTACCCACTTGATCAGAATGAATAATCAATTACCCAACCCGAATAATTAATTAAATGATTGTAAAAGATGTCGTATAAATGTCACTAAATAGAACATACATAATCATTTTAATAATTATTAGATTAACTAATTTGAAGATAGGTTAGACAGATTCTAATGAGTTTTCATTCGATTAGACAATACCCCCTATCTATTAATAGTCAATAGTCCAATGTCCACAAGTGTCGGTCTTTTGTTCAAACCTTAATTAAGGTACAAAATCTAATAACTCCGTCTTAACATTTAGTCTAACATCACGATTACTTTGCTCAAATAAGCATAATAATAACTTAGTTACGAGACATCAAATTAAAAAGGAAGAACATAGCTTACAGTGGTGATTAATTGCGTAGCGTTGCATGGACAGAATTTCGACTTACAAAACCTTAAAACATTTCTTACATTAACCCAATTATTATTAAACTTAATTTAAACTTAAAATTATAAATATATAATTCTTACATAAGGAAAGAAAGAAGAGAAAAGGTGTAATCAGTCGAGCAGAATTCGTGGCCTTTTATAGTACTTTTCTGAATCATGTAGCTCATGCACTCGCATGAGATTTCAGTGCATTTCCCATGCACTCGCATGGCCACCCTGGCCATCTCATATCTTGATTAAAACGTGGGATGCTGAGATTTATTTAATATACAATATAATATATATAATTTTATATAATTATATATATATTATATTATATTCTTGTGCATAGTTGACTTGTAATTTTAGCTCCGTTGACTCGCGCGTTGATGCTCGGTTCTTGTCTCGGTTCCGGATTTTCGAACGTCTTTTCGTATGCTTAGATTGAAAGGACCCGTTCATATACATTATAAACGATTCACAATAGTTGATTACATTGCGAGGTATTTGACCTCTATATGATACATTTTACAAACATTGCATTCGTTTTTAAAAGACAAACTTTCTTTACATCGAAAATTGACAGGCATGCATACCATTTCATAATATCCACTATCCAACTATAAATTGATTTAATAATAATCTTTGATGAACTCAATGACTCGAATGCAACGTTCTTCGAAATATGCTATGAAAGACTCCAAGTAATATCTTTAAAATGAGCAAATGCACAGCGGAAGATTTCTTTAACACCTGAGAATAAACATGCTTTAAAGTGTCAACTAAAAGGTTGGTGAGTTCATTAGTTTATCATAATCATTTATTTCCATCATTTTAATAGACCACAAAAATTTCATTTCCAGTTCTCATAAATATACGTCCCATGCATAGAGACAAAAATAATCATTCATATGGTGAACATCTGGTAACCGACATTAACTAGATACATATAAGAATATCCCCTATCATTTCGGGATCCTCCTTCGAACATGATATAAATTTCGAAGTACTAAAGCATCCGGTACTTTGGATGGGGTTTGTTAGGCCCAATAGATCTATCTTTAGGATTCACGTCAATTAGGGTGTCTGTTCCCTAATTCTTAGATTACCAGACTTTAATAAAAAGGGGCATATTCGATTTCGATAATTCAACCATAGAATGTAGTTTCAATTACTTGTGTCTATTTCGTCAAATATTTATAAAAGCGCATGTATTCTCAGTCCCAAAAATATAAAGGGTAAAATGGCAAATGAAACTCACCATACTGTATTTCGTAGTAATACATATAATGTCATTGAACAAGTGCAAGGTTGGCCTCGGATTCACGAACCTAAATTAATTATATATATTTATGTGTTGGTCAATATTTGTCTAACAAATTAGGTCAAGTCATAGTGTACCACTATCCTAATGCTCGAGACTAATATGCAAAAGTCAACAAAAGTAAATTTGACTCAAAATAATTTCCAAAAATCTATACATGATTAATATATAGTTTAAATATAGTCGTTTTATATTTTTAAATATTTTTAAAAGATTTATTAGAGTAAATAATATAATTTATTTATTAATAAATAAAATTTTATATTAAATTTATATAATAAAATATACTTTTATATATATTAAGTAATAAAATTTATAGGGTTCATTTAATATTATAAAGATAATATGATAAGTATTATTAAAGTAAGTTATTACACGTAGTAAAATATGTTTGTATCACATATTTATTTGATAAAATAATATCTATAATGATAGTAAGTAAAAATTGTATTATTTTGTAATAATAATAATTATTATAAAAATATCAATATTTATAATTACTAAGATGACATTATAATAAAACGATAATTCTAATTATGATAACTTTAATATTTACGATAATTTTTAATATTATCTTTAAAATAATAATTCTATTTAAAATAATAATTATAATGATATTTTAGAGTAACAATGACATTTCTATTAAAATGATAATTTTTGTTAAAATGATAGTTTTAATACTAACGATACTTTTAATAATAATAGTAATGATAAAAGTAATAAGAACGAAAATTTTATCTAAATCAATATCTTATAATATTTTAATTTCATCATGATACTCTTACTCATTATTTCCTAATCGTTTCGTTTATTAGCTTTTAATCGTCTTTTATATCGTGTTCATAATAATGATAATAATAGTAATCAAAATAATTAGGTGTTACAAATATTTGTTTTAATTACACTAATATTAATAATGATAGTTACTATAACATTATTAACGATAATACTAATAATTATCTTAATGATAATATAGTAATAATAATAATAACAATAACAATAACCATTTTTAAATAATGATATACATATTAATAATGATAATAATAATAATAATAATACTAATAATAATAATAATAATTGGATAATAATAATAATACTAATTATAACTTTAACGATAATAATGATAGTAATAATAATAAAAAATAACAATTTTTAATGATAAATCTCTTTTATTGATAAAGATAATAATAATGATAATAATAAGATAAAACTAGAACGACGATAATAATAATCATTTTTAATAAAAATATCAAAAATTCAATTGATTATAACTTTTAATCCGTTCATCGAAACCATTCGATATCTAAAGGAAAAGTTCTTAATTTTTCGCTAGCTTTCCAAGGACATGCATATCATATACCTTATCTCAACCGTAAGTGTAACTAATTTAAGATTCGACCTAACCTGTCTAAGGGCAATATCAAAAGTACAAGGATGCATAATCCTAAATACTCGAGCACTAGTCAGGGATACACTATTAGTATGTAAAAGTTAAATTATGAGTACTCACGTATCAATATTGAGATTCAATATTGCAGGAAAGGTACGTAGACGCAACGGAAATGATAAACACTATATTGACCTCACGAGCATACCCATGCACCATACTCAATCACCTCCATAGCTATAACCCATAATTTCCTTAATCCTATCCTACTCGAAAAAGAATTTCGAAATCACTCGGACAGCACTCCGTCGTAATATTTTATGTATACTAATAATATCTTGAAATAATACGGAGTAAATATATATATGTAAATCGATTGAGAGAGTTTAGAGAAAAATATTTTCAAGTTTCTATGAAATAATGAAACCTATTGAATTCTATTTATAATAGATTTTTGAATTATTAAAGTGAATTATTAAAGTATGAATTATTAAAGTGAATTATTAAAGTGAATTATTAAAGTATGAATTATTAAAGTTAAAGTAAAGTAAAAATAAAGTAAAGGTAAAGTTTAAGTATAGTAAAAGTATAAAACTATGTACGTATAATACGCGTATAAATATATATAATATTAATTTAAATCGTTATATATATTTAATAAAATAAAATATAAATATCGTTATCTTTATCATACTAGTTAAGTAATGAGTTGTCAAAAGTGGTTCTAGATATTTATAAAAGTTATATACGTTTTAATAATAAAGTTCTTTTTAAACTGAAAACGTTTTTGTACATTTGAAACTAAATAGATCAATCGAGTCTTTATGAGATTCAATCTTCCACTATCCTTTGTCTAGTTCTCAATGATTGACAATTTGTTCTTATTTATAAATCACTTTACCATTTTCCGAATATTGTTAAAATGGAAAGATTTCTCAAATCAACGTGGGCCTTTCAACAGAGACTTGTAATCATAATTCAATATATCTGATAATTCAATCATTTGATCTTATCTTCTAATTCCATTGATAAACATTTTGAAACAGATACAATCATATAAAGTATTTAATCTAATATTTTGTTTACGTTTTAAGTTATAATATATATACACATATACATATATAATCATATTCGTTTAATGGTTCGTGAATCGTTGGAACTTGGTCGAGGTTGAATGAATGTATGAACATAGTTTAAAATTCTTGAAATTTAACTTAACAAATATTGCTTATCGTGTCGGAAACATATAAAGATTAAAGTTTAAATTTGGTTGGAAATTTCCAGGTTGTCACAGTACCTACCCGTTAAAGAAATTTCGTCCCGAAATTTGAGTGGAAAGGTTGTGAATGATAATAAGTATGTTTTCATGATGCATACGGGCTGAAAATTAGAGTTTTATCATCAGCGAATAATTTGGATAAACAATCCATTTATATGAAGAGTACAAATGAAGCTAACATAGAAGAGTGAAATGAGTAAGTGTAGATTCATCTTATCATTTGACGTAGATATGATTGATTCCCAGATTTCAAGGGATTTGAAGAAAATCTTCTTAATAAGATTTGACTCTCCGGTAATCAAGGGAATTAGGATCCGCTTTAAATGCGATCGTCCATTTTAATTGTTCTGTCGAAGATTTTCTTATAAATTCACCTCCTTCGTTTCCTTACAACTCACACCTTCTGTTGATGCATTTTATGCAAGTCCCTAGACATCTACCCACGTCCATTGCAGGTACAACAGTTTACAGGCCACCATGGTTGCTCATTATTATCCTATCCGTGTTTGTATGTGGTTATAGGAACTGCAGGAATGAGATTTAGATGTTTGACTATGTTAGACTTAGTCAAACGTACGAGTGAAGCCTCACTAGTATGGCTGACAGGCTCATACGCACGGTTGATGCTGAGCTAAGTCACAATTACAACCTAAATGAGAATACACGAGTGAGTGATCACCCGTACGGCTGATGAAGCCAACTCGTACGTGTGATGAATGAATCGTATGGGTGAGTCAACAGCAGGGGTATATAAAGTCTTATGTTCTTCATTTTAGGTTAAGCCTCTCATTTGTTACACACACTTAGATCTAGTGAGCTCCTCCGATTCTCTCTCAGTCCAAATCACCCAGGTGGTGAATAGTAGCTCTAGGTGTTGATCTAATCACACTTGATTTAGTTGTGGTTTGACTAAATTAATCAAAAAAAAACTTAACCTATTCACTAGAGGGTTTGATTCACTTATTCCGCCATTGTGTGAGTTAAATCTATTGATTTCTAAGTTCCTAGTCATGTTTCATCACCTTCTATTCTTTCTCCCTCAACTCATATTTTAAAGTATTCATCAATATGCTCCATCCAGTTCTGATTCTCGATATACTTCTAACTTTCATATCGGTCATTCTTCTTTTTCATCTACCGCCGGAAGAATCTATTTACTTCTACTATACTCTTGGGTTTATAGTGTTTCTAGTTCTCCTGTGGCTTTATATTGCTATATGCATCGATATATATGGTTTATAATTTTTGGTTTGTCGTTGGGCTTTATATGTTCCCTTATATTTCAAAGTCTCTGCTTCTGTCTTCTATAATCATTATCATTCACAGTTAATGCTCTATTTTATTTGCTGCAATTTATACCCCAATTTCTATTTCGGAGTTTTGTCCTTTCGTTTCTTCTTCTTGCGATTAAGCACCGCTTGTAATAGTCCAGAATTCACAGATATGAATTTTGGAATGAACATTGTTAATGTTCTAGGAAGGAAATTGTGATGGCACGATCTTGACTTGTCAAATTACTAGAATACCTTGGAAAAGGCCGAATCATCAAGAAATGTTTTTTTGATATTTTAGAGGTTAAATAGAATACAAGAGTCGTATAACATGGCACATGATGATGTTATGATCTGTGAATCATCACGTTCCATTTAGAAACTCAACATGACTTACTGTAATATAATCACATTGATCAAGTGTCATTATATTATACTAATTCATGCTTCAGTTCCCAACACTAATTCAAAATATTCCTATTTCAAACTTGAATGTTTCAGAATTTAGAAACTAAAATAGTTTCTTTTATGATGTAATACAGATAGCGCGAAGAGGTAAATGATTTCAAATAAGAAAAATTAAGAAAATATCTTCAGAAATATGAAGGATATTTATAATGAAAGATATGATGATATTTTAGAATTTCTAATATCAGAGGATGATGAAGAATATTGTCCGCAGGGGTTTAGAGTCAGGAGCAAGGTATTCGTTAATGACTTCAGCAGGTACTGAATCATTTGGATCCTTTGAAGTCAGGTTCAGTCTTTGTAATTTGTCCACAGCCTCCTTCCTACTTTGCTCAATCCGTTTTCCAGTTCCAAAACTTCTCTTTTTCTGCGCTTTGCCAGCACATTTCATCATTATCATCCAGCTTTTACCGTTTAAAGTTGTTTATAGTTTTTGCTGCTTCATCAGCATTTTTTCCATTTTCGGAGAACCAATTCGTAGTTCGGAGTGTTTTTCAGAAACTTCACATTCAAATTAAGTCCAGAAGATAGACGTTATATATACACATATAACTGTTGGCGTAGACATGCTGCGAGATTTTAAAATACTGATTGCTAATTCCCAATGATTCGTATGGCAATTCTCATTACAAGATGCGAATGAGTAAATGATGGGGTTTCAATGAATAATTATAATGACTTTTTAGAGAGGCTAAAGTCAAAGGGTAATGAAGTTGTTGGTACATCTGCTAATAATGTGGTGGAATGTAAAAGGTTCACTGGTAACGATGGTGTATATCTCAAGGTTATAATAAGGTTAGTCTGACTGAAAAGTTGAAGTTGACTTGCTGGAGCTATGACAAAACTGGCTACTTTGAATAGGAGTCGCAAAGTTATTTTTGCTAATAAATGCCAAAGAATCTGACGCGGATACGTTGTTTAAACTTTTACTTTGGTTTCAAGAGTTTTTCGGGTACATAACTGTGGGTAACATGTGGTTGGATCATCATCTCGATTGCTCATCATTCGAAGTGTCTTCAGAAATTTTCGAAGGGTTTGAACACAGATTGTAATCGTTAACATACATTTGATATTCTAACACAGTTTTGAAGTCAAAATATAGCTTGTGAAAGATGTAAGGATCTAAGAGTGATGATTTTGGTCATATCTCAAGTTGAATTTTGAGATTTCAAAATCAGAATATGTAATTAAATTTTGAATGAGTATGGTTGTTTTGATTTCTATAAAAGAATGTATATTGTTGTGAAAGTAGGGAGTATAATGGATGATTTGCTGAATCAGATTCGAAGAATGTAACATATTAATTGTGAATTTATATATCTCTCGGGTATTACCTACCCGTTTAAAAAAAAATTTCACAATTAATATTTTGTACAAAAGAATTTTATTACAGTCTTTATGAAAATATATATATATGTATATTTTCTTTAGATGTAACATAGATTTAATGAGTTAATGTTAAATTAAACTCATTTGATTTATGGTTGAAACTAGAATTGAATATTCCCTAAAGGCTTTAAAAAGTACATAACTTTTACGCAGTATTTCTTTAATAACATTGAAATTATGAATCAATACTTCGTTATTTGTTGATGTATGATGTTCGGTTCGTGGAATTCTTGTGAATTTCACAAAGTACGAATGATGTTATATGAAAAGTTTCGGGTACATCGATGATGAAAGTGTAAAATCAAATATATACTTGATTTATTATGAATTGGAATTTGTTGAATTACGACAGAGATTGTAGTTAACGCTGGTTAAGTTGCGGCCGAAGGACGTACATTATTGCATATTTGTAATATGAATTAACCGAGTAGTTAAGATTCACACACAATAGCTTAGCACGGAAAGATTTATTTCAATATATATATATATATATATATATATATATATATATATATATATATATATATATATATATATATATATATATATATATATATATAATATACATATAATTTCTTCAGACGGAATGAGTTAATTCTTCATAACTCGTTGATACAATATACACGTTATTGATTCGTAATGATGTCCACAGTGATTCTTGAACTGACGGAGTTTGTGATGTTATCGGTGTTGTTGATTCGGATGTTGACTGTACTGACGATGCTGGTAACGCTGACGGTACTGTTGATGCTGTTGGTAAAGCAAGTTTAGCTTGTTAATCACACACCATTTTTGTCAGGGTTTCTACTCTTCCTTCTATCATTTTGGTTCGCTTAACTGATTTATGGTTAGGGCTAGATTAGATAATCTCTAAGGCTTTAGAGATTACATAATCGCCGCGGAATGTTTCTCCAATGAAGTTATGAATTAATACTTCGTTAGTTATTGTTGCTAGTACTCCTTGGTATCTATGGTGCGTATGACGTTGATGCTCATGGGACAGATTGTGAAGTTGAGGTTTACGACACGGTTGTGGTTGGAGGTGGTAATGGTACTGTTGGCGTTGATGATGGTGGTACTGGTTATGCTGCTGATGCTGCTGCTGGTGTTTGTAATCTCTGCACCATATTCTCCAAAGCCATTACCCGAGCGCGAAGCTCGTTGACTTCTTCTATTACACCGGGGTGATTGTCGGTTCAGACGAGCGGATAAATAAAATCTAAAATTTGATCTAATATATAATCGTGACGAGATACTCTGGAAATGAGCGAGAAAATGGTGTTTCGGACAGGTTCTCCGGTAAGTGCTTCAGGTTCTTCGTCAAGAGGGCAATGTGGTGGATGGAAGGGATCACCTTCTTCTTGTCTCCAATGATTGAGGAGGCTACGAACCCATCCCCCATTCATCCAGAATAGGTGATGACTGATTGGTTGATCTATTCCGGTCACACTGCTTTCGGAGCTTGAATGGGATTCCATCTCAGAATCTGAGTGACTTGAACTGATGACGAATTCCATTTCGTACGATTGGATAAAGGATTTTTTTTTTCGATATGAAATGATTTTGGCTAACGGATGGTATTCTAATTATATATATATATATATATATATATATATATAAATATATATATATATATATATATATATATATATATATATATATATATATATATATATATAGATCAAAAGATTTTGTAGATTACGGAGTACTTTGCGGGATATGTCAGGCAAGGTTTAAAGTAACAGATACGATAAGATATGATTTAGCAGATATGCTAAGACGTGTCTTAGACTAAAAATGATAAGCAGGTAATTTCCTGAGGATGATAAGTAGTTAATTTTCGACACAAAATGATAAGCAAAACTTTTGACATGCAGACACGGTCGAAGTCCAGACTCACTAATGCATCCTATCGACTTATCAGTTAGACACAATAATGCAGACCTGGTTCGCTAAGACCACCGCTCTGATACCAACTGAAAGGACCCGTTCATATACATTATAAACGATTCACAATAGTTGATTACATTGCGAGGTATTTGACCTCTATATGATACATTTTACAAACATTGCATTTGTTTTTAAAAGACAAACTTTCTTTACATCGAAAATTGACAGGCATGCATACCATTTCATAATATCCACTATCCAACTATAAATTGATTTAATAATAATCTTTGATGAACTCAATGACTCGAATGCAACGTTCTTCTAAATATGCTATGAAAGACTCCAAGTAATATCTTTAAAATGAACAAATGTACAGCGGAAGATTCCTTTAACACCTGAGAATAAACATGCTTTAAAGTGTCAACCAAAAGGTTGGTGAGTTCATTAGTTTATCATAATCATTTATTTCCATCATTTTAATAGACCACAAAAATTTCATTTCCAGTTCTCATAAATATACGTCCCATGCATAGAGACAAAAATAATCATTCATATGGTGAACACCTGGTAACCGACATTAACTAGATACATATAAGAATATCCCCTATCATTCCGGGATCCTCCTTCGGACATGATATAAATTTCGAAGTACTAAAGCATCCGGTACTTTGGATGGGGTTTGTTAGGCCCAATAGATCTATCTTTAGGATTCACGTCAATTAGGGTGTCTGTTCCCTAATTCTTAGATTACCAGACTTTAATAAAAAGGGGCATATTCGATTTCGATAATTCAACCATAGAATGTAGTTTCAATTACTTGTGTCTATTTCGTCAAACATTTATAAAAGCGCATGTATTCTCAGTCCCAAAAATATAAAGGGTAAAAAGGTAAATGAAACTCACCATACTGTATTTCGTAGTAAAAATACATATAACGTCATTGAACAAGTGCAAGGTTGGCCTCGGATTCACGAACCTAAATTAATTATATATATTTATGTGTTGGTCAATATTTGTCTAAGAAATTAGGTCAAGTCATAGTGTACCACAATCCTAATGCTCGAGACTAATATGCAAAAGTCAACAAAAGTAAATTTGACTCAAAATAATTTCCAAAAATCTATACATGATTAATATATAGTTTAAATATAGTCGTTTTATATTTTTAAATATTTTTAAAAGATTTATTAGAGTAAATAATATAATTTATTTATTAATAAATAAAATTTTATATTAAATTTATATAATAAAATATACTTTTATATATATTAAGTAATAAAATTTATAGGGTTCATTTAATATTATAAAGATAATATGATAAGTATTATTAAAGTAAGTTATTACACGTAGTAAAATATGTTTGTATCACATATTTATTTGATAAAATAATATCTATAATGATAGTAAGTAAAAGTTGTATTATTTTGTAATAATTATTATTATAAAAATATCATTATTTATAATTACTAAGATGACATTATAATAAAACGATAATTCTAATTATGATAACTTTAATATTTACGATAATTTTTAATATTATCTTTAAAATAATAATTCTATTTAAAATAATAATAATAATGATATTTTAGAGTAACAATGACATTTCTATTAAAATGATAATTTTTGTTAAAATGATAGTTTTAATACTAACGATACTTTTAATAATAATAGTAATGATAAAAGTAATAAGAACGATAATTTTATCTAAATCAATATCTTATAATATTTTAATTTCATCATGATACTCTTACTAATTATTTCCTAATCGTTTCGTTTATTAGCTTTTAATCGTCTTTTATATCGTGTTCATAATAATGATAATAATAGTAATCAAAATAATTAGGTGTTACAAATATTTGTTTTAATTACACTAATATTAATAATGATAGTTACTATAACATTATTAACGATAATACTAATAATTATCTTAATGATAATATAGTAATAATAATAATAACAATAACAATAACCATTTTTAAATAATGATATTCATATTAATAATGATAATAATAATAATAATAATAATACTAATAATAATAATAATAATAATTGGATAATAATAATAATACTAATTATAACTATAACGATAATAACGATAGTAATAATAATAAAAAATAACAATTTTTAATGATAAATCTCTTTTATTGATAAAGATAATAATAATGATAATAATAAGATAAAACTAGAACGACGATAAAAACGACGATAATAATAATCATTTTTAATAAAAATATCAAAAATTCAATTGATTATAACTTTTAATCCGTTCATCGAAACCATTCGATATCTAAAGGAAAAGTTCTTAATTTTTCGCTAGCTTTCCAAGGACATGCATATCATATACCTTATCTCAACCGTAAGTGTAACTAATTTAAGATTCAACCTAACCTGTCTAAGGGCAATATCAAAAGTACAAGCATGCATAATCCTAAATACTCGAGCACTAGTCAGGGATACACTATTAGTATGTAAAAGTTAAATTATGAGTACTCACGTATCAATATTGAGATTCAATATTGCAGGAAAGGTACGTAGACGCAACGGAAATGATAAACACTATATTGACCTCACGAGCATACCCATGCACCATACTCAATCACCTCCATAGCTATAACCCATAATTTCCTTAATCCTATCCTACTCGAAAAAGAATTTCGAAATCACTCGGACAGCACTCCGTCGTAATATTTTATGTATACTAATAATATCTTGAAATAATACGGAGTAAATATATATATGTAAATCGATTGAGAGAGTTTAGAGAAAAATATTTTCAAGTTTCTATGAAATAATGAAACCTATTGAATTCTATTTATAATAGATTTTTGAATTATTAAAGTGAATTATTAAAGTATTAATTATTAAAGTGAATTATTAAAGTATGAATTATTAAAGTGAATTATTAAAGTATGAATTATTAAAGTTAAAGTAAAGTAAAAATAAAGTAAAGGTAAAGTTTAAGTATAGTAAAAGTATAAAACTATGTACGTATAATACGCGTATAAATATATATAATATTAATTTAAATCGTTATATATATTTAATAAAATAAAATATAAATATCGTTATCTTTATCATACTAGTTAAGTAATGAGTTGTCAAAAGTGGTTCTAGATATTTATAAAAGTTATATACATTTTAATAATAAAGTTCTTTTTAAACTGAAAACGTTTTTGTACGTTTGAAACTAAATAGATCAATCGAGTCTTTATGAGATTCAATCTTCCACTATCCTTTGTCTAGTTCTCAATGATTGACAATTTGTTCTTATTTATAAATCACTTTACCATTTTCCGAATATTGTTAAAATGGAAAGATTTCTCAAATCAACGTGGGCCTTTCAACAGAGACTTGTAATCATAATTCAATATATCTGATAATTCAATCATTTGATCTTATCTTCTAATTCCATTGATAAACATTTTGAAACAGATACAATCATATAAAGTATTTAATCTAATATTTTGTTTACGTTTTAAGTTATAATATATATACACATATACATATATAATCATATTCGTTTAATGGATCGTGAATCGTTGGAACTTGGTCGAGGTTGAATGAATGTATGAACATAGTTTAAAATTCTTGAAATTTAACTTAACAAATATTGCTTATCGTGTCGGAAACATATAAAGATTAAAGTTTAAATTTGGTTGGAAATTTCCAGGTTGTCACATAGATATCTTGTACTTTGCGTTCCGCTGCTTGTATTCTTGTAAATTTTAGACGTTTCTCATCAATAAATGGAACCACTTGAATTATATCTTGTTCATTTGAGCTTTTTGGTCATTTGCGTCTTTAAATCGTCGTTTTCTTCTTTTGTCTTCGCACTTATTTATTTAAACGAATATTACATAAAAATAGAACAATTGCAACTAAAAGCTTTACATATTGGAAGGATATTGTGCCTAAATATATGTTCATTTGGAGCACTATCAAATATCCCCACACTTGAGCGTTGCTTGTCCTCAAGCAATACAGAACTTGAAATAAAATCACACTTCACTCGAATTACTTTTTTTATTCTCACACTCACACTTTGTACATCAATGATTTTGATACAGCGGTATAAACAATGATAGTAACGATGTGGTTTACAGTCCCACATGACTATAAAAATTTAGATCCTTAAAAGAAATTGGATCTTTATGAAAACATTTGATCTTTTGACAATTCATTCTAGCTTTTACCCTAGATAAGTTTTCCGGAATAACCCTTCACCGGTGTTTGTAAAATATTTTTGTGGGTTTTGTGGGTTTCAGATTTTAAAATTTTAGCTCAAAACTTGCGGTTTTGTGTTACCCACTTGCTAACATTGTATTAGGAAAGCAACACGTCCAGTATACTTGTTCCGTATATTACCTTTCAGTAAACTACCGTCCGGTTGTAAAGGAAAGCGTTGAACAAGCAACTGTTAAGGCAATGTCCCGTGACATGCTTTTGATTATGGTCTATAACGTGTTGGATGCAATTACTATCCTTTGTAGGAGCAATAGTAAAGATCACCCTATAATTTTTTGGTCTGGCACAAGGTCCTGTCTTCGACCATGCTATGCAACCACCATTCTTATGGTTGACACCCGAATTGGTTCAGTTGACCTAATGAATTTCGGTGAATTCTTAGGATTTTACGTTCAATGGTAATGAACGCATTGAAAATAGGTTTTTAGAAAATAAATCGGTTTTTATTTGATCAAAATATTTTCTCATTCAAGCTCGAGTTTACATATCATTGAATTCCATGAATTTGTAATTCTCAATCTTTAAGGTCAATCTCAAGGATTGAATAATATCAGGCCTAGAAGCTGATTTTTAATCTTTAAGGAGAATATCCTTTCTGGGGGTCTGATTCATTAGTCTTATCAAGCTAATTTGCATGGTGCCCTCCCCATTTTACGAGACAGATCCTCTCATGGATAGGATAAGTCTGACCACTTGGCGACCCTGTTTGATGCTGAGGTCCGTGGATTTCTAGCTGATTTTCGAGAAAACTTTTCAAGGTTTTTCGTAGACTCTACAACTGGTCTGGACGACAACTTCATGACCTAAATCAAGACGCGCATGTCTTTTTCGGAAGACTTTATTTCCTATAATGATGGAATTGATTCATCGTGCAGATCCATCTTTCTTTCAAATATATTATAATTTACCGGGTAAAATAGTTAATTTTGTCCAAAACAAAAGCACCCACAATAACTTTACAGAAACATGTGATAGATAGTTTTTAATTGAAAAACTTGGTACATTCTCCCCACACTTGGCTTTTATTTATTTCTTTCTTTGCCTTTTTATTCTCATTTATTTCATTTTAAATGAATTCTAACGTTTTGGGTTGTTTCTCAATTTATGTCCTTTCCGTGGTAACAATAATTTCGGTATTAACACCTAGTTTGATCGTTCATAAATATGTATAAACATGATTTTGAATTCATTTAGTTGAAAATTTTTCAAATTTTCATAAAATTTAGCAAATAAACCAAGTGCAAACCCGAGAGAATTTATAACCCTTCCCCACACTTGAGATGATGCAATGCCCTCATTTGCATGAAATCAGACTATAATTATAAATTCATGAGGGTGATTAGTGTAGAAAAGTGATTAAAAATAGCGAGTTTGCAAACATATTATTTTATATCACATTTGATATTTAGCGTTTTGTCGTCAAAATTAGTAGCTTTTGCTGAACTTAATGTCAGTCTTTGAATGTGCGCTGTTTTACCCTGTTTTGTACATGAGATAAACTACAAACATATATATACATACTTATATATATATATATATATATATATATATATATATATATATATATATATATATATATATATATATATATATATATATATATATATATGTATATATATATATATGTATATATATGTATATATATATATGTATATATATATATATATATATATATTTTATAAAACCTTTATTTATTAAAACAATTTAAATGAATAATTTTTTAAAACTTTGTTTCCTTTTACTTTAGGTAGTTTCGGTATGTTTACCTAGTCCGTCCCTCGACAAAATTTAAAATTTGTCATTTTTAAAGCGATTGTTTTAAAAGCAAAGATTTTTGGGTTTTTTAATTTTTTTGGTATACTTTAGATCAATAAAATTAAAAATAATGATAACAACATTTTTCGCCCCGCCCTCGGGTAAAGCAATTTCGGTTCCATGACCTAGTCTTCAACTTACGATGAATTTTAGAAATCATTTTTTAAACTTAATGAAATAAAGTAATTTTTTGTTTTTAAATACACACAAAACTTAAATTTAAAAATGCATATTAATTTTATACAAAACCTACAAAACAAAAATTCAGAATGGGGGGAGAAAACTAGTTCTTTAGTGTCTGCTAGTGGAAAAGACCAATCAGATTCCATTCTCGGAACTACACGAGAACAGAATAACTAACTCTAGACAGAATTTTCTTTTTAGAACATTTGAATCTCCCCACACTTAGGTAGCTGTGGTTTTAAAATTGTGATTAACTTCATCGTCAATTTCTCTTGGACCATAATCAACTTGCATATCTGTGACTTTTGCTTTAAGCCATTGGTCGGATTCCTGTGTAATTTCCACAAATTCAACTAGTTTCGCCTTTTCTTTAGGTGATAGATTGGATACTAACCAGTTACATAACTTAAAGTTCCCCTTGGTTCTAGCATCGCGAATCCGTTTAATAAGTTTCTTTATTGAACTGTTAATAATGGGGTCATTTAATTTTGTATCAACAACGAGGTTCTTTGTTATCAAGTTATCATTAGGTGTTACTTCATCTTCCCCACACTTAGGAGTTTTATTATTGTTAAGCACTACCGTTGGAGTTGGTAAAACAATATGGTTCTTACCAATCATTTTTGTTGGTTCAACGGTTTTGTTTGGTGGAGATTTAGACTTTCTACTCACAAAGGTGATCGATTTTTCATCATTACTAAGTGTCATTATACCCTCTCTTATATCAAATAACGCCCCGGTGGACGCTAAGAATGGTTGACCTAAAATTAGAGGAATGTTTGGGTCCTCTTCTATGTTAATGACAATAAATTCGACTAAAAAGGTTAAATTACCCACTTGAACGGGTAGGTTGTCAGCAATTCCAACTGGGTGCCTAATGGTTTGATCAAAGAGTCTAACACTCATGTTCACTGGATTTAACTCACCTACTCCTAATCTCTTATATAATGAAAGAGCCATAACACTCACACTCGCACCTAAATCTGCTAGTGCATCATATATGACACAATCAATAAGTAGACAAGGAACAATAAATTCACCCGGATCACCCAACCTTGGTGGAAGTTTTGGTGGAACTGTCTTTACTGGGTTTATCTTTACGGTTTTTGTTTCTTGTAATTTCTTATTCTTCTTCTTCTTCTTTCCAAAGGTATCACAAACTTTATTACCTATCACTTGCTCATACTCAACTCCTTTTCTTGGAAACGGGATGGGTGGTCTGTAAGGTGCCACCACTGGCTTTACATACTCGGGTGGTGGTGGTGTCGTAACTTCTTCATTGTTACTCAAATTAAAAACCTTCCCATCTTCTGATGCTGGTTTTTCAGAATTTGTTGACACCATATTAACATTCTCATTCCGAGGATTTACTTTAGTATTACTCGGTAGCTTTCCTTGGTCCCTCTCACTCATCATGCTAACAAGAGTACCTACGTGTATTTCTAGATTCAGAATGGAAGCTTGTTGAGTTCTTAATGACTGATCAAACCTCTCATTCGTTTGGGTTTGAGATGTAATAAATTGTGTTTGAGATTCTATTAGCTTTGCCATCATTTCCTCCAGATTTGGCTTTTTCTCTTCGGTTTGTTGTGGTGGTTTATATAAGCTAGGTCTTTGTTGATTGAAAGTGTTGTTTTGAGTTGGTTGGTTATTCAGACCTTGTTGGTTGTACGAGTTATTGTTGGGTCCATTTAGATAGTAAAGAATGTTTTGATTTCGATTGAAGTTTGGCCTTGGCGGTTGATAATTATTTTGATAATTATTTCCCAGCCTTTGGTTCATGTAGGAAACATTCTCACGTTGTTCCATCATTTGCTCGATGTGACAATCTTTTGTTAAGTGTGGTCCACCGCATTGCTCACAACTGATTCGTATTGCGTGAATATCTTTAGTCATCTTTTCCATTCGTCTCTCAAAAGCATCTATTTTTGCAGAAACGGAATCAAAGTCATGGCTAGAATAGGCTCTAGCTGCTTTAGATGATCTAACGATGTCTTTTTCTTGATGCCACTCATGTGAGTAGGAAGCAGTGTTATCAATAATTTTGTAAGCTTCAGTTGCGGTTTTCTTCATAATGAAACCACCAGCTGCTATGTCTTTGTCTTTTCGTGTAGTAATATCGCATCCTTGGTAGAATATTTGTACTATTTGATGAGTGTCTAAACCATGTTGAGGACATCCTTTCAACAACTTTCCAAATCTTGTCCACGCCTCATATAGAGTTTCATTTGGCTTTTGCGTGAACGTAACAATTTCTCCTTGAAGTCTCACAGCTTTAGATGTCGGAAAGAATCTTTTAAGAAATTTCTCAACTAAAACATCCCATGTGTCAATCGCCCCTTCAGGTAACGATTCTAACCAATCTTTGGCTTCTCCCTTTAAAGTCCAGGGAAATAACATGAGATAGATCTGTTCATCCTCAACTTCTCTTATTTTGAATAGAGTACAAATCCTATTAAAGGTTCGAAGATGTTCGTTTGGATCTTCCTTCAGCGCACCACTAAATTGACATTGATTAGTTACCATGTGTAGGATTTGTCCTTTGATTTCATAATCTGGCGCATTAATGTCTGGCTTAATAATGGCGTGTCCTTGGCCCGTGCGTGTGGCTCTCATTCGATCTTCCATACTTAGAGGTTCCGTTACTTCCATAATTGAATTTGTTGAATACGAATCACTAGAGGATTCCGATTTAACGGTTTGTGGTTCAGAAGGAATAATTAGTGGTTCAGGATCTTGGAATTGTCCTTGAATATCCTCCGGGTTCTCGATAGTGAAATCAGGTTAAAAAAATGGATTATCGAAAATTTGAATTGGAGTAGTTGTTCGACAAGATGATAATTCTAAAGAAAAATCAACAATGGCAATATTAGCTAGATGTCTTGATCGAGTTACAGGTGGTGAATGTATTAAAGGTGGTGAACGTTTTGCTCGGTGCATTCACTGAATATCCAATTAGTTATAAAGATAAAAATTATATAAGTTATCAAATTAATAGACTTTTCTGATTTTGCCCACGTTTCGAATAGCCAATAGATGCAGTAGGTAGCCAGGACCCTTTAAATCGGAAGCCCACAACTCGCCACTAACAAATCCAACTATTACTACGAACCAGAAAGTGTTAGATGTCTATCAATTTAACCGCTTAAAATAATTTTTCGTCGAAGTTTAAAGAAGATAAAGAAAATTCTATGTCCTAAAAACTAGAGCGTCGAGAAATAAGAAAGAAAAAGAGTGCGTCGTAAAACGTTGAAAAATAAAAGGTCAAAAAATAAAATTAAGAAAGAAAAAGGTCGAAACTTAAAAGTCTAAAAACTAAAAATTAAAAGTTGCGCCTAAAGGTATTAAGGTTTAAAAGGAATTCTATATCCAAAACGGAAATAACTTAAAAGGCACTAAAATATATGAACGGCGTCGCAAAATTCAAAAGCGTCTAAATCTTAATCTAAATAAAAAGCACTTGAGAAATTTTACGGCAAAGTCTTAAAAGCTAAAAATCTACGGAAAATCTATAACTACGAAACTAATATTACGAACGATAAATATACAAATTACGATTAAACGATAAAAAGACAAATTATAACTAAAATGATAAAAATAGAATTATTTTTTTTATAAAAATATTATTTTTATTTTTATATTATATAAAAATATTAAACTTTATAATTAATAATAAAAACTTAAACTAAATATTACAAATTAAATATTAAAACTAAAAACTAATTATTAAATTAAACCTAATAATAATAATTAAAATATTAAACCCTAACGGCGCAATTAATGCTGGGATCAGACCTGTCAGATTCAACCATGCGGTTGCATGGAATTAAGGTATCCGGCTCATGCGATCGCATGGGCCTGGATTCCAGATCAGTTTTGGGCTTCGATCAGGTTCGGCCCAATCTTATTTTAATTATATTTTTTTTTATAGAAAAATATTTATATTAATTTAAATAAACTAAAAAAAATAAATTACTTATTAGTTTTTATAACTAAAAAAAATATAAACTTTTTAATTTAAATACTTAAAAATATAGAAATATATTTTTCTCTTTTTTTATGTTTTTATATTTTTAAATTTAAAACTAATATAAATATATTTTTGTAAAACTAACTTTAAAAACTAAATTTTTTTTATAGCGTTTCGCTTCGGCGTTGAGTGTTACCCGGCAGCGGCGTCAAAAACTTGATGTGTGCAACGGAGGTATACAAAATACTATTATTTTTATTACGAAATACGATACAATTTACACAAGTTTTATTTATTTATATAGATGGGATATACTTAAACCTTGCTACAACACTATAGGCAGTGTACCTAATCGTAGAGTAGTGTAGTTTGTAGTAAGTCCGGTTCGTTCCACAGGGAGCTAGCTGAGTTTAACGCTATATATATTTTAAACTATATTTGTATATATATATATATATATATATATATATATATATATATATATATATATATATATATATATATATATATATATATAGGGAGAGGATCCCCTGAGAACTCAAATTGGATGAGAACTCTGAGAACTCCCACATTTTTTTGGCGGGCGAACAAAATTGTTTCTGGTCGAAAAAAAAATATAGATGCAATTTTATATTTAAACTTCATCTTCTTCATATGAACTTGAATGAAGAAGATGTCCGAGTATATTCATATGGCTGTTACAATTCAATATGACCCGTTCTGTTCTTAGCTAGAGTTTATATAATAGTGATTGTTACTCTAGTCGAGGTTGTTTGATATATTTAAACACATGCATACTTGAATGAATTATGGGGACTGAATCAATTAAGAAACAGAATTATATATGTGAAGGAATAGAAAAAAGGGAGGTTTACCTGTGTGAAGAACAATTAAATAATACAAAATACAATGTTGTATCATTCATAGAAAATTGCGAGTTTTTTACCAATTAATTTTCGTACTGTTGTAAAGAGAAGTGAATGTATAAGACAATGGATATACTTCATCTTTTTTAGCACATGAATTAAGTTGTTTTAATACAATTTTTAAAGTTTTTAGCACATCAGGACATTGGATACTCTGTTTTTTGGAGATGAGAAATAGATGCATCTACTTGCATCTTATTTTGTAGAACTTTGTATTTTGTAGAACAAAAAATGTAGAACCTATTCGAATTTCCCAAAATTGTTCGCCCGCCCCACTTTTTTGTTCTAATTCCCACTTTTTTGTTCTAATTGCTACTTTTTTGTTCTAATTCAAAAATTTTGTTCTAATACAAAAATTTTTGCTCTCCCTTCTTTTTTTTTTTGTTCTAATTCAACAGTTTTTGTTCTAATTCAACAATTTTTGCTCGCCCTTCAAATTTTTTGCTCGACTTCCAACTTTTTTGCTCGCCCGCCTTTTTTTGTTCAAATATCACTTTTTTTGTTCGCCCGTGTTCCATTTTTGCTCGAATTTCACCTTTTTTGCTCGAATCTCTCTTTTTTGCTCGAATTTCAGTGTATTTTTGAGTTCTCAGGGTTCTCACACAAAAAAAGTTCTCATTTGATCCATCTTCTATATATATATATATATATATATATATATATATATATATATATATATATATATATATATATATATATATATATATATATATATATATTAGTAATATAGTAGTATTATTATTATTATAAAAGGGGGGTTTTACCGTTTAATGACCGGTTTGTCGATTTTAAATAAAGCGTAAAGATAAATGACGATAATATAAATGACAGAATTTAAATTGCGATAAAGTAAATTGCAGTAATTAAAATGGCAGTAAATAAAGGTACGATAAAATATGAAATAAAAGTATTATTCTTATTTAAACTTCCGTAATCATGATGTTTGACGTTTTGATTTTAATTAATTGTTACCCGGGTTAATTGTCCTTTGTCCTGGTTTATTTGATACCTATCTGGTTTTTGTCCATAATAGTCCATCGGTCATAATTATAAAATGCTCGTCAAATTAACCTTATTCCCGAAGTCAAATGTTCCAACTAATTAGGGATTCGAACTGTAACAAGGTTTTAATACTTTGTTTAGTGATTACACCAGGTTATCGACTGCGTGTAATCCAAGGTTTTAATACTTTGTTAACAATTACACCAATTATCCTTGTATGTAATCCACCCCTGTTTTAATGAGATATGAATATTAATTTACCCACTTGATCAGAATGAATAATCAATTACCCAACCCGAATAATTAATTAAATGATTGTAAAAGATGTCGTATAAACGTCACTAAATAGAACATACATAATCATTTTAATAATTATTAGATTAACTAATTTGAAGATAGGTTCGACAGATTCTAATGAGTTGTCATTCGATTAGCCAATACCCCCTATCTATTAATAGTCAATAGTCCAATGTCCACAAGTGTTGGTCTTTTGTCCAAACCTTAATTATGGTACAAAATCTGATAACCCCGTCTTAATATTTAGTCTAACATTACGATTACTTTGGCTCAAATAAGCATAATAATAACTTAGTTACGAGACATTAAATTAAAAAGGAAGAACATAGCTTACAGTGGTGATTAATTGCGTAACGTTGCACGGACAAAATTTCGACTTACAAAACCTTAAAACATTTCTTACATTAACCCAATTATTATTAAACTTAATTAAAACTTAAAATTATAAATATATAATTCTTACATAAGGAAAGAAAGAAGAGAAAAGGTGTAATCAGTCGAGCAGAATTCGTGGCCTTTTATAGTACTTTTTTGAATCCTGTAGCTCATGCACTCGCATGAGATTTCAGTGCATTTCCCATGCACTCGCATGGCCGCCCTGGCCAGCTCATATCTTGATTAAAACGTGGGCTGCTGAGATTTATTTAATATATAATATAATATATATAATTTTATATAATTATATATATATATTATATTATATTCTTGTGCATAGTTGACTTGTAATTTTAGCTCCGTTGAGTCGCGCATTGATGCTCGGTTTTTTGTCTCGGTTCCGAATTTTCGAACGTCTTTTCGTATGCTTAGATATCTTGTACTTTGCGTTCCGCGGCTTGTACTCTTGTAAATTTTAGACGTTTCTCATCAATAAATGGAACCACTTGAATTATATCTTGTTCATTTGAGCTTTTTGGTCATTTGCGTCTTTTAATCGTCATTTTATTCTTTTATCTTTCGACTTATTTATTTAAACGAATATTACATAAAAATAGAACAATTGCAACTAAAAGCTTTACATATTGGAAGGATACTGTGCCTAAATATATGTTCATTTGGAGCACTATTAGGTATAATCTCTTAACTCACTTGTAGTTTGTAAGCATATTTCACAACTTGATCCTATTTGGGATTTAACTTTAATCGGTTAAAGTATAACATGTTTGTAATCGGTTTTACACGCTTCTGCAAAGTTTATTTCTTAATTGGGTTTTAAGTTTTTGAAACATGTTAAATCCCAACAATGGTATCAAAGCCGAGGTTGTTGGAATATGCTTCGAGATGGTTATTAAACCCCCTATATTTGCATTCTATGAACATGCATAAAAGTAGAATGCAAAACTTTTCGGGTTTTGGGTGGTTTTGGTTTTGGCCGATAATATGGGGACCCAAAATGGGTTTTGGGTTTTTCCATTTTAGTCATACTTGGTTGTATGATGATGTTCACAATCTAAGCCTTGACCTTGTGGTTGGTTGTATGTTTGGTTGATTTGTTATTATTCATTTGGTATGTAATAATAATTATTCATTTGGTCATGTAATTTATTTTATATTTGGTATGAAAAATAATTTGGATTGTATTTTCATTTTCTAGAGAAAAATGTATTAGGATATATTTTTTTGTAATAAAATGAAGATACAAGATGGAGACAAGGAAGAACACAAAGAGGAAGCATTTGGATGCAAGATTTAGTGGGAGATTTTAGAATCTCCAAATTTGTGTTTGTCCCCATTGTCCGGTGACATTTGTTTTCGGCTAAACAAATGTCTATCAAATTGGCTTGATTGTGAACATATTCTTTGCATGCTTGTTTGTTTATTGTTTGATTGTGGATTGTATGTTTGTATGCTACAAGTTTATCTTACATTATTAACAACTCGCAAAGAATATAAACTAAAATTTAATTGGTTAAATTTGAAGTAACTAAAAGGATTTAGTAGTAATAAAATTGGTTTTATTACATGACATGAAAATGGATTTTCACATGTACCACACACTAAATGCATGTTAGTGTATGGTATAAAAGTTTTCTTGAACTAGAATAAAGAAACCTTAAAAACCCTTTTACATGCAAAGAAAACAAGTTTAACGCCATCCTTTTGTGTGACACTTAGGCATATTAGGGAACTCATGATGGGATAAAGGTCACCTAATCGTTGTGAGCAAACTAATATGATTAAGGTGAATTTCGCATGCTTGTGGGATAAAGGTTACCTAACTACTAATGTGTTAAATTTAGACGTCTATACAAGTAAGACGACTTGGTTTGGGAATCATGAACTTAGGATCACCAAAGCATGAGGAACAAATAGGCGTTGATGGGATAAATATGCCATGAAAAAGGATTGCATGATCCCATACATTAGAAGTTGTAAAAGGATTGCAATTGTCATATAATGACTACCTAGCTAAATCAAATAACATGATAAAGGTCACCTAACTGAAATTTGGTTTACCGTTGGATTCTAAAATTTAATATATCAATTGGATATGAAAGGGTATTGATTATTAAATTAAAATTGATACGTAAACGAACTTTATTAAATTTTAAAGATGACCGCTAATAACAACAACATTCCTAATGCACCAATCAACTTTAATAACCTATCATTGAGGTCCTTACTCGAAAAGGAAAAACTCAACCATACGAATTTCATGGATTGGTATCGCAATCTAAGAATTGTCCTCAAGATTGAGGATAGGGCGTATGTGTTGGAAGACCCTATTCCTGATCAACTCGAGGAGGATGATGTCGAAGGTATGGCATATTGGGAGAAATATTGCGCCTATTCGGTGCAAGTTTCTTGCCTTATGCTTGGGACCATAATCCCCGAACTCCAAAAGGATTTTGAGCATCATGGGGCATATGAGATGATCACTCAGTTGAAGGAGATGTTCCTTCAACAAGCTCGTATTGAGTGCTTCGAAACGGTTTAATCGCTTTATGCTTATCGAATGGACGACTCCCAATCCGTCTCATCCTATGTTCTTAAAATGAAAATCTTAATTAATCGATTGCACCGTCTAAACTGTAACGTATCTAATGAATTAGCCACGGACCTTATCCTAAACTCGTTTGTCAAAAAGGTTTGACACTTTCGTGTTGAATTACAACATGAATGGTTGGGATAAAAGCATTGGCGAATTGCATGCCATGCTTAGGATGGCCGAATCAAGCATGGATAAAAGGGCTTCACCCGTGCTTATGATCAATGAAGGTGGGTCCAAGGACGATTCCACTTCTAAGCCAAAGGTGGCTAAGAGGAAAGGGCCCGCCTACCAAGGCAAGGGCAAGGGAAAGAGGAAGATAGTTACCCCAACCAACAAAAACAAGAAGCAAAAGGTTGCTGGTAAAGGAAACCCCAAGGAAGATCCATGCTTTGGTTGTGGTGAAATGGGTCACTGAAAACGCAACTGCCCGATCTACTTAAAGGAGTTGAAAGAAAAGAGGGATGCAGGGCAAACCTCAGGTAATGTATACATGGTATACGTTGAGCTTAGTATTACTTCTTCTAATACATGGGTATTAGACACGGGATGTGGAACTCATATCTGCAATTCTTTGCAGGGGTTCAAAAGAAGTAAAATAGACGGGGGAACAACAAGTCTCTTCATGGGAAATGGTGCAAAGGTGCTTGTAAAAGCTCATGGAGACTTTGTTTTGAAGCTACAAACTGGTTTGGAGCTTATTTTGAAAAATATTTTGTATGCACCTGATTTGACACGAAACATTATTTCTATATCCCGTTTAAGACAATGTGGTTTTGATTTTAATTTTACTAATGATGATATCCATGTTTCTTTAAATAATGTGTTCTATTTTAAGGCTTCACCTTTGAATGGTATTTATGAATTGGTTCATGATGACACATCATACAATAGCTCAATATTCCATGCAAACACCAAGAAACTCAAAAGGGATTTGAGTGATTCCTACTTATGGCATTGTCGCCTTGGTCACATAAACAAGAACCGACTACATACACTTTAAAAGAATGGTCTTTTGAAATCAAGTGAGCTAGGCTCATTTGATGTATGTGAATCTTATTTACAAGGCAAAATGACTAAAGCACCTTTCAAAGGGACCTATGAAAGGGCTAAAGAGTTATTGGGATTAATACATTCGGATGTATGTGGACCCTTTAAGCCCATGACTAGAAATGGTGAATGATACTTCGTTACTTTCATTGATGACTTCAGTCATTTCGGATATATCTACTTGTTAAGACACAAGGACGAAACTTTTGAAGCATTCAAAGAATATCAAAACGAAGTGTAAAATCAACTCAACAAGACAATCAAGGTACTTCGTACCGATATTGAAAGGACCCGTCCTAATCCATCCTGACGAAGTCCATATCGATTATAAAAGATTCAAAACAGTTGATTACATCGCGAGGTACTTGACCTCTATATGATACATTTTACAAACATTGCATTTGTTTTTGAAAAGATAAACTTTCATTACATCGAAAGTTGACAGCAAGCATACCATTTCATAATAAATCCAACTATAATTGACTTAATAATAATATTGATGAACTCAACGACTTGAATGCAACGTCTTTTGAAATATGCCATGAATGACTCCAAGTAATGTCTCTAATATGAGTTAATGCACAGCGGAAGATTTCTTTCGTACCTGAGAATAAACATGCTTTCAAGTGTCAACCAAAAGGTTGGTGAGTTCATTAGTTTAACATAAATAATCATTTCATAATTTTAATAGACCACAAGATTTCATATTTCCATTTCTCATAAATAAACGTCCCATGCATAGAGACAAAAAATATCATTCATATGGATTGAACACCTGGTAACCGACATTAACAATATGCATATAAGAATATCCCCATCATTCCGGGATCCTCCTTCGGACATGATATAAATTTCGAAGTACTAAAGCATCCGGTACTTTGGATGGGGCTTGTTGGGCCCGATAGATCTATCTTTAGGATTCGCGTCAATTAGGGTGTCTGTTCCCTAATTCTTAGATTACCAGACTATAAAGGGGCATATTCAGTTTAATAATCCAACCATAGAATGTAGTTTCATTTACTCGTGTCTATTTCGTAAAACGGTTATAAAAGGAGCGCATGTATTCTCAGTCCCAAAAATGTAAAGAGTAAAAGGGAATCAAATAAACTCACAATACTGTATTTTGTAGTAAAAATACATATGACGTCATTGGACAAATGCAAGGTTGGCCTCGGATTTACGAACCTATATCATTTGTTTATTTATTAATACACATAATTTAAATCGAACAAATATATACATATATATATATTATATTTTAAATTATATTTTATATATAAATATATTTGTCTGATTAATATTATATTAAGAACACCTACTTTAGTATATATGATTATTTATATACAATTTGTTAATACGATTAACACATACCTATATGTCATGTAAATATAACTTTTATTATGTTATATGCACTAAGTATATTTTTATTTACATATATCTTTTGTTTATCAAACAGTAATTTTGATTATACTAAGTTAATATTGGTAATTATAAAAATGATGATAATATTATTACTAATGTACTTATGTTACTAATAATAGTTCTAATATTTATAAATGGATAATAATACTAATATTTATGAAAATTGTATTATTTTTATAATATTAATAATAATACTAATCATAACCATAATAATGATATTAATATTTAGTATGGTAATTTTAATAATAATAGTAGTATTAGTAATATTTATAGTAACTAATAATATTAAGAATGATTCTATTTAATAGAAATGATAAAAAAAATAACGATAATACTAAATAATAATAATATTTGATATTGATAATGATATTAGTATAATTCATAAAGTTGTAATAATAATAATCATAATAACAATATTATTAATTATAATCATAATGATAAATATTCACTATTAACTAATAATAATAATAATAATAACATAACAATAATAATAATAATAACATAACAATAATAATGATAACAAATAATAATAATAATAATAATCATAATAATAATTATAATGATAATAATAATGAATGAGTAAAATAACTACCTCAATAATAAGCTTTTTTTTTTTTTTTTTAAAATTCGCTCCTGCTCAGACTCGAACCTTGGACCTCCCGCTATCCCGACACACACATAAACCATTGAGCTGTTGCTCCATTTTTGAAATAATCCCAACCCATAACCATATAATCTGTTTACTTCCTTCTGATTCTACATCGTCTTTGTCCTCACCAATTAAGTCGACCAAAAATCAAAATAACGAATCTTTAATTTAGTGAGACTTATAAACAATCAACAATATAGATTCACAGCTGGGTTTCTAATCAAACGAAAAAAAAAATAAAAAAAAAAATAAACAGAAGCAGCAAGGCTGCTCGACGATGGTAAAGGAACAAAAAAAAAAAAAAAAATTTTGATTGTGGATTTGAGAAAGTTTTAGATAAAACTTTTAACACAAAATGGGTTCGAAATCACGTCTAAAAACTTTATAAATTGTCAATTTAACTGAAACTAAAACATATAACACGAATTTGTTCAAAGAACATTCGGTTGACTTTTTATCAATTAACTTTGACTTCGAAATTATGACACAATAGATAAAATTGGAGCTTAAGATTTCCCAGATAGTTGAAACGAATGTTTTCTTACAAAATGGCATTAGTGGATTTTGAAATTCGATTTGAAATCGAGCTTTTGCTAAAATGGTTCAAAAACAGAGAACGAGCTGTATATCTTGTATTTGTTTTGATTAAATCGAAAAAAATTTGTTACAGGTGATTGTAATTGATAGTGGTTGTGTAAAGTCGACTGTCTTCTAATCATAAAGTGTGAAATTCGATTGTTATATTAAATGGAGAAGTCGACAGCTAAAAAAAAATCAGGAACAAAAATAAAAAAAATATAATTAAAAGGGAGAAAGGAATGTCTAACAGAATTTGGACGATAGTGAGATTAATTTCATCAATCAGATATAGTATTCATCAATCTTTTACAGTTGAAAGGGATATAAAATGGGTTTGGATCCTTGTGAGTTTAATTAGGCATTTTCCTTATTTTCCATATATATATATATCACTCCGTATTTATTTTATTTATTTATTATTATTATTATTATTATTATTATTATTATTATTATTATTATTATTATTATTTTATAATATATTTAATTTTAAAATCTGTATTTATCTGTATTGAAGAATTATCTGTATATATATATATATCTATATTTATAATATCTGCATATATTTGTATTTATATTTTAATTTATCTTATTCCCTAATAAATATAACAATAAATAATAATAGTAACCTTAATATTATAAACAATAATAATAATATAGTAATAATACTAATATTATTATAAATGACGAGAATAATAATAACTATAAATTTATATCAATAATATTATTAATAATAATACTAATACCAATTATGATCATAATAATAATAATAATAGTAATATTAGTAATGATAATATTACAAAAATTTACGTATATCCAATTCGTATCTATAGATTATAATGTTAATAATACTAGTATCAATATTAATATTGAAATTAATAATAATATTATTATAACAACTATAGTTATACTTGTATTATATATATGTATTATTACTTATAAAATTTTTATCATAATATATCATATAACAACTTCTATTGAATTAATATTATTTATGCATTTTATATATATTACCTTATATATAATTTTATTATGCATAGTATCCATATATATGTATATATATACAATATCCTTTATTTATATATTCATTTTAATATTAATTGAATTATTCTATTTATTAGTTTTCATTTTTAAAGTGTACTTCATTACCTCACAATATTATATATATATATATATATATACTTATATTTATTTATATGTATAAATATATTTACATATTTATTTACACACAATTGTTCGTGAATCGTCGGAAGTAGTCAAAGGGCAATTGATTACATGAATATAGATTTCAAAAATTTCGAGACTCAACATTACAGACTTTGCTTATCGTGTAGGAAACATATAAAGATTAAAGTTTAAATTTGGTCAGAAATTCCCGGGTCACTACAGTACCTACCCGTTAAAGAAATTTCGTCCCGAAATTTGAGTGAGGTGGTCATGGCTAACTATAAAAATGTTTTCATGACCAATATGAGTTGATAATTAGAGTTTTATCATCATTGATTAATATGAATAAAACAATTTGATTACTCGAATAGCACGAGTGAAGCTATTCACAAAAGAATGAAATGAGAAAGATAAGTTTCATCATACTTTTGACTAGTCATGGTTGAATTTAGAAAATAAGGTTCTTCTTAACTGTTGATGTCATCTTGGTTGAATTCCGGAATTCAAGGGATTTAACGAAAATCTTCGAAATCTAAAAGATTTGATTATTCGGTGAGTAAGGAATTTAAGATCTCTATAATTAAATGCGGTGATCTGCCTCGATTACTCTGTCTGATACTTTCATTATAAATTTAACTCTTCTGTTCCATTATTCTCACCATTCCTATACTTTCCTTCTTGTTTCATACATCCAAAAGATTCTGAAAATGCTTAATCCAGTTCTGTTCCATTATTCTCACCATTCTCCTTTTCCAACTTCCACTAGAGGAATCTGCTTTCTTCTACTTTGCCCTTGGGGTTATAGTGTTTTTAATTCTCCCGTGTCTTTATGTTGTGATAAACCTTGATATACACGGTTTGTAATTTATGCGTTGTTATCGGGCTTTACATCTCTCCTTATATTTCAATGTCCCCCTTTCTGTTTCCTATAAGCATTGTCATCCATAGTTAATACTCCCTCCTATTTGCTGCGATTTATACTTCAATTTCTATTTCAGAGCTTTGTCCCTTCGTTTCTTCTTCTGACGATTTGGCATCTCTTGTAATGGTCCAGAATTCGTAGATATAAGTTTCAGAATGAACATTATTAATGTTCTAAATAAGAAGGAATGTAATAGCACGATTTGATTTGTCAAATTACTAGATTCACTGAGAATAGAACTATCAAGAATATACTTTCTTGATACGTTCAGAAGTTAAGCAGAATAACAGAGTTATGTAACATGGCACATGATGACGTTATGATATGTGAATCATCACGTTCCATTAGAAACTCAGCATGACTTACTGTAATATAATCACGTTGATCAAGTGTCATTATATTATACTAACTCATGCATCAGTTCCCAACATTACTTTAATAACATTCACATTTTAAGCTCGAAAGTTTACAGAATATAGAAACTAACAGTTTCTATATGATGTAACACTGATAGCACGAAGAGATTAATGATTTCAGATAAGAATAGTTATGAAAATATCTTCAGAAATATGGAGAATATTTATAATGAAAGATACGATGATATCTTGGGATTTCTAAGATAAAAGGATGATAGAACTATTGTCTGCAAGGTTTTAGAGTAAGGAGCAAGATATTCACTACAGACCTTAGCAGACATTGAATCATTTGGATTCTTTGAAGTCAAACTTATTCTTTGTGATTTATCCACGGCTTTCTTCATAGTTTCGCATAATCTGCTTTTCGGTACTAAATTTTCTATTGAATGTTTTCAATATAATGATACACAGAAAGTACGAAGAAGTATATAATTTCGGACGATAATATTTATGAAAATATCCTCGGAAATATTGAAGATATTGATGATGATATTTTGGAATTTCTAAGTTCTATGGTTGATGGAGAAAGATTTTCCGTAAGATTTTAACATGACTTCAGAGCAAGATATTCTCTAAAGATTTCAACGGATCCAGAATTAGCTGGATTCTTTGAATATAGGGTATGGTCCTTGTATTTGTCCTTGGTCTCCTTCATGGTTAACTCTATCCACTTTTCAGTTCCAATTTTTTCGAGCTTTTCCCACATACTAATCTTTATCATCAACTTTCGATGATTATGGTCGTTTACGGTTATCTACAGTTTCTGCTGCTTCATTCAGCTTTTTCAACATTCGGAGTATTGATTTGTGACTGATTGCTTTTCAGAATTTCAGAATGAGAGATCATAATTCTAAGAGATAAATGTCATACATATAACTGTTGATGTAGATATGCTGTGAGTTTTTAAAGTACTGATTGCTGATTCCCGGTAATTGGTATGGCAGTTCTCGTTACAAGATGCGGATGAGTATATGATACGTTTTCAATGAATAAATATAATGATTTGTCAGAGATATTTAAGCCAGGAAGCAACGAGGTTGCTTGTACATCTGCTGGTAATATGGGGGAATATAAAAGAATTATCTGGTATCAAAAGGGTAATTGTATATATATCAGGATTATAGTAAGACTACTTCGAATGAAAAGTCGAAGTTGACTTGCTGGAGCTGTGACAAAATTGGCTACTTTGAAAAGGGATCGCAAAGTTATTTTTTTTTTTGCTAATAAATGCCAAAGGATCTGACGCGGCTATGTGTTAAACTTTAACTCAGTTGCCGAGATTTTCTCAGGTGCATAATTATATGCATAAATCTTTCCTTCTGTAGATGAAGTGTGGTTGATTCATCCTATCAATTGAGGTGTTTTCAAGAATCATGAAAGGTTTGAACGCAGATTGTAATCGTCAAGATACAAAGTGAGGTTTAAGATGAAATCAAGTGGCAAACTTGAAGAATTATTTAGTTTCATATGTTATAGTCAATATTTTAATTCATTTTAATTGTCCAATGTTGGTAGTCCACAGTTAGCAGTGTACAAATAATAATTCATATATAGTTTACTATATATTATTCGAATTAATTAATACGTATCGTGACCCGTGTACATATCTCAGACTCGATCACAACTCAAAGTATATATATTATTATAGAATCAACCTCAACCCTGTATAGAGAACTCGATCATTACTGCATATAGAGTGTCTATGGTGGTTCCAAATAATATATATAGATGCGTCGATATGATATGTTAAAACCTTGTATACGTGTCTCGATATTTAAAGTGCGTAAAATAAATAACAGGAATTAAATAACGATAAATAAAGTGCGTAAAGTAAATAACAGAAATTAAATGACGATAAATAAAATTACGAGAATGTAAATTGCGATAATTAAATTGCGATAAATAAACTGCTATAAATAAAATGTAATCAGTTAGCTAGGAACAGTTAGCTAGAATCTTGTTAGCGTGTTTTCTTAACAAAATTTCATATTGTTAATTAGTCTGTTTCTAATTAATTTTTATTGTGTTTATTATTTCTTCATTATGCCACTTGTTGGATTCTGGTAAGTCAAAATCTAAATATGTAATTGGATGAATACGGTTATTTTGTGGTGAACAGATTTGTATATCGGTGGATGTAAGTAGGATAGTATATGACTTATTGAAACAGATTCAAAGGACGTACAATGTAACTTATTAATGTGAAATTTAATTAGTCCTCGGGTATTACCTACCCGTTAAAATATTTTCACCATTAACAGTTTGTACAAGAGAATTTTTAATTACAATCTTTATGAAAACATATGTACATATATATTTTCTTCGGATGTATTCATGGATTTAATGAGTTAATATGATATTAAACTCATTTGCTTTTCGGTTGGAACTAAAATAAATAATCTCTAAAACTTTAGAGATTACATATTCGCCATGTCGAACGAAGATAAATGAGGTAGAACGATACGTAGAACGAAGATCATACTCAAAGTACATATGATGATATTGAAGCATGGATTGTTGATGGTACTGGTGCTGTTATTGATTATATTGTTGGTGCCGGTGATGTTGCTGAAGCTGGTACATTTTGCACCATATTCTCCGAATTGATTATTCGAGCGCGAAGTTCGTTGACTTATTACTCCAGGATGATTGTCGGTCGGAATGAGCGGATGAATAGGGTTCAGAATTGTGGATAGAATATAATCTTGTCGAGTTACCCTGGAAATGAGACTGAAAATGGTGTCTCGAACAGGTTCGCCGGTAAACGCTTCAGGTTCTTCGCCAAAAGGTAAATTCTGTTAGTGGAAGGGATCGCCTTCTGCGCGTCTCCATTGATTAAGTCGACTACGAATCCATCAGATGAATTGAGGATCACTGATTGGTTGATTCATTCTGCTGACGTTGCTTCCGGAGCTTAGATGACTATCCATTCGGAATAACTGTCGGGATAACTATCGGAATAGCTGTCGGAATCCAAGGGACTCGAACTAGTTGAAGGATTCATCTCGTACGATCAGATGAAGGATTTTCGATAAGAAATAGATTATAGGATGTAGATTAGTATCCTGCAATACATAATTTACATATGCATATGTAATACTAAAATCTCATAAGTTACGGAGGACTCTACGGAAACTGTCAGGTAAAGATAACAATAACAGATACGCTAAGATATGAATTAGCAGATACGCTAAGATATGAATTTTGTCTATACACTATTCATGCAGTCAATGCAATAAGATGTGTCTAGACTAAGAATAATAAGCAGGTAATTTACTAAGGATGATAAACAAATGATTCTCTAAGAATTATAAGTAGGTAATTTTCGACACGAAATGATAAGCAAAACTTTTGACATGCAGACACGGTCGAAGTCCAGTCTCACTAATGCATCCTAACGACTTATCAGTTAGACACACTAATGCCGACTTGGTTCGCTAAGACCACCGCTCTGATACCAACTGAAAGGACCCGTCCTAATCCATCCGGACGAAGTCCATATCGATTATAAACGATTCAAAACAGTTGATTACATCGCGAGGTACTTGACCTCTATATGATACATTTTACAAACATTGCATTTGTTTTTGAAAAGACAAACTTTCATTACATCGAAAGTTGACAGCAGGCATACCATTTCATAATAAATCCAACTATAATTGAGTTAATAATAATATTGATGAACTCAACGACTTGAATGCAACGTCTTTTGAAATATGCCATGAATGACTCCAAGTAATGTCTCTAATATGAGTTAATGCACAGCGGAAGATTTCTTTCATACCTGAGAATAAACATGCTTTCAAGTGTCAACCAAAAGGTTGGTGAGTTCATTAGTTTAACATAAATAATCATTTCATAATTTTAATAGACCACAAGATTTCATATTTCCATTTCTTATAAATAAACGTCCCATGCATAGAGACAAAAAATATCATTCATATGGATTGAACACCTGGTAACCGACATTAACAATATGCATATAAGAATATCCCCATCATTCCGAGATCCTCCTTCGGACATGATATAAATTTCGAAGTACTAAAGCATCCAGTACTTTGGATGGGGCTTGTTGGGCCCGATAGATCTATCTTTAGGATTCGCGTCAATTAGGGTGTCTGTTCCCTAATTCTTAGATTACCAGACTATAAAGGGGCATATTCAGTTTAATAATCCAACCATAGAATGTAGTTTCATTTACTCGTGTCTATTTCGTAAAACGGTTATAAAAGCAGCGCATGTATTCTCAGTCCCAAAAATGTAAAGATTAAAAGGGAATCAAATAAACTCACAATACTGTATTTTGTAGTAAAAATACATATGACGTCATTGGACAAATGCAAAGTTGGCCTCGGATTCACGAACCTATATCATTTGTTTATTTATTAATACACATAATTTAAATCGAACAAATATATACATATATATATTATATTTTAAATTATATTTTATATATAAATATATTTGTCTGATTAATATTATATTAAGAACACCTACTTTAGTATATATGATTATTTATATACAATTTGTTAATACGATTAACACATACCTATATGTCATGTAAATATAACTTTTATTATGTTATATGCACTAAGTATATTTTTATTTACATATATCTTTTGTTTATCAAAACAGTAATTTTGATTATACTAAGTTAATATTGGTAATTATAAAAATGATGATAATATTATTACTAATGTACTTATGTTACTAATAATAGTTCTAATATTTATAAATGGATAATAATACTAATATTTATGAAAATTGTATTATTTTTATAATATTAATAATAATACTAATCATAACCATAATAATGATATTAATATTTAGTATGGTAATTTTAATAATAATAGTAGTATTAGTAATATTTATAGTAACTAATAATATTAAGAATGATTCTATTTAATAGAAATGATAAAAAAATAACGATAATACTAAATAATAATAATATTTGATATTGATAATGATATTAGTATAATTCATAAAGTTGTAATAATAATAATCATAATAACAATATTATTAATTATAATCATAATGATAAATATTCACTATTAACTAATAATAATAATAATAACATAACAATAATAATAATAATAACATAACAATAATAATGATAATAAATAATAATAATAATAATCATAATAATAATTATAATGATAATAATAATGAATGAGTAACATAACTATCTCAATAATAAGCTTTTTTTTTTTTTTTTTAAAATTCGCTCCTGCTCAGACTCGAACCTTGGACCTCCCGCTATCCCGACACACACATAAACCATTGAGCTGTTGCTCCATTTCTGAAATAATCCCAACCCATAACCATATAATCTGTTTACTTCCTTCTGATTCTACATCGTCTTTGTCCTCACCAATTAAGTCGACCAAAAATCAAAATAACGAATCTTTAATTTAGTGAGACTTATAAACAATCAACAATATAGATTCACAGCTGGGTTTCTAATCAAACGAAAAAAAAACAAAAAAAAAAACAGAAGCAGCAAGGCTGCTCGACGATGGTAAAGGAACAAAAAAAAATATTTGATTGTGGATTTGAGAAAGTTTTAGATAAAACTTTTAACACAAAATGGGTTCGAAATCATGTCTAAAAACTTTATAAATTGTCAATTTAACTGGAACTAAAACATATAACACGAATTTGTTCAAAGAACATTCGGTTAACTTTTTATCAATTAACTTTGACTTCGAAATTATGACACAATAGATAAAATTGGAGCTTAAGATTTCCCAGATAGTTGAAACGAATGTTTTCTTACAAAATGGCATTAGTGGATTTTGAAATTCGATTTGAAATCGAGCTTTTGCTAAAATGGTTCAAAAACAGAGAACGAGCTGTATATCTTGTATTTGTTTTGATTAACTCGAAAAAAATTTGTTACAGGTGATTGTAATTGATAGTGGTTGTGTAAAGTCGACTGGCTTCTAATCATAAAGTGTGAAATTCGATTGTTATATTAAATGGAGAAGTCGACAGCTAAAAAAAAAATCAGGAACAAAAATAAAAAAAATATAATTAAAAGGGAGAAAGGAATGTCTAACAGAATTTGGACGATAGTGAGATTAATTTCATCAATCAGATATAGTATTCATCAATCTTTTACAGTTGAAAGGGATATAAAATGGATTTGGATCCTTGTGAGTTTAATTAGGCATTTTCCTTATTTTCCATATATATATATCACTCCGTATTTTATTTATTTATTTATTTATTTATTATTATTATTATTATTATTATTATTATTTTATAATATATTTAATTTTAAAATCTGTATTTATCTGTATCGAAGAATTATCTGTGTATATATATATATATATATATATATATATATATTTATAATATCTGCATATATTTGTATTTCTATTTTAATTTATCTTATTCCCTAATAAATATAACAATAAATAATAATAGTAACCTTAATATTATAAACAATAATAATAATATAGTAATAATACTAATATTATTATAAATGACGAGAATAATAATAACTATAAATTTATATCAATAATATTATTAATAATAATACTAATACCAATTATGATCATAATAATAATAATAATAGTAATATTAGTAATGATAATATTACAAAAATTTACATATATCCAATTCGTATCTATAGATTATAATGTTAATAATACTAGTATCAATATTAATATTGAAATTAATAATAATATTATTATAACAACTATAGTTATACTTGTATTATATATATGTATTATTACTTATAAAATTTTTATCATAATATATCATATAACAACTTCTATTGAATTAATATTATTTATACATTTTATATATATTACCTTATATATAATTTTATTATGCATAGTATCCATATATATGTATATATATACAATATCCTTTATTTATATATTCATTTTAATATTAATTGAATTATTCTATTTATTAGTTTTCATTTTTAAAGTGTACTTCATTACCTCACAATATTATATATATATATATATATATATATATATATATATATATATATATATATATATATATATATATATATATATATATATACTTATATTTATTTATATGTATAAATATATTTACATATTTATTTACACACAATTGTTCGTGAATCGTCGGAAGTAGTCAAAGGGCAATTGATTACATGAATATAGATTTCAAAACTTTCGAGACTCAACATTACAGACTTTGCTTATCGTGTCGAAAACATATAAAGATTAAAGTTTAAATTTGGTCAGAAATTCCCGGGTCACTACAGATAGAGGAGGTGAATACCTAAGCGATGCTTTCCAAGATCATCTTAAAAGTTGTGGGATTATCTCACAACTTACCTCTCCTGGAACACCCCAACTTAATGGAGTATCCGAAAAGAGGAACCGAACCCTAATGGATATGGTTCGATCTATGATGGCAAGAAGCTCGTTACCTCTATCATTTTGGGGTTATTGTCTATGCTCCGTGGGTCGTATTCTAAATATGGCCCCAACCAAGAAAGTGGAACGAACTCCTCATGAGATGTGGTTTGGATAACCCCCTTCTCTATCATACTTGAAAGTATGGGGATGTGAAGCTTATCCCAAGCATTTTGTCGCTAATAAGCTGAATGCTCTATCTACAAAGTGTATTTTCATAGGATATTCCAAGGATGATATGTGATACTATTTCTATGATCCAATCGAGCAAAATGTATTTGTTGCTCGGAAGGCGGAATTCCTTGAAACTAAGTTCCTTATGGAAGGTAATAGTGAAAGGAAGATAGATCTTGAAGAGGCTCATGATCAAGAAGATGATACACAATTGGTTGACACTAGCACTCAACATCAAAATGTTAGGAATGATCACATGGGTGATGAAAGTATACAAAATGTTCGTAAGTCTGGTAGAATTAGTAATCCTCCTGAGAGATATGGATTTCTCATGGATGGTTACTATGTGGTTGATTTGGATGAACCAACAAATTACCAAGATGCTTTATCAAGGATTGATAAAGACAAATGACAGGAAGCCATGAACACTGAGATGTAATCCATGTATGACAACCAAGTTTGGGAACTGGTTATACAACCGACTGGCTCTAAGTTAGTTGATTGTAAATGGATTTTCAAGAAGAAAACCGACATGCATGGAAACTTGGATACATATAAAGCTAGACTTGTAGCAAAAGATTTCACTCAAACTCAAGGGGTTGATTATGATGAAACTTTTTTGCCCGTGGCAATGCTAAAGTCTATCAGGATATTATTTGTCATTGCTGCTCATTATGATTATGAGATATGGCAAATGGATGTCAAGACCGCTTTCCTAAATGGATATCTTGAGGAAGATGTCTATATGGTTCAGCCTGAAGGTTTTGTTGATCCGAAATATCCTAACAAAGTATGCAAGTTAAAGAAGTCAATCTACGGATTGAAACAAGCATCTAGAATGTGGAATCATCATTTTAATGAGGAGGCCAAGAAATTTGGCTTCATTAAAAGTGGTGATGAAGCTTGTGTATACAAGAAAGCTAGTGGGAGCACTATCATGTTCCTTGTACTATATGTGGATGATATATTGTTATTTGGAAATGATATTCCGCAAATGCAAGGTGTTAAAACTTGGCTAAGTAGATGCTTCTCCATTAAGGATCTTAGAGAAGCACAATACGTTTTGAGGATTGGGATCTACAGGGATAGATTCAAAAAATTGATAGGTTTGAATCAAAGTACATACATTGAAAAGGTCTTGAAGAGGTTCAAAATGGAGAACTCTAAGAAAGGTTTGATACCTATTCAAAGAGGAACAATTCTCAGTTCATCTCAGTGCCCCACCACAAAAGATGAACAAGAGAGAATGAAGAATGTCCCATACGCGTTTGCTATTGGTCAATCATGTATGCAATGATATGTACTAGACCGGATGTGTCATGTGCTCTTAGCTTGACAAGTAGATTAGAATAACCCTGGAAACAGTCATTGGGTTGCGGTTAAAAGTATATTGAAATACCTTAGGAGGACAAATGATATGTTTCTAATATACGGGTCTGGTGAGGAGGAACTCGCAGTAAAAGGTTACGTGGATGCGAGTTTCCAAACTGATCGAGATGATTCTCGATCACAATCCGGCTTTGTCTTCATGTTAAATGGAGGTGAGGTCTCTTGGAAGAGTTAAAAACAGGATTTTGTTGCATTATCCACTACAGAGTCAGAATACATTGCCGCCTCATTGGCAGCTCAAGAAGCTGCATGGATGAAGAAATTCATCGACGAATTAGGAGTGGTCCCTTCCATTCAGGACCCTCTTGAGATCTTTTGTGACAACGAGGGTGCGATTGCTCAAATCAAGAAACCTCGTGCTCACCAAAAGACCCATCACATTGAGCGGAGATTCAACTACATAAGGGATGAAGTTGAAAAGGGAAAGATATGTATTCGCAAAGTTTACATAGATCTTAATATAGCGGATCCACTCACGAAGCTCTTACATGGAGCAAAACATGAGGGACATGTTTGTGCATTAGGGCTTCGATATTCTAGTGATTGGTCATGATCTGTTTTAAGTATTGTAACGGAACAAAGAGGTTCAAACTCATTAATATAACTATGGTGTTAATTTATTTTGAGTCATGTTCCTATTTTGCATATTTTATACATGAATAAGCTATTATTCTAAATTCCGTAGTCGATCACATTTGTGGGAGCAAGTGTAAGGTTTAGACTATTATGAACTTGGATTGGTGTACATTCAGGTTGAATGTGGGGCAAGGTTGCTACCAAGGTTCATAGATATTTATGGGATACAAATATTGAAAGACCCGCTCTCAAGACTTACTGAACGGAACCTTTGTGGTAGATCACATGTAATCTTGAGTAAAGGCCAATGTCATTGTATCCTCTGACCTGAGATAAATATTGGGTTCAGATATTTACCAAGTATTGTGCCTTGATTCTTTCCTTTGTTATTCTGAAATATGGTAGTTCATAAGGAAGAGCTCAGGTATAATACAAAGTATATATTGAGGACGTATGTAGTCAACATGGAATTTGTCCCTCTTATTTGTTAAGAGTCAGATGTCTAAGGCCTGATAAAGTTAAATCTAGAAGAGAGTGATCACTCTGTATCTCTTGGATTTAACATGACATCTAGGACAAAAGGATGTAATGAAAGATTCACCTGTTCATGTTCAATTTGGGATCTCGAAAGGGATGATGTTATTGAATGGCACAAAGTCATAACATATTGGGGGTGATGGACGGTCGTTAGGTGGTATCCATCACTTGCATTAATTCCTTATGTTTCTCGTGCAAGTAGGAGATTGAAGGTATTTCGTATGCCCGAGAGACATATTAAATTAATGTGGCTAGTATGTTTTGATCCAAGTCGGGTCATACCCAGTAACAAGCTTACCGACACCTTATTCGTATTTGATCTTAGCGATTGGTTCATTGATCAAACTACACGACACTTGAATTATAAGAAAAATGGTTTTCTTAAATCACTTGATATGTATATATAAATTATGAAATAATTTATATAACACGAATTTAATTATTTATTGGTTAAATAATTAATTAAGTTATGTTACATTCTATAAAATTGGTTTTATAAAATAATGTATACATAACAAATAATATGGAAGTTTATAAAAGATGTTTTGGTATAAAAACTATTTTATAAAGTGGGAGTGGCATTGGGAGTGCAAGTTTGCATGTCCTAGACACATTTAATTGGTCATTTAATGTGGTTGCTTCCCACCCTCCATATGCATAAGTACCTAGGCACCTTGAGTACTACCTAGACATGCAAAAATACACATATCAAGTATTGAAAAACTCTCTCCTTCTGCTTGCTTTTGCTGGCCGAAAATCACAAGGAAAAGAAAAGGGTTCTTGAGTGATTTTAAGATAAATTCAAGTGTAGAAAAATCCTAACCAAAACCAGAAGGTGTTGGTGCTAAGCTTGGGGTATATCTACTTGAGGTTTCATCATTTTGAAGCTTGCATTCATCATCATCTTCACCATTACCTCCTAACTTGGAGAAGGTATAATTTCTTAACTCACTTGTAGTTTATAAGCATATTTCACAACTTGATCCTATTTGGGATTTAACTTTAATCGGTTAAAGTATAACATGTTTGTAATCAGTTTTACACGCTTCCGCAAAGTTTATTTCTTAAATGGGTTTTAAGTTTTCGAAACATGTTAAATCCCAACAAATATATTTGACTGTAGTTTTGTTTCGATAATAATTCATGGCCGCAGAACACATTTTTGAACACAATACATTTGCCACATAATTATGTAGCATGTGAGGAAACAATTTTGGTTGAATATTGGATCCATTTTCGCACGATGACTAGAGAAAGGTGAAATGCCCCGTTCATATCGATTATAAACGATTCACAATAGTTGATTTCATTGCGAGATATTTGACCTCTATATGATACATTTTACAAATATTGCATTCGTTTTTAAAAGACATACTTTCTTTACATCGAAAGTTGACGGCATGCATACCATTTCACAATATATCCAACTATAAATGACTTAATAATATTCTTGATGAACTCGACGACTCGAATGCAACGTCTTTTTGAAATTTGCCATGAATGACTCCAAGTAATATCTTTAAAATTAGCAAATGCACAGCGAAAGATTTCTTTCATACCTGAGAATAAACATGCTTTCAAGTGTCAACCAAAAGGTTGGTGAGTTCATAAGTTTATCATAAACAATAAAATTCATCATTTTGATAGACCACAACATTTAAATATTGCATGGTACAAATGGGCCCGAATCCTATACCCACCTGTAATGTATATACGATATCTTTTAAATACAATACACATTTCTCGTGTACGAAATCCTTTTTCATAAATCTTAGTAACCGTACACATATCTCGTGTACAAAATATAATACACATAACCTGTGTATAAAAATTATTCTCTCGATACATAACATTCACATCAATTGGTGGCAATTATCATATCCACATAATTCAATGGTGGCAATTATCATGTCCACATAATTCAATGGTGGCAATTATCATGTCCACATAATTCAATAATAATCCGCAGAACTTCTGTCTGCATAATAATTCATTCGAGGAATGTTTTGCTTGTGTCTATCTCGTCAAACATTTATAAAAGCATTTAATGTATTCACAGTTCAAAAACATATTTCAAAAGCATTTAATAAAGCAGTTGTAAAAACAGCGCATGTATTTTCAGTCCCAAAAATGTAAAGAGTAAAAGGGAGCAAATGAACTCACAATACTGTATTTTGTAGTAAAAATACATATGACGACATTAAACAAACTGAACAATGCAGGGCTGACCTTAGATTCACGAACCTATATCATTCATATATGTATTAAAACATATTCATGTAATCGAACAATATTTATGTTAGTATTAGTGATGATTTATATATATAGTAGATTAATAAGTTTCATTATATATAATTTCATTATATATATAGATATATTAATATAGTTAAGTTATGTGTATTAAATATATATTTATATATAATCTTTATTTTTACGCTTATAACTTTAATAATGTCATTAATACTTTTATTTTTATAATTGTAATTATTTTATTAATAATGATATAGATAATACTGATAACGATAATAATGATAGTTTTAGTAAAAATAATACTTTCAATACTAATGGTAATTTTTAATAGTTTTAATAGAAATTTCAGTAATCATACAGTATTACTAATATTAATGTTTAACTGATAAGTCAATTAATGATACTTTGTAATATTAATTATAAAAATGATAATACTAATAATAATAATACCTATGTTAATGATAATAATAATACTAATAATTATAAAATGATACAAGTACTAATATTAATGAAAATAATTTGGATTATTTTCATAATAATAATATTAATCTTAATCATAGTCATAATAGTAATTCCTATATTAATAATACTAATAATTCTAAAATTTTAATAAGAATACTTTTATTGATTTTGATATAGATAAAAATAATAATCCTAACAATATTAATGAATATATAATAATAATAATTTTTAATTATAATAATAATAATAATAATAATATTCTATTAATAATAACTAAGTTAATAATAATAATGACATTAAGTAATAATATTAGTAATAACAATTATAACAATCATAATAATAAAAAATAATATAATAATAATAATAATAATAATAATAATAATAATAATAATAATAATAATAATAATAATAATAATAATAATTTTTAATATTGAAAACTACCTCAACAAGCCTTAAAAAAAATAGCTGCCCACGTCCGGGCTCGAACCCAAGACATCTCGGTTAACACCAACACCCCTTAACCATCTGCTCTACGTTTGTTTTTCTGTTCTAATATCGCAGTAAATTCATATAACTCATATCTTGACCCAACAATAATTCGGCCCAAGAATAATAACTTAATATAAATCGGCCCAACATGTATTCTGGCCCAACAGTTTCAATTGTTAAAAATAAAACGCCATGTCCTGGTTTCGAGCCTAGGACCCCTCGCTCAAACACAAACACTCCAACCATCTGATCTACTACACTTTTCTGTTATAATAACCATTTTAATTTCTTTTCTATATATATCAGTTTTTATCATCATCATCATAATCTTATTATAACATCATCATCATCATAATCTTCAACTCTTTTATTCATGAACATAATCATACCTCATAATTCATCATCGTCATTAGCTTAATCGATATAAACGTATTCAGTTTATCCTCTTCGTGATCTCACCATCATTATAACTTCATCTAGATCACGATTAACATTCATCATTATTCATAATCATCTTCTTCGTAATCGTCATCATCCTGCATCATCAAATTCTTGAATCATCATATCAAATCTCAATCCTAAACATTCTCTCTTCATCATCTAATATCATATTAATCACCCCATCATCTAAATATCTTATGGTATATCTCGGTACAATTATACATCAACATAGCACCACTACTCAACCTTGGTCCGTGATAGTAAAAAGATATATGGATCATGACATGTGCTGTCATTTATTAATTGTTTTTATTAATTGCACCAATTATTAATGAGTCAATGTGTAACCCACTAATGAAAAAGATAAGTGGGGTAATCCTTTGCTAATCAAAAGTGTCGGCCAAGTAGTATCCTTTTATCCCACTTGATTAATTGATAAAAAAAATGACATATATAATCTATAACCAAGTTGATAAACTCAAACAATTAAATGGTATATCTTATTTCTACTATTATTCTATAAGTTCTACAAATGCACCCCTTATCTTTGTTTCATCATCGTTACCTCATTTCAACAGGTGTAGAAGTGATCAACGATGATCAGCTGAATCGTGCAGTATTTATAACAGAAAAGAGACGTACTTACAGCAGCTATTAAGTAAGGCGGTGAGTTTTGAATGGATATGAACATATCAGAAGTGGGAAAACGGGTTACAGGTGCTATCTAACGGTGGTGATCTAGTGGTGATGGGTCATCGTCAAAACAGTAGCAGCGAGTAGTTTAATAACAGATGGTAGTATAATAAAGGTGGCGGCTTTATGGTTTTAGTTTTTGATTTAACCAAAACAGCTAATGAAGGTGGCTTGGTGGTGGGAGTTCACGTGATTGAAGGTTGTAGGGTGATCATGGTTCAATGATTTGCAATGGTGAGGTGGTTCTGTGGGTCGTGTTTGAAGAAAACAGAAAGCCGTAGCAGTAAGCAACATATATGAGCAGTTTATCAATGGTTAAATGAGTAATGATGGGTTGTCGTGAAGAGTTTGTTTTTGGTTGTCGTGTAGGAATCTTAGCAACAACTACGTAGTAGGTGGTGGTTATGGTTGTTAGTGAGAGAAAGAGAGATAGAGAGAAAAACGTGATGGACGAGGGTGATGGTGTTCATGGTGATTGAAGGGAGATGGTACGTGGTGGATGAAAAGTTGGTTTTTGTGTTTCATGAATATAGATTGTATCTATATATAAAAAGATTTACAAAGATCGATGGATTATGATTGATATAGATAGGTAACAGAAAAAGGAGTAAGAAATGGATGTATATGGTCGATTATTTCAATTGTGGGGTTATGTATATACATATGAGAATTGAGATTGAAATAGATGTGTAACAAACATCAATTTAATCATTTACTACACCTTTCTAGCACACATATTCACTTCTTCTTTGTACAGGAACACAGGAAAACGAATTCAGATGGATAGTGTTGTATAACAAATCCATGTGACTATATAACGATTACATGTGTTATTACTATAAATAAAATTAATAATAATAATATTACTTTTAATATTATTCCTAAAAATACTAGTACTAATAAGATAATTATAGAAATAATAATAATAAGAATAAGGATAAAATTAATAATAATACTTTTAATTAAATTGATAATTTTGAATAATTTTATTAATAATATTGACCATAATATTATAATAATTTATACTTATCAAATTTTTATATATGTATATATACTTTAATCAATATTAATATTAATATTAAATGTAATAATATTAATATATCAATTTCTCTTTAACTTGCAATTACATGTAGTATGTTACCATTTATTATATTGTATCTATTAATTATATAATTTATTGAATCTTTTATATAATATTACATATGTATAGAATCCATATATATATATATATATATATATATATATATATATATATATATATATATATATATATATATATATATATATATATATATATATATATATATATATATATATATATATATATATATATATATATATATATATATATATATATATATATATATATATATATATATTTACATTTTTATTTACACACAAAATTTCGTGAATCATCGGGCATAGTCAATGGTCAAATGATTTCATGAAAATAGTTCAAATAATTTGAGATTTAGCATTACAGACTTTGCTTATCAGATCGAAATTATATACAGATTAAGTTTAAATTTAGTCGAAAATTTCCGGGTCATCACAAAAGGTACTACGAGCAAAACTTCCTAAAGAGTTCCTACCATTCAAATAGTTTTAACGACAAAAAAGTCGTTTTGCTATTTTTAAAATGTGAATTTTTGAGCTTTCAGATTTTACGATAATTATTACCTTTGCGTTTGAATTTTTATGCAAATTTAAATACTATTTTGATACTTTTAATTTATGTAACATTGTATTTCGGTACATTGAGAATCTTTTTGAGGTTAATATCACCCCACTATCCACAAATCCTTACACATTTTACGACATCTTTATATAATGGTTCAATTATTTAGTGACACTTTTTGATATCTCTCAATTCATAACTCTTTTAATTTTTTTTGTTTTAAAATTTCGTATTGAATGCGAATATATTTTTCTATAGTTTTGTTTCGATAATAATTCATGACCGCGGATCTATTTTCAGATTTTATGATAATTATTACCTTTGTATTTGAATTTTTATGCATATTTAAATACCATTTTGATACTTGTTATTTATGTAACATTGTATTTAAGTACAATGAGAATATTTTTGAGATTAATATCACCCCTAGCCACAAATCCTTACACATTTGGCCACATCTTGGTTTAATAGTTCAGTTATTTAGTGGCACTTTTTGATATATCTCAAATCATAACTCTATTATTGTTTTTGTTTTGAAATTTCGTATTGAATGCGAATATATTTGACTATACTTTCGTTTCGATAATAATTCAAGACCGCGGAACACACTTTTGTACACATTACGTTTGCCACATAATTATGCTGAATTATGTGGCACATGTGATAAAACAATTTTAGTTGAAGATTGGATCCATTTTCGCACAATGACTAGAGAAATGCACTACGAGCAAGACTTTCTAAAAAGTTCATGCCATTTAAAATAGTTTTAACGCCGAAAAAGTCATTTTGCTAATTTTAAAAGGTGAAGTTTGAACTTTCAGATTTTACGATAATTATTACCTTTGCATTCGAATTTTTATGCATATTTAAATACCATTTTGATACTTTTAATTTATGTAACATTGTATATAGGTACATTAAGATTATTTTTGAGGTTAATATCACCCCACTAGCCACAAATCATTACACATTTTGCGGCATTTTAGTTTAATGGTTCAATTATTTAGTGGCACTTTTTGATATCTCTCAATTCATAACTCTATTATTGTTTTTATTATAAAATTTCGTATTGATTACGAATATATTTGACTATAATTTCGTATCGATAATAATTCATGGTCGTGGATCACACTTTTAAACACATTACGTTTGCCACATAATTATGCTGAAATATAGTCAAATTTATAACACTTTTAAACACATTACGTATTGAATGCGAATATATTTGAGTATAGTTTCATTTCGATAATAATATATGGCCGTTGAACACTTTTGAACACATTACGTTTGCCAAATAATTATGCTGAATTATGTGGCACATGTGATAAAACAATTTTAGTTGAAGATTGGATCCATTTACGCACGATGACTAGAGAAATGCACTACGAGTAAAACTTCCAAAATGTTCCTGCCATTCGAAATAGTTTTAACGCCGAAAAAGTCATTTTGCTATTTTTAAAAGGTGAAGTTTGAACTTTTAGATTTTACGATAATTATTACCTTTGCATTTGAATTTTTATGCATATTTAAATACCATTTTGATACTTTTAATCTATGTAACATTGTATTTAGGTACATTAAGAATCTTTTTAAGGTTAATATCACCCCACTAGCCACAAATCATTACAAGTTTTGCAGCATCTTAGTTTAATGGTTCAATTATTTAGTGGCACTTTATGATATCTCTCAAAACATTACTCTATTATTGTTTTTATTTTAAAATTTCATATTGAATGCGAATATATTTGACTATAGTTTCGTTTCGATAATAATTCATAGCCGTTGAACACATTTTTGAACACATTACGATTGCTTCATAATTATGTTGAATTATGTGGCACATGTGATAAAACAATTTTGGTTGAAGATTGGATCCATTTTCGCATGATGACTAGAGAAAGCACTACGAGCAAGACTTCCTGAAGAGTTCCTGCCATTCAAAATAGTTTTAATGCCGAAATAGTCTTTTTGCTATTTTTAAAGGATGAATTTTGAACTTTCAGATTTTACAAAAATTATTACCTTTGCATTTGAATTTTTATGCATATTTAAATACCATTTCGATACATTTAATTTATGTAACATTGTATTTAGGTACATTGAAAATCTTTTTGAGGTTAATATCACCCCACTAACCACAAATCCTTACAAGTTTTGCGGCATCTTAGTTTAATGGTTCAATTATTTAGTGACACTTTTTGATATCTCTCAATTTATAACTATATTATTGTTTTTGTTTTAAAATTTTGTATTGAATGCGAATATATTTTACTATAGTTTCGTGTCGATAATAATTCATAGCTGCAGATCCCATTTTTGATCACATAATTATGTGGCACGTGTGATAAAACAATTTCGGTTGTAGATTGGATCCATTTTTTCAAGATGACTAGATAAAGGCACTACGAGCAAGACTTCCTAAAGAGTTCATGCCATTCGAAATAGTTTCACCACTGAAAAATTCGTTTTGCTATTTTTAAAAGGTGAATTTTGAACTTTCAGATTTTATGATAATTATTATCTTTGCATTTGAATTTTTATGCATATTTAAATACCATTTTGATACTTGTGATTTATGTAACATTGTATTTAGGTACATTGAGAATATTTTTAAAGTTAATATCACCCTACTAGCCACAAATCTTTACACGTCGTGCCACATCTTGGTTTAATGGTTCAATTATTTATTGACACTTTTTGATATCTCTCAATTCATAACTCTATTATTGTTTTTATTTTAAAATTTCGTATTGAATGCTAATATATTTGACTATAGTTTTGTTTCGATAATAATTCAAGGTCGCAGAACAAATTTTTGAACACATTACGTTTGCCACATAATTTTGCTGAATTATGTGGCACATGTGATAAAACAATTTTGGTTGAAGATTGGATCCATTTTCGCACGATGACTAGAGAAAGGTACTACGAGCAAAATTTCCTAAAGAGCTCCTGCCATTTGAAATTGTTTTAACGCCGAAAAAGTCGTTTTGCTATTTTTAAAAGGTGAAGTTTGAACTTTCAGATTTTACGATAATTATTACCTTTGCATTTGAATTTTTATGCATATTTAAATACCATTTTGATATTTTAATTTATGTAACATTGTATTTAGGTACATTGAGTTTCTTTTTGAGGTTAATATCACCCCACTAGCCATAAATTATTATATGTTTTGCGACATTTTAATTTAATTGTTCAATTATTTAGTGACACTTTTTGATATCTGTCAATTCATAACTTATTATTTTTTTATTTTAAAATTTCGTATTGAATGCGGATATATTTGACTATAGTTTTTATTCGATTATAATTCATGGTTGTGGATCACATTTTTGAACACATTACGTGTGGCACATTATTATGCTGAATTATCTTGCACGTGTGATAAAACAATTTCGCACGATGACTAGGTAACGGCACTACGATCAAGACATCCTAAAAAGTTCCCGCCATTCGAAATAGTTTCAACGCTGATAAAGTCATTATGCTATTTTAAAAAGGTGAATATTGAACTTTTAGATTTTACGATAATTATTACCTTTGCATTTGAATTTTTATACATATTTAAATATCATTTTGATACTTGTTGTTTATGTAACATTGTATTTGTATACATTTAGAATATTTTTGAGGTTAATATCACTCCACTAGCCACAAATGCTTACACGTTTTGCCACATCTTGGTTTAATGGTTCGATTATTTAGTGGCACATTTTGATATCTCTCAATTCATAACTCTATTATTGTTTTTTGTTTTAAAACTTCGTATTGAATGAGAATATACTTGACTATAGTTTCGTTTCAATCATAATTCATGGCCGCAGAAAACATTTTCTAACACATTACGTTTGCCACATAATTAATTATGCTGAATTATGTGGCACATGTGATAAAACAATTTTGGTAGAAAATTTGATCCATTTTCACACGATGACTAGAGAAAGGCACTACGAGCAAAACTTCCAAAAGAGCTCATGCCATTCGAAATTGTTTTAACGCCGGAAAAGTCGTTTTGCTATTTTTAAAAGGTGGAGTTTGAATTTTCAGATTTTACGATAATTATTACCTTTGCATTTGAATTTTTATGCATATTTAAATACCATTTTGATACTTTTAATTTATGTAACATTATATTTAGGTATATTGAGAATCTTTTAAATCACCCCACTAGCCATAAATCCTTACACGTTTTAAGGTATCTTAGTTCATGGTCGCGGATCATATTTTTGAACACATTATGTTTGCCACATAATTATGCTGAATTATGAAGCACGTGTGATAAAACAATTTCGGTTGAAGATTAGATCCATTTTTGCAAGATGACTAGATAAAGGCAGTACGAGCATGAGTTCCTAAAGAGTTCATGCCATTCGAAATAGTTTCAATGCCAAAAAAGTCGTTTTGCCATTTTTAAAAGGTGAATTTTGAACTTTCAGATTTTACGATAATTATTACCTTTGCATTTGAATTTTTATGCTTATTAAAATACCATGTTGATACTTGTTATTTATGTAACATTGTATTTAGGTACATTGAGAATATTTTTGAGGTTAATATCACCTCACTAGCCACAAGTAATTACACGTTTTGCCACATCTTGGTTAAATGGTTTAATTATTTAATGGCAATTTTTGATATCTTTCAATTTATAACACTATTGTTGTTTTTGTTTTAAAATTTCATATTGAATGTGAATATATTTGACTATAGTTTTATTTCGATAATAATTCACGGCCGCAGAACACATTGTAAAACATATTACGTTTGCAGATAATTATGCTGAATTATGTGGCACGTGTGATAAAACAATTTCGATTGAAGATTGGATCCATATTCGCATGATGACTTGGTAAAGGCACTACGCGCAAGACATCCTAAAGAGTTCGTGCCATTTGAAATAGTTTCAACGCCGAAAAAGTCGTTTTGCAATTTTTAAAAGATGAAATTTGAACTTTTAGATTTTACGATAATTATTACCTTTGCATTTGAATATTTATGCATATTTAAATACCATTTTAATACTTTTAATTTATGTAATATTGTATTTAGGTACATTGAGAATCTTTTTGAGGTTAATATCACCCCACTAGCCACAAATCATTACACGTTTTGCGGCAAGTTTAATGGTTCAATTATTTAGTGGCACTTTTTGATATCTCTCAATTCATAACTCTATTATTGTTTTTATTTTAAAATTTTGTATTAAATAAGAATATATTTGACTATAGTTCCGTTTCTATAATAATTCATGGTCGCGGATCACACTTTTAAACACATTACGTTTGCCACATAATTATGCTGAATTATGTGGCATATGTGATAAAACAATTTGGTTGAAGATTGGATCCATTTTCGCACGAAGACTAGAGAAAGCACTACGAGCTAGATTTCCTGAAAAGTTCCTTCCATTCGAAATAGTTTTAACGACGAAAAAGTCTTTTTGCTATTTTTAATAGGTGAATTTTGACCTTTCAGATTTTACTATAATTATTACCTTTGCATTTGAATTTTTATGCATATTTAAATACAATTTTGATACTTTTAATTTATGTAATATTTTATTTAGGTACATTGAGAATCTTTTAGAGGTTAATATCACCCCACTAGCCACAAATCCTTACATGTTTTGCGGCATCTTAGTTTAATGGTTCAATTATTTAGTGACACTTTTTTATATCTCTCTATTCATAGCTCTATTATTGTTTTTGTTTTAAAATGTTGTATTGAATGTGAATATATTTGACTATATTTTTGTTTCGATAATGATTCATGGCCGTTGAATACATTTTGAACACATTACGTTTTCAACATAATTATGCTGAATTATGTGGCACGTGTGATAAAACAATTCGGGTTGAAGATTGGATCCATTTTTACACGATGACTAGATAAAGGCACTACGAGCAAGAGTTCTTAAAGAGTTCCTGCCATTTGAAATAGTTTCAACGCCGAAAAAGTCATTTTGCTATTTTTAACAGGTGAATTTTAAACTTTCAGATTTTTACGATAATTATTACCTTTCCATTTGAATTTTTACGCATTTTTAAATACCATTTTGATACTTTTAATTTATGTAACATTGTATATAGGTACATTGAGAATATTTTTGAGGTTAATATCACCCCACTAGCCACAAATCCTTACACGTTTTGCCACATCTTGGTTTAATGGTTCAATTATTTAGTGAAACCTTTTGATATCTCTCAATTAATAACTCTATTATTATTTTTGTTTTTAAATTTCGTACTGAATGCGAATATATTTGACTATAGTTTCATTTCAATAATAATTCACGGTCGCAGAACACATTTTTGAACACATTAAGTTTGCCACATAATTATGCTGAATTATGTGACACATGTGATAAAATAATTTTGGTTGAAGATTGGATCCATTTTTACACGATGACTAGAGAAATGCACTACGAAAAAGACTTCCTAAAGAGTTCCTGCCATTCGAAATAGTTTTAACGCCGAAAAAAACATTTTGCTTTTTTTAAAAGATGAAGTTTGAACTTTTAGATTTTACGATAATTATTACCTTTGCATTTGAATTTTTATGCATATTTAAATACCATTTTGATACTTGTTATTTATGTAACATTGTATTTAGATACATTGAGAATCTTTTTGAGGTTAATATCACCCCACTAGCCACAAATCATTACACGTTTTGCAGCATCTAAGTGTGGGATGTTGGTATAATCTTTTTATGCTGTATTAAAATAACTCATTACTAAGATTCCAAGTCCTTAAGCCAAATTTCAAAATTTTTTGCAAAAGAAAACCTTTTCGAAAAAGTATTTTTGAAAACCTAAAACGGTTGCCAATAAAAATAAGACTTAAGTAGGGTGAAAATCTTGTTAGGTTGAACCAAATCTCTAATAGAGCATTGCATGACTAAGGCATTATCGACCTAAATTGATTATGGTGAGGCACCCCAAATAAGACCAGCATTCATCTTTAATGCTTCACTCTTTTCCATTGAGAGTGCCGATGTCTGTGCTCAGAATCAGAACTTGATTTAGATCTACATTTCCGAGCAGCGAAACGAGATTCGGTTATAATCAGAAGAGCTAGCCATTTGTCAAAAATAAGCCTTCCGCACCTCCACTACTTCTAATCCACCACCACACCCACATCATCTTTACTATTATTCAAAAAATCCAGAAAACGAGATTGTTTCCGAAAACCCTATGTTATAAACTCTCAAGTATCATGGCAAAGGTCTTGAAAAAGTTTACCGGCAAAAAGTTTCTCGAGATGAAATCTCCAAAAAAAAAAAAAAAAAAAAAAATTCAAGTTCTGAAGAGGATTAGAACGTAATAATAGAAATGCCAAAGAAAACTTGACCGAAAATGATTATCAAATGAAGAAAAGTTCAAAAGTGCTTCTCAAATACTTCAGCACTCCTATCTACCCGAATAAAAGTCTGTATAAAGACTACATTACCCTTCTATCTCACCTCTCAAAAACAACTTCACTACCACTCTAAAATTCCTTTTCCATCATTGACAAATGACCTAGAAGCTAAAATTACTACCGTTCTCGCGTTAGCAGCAAGGATTTGAGTCTTTATCAAGCCTATGATGATGGGTGTAGCATGACTGGCTATGAGTGAATTCATTTCTTAGATCTATAGGGAACTCTAAACACTTGTGTGATTTGAGTGACCCGTGAAAGCTAGCCTATGTCATGTAACCTCCTCGCATGCTTGCAGAGATAGTTTCAATCATAACATAGATGACTCACCTTATCTTTTGCTCTTATAATAAAAACAAACCACTTAGGCTATTAGAAAAGAAACTCTGAAAAGATTCTTAAGGAAATGAGACTTTGCTTGAGGACAAGCAAAATCTAAGTGTGGGATATTTGATATCGGCTAAAAGTCACGTTTTCACCCGGTATTAAGGCCCAAAAACAAGAAAGATTCGAACTTTATCAGCAAAATACCCTCTTCGTCGGTTAGAATTGAAGAACAAGTAATTCCGAAGATGATGCAAAAAGAATCAAGAGAATCGGAGCTAAAACTAAGATTCTAGAGCGAAAACGGTGAAAGACAAGAAATCAAGTTACGTTCCAAGGAATCAGCAAGCCAAATGGCCTGCCAAACGGCCTGCCAAATGGCCTGCCAGTGTGTCAAACGGCCTGCCAGTGTGTCAAACGGCCTGCCAAATGGCCAGATAAAACGGCCTCGATAAATGGCTTACCTCTGCAAACGAGCCCTGCAAATGGCCTGCCAAACGGCCTGCTAAACGGCCTGCCAGCCATTTGCAGGCAAATTCTGTGCTTATTTAAAGGGTCTTTGTCATTCATTCCAACACACACTTCAATTCACTTCTTTCTCTCTCTTGTACAATATTAGTCATACTCTCAAGGCCTTCGACTCCGTGCGGGAAACCTAGTACCCGGAGAAGAACGCTACAGATTGTATTAGGAGCGGTCTGGAGTGTTGAAGTTGTCACTTTTGTATTCGAAACTCATTTAATCTACTGGTACTTCTATCCCTTATCTTTATATAATATCTTCTATCATTATGTTCTGTGATATTGTTGCCATGATTAGCGAGTAGTTATCTTTAGTGTATGCTATGATGTAAGCAGTTATAATGCCGAAATAATGTTATGGTTTGTGTATGCTGTTAAAATGCTTTCCTATTATGCTTTAAACTCAATCGCTTTTCCAACTAATAGAACGTAGTTATTGGCTCTATTATTGGGAAGTCGCGAACCCCGATTCAGAGTACACTATCTGTGTCACTCCTTGGTTAGAGAAGTCTATCGGATACAACGTAAGATCGACTGAGGTACACCGGTTGTAGTAAATCTATCGAGCTTTGGATTCGTAGTGAAACATCTGACTAGACCCTTAGTACATTGTCGGTCCCAGACCATGCTAGTGTAGTCACCAAGCATATAAACTTCGTACGTGCATGCTGAAGAACATCGGTTATTGTAAGCTGTACCTCTGCTAAGTAAGGCCATGAAACTCGGTCAGTGTTGATTAGTACACTGCACCATAACGCGGTCTCAAGCATTGCACCCCGCTTGAGGGATTCTTAGTTAATTAAGGAACTGTTTGTTTAGACACATAAAGGATTGGACCGTTAGGATTACCGAACGTTTTCATGGAAGTCAGCTTGACTTGGCCATGGTGTTCTTTATGGTTGAACTCTTTTTAAAGGGCCTAAATATCTTTTAAAACCAATCATTAACGAAAGCATTGAAACACATCACGTCTCTCAGATATGGTAAACCATGTATTCTATTATGCTTAAGAAAGTTTAGACTATTGTGGAATGTTAATACATCACCCAACCGAGTCCCTCAATTGGATGAGCCGTCTGAACGTCTATGCCTGTAGTCAGACTGCACGGGCGTCGGGGGTAAGGGACGTTGCTGTCTATTCAGAATCTTCAAGCCTAACGCAGTACCCAGTGACATGTCTTATGACAGGGGCGTTTAGGACCAGTGTAATGAATACAAGGCCTCTACCTATTCATGAGCCATCATTCTATAATCTCGGCAGAATAACTGATGAAGTCATAGTATGCGCTCACTTTAACCTTATCTGAATTACGAATTTTATCGCATTTACTTTATCTGTCTTATAAATTAGAAAATCCCAAAATTAAATAACTACTACTCCTTCCTAACTATCTTAGGCTTAAATATAGGTTCGATTCAACTGATATCTCAAAAATACGACTCTAGGTCATACTTCCCTTACTCATACTAAGGAGTAGTACGATTTAGACCCCGCTAAATATAAATTTAAAACAGTACCTACCCCCTTGGTGGTTGATTCTGGTGTGCTGCGGCCTGACGACACCGCACAAACAAAACCGTCCGTTTCGGCCATATCACTAGCCACAAATCCTTACACCTTTTGCCACACCTTGGATTAATGGTTCAATTATTTAGTGGCACTTTTTGATATCTCTCAAATCATAACTTTATTATTTTTTTTTCTGTTTTAAAATTTCGTATTGAATGCGAATATATCTGACTATAGTTTCATTTTGATAATAATTCATGGTCGTGGATCACATTTTTGAACACATTACGTTTGCTACATAATTATGCTGAATTATGTGGCACGTGTGATAAAACAATTTCGGTTGAAGATTGGATCCATTTTTACACGATGACTAGATAAAGGCACTACGAGCATGAGTTACTAAAGAGTTCCTGCCGTTCGAAATAGTTTCAACGCCGAATAAGTCATTTTGCTATTTTTAAAAGGTGATTTTGAACTTTCAAATTTTACGATAATTATTACCTTTCCATTTGAATTTTTATGCATATTTAAATGCCATTTTGATATTTGTTATTTATGTAACATTATATTTAGGTATATTGAGAATATTTTTTAGATTAATATCTCCCCACTAGCCACAAATCCTTACACGTTTTGCCACATATTGGTTTAATGGTTCAATTATTTAGTGGCACTTTTTGATATCTCTCAATTAATAACTCTATTATTGTTTTTGTTTAAAAATTTCGTATTGAATGCGAATATATTTGACTATAGTTTCATATCGATAATAAGTCACGGTCGCAGAACACATTTTTGAACACATTACGTTTACCACATAATTATGCTGAATTATGTGGCACATGTGATAAAACAATTTTGGTTGAAGATTGGATCCATTTTCGCACAATGACTAAAGAAAGGCACTACGAGCAAGACTTTCTAAAGAGTTCCTGCCATTCGAAATAGTTTTAACGCCGAAAAAGTCGTTTTACTATTTTTAAAAGATGGAGTTTAAACTTTTAGATTTTACGATAATTATTACCTTTATATTTGAATTTTTATGCATATTTAAATACCATTTTGATACTTATGTAACATTGTATTTAGGTACATTGAGAATCTTTTTGAGGTTAATATCACCCCACTAGCCACAAATTATTACACGTTTTGCGGCATCTTAGTTTAATGGTTCAATTATTTAGTGGCACTTTTTGATATCTCTCAATTCATAACTCTATTATTTTTTTTTTTAAATTTCGTATTGAATGCGAATATATTTGAGTATAGTTTCGTTTCGATAATAATATATGGCCGTTGAACACTTTTGAACACATTACGTTTGCCAAATAATTATGCTGAATTATGTGGCACATGTGATAAAACAATTTTGGTTGAAGAATGGATCCATTTTCGCACGATGACTAGAGAAAGCACTACGAGCAAGACTTCCTGAAGAGTTCCTACCATTCGAAATAGTTTTAACGCCGAAAAAGTCTTTTTGCTATTTTTAAAAGGTGAATTTTGAACTTTCAAATTTTACAATAATTATTACCTTTGCATTTGAATTTTTATGCATATTTAAATACCATTTTGATACTTTTAATTTATGTAACATTGTTTAGGTACATTGAGAATCTTTTGGAGGTTAATATCACTGATAGGTCAGATCATGTTGAGATTGAGAGAAAAGATAAGATATAGTGAGATTCGGTATATAGGAAGAAGACTCGGTATGAGAGAGAATCGGTACAAATTAAATTCCACAGCTTCTAGAACTCAGTTACAATACAATGGCTATCTAATTAGGACTACATAGGTTCCTTATATAGCCCTCTTCTAAGGAACCTTCATTTAAGCTTAATTCACATTAACACTATACAACTTCGGAGTCCTAACAATCTCCCCCTTAGTGTTAAATGTGAACTTTACAATATAATCCTATCGAAAACTAAAGGAACTTTGTTCCTCTGAAGTGAACTATAGATTTGAATCCCTTGAGATTCTCATATCTTCGTATATTCACTCTTGTTTTGAGACGACTTTTCAATCTTGTGAGAATGTACTTGACAATCTCATTATCTTCAGTTGAATAGCAGTTATTGATCAGTCTCCATCTCATGTATTTGAAAGCATACATCAACGTTCCGTCTGAGTATCTTCTGAAATCTGAGACTCTGATGAAGATCTTTGTATAGTGAAAATTGACAAATGCAAACCCATATGGACAGTCGCTCACTTCAAGTAAGGATATGTATCTTAGCTCTTCAATCACTTGATTTGGCGGTTTGATTTCGAGCTTTTTGTGTCCAGATTTCAATCCCATTTGAAAATCATGAACATACATCCATCTCATTGAATCAAGAATAAACCTGTAGACTGCCTTCATTGCAGTAGCATGATAAGTTGTTGCAGATTCATTCAAGTTAATCAAATAAGTATAAATGAAAATAATTTCGTCCATCTTTAGTTTATCAAAATCCGCTTCTGAAAACTAATAATCCTCATCATCCATTCTTGTAACATGAAACAATGGCATCTTCACTTCATCCTTATTAATCATCAAAATCTTATTTATGCTTTTGATCTCTGAATTCCGCTGAATTTGAAGTTTCTCTTCATTCTTCAATTTAAATTTATTGCGAACACTCAGATAAGCTTTGAGATATTCTGGTTTCTTATGATATTTCCATACACCCAGAACACTCATTGATGCAGAAAGGACAAGATCAGAATCACCATAGATTCTATACGCTTGTTGTTCAATGAATGGTGAACGAAGAATCTTTTTCTCTTCATCCTCACTTAGTTGGTAATCAGCATCACGCTCAATGAAAGGACCCGTCCTAATCCATCCGGACGAAGTCCATATCGATTATAAACGATTCAGAACAGTTGATTACATCGCGAGGTATTTGACCTCTATATGATACATTTTACAAACATTGCATTCATTTTCGAAAAGACAATCTTTCATTATAACGAAAGTTGACGGTAAGCATACCATTTTATAATATATCTAACTATAAATGGTTTAATAATAATCTTGATGATCTCAACGACTCGAATGCAACGTCTTTTGAAATATGTCATGAATGATTTCCAAATAATATCTTTAAAATGAGCAATTACACAGCGGGAGATTTTTTCGTACCTGAGAATAAACATGCTTTAAAGTGTCAACCAAAAGGTTGGTGAGTTCATTAGTTTAACATAAATAACCATTATCATCATTTTAATAGACCACAAGATTTCCATATACAGTTCTCATAAATATACGTCCCATGGATAGAGACAAAATATCATTCATATGGATTGAACACCTGGTAACCGACATTAACAATATGCATATAGAATATCCCCATCATTCCGGGATCCTCCTTCGGACATGATATAAATTTCGAAGTACTAAAGCATCCGGTACTTTGGATAGGGCTTGTTGGGCCCGATAGATCTATCTTTAGAGTTCGCGTCAATTAGGGTGTCTGTTCCCTAATTCTTAGATTACCAGACTTAATAAAAAGGGGCATATTCGATTTCGATAATTCAACCATATAATGTAGTTTCGATTACTTGTGTCTATTTTGTTAAACATTTATAAAAATTGCGCATGTATTCTCAGCCCAAAAATATAAAGGGTAAAAAGGCAAATGAAACTCACCTAATGTATTTTGTAGTAAAAATACATATAATGACAAAGGACAAAGGTAAGGTTGGCCTCGAATTCACGAACCTATATCATTTGTATATTTATTAATACACATAATTGTAATCGAACAACTTTATTTGTTATATTTTAATTTATATTATATATATTTAACTTGTGTATATATTCAAAATGATTAGGATTTATGTAGTCATATATATCCATATTCATATACATAATTGATTAGTGTTATTTTAAAAATCAAAATTTGTTATTTGTAAGTATTTATATAGATAATATTTATAGGTTTGATATATATAGTTATGTAAAATATTGATATAATTATAATATATATATATATATATATATATATATATATATATATATATATATATATATATATATATATATATATATATATATATATATAATAGATATATTTTATGTACAAAGTATTTATCTACTTAAAAGTTAGTTTTTGATAATACTAATGAATTACTATTGATAATACTGATAATAACGATATTAATAATTAATAATAATACTAATAATGATGTTGTTAATACTTAATGACGTTACTTAATCAAAATAATAGTAATATTATTCATAGTCTTTATGTTAACGTAATGATAATAATAATAATACATTTATTAGTAGTTAATAAATGTAATAATAATAATAATAATAATAATAATAATAATAATAATAATAATAATAATAATAATAATAATAATAATAATAGTAGTAGTATTAACAACGTTCTTATTTATAATAATAATAATAATAATGATATATATGATAACTAATGATAATACTAGTAATAATAACAATAATACCAATAATTTTAAAACGATGCAAGTCTTAATTTTTAATGATCTAATACTAAACTTTATTATTTTCATAAAAGTAATAAGGATATATAATTAATAACCATTATCATATTAATAATAAATACTAATAATACTAAGATAATAATAATAATAATAATAATAATAATAATAATAATAATAATAATAATAATAATAATAATAATTATAATAATAATAATTTTTAAAATGGGAAACTACCTCACAATTTCTTCCAAAAAGAAAACACCCTAAGCTGGGCTCGAACTCGCGACCACCCGCTCCCCTAACATATGTCCAAACCACTGCTCTACTATTGTATTTCTGATTTAAACACAAATGAAATTCCATATAACCCAATAATATGTAAATTGGTCCACATATACTTCAGCCCAACAACCAAATGGATCTCGGCCCAACCTATAAATCTGAGCCCAATCAATAATTTATATAAGCTTCTGTCGGCTGAGAAAGAAAAAGGAAAAGGTTTGCGGCTGTTGTAGCACCATCATCGTTATCGCGTATCCATCAAACATCAATCAAGGGTCCAGTACAAAGAATCAGATTAACCGGTTCAATTGCATTCGGTAGATGTTTCTGTTGTCAGCTCCAATTGTAGATCGAGAATAGCAGAGGTGAAGTGCAGGAAACCGTATCACAAATTAGGGTTTCTTTGATTCATCAATAAATAAATCCAATCGAGATCAATCAATTGTTCCAAGTAAGTAATCGATTCAATGATATCCCCTTAATTTCTATAATCCCTCTATATCCTCTGTATATTTATTTAATCGAACAAGATCAATAATTTATGATGTTCTTGGTATTTTTGATGATGGTAATCGAGGAAAAGAAAAGGAAATGATAAGGATTAGTGATGTTCGAATGGTGAAGATCTTCGAATGAAACAGGAATGTAGCAGCAACTTTGATTTAATGGAGGTGATTATGGTGGTTGAATCAGAGAAAAGAAACCGTAGCAGGAAATAGAGAAAACAGGTATTGCAGCGAGACAGTAGTTGAAATAATTGATATTGTAGTAGCTGGATGAAGTATTTGATTCAGTATAATGATTATAACTTGCAGTAGTTTACTTGTTTTAATGGTGTTTTGGGTATTCTTGATGCCTAACAGCTGCAAGGTGTAAATGTAGTATGATGAATGAAATGAAGTTGTTTGAAGGTGATGGCAGGTGGTTCGGTTTTGTTTGATAGCCATAAACAGACGTAGCAGTTTATAGCAGTTGTTGCAGACTAGTTAATCATGAACAAGTGGTTGTTTGTGTGGTGTTTTGCAGGTGGAAGGAGAAGGATGATTCCAAGGTGATATGCTTTCTCACAGTTCATGTATATGTATAAATATCTATGTTTAAATACAAAGATATATAGATATATATATATATATATATATATATATATATATATATATATATATATATATATATATATATATATATATATATATATATATATATATATATATATATATATGTTTTTAGATTTGAGCATAAATAGAGAAAGTAAATTTTCAAAAGAATTTGTAACACAATATCAATTGTGAGGTTCATTGAGAGTAATGGTGATTGAGATAGGAAACAGAAATTGAAATGAGTAACATGTTGTTTTTGGCAGATTTGTTTGATGGGCTTGTTCTAGTTCATGACCAATGGTAGGAAGAAGTATAGCAGTGACAAGAAAGTAGTTGCAGGAGGGTTTTCAATGGAAGTGATTATGATGAGTTGTGGCTTTAATCGGCATAGACAAGGGATTCGATTTATGAGAAAAGAAAAAAAAATAAGACAAATGCATAAAACAATTTCTGTTACAGTTGATTGTAAGTGGTAGTAGTTGATAGTGTAAAGTCAATTTCTCTCCTTTAACAACTTATATTGATTATTTTGCATAAGATTTTGATATTGACAGAATTAGTTGGGTCATGAAAATAAAAAATATTAAAAGTAGAAAGTGATTGTTTCCAACTTTGTACGATCTTGATCTTGATATCTAATAGCTTTTGTATTGATTCATTTGTTTGATTCCGCTTGTAACGAGTTGACAGTTTAATCACCCTAGGATGAGTGCAAGTAGACTGAATACGTCCTATATAATCATATATATATATGTTATATTTATATATTTGTTTCTATAGTTTATAATTAGTATTACTAATAATTATTATAACTATAATAATAAACTATCAATGTCATACATACTAATAATACAAGTGTAAAATGATATAATAGTAGTAATATTAATATTAATGATAATGATAACAATACCCATGAATGTATAGCACTAATATTGTTAATAACAATAATACGAATTGTACTAATGTTATTAATAACAATAATATTAATAATAATAATAATATATATAAATTTTATATGTTATCTTATTCGTTCCAAATTTCAAATATATATATATATTTAATTGATATGTTATATTCTTTTATTAAAATAATTTTCGACATAACATTTATGGCTTTTATATATATTCCAATATATATAAGATAATAATTATTATAAAAATCACTTATTTGTATACATAAATTTATTTTAGTAACAATCTATTTTGTATAATATTTTTCATATTTAATTTTTAATGAGTTATTAATATTTTATAGTTTCAAATACTTATATTTATATTTATAAAAATTATATATATATATATATATATATATATATATATATATATATATAGTTGTTTACAAATATTTGTTCGTGAATCGTCGGAAGTAATCAAAAGGTAATTTGAAGATATGAACATAGTTTTTTTTTTTTTTTAATTTTGAGACTCAACATTACAGACTTTGCTTATCGTGTCGAAATCATGTAAAGATTAAGTATAAATTTGGTCAGAAATTCCTGGGTCATCACAGTACCTACCCGTTAAAGAAATTTCATCCCGAAATTTGTGTGAGGTCGTCATGGTTAACAATAAATATGTTTTTCTTGACGAATATGAGCTGATAAATAGAGTTTTCATCATTACAGAATAATACAGATAAAATAATTCGATTATTCGAAGAGTACGAATGAAACTATCATGAGAGAGGTCCCAACAGGCATCGTCCACCTTCGCCCAAAAACTTGCCCAAATTTTTAGCCGTTAGTAAAATAAAAAAAAAATTCCAACGGCTATCCTAACGGTCACTTTTACACTATAAAAACACCAACCATATACTTCATTTTATACACTCAAACATATATTTCTTTTATATTTCCACCTTTCTAAAAATCAAAATCAAACACTCCCAAACTGCAAAATGTTAACACTTCCCCCAATGATTGTTTCATTCGATGTTCATTACGGAGGTGATTTCCGTAATCAAATGAAGGAATATAAGTGGGGCGACAGTTTTTCATTTGAAGATATCGACATTCGTGATGTTGGTTTACAAGACTTGCTATCCTTTCTGAAGGAAAAAGTTCCGTGTGAATTCACGTCTGTGTTCTTTTATAAAGATGATTATGATACGGATTGTAGGGCAAGTTTTCTGTGTACCGATGATCAATGGTACTTTATAAAAGATACTATTGAAGATCGTGGTAAACGCATTTCTTTGTATGTGGTTCTTGAAGATGAAGAGACGTTGGGTTATCGTTACCTCGATGAATCAGCTGAAGCAGCAGTTGAGGCATCAAGAGAAATACTGATGTCTCCAGAGTACCTCACGGATGGTGAAATGACTGGTGAATGCTACTTTGCAAATAACAATTGACGACGACGAGTAGTTTGATTGTAATCTTTTAATTTTTAATTGTCGTGATGTTTTAATTTTTAATTATTGTAATTTCAGTGTTGTTGTCAAGTTTTATATCTTCCTTTATGTTTCGGAGCTCTTCGTCTTTTTAATCTCCTCTCGATCTCTAGTAAAACGAGTAATGGTCTAGAATTTGTAAGTATGGAGTTTCGAATGAATTTAATGTTATAATCAAGAAAGAACGTAATAGCACGATTTGATTCGTCAAATTACCAGAATCATTGAAAATAGAACTATCAAGAATATACTTTCTTGATATGTTTAGAAGTTAAGGAGAATGAAAGAGCTATGTAACATGGCACATGATGATATTATGATATGTGAATCATCATGTCCTATTAGAAACTCAGCATGACTTACTGTAATATAATCACGTTGATCAAGTGTCATTATATTATATTAACTCATGCATCAGTTCCAACACTACTTCAAAAACATTCATATTTTAAATTCGAAAGTTTACAGAATATAGAAACTAACAGTTTCTATATGATGTAACACTGATAGTGCGAAGAGATTAATGATTTCAGATAAGAATAGTTATAAAAATATCTTCAGAAATATGGAGGATATTTATAATGAAAGATACGATAGTATTTTTGAATATCTTAGATCAGAGGATGATGGAGACTATTGTCCGCAAGGGTTTAGAGTAATGAGCAAAATATTCGCTAAAGACTTCAGCAGACATTGAATCATTTAGATTCTTTAAAGTCAAACTTATTCTTTGTGATTTTTCCACGGTTTCTTTCATAGTTTGGCATAATCTGCTTTTCGGTACTAAATTTTCTATTGAATGTTTCCAATATAATGATACACAGGAAGCACGAGGAGGTATATAATTTCGGACGAGAATATTTATGAAAATATCCTCAGAAATATCGAAGATATTAATGATGATATTTTGGAATTTCTAAGTTCGATGGTTGATGGAGAAAGATTTTTCCTCAAGATTTTAACATGACTTCGGAGCAAGATATTCTCTAAAGATTTCAACGGATCCAGAATTACCTGAATCCTTTGAATATAGGGTTTGGTCCTTGTATTTGTCCTTGGTCTCCTTCGTGGTTAGTTCAATCCGTTTTCCAGTTCCAACTTTTCTGAGCTTTTCCAACATACTATTCTTTATCATCAAACTTTCGATGATTATGGTCGTTTATGATTGTCTATGGTTTCTGCTGCTTCATTCAGCTTTTTCAACATTCAGAGTATTGACTTGTGACTTAGTGATTTTTAGAATTTTAGAAGGAGAGATCATAATTCTAAGAGATAAATGTCATACATGTAACTGTTAATGTAGATATGCTGTGAGTTTTCAAAGTACTGGTTGCCGATTCTCGGTAATTGGTATGGCAGTTCTCGTTACAAGATACTGATGAGTATATGATAGGGTTTCAATGAATAAATATAATGATTTGTCAGAGAGATTTAAGACAAGAAGTAACGAGGTTGCTAGTATGTCTGCTGGTAATATGGTGGAATATAAAAGAATTCTCTGGTATCAAAAGGTTAATCGTATATATCAGGATTATAGTAAGGCTACTTTGAATGAAAAGTCAAAGTTGACTTGCTGAAGCTATGACAAAATTTTCTACTTTGAAAAGGGATCGTGAAGTGATTTTTGCTAATAAATACCAAAGGATCTGACGCGACTACGTGTTAAATTTTTACTCAGTTGCCGAGAGTTTCTCAGGTGCAATACTATATACATAAATCTTTCCTTCCGTAGATGAAGTGCGGTTGGTTCATCCTCTCGATTGAGGTGTTTTCAAGAATTATGAAAGGTTTGAATGCAGATTGTAATCGTCAAGATACAAATGAGGTTTAAGGTGAAATCAAGTGGCAACTTGAAGAATTATTTAGTTTCATATGTTATAATCAATATTTTAATTCATTTTAATTGTCCAATGTTATTAGTCCACAGTCGATAGTCCACAGTTGACAGTCCAATAGTTCATATATAGTTTAATATATAATATTCGAATTAATTAATACGTGTTGTGACCCGTATACGTCTCAGACTCGATCACAACTCAAAGTATATTTATTATTATAGAATCAACCTCAACCCTGTATAGAGAACTCGATCATTACTGCATATAGAGTGTTTATGGTGATTCCAAATAATATATATAGATGCGTCGATATGATATGTCAAAACCTTGTATACGTGTCCCGATATTTAAAGTGCGTAAAATAAATAACAGAAATTAAATGACGATAAATTAAATTGGGATAATTAAATTGCGATAAATAAATTGCGATAAATAACATATAATCAGTTAGCTAGGAATAGTTAGCTGGAAATAGTTAACGTGGATTCTTAATAATTTTTTTTATAGTTAATTTGTTTGTTTCTATCAAATTTTTATTTCGTCAAATGTGTTCTTCATTATGCCACTTGTTGGATTCTGATAGATTAAAATCCAAATATGAAACTGAATGAAAATGGTTATTCTGTGGTGAATCAGATTCGTATATTTGTGGATGTAAGTAGGATGGTAATTGACCGTTGAATCAGATTCGAAGAATGTACAGTGTAACTTATTAATGTGAAATCTAAATATTCCTCGGGTATTACCTACCCGTTAAAATATTTTCATCATTAACAGTTTGTACAAAAGAATTTTTAATTACAATCTTTATGAAAATATATATACATATATATCTTCTTCAGATATAATCATGGATTTAATGAGTTAATATGATATTAAACTCATTTGGTTTACCATTAGAACTAGAATACATAATCTCTAAAACATTTAGAGATTACTTAATCGTCATGAAGAACGAAGATAATCGATGTAGAATGATACTTAGAACGATGATTATACTCGAGGTACATAATGAGATGTTGAGTCATGGATTGTTGATGGTACTGGTGTTGTTACTGGTGGTACTGTTGGTGCCGGTGATGTTGCTGAAGCTGGTACATTTTGCACTATATTTTCCGAATTGATCATTCGAGCAAGGAGTTCGTTGACTTATTACTCCAGGATGATTGTCGGTCAGAACGAGCGGATGAATAAGGTTCAGAATTGTGGATAGAATATAATCTTGTCGAGTTACCCTGGAAATGAGACTGAAAATGGTGTCTCGACCAGGTTCGCCGGTAAACGCTTCAGGTTCATTGTCAAGAGGTGAATTCGGTTGGTGGAAGGGATTGCCTTCTGCACGTTTCCATTAATTAAGTTAACTACGAACCCATCAGATGAATTGATAATGGCTGATTGGTTGATTCATGCCGATGACGCTGTTTTCAGAGCTTAGGTGAACATTTATGTCGGAATAGCTGTCGGAATAACTATCGGAATAGCTATCGGAATCTGAGGGACTCGAACTGGTTGCAGGATTCATCTCGTACGATTATATGAAGGATTTTCGATAAGAAATAGATTATAGGATGTAGATTAGTACCCATCAATACATAATTTACATATGCATATATAATACTAAAATTCCATAAGTTACGGAGGAATCTACGGAAACTGTCAGGCAAAGGTAACAATAACAGATACGCCAAGATATTAATTTTATCTATACACTGTCTATGCAATAGAGGCAATAAGACGTGTCTAGACTTTAAGATGATAAGCAAGGGATTACCTAAGAATGATAGGCAGGCAATTTTTGACACGAACTGATAAGTAAAACTTTTGACATGCAGACACGGTCGAAGTCCAGACTCACTAATGCATCTAAACAACTATCAATTAGACATACTAATGCAAGACCTGGTTCGCTAAGACCACCGCTCTGATACCAACTGAAAGGACCCGTCCTAATCCATCCGGACGAAGTCCATATCGATTATAAACGATTCACAACAGTTGATTACATCGCGAGGTATTTGACCTCTATATGATACATTTTACAAACATTGCATTCATTTTCGAAAAGAAAATCTTTCATTACAACGAAAGTTGACGGTAAGCATACCATTTTATAATATATCTAACTATAAATGATTTAATAATAATCTTGATGATCTCAACGACTCGAATGCAACGTCTTTTGAAATATGTCATGAATGATTTCCAAATAATATCTTTAAAATGAGCAATTACACAGCGGGAGATTTCTTTCGTACCTGAGAATAAACATGCTTTAAAGTGTCAACCAAAAGGTTGGTGAGTTCATTAGTTTAACATAAATAACCATTATCATCATTTTAATAGACCACAAGATTTCCATATACAGTTCTCATAAATATACGTCCCATGCATAGAGACAAAATATCATTCATATGGATTGAACACCTGGTAACCGACATTAACAATATGCATATAGAATATCCCCATCATTTCGGGATCCTCCTTCGGACATGATATAAATTTCGAAGTACTAAAGCATCCGGTACTTTGGATGGGGCTTGTTGGGCCCGATAGATCTATTTTTAGAGTTCGCGTCAATTAGGGTGTATGTTCCCTAATTCTTAGATTACCAGACTTAATAAAAAGGGGCATATTCGATTTCGATAATTCAACCATATAATGTAGTTTCGATTACTTGTGTCTATTTCGTAAAACATTTATAAAAATTGCGCATGTATTCTCAGCCCAAAAATATAAAGGGTAAAAAGGCAAATGAAACTCACCTAATGTATTTTGTAGTAAAAATACATATAACGACAATGGACAAAGGTAAGGTTGGCCTCGGATTCACGAACCTATATCATTTATATATTTATTAATACACATAATTGTAATCGAACAACTTTATTTGTTATATTTTAATTTATATTATATATATTTAACTTGTGTATATATTCAAAATGATTAGGATTTATGTAGTCATATATATCCATATTCATATACATAATTGATTAGTGTTATTTTAAAAATCAATAGTTTGTTATTTGTAAGTATTTATATAGATAATATTTATAGGTTTGATATATATAGTTATGCAAAATATTGATATATATATATATATATATATATATATATATATATATATATATATATATATATATATATATATATATATATATATATATATATATATATCTATATATATATATATATATATATAATAGATATATTTTATGTACAAAGTATTTATCTACTTAAAAGTTAGTTTTTGATAATACTAATGAATTACTATTGATAATACTGATAATAACGTTATTAATAATAATACTAATAATGATGTTGTTAATACTTAATGACGTTACTTAACCAAAATAATAGTAATATTATTCATAGTCTTTATGTTAACGTAATGATAATAATGATAATACATTTATTAGTAGTTAATAAATGTAATAATAATAATAATAGTAGTAGTAGTATTAACAACGTTCTTAGTTATAATTATAATAATAATAATGATATATATGATAACTAATGATAATACTAGTAATAATAACAATAATACCAATAATTTTAAAACGATGCAAGTCTTAATTTTTAATGATCTAATACTAAACTTTATTATTTTCATAAAAGTAATAAGGATATATAATTAATAACCATTATCATATTAATAATAAATACTAATAATACTAAGACAATAATAATAATAATAACAATAATAATAATAATAATAATAATAATAATAATAATAATAATAATAATAATAATAATAATAATAATAATTTTTAAAATGGGAAACTACCTCACAATTTCTTCCAAAAAGAAAACACCCTAAGCTGGGCTCGAACTCGCGACCACCCGCTTCCCTAATATATGTCCAAACCACTGCTCTACTATTGTATTTCTGATTTAAACACAAATGAAATTCCATATAACCCAATAATATGTAAATCGGTCCACATATACTTCAGCCCAACAACCAAATGGATCTCGGCCCAACCTATAAATCTGAGCCCAATCAATAATTTATATAAGCTTCTGTCGGCTGAGAAAGAAAAAGGAAAAGGTTTGCGGCTATTGTAGCACCATCATCGTTATCGCGTATCCATCAAACATCAATCAAGGGTCCAGTACAAAGAATCAGATTAACCGGTTCAATTGCATTCGGTAGATGTTTCTGTTGTCGGCTCCAATTGTAGATCGAGAATAGCAGAGGTGAAGTGCAGGAAATCGTATCACAAATTAGGGTTTCTTTGATTCATCAATAAATAAATCCAATCGAGATCAATCAATTGTTCCAAGTAAGTAATCGATTCAATGATATCCCCTTAATTTCTATAATCCCTCTATATCCTCTGTATATTTATTTAATTTAACAAGATCAATAATTTATGATGTTCTTGGTGTTTTTGATGATGGTAATTGAGGAAAAGAAAAGGAAATGATAAGGATTAGTGATGTTCGAATGGTGAAGATCTTCGAATGAAACAGGAATGTAGCAGCAACTTTGATTTAATAGAGGTAATTATGGTGGTTGAATCAGAGAAAAGAAACCGTAGCAGGAAATAGAGAAAACAGGTATTGCAGCGAGACAGTAGTTGAAATAATTGATATTGTAGTAGCTGGATGAAGTATTTGATTCAGTATAATGATTATAACTTGCAGTAGTTTACTTGTTTTAATGGTGTTTTGGGTATTCTTGATGTCTAACAGCTGCAAGGTGTAAATGTAGTATGATGAATGAAATGAGGGTGTTTGAAGGTGATGGCAGGTGGTTCAGTTTTGTTTGATAGCCATAAACAGACGTAGCAGTTTATAGCAGTTGTTGCAGACTAGTTAATCATGAACAAGTGGTTGTTTGTGTGGTGTTTTGCAGGTGGAAGGAGAAGGATGATTCCAAGGTGATATGCTTTCTCACAGTTCATGTATATGTATAAATATCTATGTTTAAATACAAAGATATATAGATATATATATGTTGGTAGATTTGACCATAAACAGAGAAAGTAAATTTTCAAAAGAATTTATAACACAATATCAATTGTGAGGTTCATTGAGAGTAATGGTGATTGAGATAGGAAACAGAAATTAAAATGAGTAACATGTTATTTTTTGCAGATTTGTTTGATGGGCTTGTTCTGGTTCACGACCAAAGGTAGGAAGAAGTATATCAGTGACAAGAAAGTAGTTGCAGGAGGGTTTTCAATGGAAGTGATTATGATGAGTTGTGGCTTTAATCGGCATAGACAAGGGATTCGATTTATGAGAAAAGAAAAAAAATAAGACAAATGCATAAAACAATTTCTGTTACAGTTGATTGTAAGTGGTAGTAGTTGATAGTGTAAAGTCAATTGCTCTCCTTTAACAACTTATATTGATTGGTTTGCATAAGATTTTGATATTGACAGAATTAGTTGGGTCATGAAAAGAAAAAATATTAAAAGTAGAAAGTGATTGTTTCCAACTTTGTACGATCTTGATCTTGATATCTAATAGCTTTTGGATTGATTCATTTGTTTGATTCCGCTTGTAACGAGTTGACAGTTTAATCACCCTAGGATGAGTGCAAGTAGACTGAATACGTCCTATATAATCATATATATATATATGTTATATTTATATATTTGTTTCTATAGTTTATAATTAGTATTACTAATAATTATTATAACTATAATAATACTATCAATGTCATACATACTAATAATACATGTTTAAAATGATATAATAGTAGTAATATTAATATTAATGATAATGATAACAATTACCATGAATGTATAGCACTAATATTGTTAATAACAATAATACGAATTGTACTAATGTTATTAATAACAATAATATTAATAATAATAATAATAATATATATAAATTTTATATGTTATCCTATTCGTACCAAATTTCAAATATATATATATATATATTTAATTGATATGTTATATTCTTTTATTAAAATAATTTTTGACATAACATTTATGGCTTTTATATATATTCCAATATATATAAGATAATAATTATTATAAAAATCGCTTATTTGTATACATAAATTTATTTTAGTAACAATCTATTTTGTATAATATTTTTCATATTTAATTTTTAATGAGTTATTAATATTTTATAGTTTCAAATACTTATATTTATATTTATAAAAATTTATATATATATATATATATATATATATATATATATATATATATATATATATACATATGTATATATATATATACATATATATATATATATACATATATATATATATATATACATATATATATATATATATACATATATATATATATACATATATATATATATATATACATATATATATATATACATATATATATATATATATATATATATATATATATATATAGTTGTTTACAAATATTTGTTCGTGAATCGTTGGAAGTAATCATAAGGTAATTTGAAGATATGAACATAGTTTTTTTTTTTTTTTAAAAATTTTTGAGACTCAACATTACAGACTTTGCTTATCGTGTCGAAATCATGTAAAGATTAAGTTTAAATTTGGTCAGAAATTCCCGGGTCATCACACTCAAGAACAATCTATGCAGTTTGAAATAGAACATTCAAAACAGGAGGAGTCATAGTATCTTCTTTGCCATTAGAGAAAATCTCCTTTTCGAAGTGTATTCCGAATTCATCAGTTGGAGATGTCAAGTTAACAAATTGATGATTATTGAATTCATTGGCGATACTCGATGACCCCTTCAAAATATCTTCAATGTTGTCAAAATTTTGATTGTTCTCTTGAGATGACTTATTCTGTGATTGATCAGCTGTATCCGTAATCATTAACATCCCTGATTCACCCTCTCTCTGACTTTCTGATTCATCTAGAAAACTTTCACACTGCTGGATTTCCTCAATTTCATCACTACCGGAATCATATATATCAACAACATCTTTATCCTTCTGTTGACTAGATGTACCATCTTCATAACCACTGGACCGATGACCACTTTGTCTATTCTCCCCCTCATGAAGATTATCGGGATCAAAATCATCATGATCAGGCATGTGAATTGGTCCAGGTGACTTGCATGGAGAGAAATGATACACTATCCTTGCTTGCTCAAGATAAATCATCATAGTCTCGCGCACTTCATCAAGATCAGGCCGTTTAGCAAACTCAGTAAGATAGAGCTCCTCCACCCCATTGTCAGAGAGATACTGTAATCCATATTTATTTGAAATCCGAGAAGGTGACCCAGTTGGTGAAACAACGGTGTAACCATGAACAAAAGCAGCATCAACAGCATCTGTTGAAGGTGATGTCGATGGAAGTGTGTGAGTTGCCGTGAGGGCAGGTAAGAATGATTGTGCGGTATTATTCTTATATGTAGGGCTGTACATACTACTAGTCACATTCGTGATATCCCCTTCTGATGGAGGTTGGGTAACAACCAGAGTTGTCACCGGCGAAGTTTCTTTCGAAGCATCCGCCTCCATGACTTTAGTCTCATGGGACTCTGACAGAGTAGCAGAACTACCCGTCGGTTTAGCTCTCGTAGAGATATTGCTTTCTACGACTCCTGAAATCATTGATATACCATGAGGTGGTAAATCTCTTTCAGTTAAAGACTCTTCCTCCAGACCCTGAGATTCAGAATTCGGAAGAGTAGTGGTTTGATCTAATGGATCACTTTCATGAACCAAGGGATCAGTCTGCTGGAAGTCTGATAAATATCCCGAAGGATTGTCATGTTGACTCGTTTCCATGGGACGCTGCAGATCTTCCTCATTAAGATAAGCCGGACCTCGAGACCCTGTTGTACGTTGAGGCACAGGAGGATTTCCAGCCGATACGCAGGGTGCCTTTTCAAAACTTTTCGGCTCCCCTTCTGCCGTTCTGGACTTCAATGATTGAGTTTCCTCAATCGATTGAGTCAACATAGACTTTACTGCAGAGGAAGACTTTACTTCCTTAGATGCCGAAGCACCTTGCTTTGTAGGATTTATTAATAAGTCATGTTTAGATTAGATGGGCTTAGTGGTCTTTTTACCATCCGTGCGTTTAGATCTCTTGCCTACCGAAACTTGCGCTTCATTTAGCGTAGGGCTTACTGTTATTATTGGACGTGATACGGAGATGGGTGAGGGTGACCTAATTGGTTCTAGGTCATGGTCCGTATCACCAACGGTAGTAGTAACTGTTTGGCGAACGATAGGTGTCGAAGTCCTAGATCTAGTTACTCGTTGGGTTGGCGGAGTCTGAATCATCTCATCAGGTATATATTGAGTTCTCTTAGGAGAATGTTCGGGAGACGATTCAGATGCTGTTGCTGAAGTGTCGGTGTCACTGCTCACTTCGGGTGTTGTGGAAAGGGTTGGTTCAATCCTAGTTGGACTAGGTTCCCTGATCCTTACGGGTTGAGCTTGGTGTGCTGCCCTAGATCGTTTAAGGTTCACCCTAAGTGGAGGATTAGCTGGCCCGGGTAGTTGAACTACAGGTTCCACTAAAACCTCTGGGGCTGGAACCGCGACGGGTTCAACTTGTTCTTGTTGTACCAGGTTCGGAAGAGGTATTCCTACAGCCTCAAAATAAGAACGTATACGAGCGTCTTGGGGTTCAGATAGCCTCACTAGCCAATTTGGAATCGGCGCAGTGAATTGATTATCAGATACCATCGGGGTATTCATCTTCAGCTCCGCAAATCGTTTCATCTGTAATCCATGTGTACCTGGTACAAATATATTTGCATTTCTGCAAGCATTTATAGCATCATGGATAAAGATACAGAAAAACCTTTCGCAAGGAATGTAAGAACCCCTTGGTTTATCAACTTGAGCTTGAACCAAATCCCATATTAGTTCTGCATAGTCAGGAGTTTCTACTCTTATGAAAGAGTAGAACAACTTCAACATTGGCACAGTCAGGTTGTCGGATCCACTACTTGTCATCAGCAAGCATCGGTTGATGATTGAGAAGATCACGTACCACCTTGAATGCAGATATTTCTTCTGAAACTTAGCTGGAGGAACATTGCAGGCTCCAACATAACCAAGATCAAAGACAGATGACATCATCTGTTGAGTAGCAGGAAAAGCAGGAGCATTCTGCACAACAGGAAGTCTGAATATCCTCCTGAAATCATCTTTAGTGATACTCCTCCTCCCTCGAACTCCTCTCAGTTAAAATTCAAAATGAGCTTGTGTTCCCTCTAGATTTTCAGCAGTAAGTTGTGTAGCTTCCACAAACCTAATTGTTCTGTTAAGTAGCTCCAGATCTGTTACAGGTGAAATGTCTCGTTCATATTGATTATAAACGTTCCATATTAATTGATTTCGTCGCGAGGTTTTGACCTCTATATGAGACGTTTTTCAAAGACTACATTCATTATTAAAACAACCATAACCTTTATTTTATCGATAAAGTTTTAAAAAGCATTACGTAGATTATCAAATAATGATAATCTAAAATATACCGTTTACACACGACCATTACATAATGGTTTACAATAAGAATATATTACATCAAAAATAAGTTTCTTGAATGCAGTTTTTACATAATATCATACAAGCATGGACTCCAAATCTTGTCCTTATTATAGTATGCAACATCGGAAGCTCTTAATAATCACCTGAGAATAAACATGCTTAAAACGTCAACAAAAATGTTGGTGAGTTATAGGTTTAACCTATATATTATCAAATCATAATAATAGACCACAAGATTTCATATTTCAATATACATCCGATACATAGAGATAAAATTCATTCATATGGTGAACACCTGGTAACTGACATTAACAAGATGCATATAAGAATATCCCCTATCATTTCGGGAAATCCTTCGGACATGATAAAAACGAATTCGAAGTACTAAAGCATCCAGTACTTTGGATGGGGTTCGTTAGGCCCAATAGATCTATCTTTAGCATTCTCGTCAATTAGTAGATCGGTTTACTAATTCTTAGGCTACCAAGCAAAAAGGGCATATTCGGCTTTGATCATTCACCCATATAATGTAGTTTCAATTACTTGTGTCTATTTCGTAAAACATTTATAAAACTGCATGTATTCTCATCCCAAAATATTAGATTTTAAAAGTGGGACTATAACTCACTTTCACAGATTTTTACTTCGTCGGGAAGTAAGACTTGGCCACTGGTCGATTCACGAACCTATAACAAATATGTACATATATATCAAAGTATGTTCAAAATATATTTACAACACTTTTAATACATTTTGATGTTTTAAGTTTATTAAGTCAGCTGTCCTCGTTAGTAACCTACAACTAGTTGTCCACAGTTAGATGTACAGAAATAAATCGATATATATTATCTTGAATCAATCCACGACCCAGTGTATACACGTCTCAGGCTAGATCACAACTCAAAGTATATATATTTTTGGAATCAACCTCAACACTGTATAGCTAACTCCAACATTACTGCATATAGAGTGTCTATGGTTGTTCCAAATAATATATATACATGGGTCGATATGATATGTCAAAACATTTGCATACGTGTCTATGGTATCCCAAGATTACATAATATATTAGAATACATGTATAATACAATATAAGTTAGCTAGGATATGATTTGTATAGAATTGTTAATATTTCCCGTAGCTACAAAAATCAAAAAATATCCAATCTTGTTTTACCCATAACTTCTTCATTTTAAATCCGTTTTGAGTGAATCAAATTGCTATAGTTTCATATTGAACTCTATTTTATGAATCTAAGCAGAAAAAGTATAGGTTTATAGTCGGAAATATAAGTTACAAGTCATTTTTGTAAGAGGTAGTCATTTTAGTCGAAAGAACGACGTCTTGATGACCATTTTGAAAAACATACTTCCACTTTGAGTTTAACCATGATTTTTGGATATAGTTTCATGTTCATAAAAAAAATAATTTTTCTAGAAGAACAACTTTTAAATCAAAGTTTATCATAGTTTTAAATTATCAAACCCAAAACAGCCCGCGGTGTTACTACGACGGCGCATGTCCAGTTTTACGGTATTTTTCGTGTTTCCAGGTTTTAAATAATTAAGTTAGCATATCATATAGATATAGAACATGTGTTTAGTTAATTTTAAAAGTCAAGTTAGAAGGATTAACTTTTGTTTGCGAACAAGTTTAGAATTAACTAAACTATGTTCTAGTGATTTCAAGTTTAAACCTTCGAATAAGATAGCTTTATATGTATGAATCGAATGATGTTATGAACATCATTACTACCTCAATTTTTGTGGATAAACCTACTGGAAAAGAGATAAATGGATCTAGCTTCAAAGGATCTTGGATGGCTTGAAAGTTCTTGAAGTAGAATCATGACACAAAAACAAGTTCAAGTAAAATTTCCACTCGAAATAAGATTGTTATAGTTATAGAAATTGAATCAAAGTTTGAATATGAGTATTACCTTGTATTAGAAAGATATCTTACTGTAAATAAGAAAGATTTCTTGAGGTTGGATGATCACTCTACAAGATTGGAAGTAAACTAGCAAACTTGGAAGTATTCTTGATTTTATGAAACTAGAACTTGCAGAATTTATGAAGAACACTTAGAACTTGAAAATAGAACTTGAGAGAGATCAATTAGATGAAGAAAATTGAAGAATGAAAGTGTTTGTAGGTGTTTTTGGTCGTTGGTGTATGGATTAGATATAAAGGATATGTAATTTTGTTTTCATGTAAATAAGTCATGAATGATTACTCATATTTTTGTTATTTTATGAGATATTTCATGATAGTTACCAAATTATGGTTCTCACATGTGTTAGGTGACTCACATGGGCTGCTAAGAGCTGATCATTGGAGTGTATATACCAATAATACATACATCTAAAAGCTGTGTATTGTACGAGTACGAATACGGGTGTATACGAGTAGAATTGTTGATGAAACTGAACGAGGATGTAATTGTAAGCATTTTTGTTAAGTAGAAGTATTTTGATAAGTATCTTGAAGTCTTTCAAAAGTGTATGAATACATATTAAAACACTACATGTATATACATTTTTAACTGAGTCGTTAAGTCATCGTTAGTCGTTACATGTAAGTGTTGTTTTGAAACCTTTAGGTTAACGATCTTGTTAAATGTTGTTAACCCAATGTTTATAATATCAAATGAGATTTTAAATTATTATATTATCATGATATTATGATGTATGAATATCTCTTAATATGATATATATACATTAAATGTCGTTACAACGATAATCGTTACATATATGTCTCGTTTCAAAATCATTAAGTTAGTAGTCTTGTTTTTACATATGTAGTTCATTATTAATATACTTAATGATATGTTTACTTATCATAATATCATGTTAACTATATATATATCCATATATATGTCATCATATAGTTTTTACAAGTTTTAACGTTCGTGAATCACCGGTCAACTTGGGTGGTCAATTGTCTATATGAAACCTATTTCAATTAATCAAGTCTTAACAAGTTTGATTGCTTAGCATGTTAGAAACAGTTAATCATGTAAATAACAATTTCATTTAATATATATATAAACATGGAAAAGTTCGGGTCACTACAACAGGTACACTGACTGTAGAGTTTAGAGCAGGCCACAGAGTGTGCCTCTCTAGAATTGCAGTCCAGTAATTGCAGGGAATGTTGGTTTCAGGGTTGATGAAGTGATTGTTCGTCATTTAGCTGTATAAATAAGAAATAGAAGACCATAAGATGTTTAACATTAAGCATATATCTCTATTCTTATTTGCCTTTTGAAATCCTTTGTATATGTTTTATCTTTTATATTTTATGATTTTTATGGGTTTTCTAAGATATAAAAATCCTTTATTCTCAAATATGAACAAGTAATTGACAATCATGACATTCATATGATATTCATCACAATACAAATTCATCATGCAAAATCAATTATATAACACGAAGAATCAGAACAACACTTGGTCAATTTTTAAACACATTTCAAGCAGATTCGGTAGTCATGAAAACTTGAGATTCTGTAACCAAATAAGCTTGAGTTGAAATGTCCCGTTCTTATTGATTAAAAACGTTCCATATTAATTGATTTCGTTGCGAGGTTTTGACCTCTATATGAGACGTTTTTTCAAAGACTGCATTCATTTTTAAACAAACCATAACCTTTATTTCATCAATAAAGGTTTAAAAAGCTTTACGTAGATTATCAAATAATGATAATCTAAAATATCCTGTTTACACACGACCATTACATAATGGTTTACAATACAAATATGTTACTACAAAATAAGTTTCTTGAATGCAGTTTTTACACAATATCATACAAGCATGGACTCCAAATCTTGTCCTTATTTAAGTATGCGACAGCGGAAGCTCTTAATAATCACCTGAGAATAAACATGCTTAAAACGTCAACAAAAATGTTGGTGAGTTATAGGTTTAACCTATATATATCAAATCGTAACAATAGACCACAAGATTTCATATTTCAATACACATCCCATACATAGAGATAAAAATCATTCATATGGTGAACACCTGGTAACCGACAATAACAAGATGCATATATAAGAATATCCCCATCATTCCGGGACACCCTTCGGATATGATATAAATTTCGAAGTACTAAAGCATCCGGTACTTTGGATGGGGTTTGTTAGGCCCAATAGATCTATCTTTAGGATTCGCGTCAATTAGGGTGTCTGTTCCCTAATTCTTAGATTACCAGACTTAATAAAAAGGGGCATATTCGATTTCGATAATTCAACCATAGAATGTAGTTTCACGTACTTGTGTCTATTTTGTAAATCATTTATAAAACCTGCATGTATTCTCATCCCAAAAATATTAGATTTTAAAAGTGGGACTATAACTCACTTTCACAGATTTTTACTTCGTCGGGAAGTAAGACTTAGCCACTGGTTGATTCACGAACCTATAACAATATATACATATATATCAAAGTATGTTCAAAATATATTTACAACACTTTTAATATATTTTGATGTTTTAAGTTTATTAAGTCAGCTGTCCTCGTTAGTAACCTACAACTAGTTGTCCACAGTTAGATGTACAGAAATAAATCGATAAATATTATCTTGAATCAATCCACGACCCAGTGTATACGTATCTCAGTATTGATCACAACTCAAACTATATATATTTTGGAATCAACCTCAACCCTGTATAGCTAACTCCAACATTCACATATAGAGTGTCTATGGTTGTTCCGAAATATATATAGATGTGTCGACATGATAGGTCGAAACATTGTATACGTGTCTATGGTATCTCAAGATTACATAATATACAATACAAGTTGATTAAGTTATGGTTGGAATAGATTTGTTACCAATTTTCACGTAGCTAAAATGAGAAAAATTATCCAATCTTGTTTTACCCATAACTTCTTCATTTTAAATCCGTTTTGAGTGAATCAAATTGCTATGGTTTCATATTGAACTCTATTTTATGAATCTAAACAGAAAAAGTATAGGTTTATAGTCGGAAAAATAAGTTACAAGTCGTTTTTGTAAAGGTAGTCATTTCAGTCGAAAGAACGACGTCTAGATGACCATTTTAGAAAACATACTTCCACTTTGAGTTTAACCATAATTTTTGGATATAGTTTCATGTTCATAATAAAAATCATTTTCTCAGAATAACAACTTTTAAATCAAAGTTTATCATAGTTTTTAATTAACTAACCCAAAACAGCCCGCGGTGTTACTACGACGGCGTAAATCCGGTTTTACGGTGTTTTTCGTGTTTCCAGGTTTTAAATCATTAAGTTAGCATATCATATAGATATAGAACATGTGTTGAGTTGATTTTAAAAGTCAAGTTAGAAGGATTAACTTTTGTTTGCGAACAAGTTTAGAATTAACTAAACTATGTTCTAGTGATTACAAGTTTAAACCTTCGAATAAGATAGCTTTATATGTATGAATCGAATGATGTTATGAACATCATTACTACCTTAAGTTCCTTGGATGAACCTACTGGAAAAGAGAAAAATGGATCTAGCTTCAATGGATCCTTGGATGGCTCAAAGTTCTTGAAGCAAAATCATGACACGAAAACAAGTTCAAGTAAGATCATCACTTGAAATAAGATTGTTATAGTTATAGAAATTGAACCAAAGTTTGAATATGATTATTACCTTGTATTAGAATGATAACCTACTGTAAGAAACAAAGATTTCTTGAGGTTGGATGATCACCTTACAAGATTGGAAGTGAGCTAGCAAACTTGAAAGTATTCTTGATTTTATGAAACTAGAACTTTTGGAATTTATGAAGAACACTTAGAACTTGAAGATAGAACTTGAGAGAGTTCAATTAGATGAAGAAAATTGAAGAATGAAAGTGTTTGTAGGTGTTTTTGGTCGTTGGTGTATGGATTAGATATAAAGGATATGTAATTTTGTTTTCATGTAAATAAGTCATGAATGATTACTCATATTTTTGTAATCTTATGAGATATTTCATGCTAGTTGCCAAATGATGGTTCCCACATGTGTTAGGTGACTCACATGGGCTGCTAAGAGCTGATCATTGGAGTGTATATACCAATAGTACATACATCTAAAAGCTGTGTATTGTACGAGTACGAATACGGGTGCATACGAGTAGAATTGTTGATGAAACTGAACGAGGATGTAATTGTAAGCATTTTTGTTAAGTAGAAGTATTTTGATAAGTGTATTGAAGTCTTTCAAAAGTGTATAAATACATATTAAAACACTACATGTATATACATTTTAACTGAGTCGTTAAGTCATCGTTAGTCGTTACATGTAAGTGTTGTTTTGAAACCTTTAGGTTAACGATCTTGTTAAATGTTGTTAACCCAATGTTTATAATATCAAATGAGATTTTAAATTATTATATTATCATGATATTATCATGTATGAATATCTCTTAATATGATATATATACATTAAATGTCTTTACAACGATAATCGTTACATATATGTCTCGTTTAAAAATCATTAAGTTAGTAGTCTTGTTTTTACATATGTAGTTCATTGTTAATATACTTAATGATATGTTTACTTATCATAGTATCATGTTAACTATATATATATCCATATATATGTCATCATATAGTTTTTACAAGTTTTAACGTTCGTGAATCACCGGTCAACTTGGGTGGTCAATTGTCTATATGAAACATATTTCAATTAATCAAGTCTTAACAAGTTTGATTGCTTAACATGTTGGAAACATTTAATCATGTAAATATCAATCTCAATTAATATATATAAACATGGAAAAGTTCGGGTCACTACAGTACCTACCCGTTAAATAAATTTCGTCCCGAAATTTTAAGCTGTTGAAGGTGTTGACGAATCTTCTGGAAATAGATGCGGGTATTTCTTCTTCATCTGATCTTCACGCTCCCAGGTGAACTCGGGTCCTCTACGAGCATTCCATCGAACCTTAACAATTGGTATCTTGTTTTGCTTAAGTCTTTTAACCTCACGATCCATTATTTCGACGGGTTCTTCGATGAATTGAAGTTTTTCGTTGATTTGGATTTCATCTAACGGAATAGTGAGATCTTCTTTAGCAAAACATTTCTTTAAATTCGAGACGTGGAAAGTGTTATGTACAGCCGCGAGTTGTTGAGGTAACTCTAGTCGGTAAGCTACTGGTCCGACACGATCAATAATCTTGAATGGTCCAATATACCTTGGATTTAATTTCCCTCGTTTACCAAATCGAACAACGCCTTTCCAAGGTGCAACTTTAAGCATGACCATCTCTCCAATTTCAAATTCTATATCTTTTCTTTTAATGTCAGCGTAGCTCTTTTGTCGACTTTGGGCGGTTTTCAACCGTTGTTGAATTTGGATGATCTTCTCGGTAGTTTCTTGTATAATCTCCGGACCCGTAATCTGTCTATCCCCCACTTCACTCCAACAAATCGGAGACCTGCACTTTCTACCATAAAGTGCTTCAAACGGCGCCATCTCAATGCTTGAATGGTAGCTGTTGTTGTAGGAAAATTCTGCTAACGGTAGATGTCGATCCCAACTGTTTCCGAAATCAATAACACATGCTCGTAGCATGTCTTCAAGCGTTTGTATCGTCCTTTCGCTCTGCCCATCAGTTTGTGGATGATAGGCAGTACTCATGTCTAGACGAGTTCCTAATGCTTGCTGTAATGTCTGCCAGAATCTTGAAATAAATCTGCCATCCCTATCAGAGATAATAGAGATTGGTATTCCATGTCTGGAGACGACTTCCTTCAAATACAGTCGTGCTAACTTCTCCATCTTGTCATCTTCTCTTATTGGTAGGAAGTGTGCTGATTTGGTGAGACGATCAACTATTACCCAAATAGTATCAAAACCACTTGCAGTCCTTGGCAATTTAGTGATGAAATCCATGGTAATGTTTTCCCATTTCCATTCCGGGATTTCAGGTTGTTGAAGTAGACCTGATGGTTTCTGATGCTCAGCTTTGACCTTAGAACACGTCAAACATTCTCCTACGTATTTAGCAACATCGGCTTTCATACCCGGCCACCAAAAATGTTTCTTGAGATCCTTGTACATCTTCCCCGTTCCAGGATGTATTGAGTATCTGGTTTTATGAGCTTCTCTAAGTACCATTTCTCTCATATCTCCAAATTTTGGTACCCAAATCCTTTCAGCCCTATACCGGGTTCCGTCTTCCCGAATATTAAGATGCTTCTCCGATCCTTTGGGTATTTCATCCTTTAAATTTCCCTCTTTTAAAACTCCTTGTTGCGCCTCCTTTATTTGAGTAGTAATGTTATTATGAATCATTATATTCATAGATTTTACTCGAATGGGTTCTCTATCCTTCCTGCTCAAGGCATCGGCTACCACATTTGCCTTCCCCGGGTGGTAACGAATCTCAAAATCGTAATCATTCAATAATTCAATCCACCTACGCTGCCTCATATTCAGTTGTTTCTGATTAAATATGTGTTGAAGACTTTTGTGGTCGGTATATATAATACTTTTGACCCCATATAAGTAGTGCCTCCAAGTCTTTAATGCAAAAACAACCGCGCCTAATTCCAAATCATGCGTCGTATAATTTTGTTCGTGAATCTTCAATTGTCTAGACGCATAAGCAATCACCTTCGTTCGTTGCATTAATACACAACCGAGACCTTGCTTTGATGCGTCACAATAAATCACAAAATCATCATTCCCTTCAGGCAATGACAATATAGGTGCCGTAGTTAGCTTTTTCTTCAATAACTGAAACGCTTTCTCTTGTTCATCATTCCATTCAAATTTCTTCCCTTTATGCGTTAATGCAGTCAAGGGTTTTGCTATTCTGGAAAAGTCTTGGATGAACCTTCTGTAGTAACCAGCTAGTCCTAAAAACTGGCGTATGTGTTTCGGAGTTTTCGGGGTTTCCCACTTTTCAACAGTTTCTATCTTTGCCGGATCCACCTTAATACCTTCTTTGTTCACTATGTGACCGAGGAATTGAACTTCTTCCAACCAAAATGCACACTTTGAAAACTTAGCGTACAATTCTTCCTTCCTCAATACTTCTAACACCTTTCTCAAATGTTCACCGTGTTCTTGGTCATTCTTTGAGTAAATAAGTATGTCATCAATGAAAACAATGACAAACTTGTCAAGGTATGGTCCACACACTCGGTTCATAAGGTCCATGAACACAGCTGGTGCATTAGTTAAACCAAACGGCATGACCATAAACTCGTAATGACCGTAACGTGTTCTGAAAGCAGTCTTTGGAATATCATCTTCTTTCACCCGCATTTGATGATACCCGGAACGTAAGTCAATCTTTGAATAAACAGACGAGCCTTGTAGTTGATCAAATAAGTCGTCGATTCTCGGTAGTGGGTAGCGGTTCTTGATGGTAAGTTTGTTCAACTCTCGGTAGTCGATACACAACCTGAATGTACCATCTTTCTTCTTGACAAACAAAACAGGAGCTCCCCACGGTGATGTGCTTGGTCGAATGAAACCACGCTCTAAAAGTTCTTGTAATTGGCTTTGCAGTTCTTTCATCTCGCTGGGTGCGAGTCTGTAAGGAGCACGAGCTATTGGTGCAGCTCCTGGTACAAGATCTATTTGAAATTCAACGGATCGATGTGGGGGTAATCCCGGTAATTCTTTTGGAAATACATCAGGAAATTCTTTTGCGACGGGAACATCATTGATGCTCTTTTCTTCAGTTTGTACTTTCTCGACGTGTGCTAGAACAGCATAGCAACCTTTTCTTATTAGTTTTTGTGCCTTCAAATTACTAATAAGATGTAGCTTCGTGTTGCCCTTTTCTCCGTACACCATTAAGGGTTTTCCTTTTTCTCGTATAATGCGAATTGCATTTTTGTAACAAACGATCTCCGCTTTCACTTCTTTCAACCAGTCCATACCGATTATCACATCAAAACTCCCTAACTCTACTGGTATCAAATCAATCTTAAATGTTTCGCTAACCAGTTTAATTTCTCGATTCCGACATATATTATCTGCTGAAATTAATTTACCATTTGCTAATTCGAGTAAAAATTTACTATCCAAAGGCGTCAATGGACAACTTAATTTAGCACAAAAATCTCTACTCATATAGCTTCTATCCGCACCCGAATCAAATAAAACGTAAGCAGATTTATTGTCAATAAGAAACGTACCCGTAACAAGCTCCGGGTCTTCCTGTGCCTCTGCCGCATTAATATTGAAAACTCTTCCACGGCCTTGTCCATTCGTGTTCTCCTGGTTCGGGCAATTTCTAATAATGTGGCCCGGTTTTCCACATTTATAACAAACTACATTGGCATAACTTGCTCCGACACTACTTGCTCCGCCATTACTCGTTCCGACACCATTTGTTCCTTTCGTTCTATTAACCCCTGGTCCGTAGACCTCACACTTCGCCGCGCTATGACCATTTCTTTTACACTTGTTGCAAAATTTGGTGCAGAACCCCGAGTGATTCTTTTCACACCTTTGGCATAGCTGCTTCTGATTGTTGTTGTTGTTGCGGTTATTATTGTTGTTGGGATGATTGTTGTAGTTGCTGTTGTTGTTGTTGTTGTTGTTGGGCCGTTTGTTGTAGTTGCGATTGATGTTGCGATTGTTGGGATAATTGTTGCGATTATTGTTGTAATTGCTATTGTTGTTGTATTGGTGATTCTTATCACCGTTTTCCTCCCACTTTCTTTTGACTTGCTTCACATTGGCCTCTTCAGCAGTCTGTTCTTTAATTCTTTCTTCAATTTGGTTCACGAGTTTGTGAGCCATTCTACATGCCTGTTGTATGGAGGCGGGCTCGTGTGAACTTATATCTTCTTGGATTCTTTCCGGTAATCCTTTCACAAACGCGTCGATCTTCTCTTCCTCATCTTCGAATGCTCCCGGACACAATAGGCACAATTCTGTGAATCGTCTTTCGTACGTGGTAATATCAAATCCTTGGGTTCGTAACCCTCTAAGTTCTGTCTTGAGCTTATTGACCTCGGTTCTGGGACGGTACTTCTCGTTCATCAAGTGCTTGAATGCTGACCACGGTAGTGCGTACGCATCATCTTGTCCCACTTGCTCTAGATAGGTATTCCACCATGTTAACGCAGAACCTGTGAAGGTATGCGTAGCGTACTTCACTTTGTCCTCTTCAGTACACTTACTTATGGCAAACACCGATTCAACCTTCTCGGTCCACCGTTTCAATCCGATCGGTCCTTCGGTTCCATCAAATTCCAAAGGTTTGCAGGCAGTGAATTCTTTGTAGGTGCATCCTACACGATTTCCTGTACTGCTAGATCCAAGGTTATTGTTGGTATGTAGCGCAGCCTGTACTGCGGCTATGTTTGAAGCTAGAAAAGTACGGAATTCCTCTTCATTCATATTCACGGTGTGTCGAGTAGTCGGTGCCATTTCCTTCAAAATAGTCAAATGGAACAAGTTAATCATACAGAATATTAAGAGTAGTTAATAGTATTTCGTAGCATAATATGAACTCATTTATAAAAGCTTTTTCTTCATATTAGCATTTTATAAGTTTAAATTCGGGTAGTACTTACCCGTTAAGTTCATACTTAGTAGCTAATATACAATTCAACTACTTCAATTCTATATGAAAAACTGATTATAATAATATTTCGCGTTCAAACTTTTACACAATATTTTACAAACTTACAATACTGCTTATTTTACATAAAACACGAAATATAGCACACAATAACTTTGATACAAGATAGTTGTGAAGATAATTCTAGCTAGTACACAAGTCGTTCAGCAAAGGCAATAAAGACACGTAATTCATACGTCCAGAAACAAGTCATGCATTCTGGTTTTACTAGGACCACTTCCCATCCTTGGTCTTGTGCAACATAACCGTCATGGCCGTTGATAAGACAGCGTGTTGTAACGTCGTCAAAGGGACGAGGGTTACGTAATGTCCAACAGTCCCGTAATAATCTAAAAACCTCATTTCTTACCCCAATTACCGACTCTGTCACTTGTGGAAACGTTTTGTTTAATAGTTGTAGCCCGATGTTCTTGTTCTCACTTTGGTGAGAAGCGAACATTACTAATCCGTAAGCATAACATGCTTCTTTATGTTGCATGTTAGCCGCTTTTTCTAAATCACGAAGTCCAATATTCGGATATATTGAGTCAAAATAATTTCTTAACCCGTTGCGTAAAATAGCATTTGGGTTCCCCGCAATATATGCGTCAAAGTAAACACATCGTAACTTATGGGTTTCCCAATGTGATATCCCCCATCTTTCAAACGAAAGTCTCTTATAAACCAAGACATTCTTGGAACGTTCTTCGAATGTCTTACAAACTGATCTCGCCTTAAATAGTTGTGCCGAAGAATTCTGGCCGACTCTAGACAAGATTTCATCAATCATGTCTCCGGGTAGGTCTCTTAAAATATTGGGTTGTCTATCCATTTTGTGTTTTTAAACTGTAAAATAGACAAGAGTTAGATTCATAAAAAAAATACTTATTAATACAAGCAATTTTTACATATATCATAAAGCATAAGAACACTATATTCCATATATTACACCACACGAATACAACTATCTTATTCCGACTCGCTCGTTTCTTCTTCTTCGGTTTTGGTTCGTTTTGCCAAGTTTCTAGGGATATATGATGTTCCCCTAATACGAGCCGTCGTTGTCCACATTGGTTTAGAAAAACCTGGTGGTTTAGAGGTTCCCGGGTCATTGTTACAACTTAAGGACTTCGGGGGTTGACGATACATATAAAGTTCATCGGGGTTGGAATTAGATTTCTCTATTTTTATGCCCTTTTCCTTATTATTTTCTTTTGCCTTTTTAAATTCAGTTGGGGTAATTTCTATAACATCATCGGAATTCTCGTCGGAATCCGATTCATCGGAGAATTGGTAATCCTCCCAATATTTTGCTTCCTTGGCGGAAACACCATTGACCATAATTAACTTTGGTCGGTTGGTTGAGGATTTTCTTTTACTTAACCGTTTTATTATTTCCCCCACCGGTTCTATTTCTTCATCCGGTTCCGATTCTTCTTCCGGTTCCGATTCTTCTTCCGGTTCCGACTCTTCTTCCGGTTCCTCTTCGGGAACTTGTGAATCAGTCCACAAATCATTCCAATTTACATTTGACTCTTCATTATTATTAGGTGAGTCAATGGGACTTGTTCTAGAGGTAGACATCTATCACATAATATCAAACACGTTAAGAGATTAATATATCACATAATATTCATATGTTAAAAAATATATAGTTTCCAACAAAAATGTTAAGCAATCATTTTTAAAGAAAACACGGTCGAAGTCCAGACTCACTAATGCATCCTAACAAACTCGATAAGACACACTAATGCAAATTTTCTGGTTCTCTAAGACCAACGCTCTGATACCAACTGAAATGTCCCGTTCTTATTGATTAAAAACGTTCCATATTAATTGATTTCGTTGCGAGGTTTTGACCTCTATATGAGACGTTTTTTCAAAGACTGCATTCATTTTTAAACAAACCATAACCTTTATTTCATCAATAAAGGTTTAAAAAGCTTTACGTAGATTATCAAATAATGATAATCTAAAATATCCTGTTTACACACGACCATTACATAATGGTTTACAATACAAATATGTTACTACAAAATAAGTTTCTTGAATGCAGTTTTTACACAATATCATACAAGCATGGACTCCAAATCTTGTCCTTATTTAAGTATGCGACAGCGGAAGCTCTTAATAATCACCTGAGAATAAACATGCTTAAAACGTCAACAAAAATGTTGGTGAGTTATAGGTTTAACCTATATATATCAAATCGTAACAATAGACCACAAGATTTCATATTTCAATACACATCCCATACATAGAGATAAAAATCATTCATATGGTGAACACCTGGTAACCGACAATAACAAGATGCATATATAAGAATATCCCCATCATTCCGGGACACCCTTCGGATATGATATAAATTTCGAAGTACTAAAGCATCCGGTACTTTGGATGGGGTTTGTTAGGCCCAATAGATCTATCTTTAGGATTCGCGTCAATTAGGGTGTCTGTTCCCTAATTCTTAGATTACCAGACTTAATAAAAAGGGGCATATTCGATTTCGATAATTCAACCATAGAATGTAGTTTCACGTACTTGTGTCTATTTTGTAAATCATTTATAAAACCTGCATGTATTCTCATCCCAAAAATATTAGATTTTAAAAGTGGGACTATAACTCACTTTCACAGATTTTTACTTCGTCGGGAAGTAAGACTTAGCCACTGGTTGATTCACGAACCTATAACAATATATACATATATATCAAAGTATGTTCAAAATATATTTACAACACTTTTAATATATTTTGATGTTTTAAGTTTATTAAGTCAGCTGTCCTCGTTAGTAACCTACAACTAGTTGTCCACAGTTAGATGTACAGAAATAAATCGATAAATATTATCTTGAATCAATCCACGACCCAGTGTATACGTATCTCAGTATTGATCACAACTCAAACTATATATATTTTGGAATCAACCTCAACCCTGTATAGCTAACTCCAACATTCACATATAGAGTGTCTATGGTTGTTCCGAAATATATATAGATGTGTCGACATGATAGGTCGAAACATTGTATACGTGTCTATGGTATCTCAAGATTACATAATATACAATACAAGTTGATTAAGTTATGGTTGGAATAGATTTGTTACCAATTTTCACGTAGCTAAAATGAGAAAAATTATCCAATCTTGTTTTACCCATAACTTCTTCATTTTAAATCCGTTTTGAGTGAATCAAATTGCTATGGTTTCATATTGAACTCTATTTTATGAATCTAAACAGAAAAAGTATAGGTTTATAGTCGGAAAAATAAGTTACAAGTCGTTTTTGTAAAGGTAGTCATTTCAGTCGAAAGAACGACGTCTAGATGACCATTTTAGAAAACATACTTCCACTTTGAGTTTAACCATAATTTTTGGATATAGTTTCATGTTCATAATAAAAATCATTTTCTCAGAATAACAACTTTTAAATCAAAGTTTATCATAGTTTTTAATTAACTAACCCAAAACAGCCCGCGGTGTTACTACGACGGCGTAAATCCGGTTTTACGGTGTTTTTCGTGTTTCCAGGTTTTAAATCATTAAGTTAGCATATCATATAGATATAGAACATGTGTTGAGTTGATTTTAAAAGTCAAGTTAGAAGGATTAACTTTTGTTTGCGAACAAGTTTAGAATTAACTAAACTATGTTCTAGTGATTACAAGTTTAAACCTTCGAATAAGATAGCTTTATATGTATGAATCGAATGATGTTATGAACATCATTACTACCTTAAGTTCCTTGGATGAACCTACTGGAAAAGAGAAAAATGGATCTAGCTTCAATGGATCCTTGGATGGCTCAAAGTTCTTGAAGCAAAATCATGACACGAAAACAAGTTCAAGTAAGATCATCACTTGAAATAAGATTGTTATAGTTATAGAAATTGAACCAAAGTTTGAATATGATTATTACCTTGTATTAGAATGATAACCTACTGTAAGAAACAAAGATTTCTTGAGGTTGGATGATCACCTTACAAGATTGGAAGTGAGCTAGCAAACTTGAAAGTATTCTTGATTTTATGAAACTAGAACTTTTGGAATTTATGAAGAACACTTAGAACTTGAAGATAGAACTTGAGAGAGTTCAATTAGATGAAGAAAATTGAAGAATGAAAGTGTTTGTAGGTGTTTTTGGTCGTTGGTGTATGGATTAGATATAAAGGATATGTAATTTTGTTTTCATGTAAATAAGTCATGAATGATTACTCATATTTTTGTAATCTTATGAGATATTTCATGCTAGTTGCCAAATGATGGTTCCCACATGTGTTAGGTGACTCACATGGGCTGCTAAGAGCTGATCATTGGAGTGTATATACCAATAGTACATACATCTAAAAGCTGTGTATTGTACGAGTACGAATACGGGTGCATACGAGTAGAATTGTTGATGAAACTGAACGAGGATGTAATTGTAAGCATTTTTGTTAAGTAGAAGTATTTTGATAAGTGTATTGAAGTCTTTCAAAAGTGTATAAATACATATTAAAACACTACATGTATATACATTTTAACTGAGTCGTTAAGTCATCGTTAGTCGTTACATGTAAGTGTTGTTTTGAAACCTTTAGGTTAACGATCTTGTTAAATGTTGTTAACCCAATGTTTATAATATCAAATGAGATTTTAAATTATTATATTATCATGATATTATCATGTATGAATATCTCTTAATATGATATATATACATTAAATGTCTTTACAACGATAATCGTTACATATATGTCTCGTTTAAAAATCATTAAGTTAGTAGTCTTGTTTTTACATATGTAGTTCATTGTTAATATACTTAATGATATGTTTACTTATCATAGTATCATGTTAACTATATATATATCCATATATATGTCATCATATAGTTTTTACAAGTTTTAACGTTCGTGAATCACCGGTCAACTTGGGTGGTCAATTGTCTATATGAAACATATTTCAATTAATCAAGTCTTAACAAGTTTGATTGCTTAACATGTTGGAAACATTTAATCATGTAAATATCAATCTCAATTAATATATATAAACATGGAAAAGTTCGGGTCACTACATGAGTTTTCATATCAGAAAGATATAGAATAAACATGTCAAGTGTTTGAAGATAAAAATCAGAAATTTTCAAGGTACCAAAAGTCAGATTCGGTATCAAGAGAAGAACATATTCGGTATCTCCAAAATTAACATAAAGACACTCAAACATGCATATTCTATCATGTAAAATCACAACCATAATCAATTAACCACTCAATTAGAAGTAGAACATGTTAATCGTATGAACAGACTCGGTACTGTAGATAGAACATATTCGGTAGATACAGAATCCATCAAACAATCAATTAAACATGTAATCAAGCTTGGTCAAATGATATATCAATCAATATAACTCAGAGTAGACAAGAATTCATGTTAATTAACCAAATCAATTGAGTTTAATCAAAGATTAAAAGAATACGACTCAGACACGGTATAAACAACAGAATTTCAAAATTAAGAGTCACAATCTAGTTATTTTGATCTTTTCTAGTTGAAAAACATTTAATTATCTCAGATCTGCACTTTCTACCATAAAGTGCTTCAAACGGCGCCATCTCAATGCTTGAATGGTAGCTGTTGTTGTAGAAAAATTCTGCTAACGGTAGATGTCGATCCTAACTATTTTCGAAATCAATAACACATGCTCGTAGCATGTTTCAAACGTTTGTATCGTCTTTTTGCTCTGCCCATTAGTTTGTGGATGATTGGCAGTACTCATGTCTAGACGAGTTCCTAATGCTTGCTGTAATGTCTGCCAGAATCTTGAAATAAATCTGCCATCCCTATCAGAGATAATAGAGATTGGTATTCCATGTCTGGAGACGACTTCCTTCAAATACAGTCGTGCTAACTTCTCCATCTTGTCATCTTCTCTTATTGGCAGGAAGTGTGCTGATTTGGTGAGACGATCAACTATTACCCAAATAGTATCAAAACCACTTGCAGTCCTTGGCAATTTAGTGATGAAATCCATGCAAATGTTTTCCCATTTCCATTCCGGGATTTCGGGTTGTTGAAGTAGACCTGATGGTTTCTGATGCTCAGCTTTGACCTTAGAACACGTCAAACATTCTCCTACGTATTTAGCAACATCGGCTTTCATACCCGGCCACCAAAAATGTTTCTTGAGATCCTTGTACATCTTCCCCGTTCCAGGATGTATTGAGTATCTGGTTTTATGAGCTTCTCTAAGTACCATTTCTCTCATATCTCTAAATTTTGGTACCCAAATCCTTTCAGCCATATACCGGGTTCCGTCTTCCCGAATATTAAGATGCTTCTCCGATCCTTTGAGTATTTCATCCTTTAAATTTTCCTCTTTTAAAACTCCTTGTTGCGCCTCCTTTATTTGAGTAGTAAGGTTATTGTGAATCATTATATTCATAGATTTTACTCGAATGGGTTCTCTGTCCTTCCTACTCAAGGCGTCGGCTACCACATTTGCCTTCCCCGGGTGGTAACGAATCTCAAAATCGTAATCATTCAACAATTCAATCCACCTACGCTGCCTCATATTCAGTTGTTTCTGATTAAATATGTGTTGAAGACTTTTGTAGTCGGTATATATAATACTTTTGACCCCATATAAGTAGTGCCTCCAAGTCTTTAATGCAAAAACAACCGCGCCTAATTCCAAATCATGCGTCGTATAATTTTGTTCGTGAATCTTCAATTGTCTAGACGCATAAGCAATTACTTTCGTTCGTTGCATTAATACACAACCGAGACCTTGCTTTGAGGCATCACAATATATCCCAAAATCATCATTCGCTTCAGGTAATGACAATATAGGTGCCATAGTTAACTTTTTCTTCAATAACTGAAACGCTTTCTCTTGTTCATCCTTCCATTCAAATTTCTTCCCTTTATGCGTTAATGCAGTCAAGGGTTTTGCTATTCTGGAAAAGTCTTGGATGAACCTTCTGTAGTAACCAGCTAGTCCTAAAAACTGGCGTATGTGTTTTGGAGTTTTCGGGGTTTCCCACTTTTCAACGATTTCATTCTTTGCTGGATCCACCTGAATACCTTCTTTGTTCACTATGTGACCGAGGAATTGAACTTCTTCCAACCAAAATGCACACTTTGAAAACTTAGCGTACAGTTTTTCTTTCCTTAACAACTCTAGCACTTTTCTCAAGTGTTCTTCGTGCTCTTGATCATTCTTCGAGTAAATAAGTATGTCATCGATGAAAACAATGACAAACTTGTCAAGATATGGCCCACACACTCGGTTCATGAGGTCCATGAACACGGCTGGTGCGTTAGTCAATCCAAATGGCATAACCATAAACTCGTAATGACCGTAACGCATCCTAAAAGCAGTCTTTGGAATATCATCCTCCTTCACCCGCATTTGATGATATCCAGAACGTAAATCGATCTTCGAATAAACATACGAGCCTTGTAGTTGATCAAATAAGTCTTTGATTCTCGGTAGTGGGTAGCGGTTCTTGATGGTAAGTTTGTTCAACTCTCGGTAGTCGATACACAACCTGAATGTACCATCTTTCTTCTTGACAAACAAAACAGGAGCTCCCCACGGTGATGTGCTTGGTCGAATGAAACCACGCTCTAAAAGTTCTTGTAATTGGCTCTGAAGTTTCTTCATTACACTAGGTGGGAGTCTGTATGGAGCACGAGCTATTGGTGGAGCTCCCGGTACAAGGTCTATTTGAAATTCAACGGATCGGTGTGGAGGTAGTCCCGGTAATTCTTTCGGAAATACATCGGGAAATTCTTTTGCGACGGGAATATCATTGATGTTCTTTTCTTCAGAATTGACTTTCTCGACGTGTGCTAGCACAGCATAGCAACCTTTTTTATTAGTTTTTGTGCCTTCAGGTTACTAATAAGATTTAACTTTATGTTGCTCTTTTCTCCGTACGCCATTAAGGGTTTTCCTTTTTCTCGTATACTGCGAATTGTATTTTTGTAACAAACGATCTCTGCTTTCACTTCTTTCAACCAGTTCATACCGATTATCACATCAAAACTCCCTAACTCTACTGGTATCAAGTCAATCTTAAATGTTTCGCTAACCAGTTTAATTTCTCGATTCCGACATATATTATCTGCTGAAATTAATTTACCATTTGCTAATTCGAGTAAAAATTTACTATCCAAAGGCGTCAATGGGCAACTTAATTTAGCACAAAATTCTCTACTCATATAGCTTCTATCCGCACCCGAATCAAATAAAACATAAGCAGATTTATCGTCAATAAGAAACGTACCCGTAACAAGCTTCGGGTCTTCCTGTACTTCTGCCGCATTAATATTGAAAACTCTTTCACGGCCCTGCCCTTTAGTATTCCCCTGATTCGGGCAATTTCTAATAATGTGGCCCGATTTTCCACATTTATAAGAAACAGCATTGGTATTACTTGCTCTGACACTATTCGTTTCGGCATTACTTGTTCCGACATTATTTGCTCCCTTAGTTCTGTTAAACTTTGGTCTGTAGACCTCACACTTTATCGCGCTATGACCATTTATTTTACACCTATTGCAAAATGTCGTGCAAAACCCCTGGTGATTTTCTTCACACCTATGACATGGCTGTTTTTGGTTTTTGTTGCCGTTGTTGTTATTGAGGTTGTTGTTGGGATTGTTATTGTTGTTGAAACGGTTGTTGTAGTTGTTGTTGTTGTTGGGATGTTTGTTGTAGTTATTGTTAGGATTGCGGTTATTGTTGCGATTGTTGTTGCGGTTGTTGGGATAGTTGTTGCGATTGTGGTTGTAATTGTTATTGTTGTTGTACTGGTGACTCTTGTCACCGTTTTCCTCCTACTTCCTCTTGAGTTGTTTCGTGTTGACTTCTTCGGCCGCCTGCTCTTTAATTCTTCCCTCAATCTGATTTATGAGTTTATGAGCCATTCGACTTGCCTTCTGTATAGAAGCGGGCTCGTGTGAACTTACATCTTCTTGAATCCTTACTGGTAACCCTTTTACAAACGCGTCGACCTTCTTTTCTTCATCTTCGAATGCTCCCGGGCACAATAGGCACAACTCTATGAATCGTCGTTCATATATGGTAACGTCGAACCCTTGTGTTCGTACCTCTCTAAGTTCTGCCTTGAGTTTATTGACTTCGTTTCTAGGACGGTACTGCTCGTTCATCAATTGCTTGAATGCCGACCACGGTAGTGCGTAAGCAGCATTTTGTCCTACCTGTTCAAGATAGGTGTTCCACCACGTTAACGCAGTACCTATGAAGGTATGCGTAGTGTACTTAACTTTGTCCTCTTCAGTACACTTACTTATGGCAAACACCGATTCGACTTTCTTGGTCCACCGTTTCAATCCAATTGGTCCTTCGGTTCCATCAAATTCCAAAGGTTTGCAGGCAGTGAATTCTTTGTAGGTGCATCCTACACGATTTCTTGCGCCGTTAGCTGCATTGCTAGATTCAGCGTTATTGTTGGTATGTAGCGCAGCCTGTACTGCGGCTATGTTTGCAGCAAGAAAGGTACGAAATTCCTCTTCGTTCATATTCATGGTGTGTCGAGTAGTCGGTGCCATTTCCTTCAAAATAGACAACTAAATCGAGTTAATCATACAGAATATTAAGAGTAGTCAATAGTATTTCGTAGCATAATATGAACTCATTTATAAAAGCTTTTTCTTCATATTAGCGTTTTATAAGTTTAAATTCGGGTACTACCTACCCGTTAAGTTCATACTTAGTAGCTAATATACAATTCAACTACTACAATTCCATATGAAAAACTGATTATAATAATATATCACATACAAATATTCTTCAAACTTACAACTTCGTTATATTACATATAACATGAAATATAGTACACTATGATACAGGACAGTTTTGAAGATAAATCTAGTTAATACGCAAGTTGTTCAACAAAGGAAATAAAGACACGTAATTCATAAGTCCAGAAACAAGTCATGCATTCTGGTTTTACTAAGACGACTTCCCATCCTTGGTCTTGTGGAAAATAACCGTTATGACCATTGGCTAGCCAGCATGTTGTAACGTCGTCAAAAGGACGAGGGTTTCGTAATGTCCAACAGCCCCGTTATAATCTAAAAACCTTGTTTCTCACCCCAACTACTGAATCCGTCACTTGTGGGAAGGTTTTATTTAAAAGTTGCAATCCGATATTCTTTTTCTCACTTTGGTAAGAAGCGAACATCACTAACCCGTAAGCATAACATGCTTCTTTATGTTGCATGTTAGAAGCTCTTTCTAATTCACGAAATCCTATGTTGGGATATGTTGAGTCAAAATAGGTTCTTAACCCGTAGCGTAAAATTGCATTTGGGTTCCCCGCATTTAATGCTTTAAAGAAAACACGGCGTAACTTACGGTCTCCCCAATGTGATATACCCCACCTATCAAAGAAAAGCCTTTTATAAACTAACGCATTTCCGGAAAGTCTTTCAAATGTTTGACAAGTTAATTTCGCCATAACTAAATGTGCTGATGAATTCTGACCGACTCTAGACAAGATTTCCTCAATCATATCCTCTGGTAGGTCTTCTAAAATATTCGGTTGTCTACCCTTAACGTCCATTTTGTTTTTATACTGTAAAATAGATACGGATTAAATTTGTAATAACAAACAATACAAGCAATTTTTACATAGAACATAAAAGTACAAGCACACTACAATACATTTATTACACAACATGCTCACACCCCTTTAATCTGAATCACTGGTTTCTTCTTCTTCGGACTTGGTTCTTTTTCCTAATCTTCTAGGGATATATGATGTTCCTCTAATACGAGTCGTCGTTTTCCACATTGGTTTAGAAAAACCTGGTGGTTTAGAGGTTCCCGGGTTATTGTCACGATATTGAAAATACGGGTGTTGACGGTAAATATAAAGTTCATCGGGGTCGGAATCAGATTTCTCTATTTTGATGCCTTTTCTCTTATTATTTTCTTTTGCCTCATTAAATTGGGTCGGGGTAATTTCTATAACATCATCAGAATCCTCATCAGGATCCGATTCATCGAAAAATAGGTAATTTTCCCAATATTTTGCTTCCTTAGCGGAAACACCATTGACCATTATTAACTTTGGTCCATTGGTTGAGGATTTTCTTTTATTTGACCGGTTTTCTGTGGTTCCTACTATTCCCCCCTCCGGAACCTCTTCTTCTTCTTCTGGTTCCTCTTCTTCCGGTTCCTCTTCTTCCGGTTCCATTTCCTCTTCTTCTGGTTCTTCGGGAACTTGTGAATCTTGCCAATATATATTCGACTCTTCGTTATTATTAGGTGAGTCAATGGGATTTATGCTAGAGGTAGACATCTATCACACAATATCAAATATGTTAAGAGATTAATATATCACATAATATTTACATGTTAATAATATATAGTTTCCAACAAAAATGTTAAGCAATAATTTTTAAAGAAAATATGGTCGAAGTCCAGACTCACTAATGCATCCTAACAAACTCGATAAGACACACTAATGAAATTTTCTGGTTCTCTAAGACCAACGCTCGGATACCAACTGAAATGTCCCGTTCATATTGATTATAAAAGTTCCATATTAATTGATTTCGTCGCGAGGTTTTGACCTCTATATGAGACGTTTTTCAAAGACTGCATTCATTTTTAAAACAACCATAACCTTTATTTTATCGATAAAGGTTTAAAAAGCATTACGTAGATTATCAAATAATGATAATCTAAAATATACCGTTTACACACGACCATTACATAATGGTTTACAATAAGAATATATTACATCAAAAATAAGTTTCTTGAATGCAGTTTTTACATAATATCATACAAGCATGGACTCCAAATCTTGTCCTTATTATAGTATGCAACAGCGGAAGCTCTTAATAATCACCTGAGAATAAACATGCTTAAAATGTCAACAAAAATGTTAGTGAGTTATAGGTTTAACCTATATATTATCAAATCATAATAATAGACCACAAGATTTCATATTTCAATATACATCCCATACATAGAGATAAAATTCATTCATATGGTGAACACCTGGTAACCGACATTAACAAGATGCATATAAGAATATCCCCTATCATTCCGGGAAATCCTTCAGACACGATAAAAATGAATTCAAAGTACTAAAGTATCCGGTACTTTGGATGGGGTTCGTTAGGCCCAATAGATCTATCTTTAGGATTCGTGTCAATTAGTAGATCAGTTTACTAATTCTTAGGCTACCAAGCAAAAGGGGCATATTCGGCTTCGATCATTCACCCATATAATGTAGTTTCAATTACTTGTGTCTATTTCGTAAAACATTTATAAAACTGCATGTATTCTCATCCCAAAATATTAGATTTTAAAAGTGGGACTATAACTCACTTTCACAGATTTTTACTTCGTCGGGAAGTAAGACTTGGCCACTGGTCGATTCACGAATCTATAACAAATATGTACATATATATCAAAGTATGTTCAAAATATATTTACAACACTTTTAATACATTTTGATGTTTTAAGTTTATTAAGTCAGCTGTCCTCGTTAGTAACCTACAACTAGTTGTCCACAGTTAGATGTACAGAAATAAATCGATATATATTATCTTGAATCAATCCACGACCCAGTGTATACACATCTCAGGCTAGATCACAACTCAAAGTATATATATTTTTGGAATCAACCTCAACCCTGTATAGCTAACTCCAACATTACTGCATATAGAGTGTCTATGGTTGTTCCAAATAATATATATACATGGGTCGATATGATATGTCAAAACATTTGCATACGTGTCTATGGTATCCAAAGATTACATAATATATTAGAATACATGTATACTACAATATAAGTAAGCTAGGATATGATTTGTATAGAATTGTTAATATTTCCCGTAGCTACAAAAATCAAAAAATATCCAATCTTGTTTTACCCATAACTTCTTCATTTTAAATCCGTTTTGAGTGAATAAAATTGCTATGGTTTCATATTGAACTCTATTTTATGAATCTAAACAAAAAAAAGTATAGGTTTATAGTCGGAAATATAAGTTACAAGTCATTTTTGTAAGAGGTAGTCATTTCAGTCGAAAGAACGACGTCTTGATGACCATTTTGAAAAACATACTTCCACTTTGAGTTTAACCATGATTTTTGGATATAGTTTCATGTTCATAAGAAAAATCATTTTTCCATAAGAACAACTTTTAAATCAAAGTTTATCATAGTTTTTAATTATCAAACCCAAAACAGCCCGCAGTGTTACTACGACGGCGTATGTCCAGTTTTACGGTGTTTTTCGTGTTTCCAGGTTTTAAATCATTAAGTTAGCATATCATATAGATATAGAACATGTGTTTAGTTGATTTTAAAAGTCAAGTTAGAAGGATTAACTTTTGTTTGCGAACAAGTTTAGAATTAACTAAACTATGTTCTAGTGATTTCAAGTTTAAACCTTCGAATAAGATAGCTTTATATGTATGAATCGAATGATGTTATGAACATCATTACTACCTCAAGTTTTGTGGATAAACCTACTAGAAAAGAGACAAATGGATCTAGCTTCAAAGGATCTTGGATGGCTTGAAAGTTCTTGAAGTAGAATCATGACACGAAAACAAGTTCAAGTAAGATTTCCACTCGAAATAAGATTGTTATAGTTATAGAAATTGAATCAAAGTTTGAATATGAGTATTACCTTATATTAGAAAGATATCTTACTGTAAATAAGAAAGATTTCTTGAGATTGGATGATCACTCTACAAGATTGGAAGTAAACTAGCAAACTTGGAAGTATTCTTGATTTTATGAATCTAGAACTTGTAGAATTTATGAAGAACACTTAGAACTTGAAGATAGAACTTGAGAGAGATCAATTAGATGAAGAAAATTGAAGAATGAAAGTGTTTGTAGGTGTTTTTGGTCATTGGTGTATGGATTAGATATAAAGGATATGTAATTTTGTTTTCATGTAAATAAGTCATGAATGATTACTCATATTTTTGTAATTTTATGAGATATTTCGTGCTAGTTGCCAAATGATGGTTCCCACATGTGTTAGGTGACTCACATGGGCTGTTAAGAGCTGATCATTGGAGTATATATACCAATAGTACATACATCTAAAAGCTGTGTATTGTACGAGTACGAATACGGGTGTATACGAGTAGAATTGTTGATGAAACTGAACGAGGATGTAATTGTAAGCATTTTTGTTAAGTAGAAGTATTTTGATAAGTATCTTGAAGTCTTTCAAAAGTGTATGAATACATATTAAAACACTACATGTATATACATTTTTAACTGAGTCGTTAAGTCATCGTTAGTCGTTACATGTAAGTGTTGTTTTGAAACCTTTAGGTTAACGATCTTGTTAAATGTTGTTAACCCAATGTTTATAATATCAAATGAGATTTTAAATTATTATATTATCATGATATTATGATGTATGAATATCTCTTAATATGATATATATATACATTAAATGTCGTTACAACGATAATCGTTACATATATGTCTCGTTTCAAAATCATTAAGTTAGTAGTCTTGTTTTTACATATGTAGTTCATTATTAATATACTTAATGATATGTTTACTTATCATAATATCATGTTAACTATATATATATATCCATATATATGTCATCATATAGTTTTTACAAGTTTTAACGTTCGTGAATCACCGGTCAACTTGGGTGGTCAATTGTCTATATGAAACCTATTTCAATTAATCAAGTCTTAACAAGTTTGATTGCTTAGCATGTTAGAAACAGTTAATCATGTAAATAACAATTTCATTTAATATATATATAAACATGGAAAAGTTCGGGTCACTACAACAGGTACACTGACTGTAGAGTTTAGAGCAGGCCACAGAGTGTGCCTCTCTAGAATTGCAGTCCAGTAATTGCAGGGAATGTTGGTTTCAGGGTTGATGAAGTGATTGTTCGTCATTTAGCTGTATAAATAAGAAATAGAAGACCATAAGATGTTTAACATTAAGCATATATCTCTATTCTTATTTGCCTTTTGAAATCCTTTGTATATGTTTTATCTTTTATATTTTATGATTTTTATGGGTTTTCTAAGATATAAAAATCCTTTATTCTCAAATATGAACAAGTAATTGACAATCATGACATTCATATGATATTCATCACAATACAAATTCATCATGCAAAATCAATTATATAACACGAAGAATCAGAACAACACTTGGTTAATTTTTAAACACATTTCAAGCAGATTCGGTAGTCATGAAAACTTGAGATTCTGTAACCAAATAAGCTTGAGTTTTCATATCAGAAAGATATAGAATAAACATGTCAAGTGTTTGAAGATAAAAATCAGAAATTTTCAAGGTACCAAAAGTCAGATTCGGTATCAAGAGAAGAACAGATTCGGTATCTCCAAAATTAACATAAAGACACTCAAACATGCATATTCTATCATGTAAAATCACAACCATAATCAATTAACCACTCAATTAGAAGTAGAACATGTTAATCGTATGAACAGACTCGGTACTGTAGATAGAACATATTCGGTAGATACAGAATCCATCAAACAATCAATTAAACATGTAATCAAGCTTGGTCAAATGATATATCAATCAATATAACTCAGAGTAGACAAGAATTCATGTTAATTAACCAAATCAATTGAGTTTAATCAAAGATTAAAAGAATACGACTCAGACACGGTATAAACAACAGAATTTCAAAATTAAGAGTCACAATCTAGTTATTTTGATCTTTTCTGGTTGAAAAACATTTAATTATCTCAGATGTACACGTATGTATCTAAAGAAATGATTAAAATGAAATTATACCAAAGATTTGAAGAAACAGAAGAACGGATTCGGTAGATTAGGCAGATTCGGTATGATCAGTAAGACTCGGTAGGTAATTAAGCACAGTAAGAGAGTTGTTTGACTTTGACCCTCCTTTTATAGATACCGAAGATAAAATACCGAATGGGCTTTACCGAATGGGCCTATTTTACCGAATTCAGTCCACTTTTCAAAACTTTATCAATTTAACTTCAAAATCTTGACAAATTGACTTTTCTTCTTAAAATTCATTTCAATCTTTTCATGAAAAACAATTCTGAGACAATTTTTGAAAACCTTTGAACTTACCGAATCTGTACTGTTGGATGTCAGATTCGGTATAATGCTAAAAATAGCATTTTATTCAGTAAAAATAAAAAAAATTTGGATTTTATCTTTTCCAATTTTTATGAATTTTCCAAAATAAGATTTGTACTTAAAAGAACTTTGAATTTTGTGAACAAAGTACAAATCTTCAGTGATACCAATTGTTAAAACGGGTTGCATACTGAGATGTATACAAGCCTTAGTGAATTATTTCAGATATAAAACAAAGAATTTATGAATTCACTTTTGAAAAACAATATTTTGGAGTAATTTTCTCATTTTCTCCCATTTTCTCCCCCTCAAAATGTGATATACAAGAACGTAAATCAGCATTTTGATAAATTACCCTAGAAAATGAATTAACTCCCCCTTGAAATATGATATCAATGAGTTACCCCCCCCCCTTACGTAACCATTGAACAATTATATCCAGGAAGTTATCATAAATCTAAAGGCTCCCCCTTAAAAGATGATATCCAAAGCATATGAAAGTAGTTTCTCCCCCTAGAAAGTATCTACTCCCCCTAAACACAAGATCCCAAGAATAAGTCCCAACAGATCTAAGGAATATTAAGCACTATACTCTACCATGCCAATCTCTTTGATCAAGAACTTTAGCCTAAGTTCATCTAAAGGCTTAGTGAACATGTCAGCTAATTGCACTTTGGTAGGCACAAAGTATAACTCTACATCCCCTTTATGTACATGGTCCTTAATGAAATGATAGCGAATATCTATGTGTTTAGTCTTAGAATGTTGGACCGGGTTGCTTGTTATTGCAATAACACTTTATGAATCACAGTAAATTGGGGTCTTAGAAAACTTAAAGCCATAGTCTGAAAGTTGAATTTGCATCCACAAAACTTGTGAACAACAATGAGCTGCAGTAATGTACTCAACTCAGCAGTTGATAAAGACACACAGTTCTGCTTTTTGGATGACCAACCAACTAGCCTATTCCCCAACATCTGAATTGATCCAGATGTGCTTTTTCTATCAACATGGCAACCGCCATGATCCGCATCAGTGTAAGTAGTGAGATTGAAATCGGATCCATGAGGATACCAGATCCCAAGGTTAAGTGTACCTTTAAGGTACTGAAAAATCCTAACAACCGCTTTGGAATGAGATTTCTTAGGGTTTGACTGAAAGCGGGCACAGACAGTGACAGCAAGTGTAATGTCGGGTCGACTTGCAGTCAGATACATTAAAGAACCAACCATGCTTCGATAAAGTGTAACATCAAATGGTTCCCCATTAGCATCAGCATCCAGTAAAGTCCTCATTGGGGTTGTCATTGGTTTTAAAGTAGTCATTTTAAAACGTTTTAACATATCATTGATATACTTTGTTTGACTGAGAAAAATCCCGTTTGGTAATTATTTTACTTGTAACCCCAAAATGAAATTTAACTGGTCAAGCATGCTCATTTCGAATTTGTTGGCCATAAGGTCACCAAATTCTTTGCATAAGGCAGGGGACGTGGAACCAAAAATAATGTCATCAATGTAAATTTGAACCAAGAGAATGTGACCGTGGTTTTTACGAATGAATAGCGTTGTATCAATCTTTCCACGAGAGAAGCCGTTGTCCAGCAAATACTTTGTTAAGGTCTCGTACCTTGCACGCGGTGCTTGCTTCAGACCATACAAAGCTTTCTCCAAGTAGTATACGTGATTTGGATGAATGGGATCGACAAAGCCTTCTGGTTGATCGACATAGACTTCCTCTTAAATATGACCCTTCAGAAAAGTAGTTTTGACGTCTATTTGAAACACCGTGAACTTGATATGAGAAGCAAATGCAAGGAAAAGACGAATAGCCTCAATCCTAGCAACCGGAGCAAACGTTTCGTCATAATCAATACCCTCTTGTTGTCAATATCCCTTGGCCCCAAGACGTGCCTTATTCTGAACCACAATTCCATCAGAATCCTTCTTGTTCTTAAAAATCCACTTAACCCCTATTGGTCGTTGACCAGTTGGTCTTGGAACCAATCGCCATACTTTCAACCATTCAAATTGATTGATCTCTTCTTGCATTGCAACCACCCAGTTCGGATCTAGTAATGCTTGAGCAACCGTTGTTGGTTCAATCTTACTAAGAAAGGCAGTATATAAACACATATTCCAAGTAGCCCTTCGAGTTGAGACTGGAGCAGATGCATCACCAATAATAAGATCTATTGGATGAATTTTAGTCCATCGGTTGTGTGGAAGAGGTTATACATCAGTGGTATCCATTGAAACATCAACCGTTGTTGACGTTGAGCCTTGATCCGCTTGATCCGATGTAACGTTATCCAATGGATTCAATTGATTATCTGGAGAAACAGCTGGAGTAGTATCAACTGATGAATCTTGAATTAGTTCAAGATTATCAGTAACAGGAGCTGGTAGGGAGGATGAAGAAGCAACATGTGAATCAGTTGGTGTTGCATCTTCATCAAAAAGACTTTGTTGAGTCTCCACAGTAATTGACTGTGACGGTGTAACCGGTACGGCTTGAACATTTGAAATCCGTTGAGGAGCATAAAGACTATCAAACAAGATATTCAGGTCCTCTGATGTAACCGTAGGAACACCCTTCGTCGATAAAATTGAGTTTTGCGCGGAAGAAGAAGTAGCCAGGTTAGGATCGGGTTTGGAACTGAGTTGTTCAAAAGCCATTTCCGAAAATTCATCGAACTTGACATTGATGCTCTCTTTAATAGTTTTTGTCCGTTTGTGATAAACCCGATAAGAAACTTTGTTCGAAGAATAACCGAGAAATATGGCTTGATCGCCATTTGGATCAAAATTTCCGAGGCTGTCAAAATCGTTAAGCACATAGCATATACAACCAAAGAAACAGAAATATTTGACATTCGGGCGTCTACCATATAATAACTCATATGGAGTTTTATCAAAACGTTTATTAACAATACAATGATTTTAGGTATAGCATGCCGTTGAAATGGCCTCCCCCCACATTTTTGGAGGTAGTTTGGAGTAAGCAAGCATCGTTCGAGCTGCTTCGTACAACGTACGATTACGTCGTTCGACTACTCCATTCTGTTGGGGGGTCCGAGCAGCAGAGAACTGATGTTTAATGCCTTGGTCTTTCAAATAACTATCAAGTAGGTCATTCTTAAATTCCGTCCCATTATCAGTTCAAATGCTCTTAACATGTTTGTTAAAAGAGCGTTGAGTCTTTTTAATGAACTCAATGATAATGGCGGGGTTTCTGACTTAGTTCGTAAAAGAAAAATCCATGTAAAACTAGTATAGTCATCGACAATGACAAGCACATGTTTCTTGCCACCGAGGCTAGAAATACGCATGGGTCCACATAAGTCCATATGCAATAGTTGCAAAGACGATGAAGTACTGGGGTTTTGCGTAAGCGGATGATTAGTCCATTTCAACTTACCCATCGCACATGATGGACACACATGATGCTTATCATAGTGAAAGGTAGGAATACCATCAATTAAGTCTTTGGAGACTAGTCGATTGATACCCTTGTAATTCAGGTGTGATATCCGATGATGCCATAACCATGAATTTTCTTTGGTAGAACGAGTGGCCAAACACATGGTTGTATGTAAAGGTGCATTATTGAGGTCAATAGTGTATAGTGAAGCACAACTTTTTCCAACAAGAAGATCATTTCCTTCGGTGGATTGCACCGAGCATTGTCGACGTTTAAACAGAACTTTAAGATCTCCATCGCAGAATTGACTTACACTAAATAAACTGCACCCCAAACCTTCAACATATGAAACCCGTTTGATTGTTATGCCATTTTGCTCAAAATCTCCTTAACCCGTTATCGCTGCAATTTCATCATTTCCAAAAGTAACCGTTCCTAGGAATTTGTCAATGAAGTTGATAAGCAAGGATTTATCGCCCGTCATGTGTCGAGAACAACCGGAATTGATATACCAAACATAGACGTCGAAACCCTGTAAATGTGAATTTCCTAGAGTTTAGGTACCCAAAGTTTCTTGGGTCCTCTACGGTTAGTACCAACAATAAACTTTGGATCAACGACAAGATAATCACGTAAAGCATCATGCAGTTTAGACAATAAAGCATCATTTAAAACCACATTACATGAAGCATCATACGCAATATCAAGTTTTACATCGTTATCAGAAGTCTTAACACATAACTTATTCCAAGTAGATGTTTTGTTCACAGACGAAAATTGAAAAACATGAGATGATTTCTTAGGCCGACTAGCAGATTGCGTTGGTTTGGTTGCTACTTTCTTAGTCGTGGACTTAGGAACCCATACAGATTTGTAATTCAAGTTTGGATTATGACCTGTGACACGAGAAACACCTTTGTTAGTTAGACGTCCAAACTCTTCAGTTGACACATGAGATGATTGATTTTGCAAAATTTCCAATTTGATTTTACGTTCTTTTGCATCATACTCACTTAAATCAGGTTTAGGACTTGTGTGTTGTGTGGACTTAACTGATGTTGTTAAAAGACTCGCTTTTGAAGTATTTTTCATTGGAATCATAGGAATCTTTTCAGTTGACACAGAACCATCGGGAGAATGAACCTTTTTGACAACAAATTGAGTTGTAGAAACAACTTTTGAACCACGATTGCCAAATTGAGAACGGAGAGGATTTTTCAGAATAGTAATGGGTTTTACATCCTTAGATGTTGACATTCCCTTTCCCTTCTTAGTAATCCCACCAATACATTCAAGCACATTGGTTTCAACATTGGACGATTGCGTAAGTGTGTTAGCCTGTTTCAGTTGAATTATCTTTTGTTTTAAGATTTTAATCTCAAGACATAATTCTTCAGCAGAAACTATCACTTCACCCTCCTTAAAAGCATAGGAACATTCTTTCTTAGGCAGTGAAGGCAATTTATCACACAGAGTAAGCATTTGTTCTAATGATTGGCACTTAAGTTGCAAGTCAATATTCTCCTTTTCTAGTTGAGCTACTATACGATTCAAATTCTGTACAGCAGGTAAATGCAAATAATAATCGTGCAAAGGATCAAGTTGACTTTCAAAATCTATCAAAGGTTCAATGATCGGTTCAGTATGAGGTTCTACTTTTTCATCTAAAGAATTTTGACCTAGAGATTCTGTCTCAAAGATAATAGTTAGTTCATGTGTTAGGTCTTCACGGAAAACATTATCAGAACATGCAGGTAAAGCAGACAGAACTGGTTTCACATCAAAAGTTGGTTCATCAAACACCTCATCTATGTTAACAATGCTAGAACTAGGTTTGTTAAACACGTCATTCTCAAGCATTAAATTGTATTTCTCTAGCATGAGTGTAGGAATGTAAACCAATCTACGTGTTGGCACATAATTAGCACATTGCACATTCTTTTCAGTTTCAACAAGTTCCTTCAAGAAAGCAGGATTTGATTTACCCATTTTTGCATTAATTTTCTCATACATTAAGCTAATTTGATGGTATTTTTTAGATTTGCAATTAACAATAATATCATCAAAATCAGCATCAGAAGAATGCACAAAATGAGGTGGTAAACCAGCTTGAAAGTAATCAGAATGATATAATCCTGGAATCTTTTTGGAAGCTCCATCTAAGATCTTAGGATCTTCAAAACCCAACCCCCACTTTTCACAATGAATCGTTTTTGGTCTATTCATGAAAATCGTTTGTTTTGAAAGTTCCATATCCTTGATAGCTTTGAATTGCTCTGTTCGATCGAGTTTTTCCTCATATCGAGCAAGTTGAGCTTTCATTAGAACAGACTCTTTTGACAATGAAGAGATTTCAGTGTGTTTTTCAATTATTGCGTTTTCCAAATGAATAATTTTCTTGTTTAGCTTTGAAAGTGTGGGTTCATGTCGGTTTTTTTAATCAGAAAGATCTTTTTCTAAGAATTGAACTTTTTCTGCAAGTCATTCATTTTTTAAACGATAATCAGTTCGTTCGACTTTAATCGGATGAATTGACTTTTTAAGATCTTCCAACTCAGATTTCGAGGAGCTGAGTTGGACGGTCAACTTTTGCAATTCCGATTGTAATTTGGATGAAGATGGTTTGGTCTCAGAAAGTTTGATTTTGTCTTTTAAAACCTTGTTTTCAGATTTTAAGCCTTTGACTTCTTTTGACATTGAGACCAGATTCTTCATCAAGTCATTTTGCATTTTTATAAAATCAGGTGAGATTTCAGTTGATTGTACCTCATCATCATCAGATGTTGAGTCAGAATTCTCCAATGCTTCCTTAGCTTTGATGAGCTTAGTCACCTTGCAAACATTTGCATGTTCTACCTCTGAGTCTGAATCATCAGTCCAGTTAAACCAAGTATCATCAACCGGTTTCAGCTCTCCCCCAGTTTCCACAATCTTAGCCATCAACATTTTCTTCTTGTAGTAAGTTGCGTCCTTCTTCTTAAGCATCTTGCACTCACGAGAGTAATGACCAGCTTTGCCACAATTGAAACTGTCATAACCCGTCCTTAACCATAAGAACGCGTTAGATAACGTATGATTTCATTGCGAGGTATTGAACTCTATATGAGACATTTTTGAAAGAAAACTGCATATATTATACATTACAAACCATAACCATTATTTTTGTTACAAGCTTAAGACAATAAAAAGAAGATTAACGTTTAGCGATAATCTTCGACTTACAAACTTTACAAATGATGACAACAACACGGTTTCTAGCATATTTTACAATACAACATCTCGGATATGCAGTTTTATTTTTGACACAAACATGCGTACGCAAGATCCTGGTTAGATCCAACATGATGCAGCGGAAGCTTTAGAAATCACCTGAGAATAGACATGTTTTAAAAAGGTCAACATAAAGTTGGTGAGATATAGGTTTAATGCCGGCAGCAATATATATATAGACCACAAGATTTCGTATATAAACAGTTTAATAAAAGTATTCTAAGTGGTTGAGCACTCGGTAACCATACTTAACATTTTCACGTCGCATATTCCCTTTAATATGAAATCTTACTACACCGTACCAAGTGTAGTCACAAAACGAAGTACTGTGCAACCGTTGAATACTGGTCGTCCAGTCCGGTTGGGGTTGTCAAGCCCGATAGATCTATCAACAGGATTCGCGTTTACAATACCGCTGTAAATATTAGTTACCAAGCTACAGGGAAGTATGCCAGTGGTACAACTCAACGTAGAACATATTTTTCAGTTACTTGTGTCCATATCGTAAAACATAAAATACATGTATTCTCATCCCGAAATATTTAGAGTTTAAAAGTGGGACTATATACTCACTCTTGTCTTGATGATATAAATAATTTGACTCGGTCTTCCGGTTGATATCACGAACCTATCCATATATAATATATCAATATGTTTTCATTTTTAAACAAACGTTATAAATATATACTTGTTATACTTTTAATACTTTGAATAATTCCTTAGTCCGTAGTTAGCAGTCCGATGTTAGTAATTCAATTTTAATGGTTCATTTTTAGATGTTTAATATACCCGCAATGAAATAAATAAAACCCCCAACAAAATAAATAAAACCCCATCGTATATGTATTGGTCGAGATTAATCTTGACCCATGGTACCGGTGTTGTCAAATGACGTGTTGCGTACATAAAGTACCGGTGTTGTCAAATGACGTGTTGCGTACAATCATGGGATCTTATGATTAATCTTCTCGTGTTGTTTACGGGTGATCCTGAACCATATAAATTTGAATTATAAGTACATATATATAAAATATCATGTTATCTTAGAAATATGTGATTTATATCATTTTTTTCCAATTGATCCCGTAGTTGAAATGATCTAGGATAACCAATTTTGTTTCGGTCATAGTTTCTTCGTTACAAATCCGTTTTCGTTGATTCAAATTGCCATCTTCTTGGATCGAGTTCTTCTTTAAGACTATGAACTGTAAATACCTTGGTTTGTATTCAAAATCATACGGCATAAGTGAAACATTAGTGAAACATATGAAATTAAACATTTTTGTTACAACAAAATCATTTAATGACCATTTTTCCAAAAATACTTATACTTTGAAAAACCAAGTTTTACCTTGTTAAATTAACATATAAATAAGTTATGTTACATGTCTTGAAGTATTTTAAAAGTTAAGTTAGAAGGATCTATTTAGTTTGCAAACAAGTTTGAAAACATTCAAACTATGTTCTTGTTGTTAAACTTTTGTACCACAAAATAAGATAGCTATATATATATGAATCAAATAAGGTTATGAACATAGACTCTACCTCAAGTTCCTTGGATAAGTTTGCTGTAAAAGAGGAGTAAGAAGCTAGAATCAAAAGGGTGATAGAAGTGGATGAAAGTTTGGAAGTAAGTTGGTGTTCTTGGAGGGTTTTCTTGAAGTGTTTTTGTATGGTTTTCTTATGGTGTTTTAGTATGGTTTTTGAAGCTAGATCTTCTTGGTAAGTTGCTGAAGTGTTATGGAGTTTAGAGTTCTTGAAAGAGTGTGTGTTTTTGCTAAGATAATTGAAGTGAAAGTGAATCAAAAATGGGAAATGAATGGAAGTATTTAAGGTGGTGATGGTGGCGTTTTTGATGGTGTACAAGGACAAAAGTTTTAGTTGTTTTCTTGTATAATTAGTCAAGTAATCATCCAAAAGTAATTACCTAGCTCTAAGGGCATGAATAATGGCTGGTTAGGTGGTGATTTTGATGTGTATTTACTATTAGTAAATACGTATAGGAGCTGGGTATGATACGGTACATATACCGTAGATATACGTATAGAAATTTTGTGAAAAATGGAATGAGGATTCAAATATAGCTATCTTTTGTGAATACACTTATATGGTTTTATGTATTTAAATCTTTAAAAGTGATTAAATACATTACTTATACAATATATGTATAACATTATAAGTCTTAAGTATTTATGTCAAATAACGTTACGTATAGTTATCGTTTTGAAAACTTAAGTTAGTAGTTTCAAAATACACATATAACTTGTTGTTATTAATACAAAATGAGATATTAAAACATTTATTAATCATGTTAAATATGTATATATACATTTATATACACAAACGTATAATTATCATATATTGTATAGTTCGTGACATCATCGGTCAAACTAGACGGTCAAACGTTGTGTAAAACTCTTTTCGGAAATATAAGTCTCGACAATTTGGATTGCTTATCATGTTGGCAAGGTTTAATTTATGTAAATATTAATCTTATAAGTATAGAATGATCGAAAAAGTGCGGGTCGTTACATTACCTCCCCGTTAAATAAATTTCGTCCCGAAATTTTAAAATTGTACCTATTTTGCGTCATCGAGAAACAAATGCGGATACTTTCGTTTCATCTGATCCTCTCGTTCCCAAGTAAACTCGGGACCTCTTCTAGCATTCCAACGAACCTTAACAATCGGTATATTGCTCTGTTTGAGCTGTTTAACTTCACGGTCCATGATTTCAATTGGTTCTTCGACGAATTGTAGTTTCTCGTCGACATGGATTTCTTCAAGAGGAATGGTGAGGTCTTCCTTTGCAAGACACTTCTTAAGGTTTGAGACGTGAAAGGTATTATGTACTCCGGCGAGTTGTTGCGGTAACTCGAGTCGATAAGCTACCGGTCCAATGCGTTCGATGATCTTGAACGGGCCTACGTACCTTGGGTTTAGTTTACCCCTTTTGCCGAAACGTATTACACCTTTCCAAGGTGACACCTTTAGCATAACCATGTCCCCAACCTGAAACTCTAATGGTTTCCTTCGGACATCGGCGTAGCTCTTTTGGCGACTGCGGGCTGTTTTTAATCTCTCCTTGATTTGCACTATCTTCTCAGTCGTTTCATGTATGATCTCGGGACCAGTTAATTGTCGATCTCCTACTTCATTCCAACAGATAGGAGATCTACACTTCCTTCCATACAATGCTTCGAATGGCGCAGCTCCAATGCTCGCATGATAACTATTATTATACGAGAATTCTGCTAACGGTAGATATTTATCCCATCCGTTTCCAAAATCGATCACACATGCCCTGAGCATGTCTTCAAGAGTCTGAATTGTTCTTTCACTCTGCCCGTCGGTCTGCGGATGATATGCGGTACTCATATCCAAACGAGTTCCTAGTGCCTCCTGTAGTGATTGCCAAAACTTTGAGGTAAATCTACTATCACGATCGGATATAATGGAAATAGGTATTCCATGCCTTGAAACAATTTCCTTTATATACAATCGTAATAGTTTCGCCATTCTATCCGTTTCTTTTATAGGTAAGAAATGTGCAGACTTGGTGAGACGATCAACAATCACCCAAATGGTGTCGTATCCCCAGGCAGTCTTTGGTAACTTCGTGATGAAATCCATGGTAATACCATCCCATTTCCATTCTGGGATTTCTGGTTGTTGAAGTAACCCTGACGGCTTTTGATGTTCTGCTTTGACTTTGGAGCAAGTCAAACATTCCCCAACATATGTTTCAACGTCGGTCTTTAAGTTAGGCCACCAATAATGCGTCTTAAGATCTTGGTACATCTTTCCAACTCCAGGATGTATCGAATATCTTGTCTTATGTGCCTCGTTCAATATCAACTTCCTTAATCCACCCAACTTCGGTACCCAAATACGATTTGCAAAATATCTAATTCCGTCTTCCCGCATAACGAGTTGCTTCTCATACTTCTTCATTATTTCATTTCCTATATTTTCTTTAGTAAGTGCTTCTCGTTGAACTTCTTTGATTTGTGAGTTGAGATTTAGGCGAATTTTTATATTCATTGCTCGAACTCGAATTGGTTCTCGTTCCTTTCTGCTTAAAGCATTGGCCACCACGTTCGCCTTTCCGGGATGATAACGAATTTCACAATCATAGTCGTTTATTAACTCGACCCACCTACGTTGCCTCATGTTCAATTGTTTCTGATCAAAAATATGTTGAAGGCTTTTATGATCAGTAAACACAGTGAATTTAACCCCATACAAGTAGTGTCTCCACATCTTCAATGCAAACACGACTGCTCCCAATTCTAGATCATGCGTCGTATAATTTCGCTCGTGAATCTTCAATTGTCGGGATGCAAATGCAATAACTTTCTTTCGTTGCATAAGAACACAACCAAAACCTTGTCGCGAAGCGTCACAATATATTTCAAAATCATCGTTCCCTTCAGGTAACGATAAAATAGGCGCCGTAGTTAACTTCTTCTTCAGTAATTGAAATGCGTTCTCCTGCTCCGAGGTCCATTCGTATTTCTTCCCTTTTTGCGTTAATGCTATCAACGGCTTAGCTATTCGGGAAAAATCTTGAATAAACCTTCTATAATAACCGGCTAAACCCAAAAATTGGCGTATCTGCGTTGGTGTCTTAGGAGTCTCCCATTTTTCAATAGCTTCAGTTTTTGCTGGATCAACCTGAATTCCTTCGCTATTAACAACGTGACCAAGAAATTGCACTTCTTTCAACCAGAAAGCACACTTAGAAAATTTAGCATAAAGTTGTTCTTTTCTCAACAACTCCAGTATCAACCTTAAATGCTCTTCATGCTCTTGCTCACTCTTGGAATAGATAAGAATATCATCAATGAAAACGATAACAAACTTATCTAAATACGGACTACATACTCGATTCATGAGGTCCATGAATACAGCTGGCGCATTCGTCAATCCAAACGGCATAACCAAAAATTCGTAATGACCATAACGTGTCCGAAAAGCAGTTTTCGGAATGTCCTCTTCTTTGACGCGTAGTTGATGATAGCCCGATCTTAAGTCGATTTTCGAATACACACATGATCCTTGCAACTGATCAAATAAGTCATCAATTCTCGGTAGTGGATACCGATTCTTGATAGTTAACTTATTTAATTCACGATAGTCTATACACATCCTAAAAGATCCATCTTTCTTCTTAACAAACAAAATTGGAGCTCCCCACGGTGAAGTACTCGGTCGTATGAATCCACGGTCCAGTAATTCTTTTAACTGACTTTGAAGTTCTTTTAACTCGGACGGTGCAAGTCTATATGGAGCACGAGCCACTGGTGCAGCTCCTGGTACTAAATCTATTTGAAATTCTACCGATCTAAATGGAGGTAATCCAGGCAATTCTTCCGGAAAAACTTCAGGAAAATCTCTTGCCACAGGCACGTCGTTGATGCACTTTTCTTTCTTTTCGACTTTATTAACATGTGCTAAAATAGCGTAACATCCCTTTTCTAAACACTTCTTGGCTTTCAAACAGCTAATGAGTTTTAGCTTTGAATTACCCTTCTCTCCATAAATCATCACCGGTATTTTATCCTTACCAGGAATACGAATTGCCTTCTTAGCACAAACAACTTCCGCTCCTATTTTGGACATCCAGTCCATGCCGACTATTACATCAAAACCTCCTAATTCTACGGGTATTAAGTCGATTTTAAACGTTTCTCCGGCTAGATTTATTTCACAACCACGACAAATTTTATCGGCTTTAATTAGTTTACCATTAGCTAACTCAATCAAGTACTTAGCATCTAGAGGTAATGATGAACAGTTCAATTTAGCGTGAAAGTCTCTACACACGTAACTTCTATCGGCGCCAGTATCAAATAAAATAGATGCTGATAAGTTATTAATGGTAAACGTACCCGTAACAAGCTCCGGGTCTTCTCGTGCCTCTCTAGCATTAATAACAAACGCTCTTCCACGTGCAGGTTCGCCATTCTGATTCGGGCACTGGCTCTTATAGTGACCTTGTTTTCCACACCCAAAACAAGTAATGTTAGCCAAAGCAGTTCTATTTGCGTTGGTGGCAGGAGTCTTGTTACCATTTGCATTTGTAACGAGAGCCTTACAATCTTCAGCAAGATGTCCCTGTCTATTGCATTTAGTGCACAACACACTACAGTAACCAAAGTGATGTTTGTGACATCGGTTGCATAAAGGACTTTGTCCTTTGTAACCAAAACCTGAACCACTACCCGCACCTTTCGAGGTTTCTTGTTTCTTAAAAGTTTGTTGTTGATTACCTCGATCATAGCTTCCATTCCACTTTCTCTTGTTACCTGATACCTTCACATCAGTATTGAATGCTTTCTTATCCAAAATGACCTGATCCATTAGCTCGTTTGCCATGGTTATAGCTTCATGAATTGTCTTAGGTTTCGATGCTGTAACGTTTGCCTTGACCTTTTTGGGCAAACCACCTTTGTACATTTCAATCTTCCGTGCTTCGGTTGGAACCAATTCAGGACATAGTAAAACCAATTCCATGAATCGCTGATTGTAGTTGGTGATTTCAGTACCAACCACCTTCAAACTTCGTAACTCATCTTCTAACTTAATAACCTCATTCCTTGGACAATACTCGGTGATTATCATTGCTTTGAATTCTTCCCATGGAGTATCATAAGCTACATCTCCTCCTACCGCCTTCACATAATTCTTCCACCATGTGAGTGCACTATCTTGTAAAGTGCACGATGCAAACTTGGTCATGTCTTTTTCATCACAACCACTGATTTTAAACACCGTCTCCATCTTTTCTATCCATCGGGTTAAACCGATCGGTCCTTCCGTTCCACTGAATGATGATGGCTTGCAAGCTTGGAAAGTCTTGTAAGTACATCCTACACGAGGATTTGGATTAACTGCAGCAGCTCTTGCAGCTTCGACCCATAACATTCTATCGTTCACTCGTTGATTGATGAGTTCCTCGAGTTCTTGTTCCGTCATTCGATTCAATCGCGCCATTTCCTAATGAAAAAGAATAATCATTCACATGGTTTATTATAGATGTAGTGTGTATTTATAGTACATTTATAGCTTGTTAATAATATGAACCAAGTATTATTATAAAAGCCTTTTCTTCTTATTAGCGTTTTATAATTATATCTTGAGTAGTACCTACCCGTTAATGTTCATACTTAATTGCTTAGTACAGAATCAATTACTACAATCTAAATAATACTTAACCATGGAAAATTATTGCATTTCATACTTCGCTATTTTACATATGCTTACATCAAACTTTAAACAAACCACACTAATAATATTATACAAAACATCATGTGATTCCATGGTTTAATACGGTAGCGCATCATTTGGTCTATTTCCCAAAACATTTATGTCCAGGGAATCCCCCAACGCGAATCCTAGCTGTCTCCCTACGTTTTGGCTGAGGTGCCGAAGAACTAGATGCGGGGATAGCACTAATAGGAATGGCGGGGATAGGGGTGGTAGTGTTGAGTGGAATTGGTGCCACATCATTCTCATTAAACTCGGGATTTGGATTTTCTAATTCATTAGCCTTTCGTTTCTTTCCTAGTTCGAACTCGTCTTTTGTAATTTCCTGTATTTCTTCCTCGGGTTCACTTTCCTCCTCGGGTTCACTTTCCGGGTTCTCTATAGTCGGTTCATCCGGAATTTGTGAGTCTTCCCCAAAGATACCACTTTCGTCATCGGATATGTTAATGACTGAAACACAATCTGAAGGTTCTGATTCGGAGTCGCTGAATGTGATAATAAGTTTCGAGCCCGACATCTATCACACAACAACTAACCCATTAGTACTTACATAATATTTACACATAAATTTTAACCAACAGTGATAAGCAATGGTTTTTGAAATCAGACCCGGTCAAAGTCCAGACTTTACTAATGTATCCTAACGACTTCTTGGTTAGACACACTAATGCAAACCTGGTTCGCTAAGACCAACGCTCTGATACCACATGTCATAACCCGTCCTTAACCATAAGAACGCGTTAGATAACGTATGATTTCATTGCGAGGTATTGACCTCTATATGAGACATTTTTGAAAGAAAACTGCATATATTATACATTACAAACCATAACCATTATTTTTGTTACAAGCTTAAGACAATAAAAAGAAGATTAACGTTTAGCGATAATCTTCGACTTACAAACTTTACAAATGATGACAACAACACGGTTTCTAGCATATTTTACAATACAACATCTCGGATATGCAGTTTTATTTTTGACACAAACATGCGTACGCAAGATCCTGGTTAGATCCAACATGATGCAGCGGAAGCTTTAGAAATCACCTGAGAATAGACATGTTTTAAAAAGGTCAACATAAAGTTGGTGAGATATAGGTTTAATGCCGGCAGCAATATATATATAGACCACAAGATTTCGTATATAAACAGTTTAATAAAAGTATTCTAAGTGGTTGAGCACTCGGTAACCATACTTAACATTTTCACGTCGCATATTCCCTTTAATATGAAATCTTACTACACCGTACCAAGTGTAGTCACAAAACGAAGTACTGTGCAACCGTTGAATACTGGTCGTCCAGTCCGGTTGGGGTTGTCAAGCCCGATAGATCTATCAACAGGATTCGCGTTTACAATACCGCTGTAAATATTAGTTACCAAGCTACAGGGAAGTATGCCAGTGGTACAACTCAACGTAGAACATATTTTTCAGTTACTTGTGTCCATATCGTAAAACATAAAATACATGTATTCTCATCCCGAAATATTTAGAGTTTAAAAGTGGGACTATATACTCACTCTTGTCTTGATGATATAAATAATTTGACTCGGTCTTCCGGTTGATATCACGAACCTATCCATATATAATATATCAATATGTTTTCATTTTTAAACAAACGTTATAAATATATACTTGTTATACTTTTAATACTTTGAATAATTCCTTAGTCCGTAGTTAGCAGTCCGATGTTAGTAATTCAATTTTAATGGTTCATTTTTAGATGTTTAATATACCCGCAATGAAATAAATAAAACCCCCAACAAAATAAATAAAACCCCATCGTATATGTATTGGTCGAGATTAATCTTGACCCATGGTACCGGTGTTGTCAAATGACGTGTTGCGTACATAAAGTACCGGTGTTGTCAAATGACGTGTTGCGTACAATCATGGGATCTTATGATTAATCTTCTCGTGTTGTTTACGGGTGATCCTGAACCATATAAATTTGAATTATAAGTACATATATATAAAATATCATGTTATCTTAGAAATATGTGATTTATATCATTTTTTTCCAATTGATCCCGTAGTTGAAATGATCTAGGATAACCAATTTTGTTTCGGTCATAGTTTCTTCGTTACAAATCCGTTTTCGTTGATTCAAATTGCCATCTTCTTGGATCGAGTTCTTCTTTAAGACTATGAACTGTAAATACCTTGGTTTGTATTCAAAATCATACGGCATAAGTGAAACATTAGTGAAACATATGAAATTAAACATTTTTGTTACAACAAAATCATTTAATGACCATTTTTCCAAAAATACTTATACTTTGAAAAACCAAGTTTTACCTTGTTAAATTAACATATAAATAAGTTATGTTACATGTCTTGAAGTATTTTAAAAGTTAAGTTAGAAGGATCTATTTAGTTTGCAAACAAGTTTGAAAACATTCAAACTATGTTCTTGTTGTTAAACTTTTGTACCACAAAATAAGATAGCTATATATATATGAATCAAATAAGGTTATGAACATAGACTCTACCTCAAGTTCCTTGGATAAGTTTGCTGTAAAAGAGGAGTAAGAAGCTAGAATCAAAAGGGTGATAGAAGTGGATGAAAGTTTGGAAGTAAGTTGGTGTTCTTGGAGGGTTTTCTTGAAGTGTTTTTGTATGGTTTTCTTATGGTGTTTTAGTATGGTTTTTGAAGCTAGATCTTCTTGGTAAGTTGCTGAAGTGTTATGGAGTTTAGAGTTCTTGAAAGAGTGTGTGTTTTTGCTAAGATAATTGAAGTGAAAGTGAATCAAAAATGGGAAATGAATGGAAGTATTTAAGGTGGTGATGGTGGCGTTTTTGATGGTGTACAAGGACAAAAGTTTTAGTTGTTTTCTTGTATAATTAGTCAAGTAATCATCCAAAAGTAATTACCTAGCTCTAAGGGCATGAATAATGGCTGGTTAGGTGGTGATTTTGATGTGTATTTACTATTAGTAAATACGTATAGGAGCTGGGTATGATACGGTACATATACCGTAGATATACGTATAGAAATTTTGTGAAAAATGGAATGAGGATTCAAATATAGCTATCTTTTGTGAATACACTTATATGGTTTTATGTATTTAAATCTTTAAAAGTGATTAAATACATTACTTATACAATATATGTATAACATTATAAGTCTTAAGTATTTATGTCAAATAACGTTACGTATAGTTATCGTTTTGAAAACTTAAGTTAGTAGTTTCAAAATACACATATAACTTGTTGTTATTAATACAAAATGAGATATTAAAACATTTATTAATCATGTTAAATATGTATATATACATTTATATACACAAACGTATAATTATCATATATTGTATAGTTCGTGACATCATCGGTCAAACTAGACGGTCAAACGTTGTGTAAAACTCTTTTCGGAAATTTAAGTCTCGACAATTTGGATTGCTTATCATGTTGGCAAGGTTTAATTTATGTAAATATTAATCTTATAAGTATAGAATGATCGAAAAAGTGCGGGTCGTTACAGAAACAGATTGAATCTTCCTTCTTGGAATCATCAGCACGTTGTTGTTTGGATTGATCAGCTTTCTTGTAGTACGAGGAAGATGATGAGTGTTTGCGTTGATTGCTTGATTTGCCTTTAAACTTGTGTTTGTTCAAGGCGTTTTTGAACATGGCTGCCATCTTGACTAATTCAAGGTGTGAATCATCAACATCAGAAAGATTCAACTCTTCAGAATCAGTTGATTCTTCAACAAGCACTTTCTTGGACAAGCTTTTGGAAAATGATTTGCTCTTCTTTTTGGCAATTAGAGCAAGAGGATCACTTGGAGATGACTCTTTCCTTCCTTCTTGAAGTTTAGACACTTCAGGTTGGTAATGCATAAGAACTCCAACAAGCTCATGAATAGTCAACTTGTCAATCTCTTTGGTAGATCGAACAATGGTTCCATAAGGAAGTCAATCAGCATTGAGCTTTTTGAGGAATTTCATGTTGACTTCAGCATGTACTTTTACAATCTTACACCTTTTCAACTCATTGAGAACACCATTGAAACGATGGTAGGTATCTTTGAGTAGCTCTTCTGGTTCCTGCTTGAAATCTTCATACAATCCCAGAGCCTTATTCAATTTAGTAACGTCTGAGATGTCATAACCTTCTTGTTGTAGTTTGATCTCATCTCATATATCTTTTACAGTAGTGTTGCTATCAAAATTTTCAAATAGCTCATATGGGATAGATTGCATGACAATATTCTTAGCCTCTATGTCACCCTGAGCTCTTTCATGTTTATCACCAGAAAGTTCATAGACTGGAATTGGCATACCAGTATCCGAATGAAAATCAACAACTGGACCATCTCTCAGAGAAGCCCACATATGTTTAGCTTTCTCACCCTTATAGTCTATGTACTGAGTGATACGATGAAGCCACTGAGTGTACTTGCCATCAAACAACATTGGAGGTCGGGAATCTGATCTAATGATAAGAGTATCTTGAGTAGACATCTTAAATTGAGGTAGATTCAGTATAGATTCGATATTAAACACAATCTATGATCAGGGTTCAGTATAAAATCTAACAAGAATGTCAGATTCGGTAAAGATTCGGTACAGTAATAGATTCGGTAATGTAACGACCCGACCAAAACCGTTATTGACGGCGCCGTTAACTTAGGTCCCGTTGCGTGGTCGTAGTCCCTATATGAGACTCGTTTGACCAAAATTATGTCGCATTCATTTGAAAGGTACAAGACCTGCAAGTTTAGTTTAACAACGGATCGACAACAAGTTTAAGTTTACAAAAGTAGTAAAGTATGATTGAAATAACTCGCGACATAATTAGTTTAAAATCACAGTTGCTATAAATAGCGTAAGTAAGTAGACAAAAGTTTGAATCCAAAAGTGCTATCCCTAGCGTATGCATGCATGGTAGACTCCAATCAAGTAATCAAAGAGTGCGGAAGCATGTATCAAGTAGCCATGTATAAACCTGAGAAAACATAGAGAATCTGTCAACGAAAACGTTGGTGAAATCACAGGTTTAAATAAGTAAGTGAGTAAAAGTAAGTTGAACCACAAGATTTGCAACATCGATAAAGTCATAGTACATTCTAAAAGTTAATATTCACGAGCACTCAATTATCAAAGCTTAACATTCCGTCCGTTGAACCCCGTAATAATAGTGTTAGAACATACACTGTTTCCCGAAAATATATTTCACCCGTAGACGGTAGCGAACCGTCCGAAGTGAGGGTTTGTCAAACCCATATGGCCATATAACATAAGTTCTCGCTTACACCATCTGATGTAACTAATGATAATCGAATTGAGGATTTGTGTTCAAACTCGTATGTAGAATGTTTGTTTTCCCTGTACTTGTGTTCACGTAGTTTAAAAGAACGTTTATGTTTTCTCATCCCAAAAGTAAGTTCAAAAAGAGTAAAAGTGGGACTATGATCTCACCTCGAGTGCACGAGTATAAAAGTACTTCGCAAAGTAAACGTGTGCATGAAAGTTGCTTAGCCTTGACCTAAACAATTAAGTTATATCAATTAACCGGTTACGACACAAGGTCGGGCGAAATGTGTTCAATTAGTCCTATGGCTCGTTACGACTCGATTAGTATAGCATGTGAATCATGTTGTCAAGTTTCATGCAAGAATCACGTATAAAAGCATGTTAGAACATTTGCATAAAAGTTTGGTTAAGTTTGACTAAAAGTCAAACTTGGTCAAAGTCAAAGTCAACGGGGTCGGGTCGGGTATCCGACAATTTTCCCCTGATGAGAAATCATATATGAACACAATAGCCGATTTTCATGTTAATCGGAGTTACGGTTAAGCGAGAAACATTTTGAGAACATTTAAAAACACAAGAGCCTGGCCTGGGGGTTTTGCGCGGTGCGCAATGGGTTGCGCGGCGCGCACCCAAGTGTAAAACCAGGTCAGAACTTGACTTAAAGGGCCATTCATCTGGGTTTTTGGATTCGCGCGGCGCGCGGTGGTATGCGCGGCGCGCATACCTGGGAAAAATGCTGTTTGCAGAAAATAGACTAAGTCTCGAACCAAAACACAATTTAACACATTTCATCCACCGAAAACATTTAAAATGCATACCATATATCGTTGGAAAGGAAATTTTACAAGGAAAATAACTAAACACATTTCATAGATCATAACCGACAATTTCCAAATCGAAAACATCATCAAAGTTCATCATTTTCAACCAAAAATCAAAGAAACGCATTTTATGATTCGGGAACTTTTAACATACAAATGATATGACGTTTTGAAGGTAATAACGCATACATTGCAACTAGACGCATATTCCAAGTTTCAATAAACATTTACTACGTCAAAATCACTAGCCACGTTATCGTTTCAAAATCAATTTCGACACAAATGAGACTTATGATTCACTAATCAAATGCTAGCATACATCACACCATTTCGAAGCTATTTACGCATACAATTTAACTAGTTAACTAGCATACATTTAAACAAGTGTCTCAACTAGCATTCAACCGCATCAAGTTCCTACCAAAACGAAAATCGATTCACCAAAAACACATTTCATGTTATTGAGCTAGTTTTTCATCATCCAACATATCAAAACGAAGCTAATGAAGTAACTAACACTTTTAACACATACACTTTATCTTATAACATCATTTGAGCAACCAAAACTCAAGATTAAGCTAGACCCATTTGGGTGTTCATGTCATATTTTCAAAACACGAAGAACGAGCATACAAATTACATACACGACATCCCTACGAGCCATAGACACTAATTAACCACTTGACAAGTCTAAAAACGAATTTAACAAGTTAGGGTTTCATGAGAAATTCTTACCCCATGCCATGAGACTAGTATCAAATCGAAGAGGATGAAACGAGGATTCCAAAAGTACAATTTGTTTTGATGTTTGCTCCATGATTCGGTTTTAGATGATGAATTTGTGTTTGAGGGTTTTGTGTTCATAAAAGGGAAGTAGAGAGAAAAAGGGAGGAAGAAGGTGAAAGTGTTGGTGAAAATGAATGGATGAGATGGGGTTTGACTAGTTGACCTAGTCACTAGTTAGGCCCCTTTGCAACTTTGGTCCCTCGAGTTTCAAAGCGGGTGCGGGAATTAACCAAACGAATATTTTAAAAACGCTCGTGTAAACGGGTGACGTTAAAATTAAATAACGAGGGATGTTATTTTTAAAAAAAAAAAGACGGTGTTAAAATAAATTTAACGGAAAAACGCGGGATGTTACATTATCCACACCTCAAAAGAAATTTCGTCCCGAAATTTAGTTGGAAGTAGTAGTTGTTGAATCTTCCTCGAGGTCTTGCGTTGTAAAAATTTACGAATAAGTGAAGGTACGTCTTTGGGCATTTCAACGAACTTGAAGGTCGGGGTCGTATGTTGTTTGAAGGTTTTTGTTTCACGATTCATGGTTTCAACCGATTCTCCTAGGAAGTGAAGTTTATCGTCGATAGTAAGCTCATCAAAGAAGATAACAAGTTCTCGTTTCGCAAAACACGTCTTTGAGTTGATACATCGAATGTAGGATAAACGGAGACCCAAAATGAGTCGGAAAAATCTAAACGGCTAGCGACGGGTCCAAAACACCCCAAGAATTTAAAGGATCGAAATATAGCGGATTTAGCTTCCTACGTTTCCCGAAACGGATTGCACCTTTCCAAGGTGCGACTCTTAACGTGACGCGGTTTCCCACGTGGAATTTGAAATGTTTACGTCTAACATCGGCGTAGCTCTTGGTGATTACGAGTCGCGTAGGGTTTTACCTGAATATGAATAAATTTTCTCGGTTGCTCATGAATAATCCCGGTCCCGGTGAATTGGTCATCGTTTACTTGGTTCGACAAAAGGAGAATGACGTTTCCGGTCATATAAGGTTTCGAAGGCGTGGCGTCAATACTCGAATGAAAATTTTGTAGTAAGAGAGTTTGATTAAAGGCAAAGACGTTTCTCAAGAAAATTTGAAGTTGGTAATACAAATTCGTATTATGGTTTTCAAGACTTAAATCGTATGTTTGTTCGGTCCGTCGGGTTGTGGATGGTACGCGGTACTCATGTCTAAACGGGGTCCCGAGGCTTTTTGTAAGTCTAGAAATGAAACGAGGATCTCGATCCGAAACGAGGTACATTTCCTTAAGGCATATCAAACAAGTTTGCTAGGAATGGAAAACGTTAGCTAGGAAAAGTTTCTCAAGACATTCGCGTCGCGGAAGATTCATCGGTTTCCAAAAACGTTCGTCGGGGCAAGTTCTCCTCGGTTTCTGAAAGAAAAACGTTCGTCGAAACTATTCACCCTCGAGGTGAATACTAGTATAACGTGGAGAGTCCCTCCCTCCATTGAGAGTTTAGAATAAAGATTTCCTGAACCGGAAGTACGAGTGTGGTGAGAGAGAAGTTTCCGCCTCAGTGCGAGCATAACGAGTAAATTGTAATTAGTCAATAAGACTGTGCGAGGACGAGTTAGTATACACGTGTAACATACGGTTGAAGCCGAGAGGAATCGGTAATTCATTCGGAAGCATAAATACAGTTCGACAAAAGTCGAAGGTGTGTCCCCGGTATGGTTGTTATCAATATTCTCGGAGTTTTCAGATGTCCAAACATGAAAGGATGAAGTCATGTACATGGCACATGGTGGTGTTTAGGTTGATCGAGTCTAACCACCATCACGCGTCACTAGAACTTTGGTATGTCTTACCGTAATATAACCACGTTGATCGAGTGTCGTTATATTACGCTAACTCATACCTCCATCCCCACATCACTCTATAGATTCAAGTTCGTGTAATCGTGAAGTTTAAAATAAACAAAGTGTAACGACGTCTCTAACGTGACTCGTATTGAATCGAAAGAATTAGTGCAACTATAAAGAAGCATTCCCCGAGGGAAGTGTATAAATGATTGTTCACGGCAATGTGGTTCGAGTCAGACAATAAGGTATTCAGGTATGAAAAGAGTAACGAGTCATGATAACGAGTAGCACGCAACCGTAGTGATAAATGTTGATGACGATACTCACCTAGAGTAGTGATGGTAGTAACACCAAAAAGTAGATAGTAAGGAACACCAGTGGAAAACCGATAGTAAGTTGAAACGGTGGCAAATAACAATCCGGGAGACAGAGTTCCCGAACAAGTGTGACTAATGAAGTCGTCGTCATCCATACGTGTATGAATCATGAATTTACGTGTGTTACCAAAAAGTGGCGGAATACGAGTTCGTATGATGAAGGTTGGGTACCATTAAAAAGGTTTGCCTAAGAATGATTCAAGTATAATGCACAAGTAGTCAAGTAAGTGCTATCTATAGCAAATGTATGTCAGAATGCAATGATTAACTATCCGGTTGTAGTCTAGACTCACTAATGCGTCCTAACGACTCTGTCAGACACACTAATGCACGTCCTAGATCCCTACAACCAACGCTCTGATACCACTTGTAACGACCCGACCAAAACCGTTATTGACGGCGCCGTTAACTTAGGTCCCGTTGCGTGGTCGTAGTCCCTATATGAGACTCGTTTGACCAAAATTATGTCGCATTCATTTGAAAGGTACAAGACCTGCAAGTTTAGTTTAACAACAGATCGACAACAAGTTTAAGTTTACAAAAGTAGTAAAGTATGATTGAAATAACTCGCGACATAATTAGTTTAAAATCACAGTTGCTATAAATAGCGTAAGTAAGTAGGCAAAAGTTTGAATCCAAAAGTGCTATCCCTAGCGTATGCATGCATGGTAGACTCCAATCAAGTAATCAAAGAGTGCGGAAGCATGTATCAAGTAGCTATGTATAAACCTGAGAAAACATAGAGAATCTGTCAACGAAAACGTTGGTGAAATCACAGGTTTAAATAAGTAAGTGAGTAAAAGTAAGTTGAACCACAAGATTTGCAACATCGATAAAGTCATAGTACATTCTAAAAGTTAATATTCACGAGCACTCAATTATCAAAGCTTAACATTCCGTCCGTTGAACCCCGTAATAATAGTGTTAGAACATACACTGTTTCCCGAAAATATATTTCACCCGTAGACGGTAGCGAACCGTCCGAAGTGAGGGTTTGTCAAACCCATATGGCCATATAACATAAGTTCTCGCTTACACCATCTGATGTAACTAATGATAATCGAATTGAGGATTTGTGTTCAAACTCGTATGTAGAATGTTTGTTTTCCCTGTACTTGTGTTCACGTAGTTTAAAAGAACGTTTATGTTTTCTCATCCCAAAAGTAAGTTCAAAAAGAGTAAAAGTGGGACTATGATCTCACCTCGAGTGCACGAGTATAAAAGTACTTCGCAAAGTAAACGTGTGCATGAAAGTTGCTTAGCCTTGACCTAAACAATTAAGTTATATCAATTAACCGGTTACGACACAAGGTCGGGCGAAATGTGTTCAATTAGTCCTATGGCTCGTTACGACTCGATTAGTATAGCATGTGAATCATGTTGTCAAGTTTCATGCAAGAATCACGTATAAAAGCATGTTAGAACATTTGCATAAAAGTTTGGTTAAGTTTGACTAAAAGTCAAACTTGGTCAAAGTCAACGGGGTCGGGTCGGGTATCCGACAATTTTCCCCTGATGAGAAATCATATATGAACACAATAGCCGATTTTCATGTTAATCGGAGTTACGGTTAAGCGAGAAACATTTTGAGAACATTTAAAAACACAAGAGCCTGGCCTGGGGGTTTTGTGCGGTGCGCAATGGGTTGCTCGGCGCGCACCCAAGTGTAAAACCAGGTCAGAACTTGACTTAAAGGGCCATTCATCTGGGTTTTTGGATTCGCGCGGCGCGCGGTGGTATGCGCGGCGCGCATACCTGGGAAAAATGCTGTTTGCAGAAAATAGACTAAGTCTCGAACCAAAACACAATTTAACACATTTCATCCACCGAAAACATTTAAAATGCATACCATATATCGTTGGAAAGGAAATTTTACAAGGAAAATAACTAAACGCATTTCATAGATCATAACCGAAAATTTCCAAATCGAAAACATCATCAAAGTTCATCATTTTCAACCAAAAATCAAAGAAACGCATTTTATGATTCGGGAACTTTTAACATACAAATGATATGACGTTTTGAAGGTAATAACGCATACATTGCAACTAGACGCATATTCCAAGTTTCAATAAACATTTACTACGTCAAAATCACTAGCCACGTTATCGTTTCAAAATCAATTTCGACACAAATGAGACTTATGATTCACTAATCAAACCCTAGCATACATCACACCATTTCGAAGCTATTTACGCATACAATTTAACTAGTTAACTAGCATACATTCAAACAAGTGTCTCAACTAGCATTCAACCGCATCAAGTTCCTACCAAAACGAAAATCGATTCACCAAAAACACATTTCATGTTATTGAGCTAGTTTTTCATCATCCAACATATCAAAACGAAGCTAATGAAGTAACTAACACTTTTAACACATACACTTTATCTTATAACATCATTTGAGCAACCAAAACTCAAGATTAAGCTAGACCCATTTGGGTGTTCATGTCATATTTTCAAAACACGAAGAACGAGCATACAAATTACATACACGACATCCCTACGAGCCATAGACACTAATTAACCACTTGACAAGTCTAAAAACGAATTTAACAAGTTAGGGTTTCATGAGAAATTCTTACCCCATGCCATGAGACTAGTATCAAATCGAAGAGGATGAAACGAGGATTCCAAAAGTACAATTTGTTTTGATGTTTGCTCCATGATTCGGTTTTAGATGATGAATTTGTGTTTGAGGGTTTTGTGTTCATAAAAGGGAAGTAGAGAGAAAAAGGGAGGAAGAAGGTGAAAGTGTTGGTGAAAATGAATTGATGAGATGGGGTTTGACTAGTTGACCTAGTCACTAGTTAGGCCCCTTTGCAACTTTGGTCCCTCGAGTTTCAAAGCGGGTGCGGGAATTAACCAAACGAATATTTTAAAAACGCTCGTGTAAACGGGTGACGTTAAAATTAAATAACGAGGGATGTTATTTTTTTAAAAAAAAAGACGGTGTTAAAATAAATTTAACGGAAAAACGCGGGATGTTACAGGTAAGTGGTTCGGTACTATAGCAGATTCGGTAAAAATTCGGTATACCAGATTCTGTATCAGAAACTGATAAGAATCACAAGTAACACACCCAAATTCGGTATGGATTCGGTAATCACACAACTTGAATTAGATTCTGATTCGGTAAATGACTCGGTAGTCAAATTCTGTAAAATATTATGTGTAAACTCAATCCAATTCCCTTGAATTAGATTCGGTAACCTTGCTGTACAAGAAAACAAGTTAGTAACAAATAGAATATCAATGATACCGAAGATTCAGGATACCGAATGTCAACTGTAGCAGTTGACAATACCGAGTCTAAGTCTAAAACTTAGAAATATAACAGAATCCTTTCTCAAACCACACCAATTAGCTGCGTATGATCAAACTGAATGTGATAGAATCACAAACACACCACAATCTGCAACACTTAAGATGAATTTCCAGTATTGAAGCAGATTCGGTATGACAGTTACGATACCGAATGTTGATCAAATCTTCAAAACTTGAAGAATTGGAGAAATTGAACCGACAGAAATGTGATTTAACACCTCACGAACACAACTGAATCTTTAAATCTTCACAAAACACCAGAATCAAGCTTGAATTAAGCAATACCGAGAGTTTTAGCCACAAACTCTAAAAATCAACTTGATTCTCCATAATTGAAGTTAAAAAGCTGTAATGATGATCGAAAATCTTTCTAATAAACCTTATACATCTTCGCTGAACTTATCACAAGAATCTAAACGTCAGATTATCAAATTCGATAGTACCGAATCTGATTCATTCTACCGAGAGTATTCAGATTCTGTAATCTACAATCTCTGGATCGATATAGTGATGTAGAATCACTTCCTGGAAGCGCTGATACCAAATGATAGGTCAGATCATGTTGAGATTGAGAGAAAAGATAAGATATAGTGAGATTCGGTATATAGGAAGAAGACTCGATATGAGAGAGAATCGGTACAAATTAAATTCCACAGCTTCTAGAACTCAGTTACAATACAATGGCTATCTAATTAGGACTACATAGGTTCCTTATATAGCCCTCTTCTAAGGAACCTTCATTTAATCTTAATTTACATTAACACTATACAACTTCGGGATCCTAACAATCACCTCACTAGCCACAAATCCTTACACGTTTTGCGGCATCTTAGTTTAATGGTTCAATTATTTAGTGGCACGTTTTGATATCTCTCAATTCATAACTCTATTATTGTTTTTGTTTTATAATTTCGTATTGAATGCGAATATATTTGACTATAGTTTCATTTCGATAATAATTTATGGCCGCGGATCACATTTTTGAATACATTACGTTTGCCACATAATTATGCTGAATTTTATGGCACGTGTGATAAAACAATTTTGGTTGAAGATTGGATCCATTTTTGCACGATGACTATATAAATGCACTAAGAGCAAGAGTTCCTAAAGAGTTCCTGCCATTCAAAATATTTTCAACGCCGAAAAAGTCATTTTGCTATTTATAAAAGGTGAATTTTGAACTTTCAAATTGTACGATAATTATTACCTTTGCATTTGAATTTTTATTCATATTTAACTACCATTTTGATACTTTTTATTTATGTAACATTGTAATTAGGTACATTGAGAATATTTTTGAGTATAATATCATTCCACTAGCCGCAAATCCTTACACGTTTTGCCACATCTTGGTTTAATAGTTCAATTATTTAGTGACATTTTTTGATATCTCTCAATTCATAATTCTATTATTGTTTTTGATTTAAAATTTCATATTGAATGCGAATATATTCGACAATAGTTTCGTTTCAATAATAATTCATGGCCGCAGAACACTTTTTTGAACACATTACGTTTGCCACGTAATTATGCTGAATTATGTGGCACATGTGTTAAAACAATTTTAGTTGAAGATTGGATCCATTTTCACACGATGACTAGAGAAAGGCACTACGAGCAAGACTTTCTAAGGAGTTCCTACCATTCGAAATAGTTTTAACACCGAAAAAGTCATTTTGCTATTTTTAAAACGTGAAGTTTAAACTTTCAGATTTTACGATAATTATTACCTTTACATTTGAATTTTTATGCATATTTAAATACCATATTGATACTTTTAATTTTTGTAACATTGTATTTAGGTACATTGAGAATATTTTTAAGGTTAATATCACTCCACTAGCCACAAATTCTTACACATTTTGCGGCATCTTAGGTTAATGGTTCAATTATTTAGTGGCACTTTTTGATATCTCTTAATTCATAACTCTATTATTGTTGTTGTTTTAAAATTTTGTATTGAATGCGAATATATTTGACTATAATTTCGTTTCGATAATAATTCATGGACGCGGATCACATTTTTGAACACATTTCGTTTGCCACATGATTATGCTGAATTATGTGGCACGTGTGATAAAACCATTTCGGTTGAAGATTGGATCCATTTTCGCACGATGACTAGATAAATGCACTACGAGAAAGACATCCTAAAGAGTTCATGCCATTTGAAATAGTTTCAACGCCGAAAAAGTCGTTTTGCTATTTTTAAAAGGTGAAGTTTGAACTTTCAGATTTTACGATAATTATTACTTTTGCATTTAAATTTTTATGCATATTCAAATACCTTGTTAATTGATACTTATTATTTATGTAACATTGTATTTAGGTATATTAAGAATATTTCTGAGGTTAATATCACCCCACTAGCCACAAATCCTTACACGTTTTGCCACATCGTGGTTTAATGTTTCAATTATTTAGTAGCACTATTTGATATCTCTCAATTCATAACTCTATTATTGTTTTTGTTTTAAAATTTCGTATTGAATGCGAAAATATTTGACTATAGTTTCATTTTAATAATAATTCATGGCCGCAGAACACATTTTTGAACACATTACGTTAGCCACATAATTATGCTGAATTATGTGGCACATGTATTAAAACAAGTTTGGTTGAAGATTGGATCCATTTTCACACGATGACTAAAGAAAGGCACTACGAGCAAGAATTCCTAAAGAGTTCCTGCCATTCTAAATAGTTTTATCGCCGAAAAATTTGTTTTGCTATTTTTTTAACGTGAAGTTTGAACTTTCAAATTTTACGATAATTTTTACCTTTGTATTTGAATTTTTATGCATATTTAAATACCATATTGATACTTTTAATTTATGTAACATTGTATTTAGGTACATAGAAAATATTTTTGAGTTTAATATCACCCCACTAGCCATAAATCCTTACACGTTTTGCGACATCTTATTTTAATGGTTCAATATTTAGTGGCACTTTTAGATATCTCTCAATTCATAACTTTATTATTGTTTTTGTTTTAAAATTTTGTATTGAATGCGAATATATTTGACTATAGTTTCTTTTCGATATTAATTCATGGTCGCTGATCACATTTTTGAACACATTATGTTTGCAACGTAATTATGCTTAATTATGTGGCACGTGTGATAAAATAATTTTGGTTGAAGATTGGATCTATTTTCGCACAATGACTAGATAAAGGCACTACAATCAAGAATCCTTAAATAGTTCCTGCCATTCGAAATAGTTTCAAAACCAAAAAAGTCGTTTTGCTATTTTTAAAAGGTGAATTTTGGACTTTCAGATTTTACGATAATTATTACCTTTGCATTTGAATTTTTATGCTTATTAAAATACCATGTTGATACTTGTTATTTATGTAACATTGTATTTAGGTACATTGAGAATATTTTTGAGGTTAATATCACCCCACTAGCCACAAATCCTTACATGTTTTGCCACATCTTGGTTTCATGGTTCAATTATTTAGTGGCACTTTTTGATATCTCTCAATTAATAACTCTATTATTGTTTTTGTTTTAAAATTTCGTATTGAATGTGAATATATTTGACTATAGTTTCGTTTCGAAAATAATTCATGGCCGCAGAACACATTTTCTAACACATTACGTTTGCCACATAATTATGCTGAATTATGTGGCACATGTAATAAAACAATTTTGGTTGAAGATTGGATCCATTTACGCAGGATGACTGGAGAAAGCACTATGAGCAAGACTTCCTGAAGAGTTCCTGCCATTCGAAATACTTTTAAAGCCGAAAAAGTCTTTATTTGCTATTTTACAAGGTGAATTTTGAACTTTCAGATTTTACAATAGTTATTACCTTTGCGTTTGAATTTTTATGCATATTTAAATACCATTTTGATACTTTTAATTTTATGTAACATTGCATTTAGGTACATTGAGAATCTTTTTGAGGTTAATATCACCCCACTAGCCATAAATCCTTACACGTTTTGCGGCATCTTAATTTAATGGTTCAATTATTTAGTGGCACTTTTTCGCACGATGACTAGAGAAAGCACTACGAGCAAGACTTCTTAAAGAGTTCCTGCCATTCGAAATAGTTTTAACGCCGAAAAAGTTGTTTTGCTATTTTTTAAAAGGTGAATTTTGAACTTTCGGATTATACGATAATTATTACCTTTGCATTTGAATTTTATGCATATTTAAATACCATTTTGATACTTGTTATTTATGTAACATTGTATTTAGGTACTTTGAGAATTTTTTGAGGTTAATATCACCCCACTAACTACAAATCCTTATACGTTTTGCCACATCTTGGTTTAATGGTTCAATTATTTAGTGGCACTTTTTGATATCTCACAAGTCATAACTCTATTATTTTTTTTATTTTAAAATTTCGTATTGAATGCGAATATATTTGACTGTAGTTTCGTTTTGAAAATTACTCATGGCCGTTGAACACATTTTTGAACACACTACGTTTGCCGCATAATTATGCTGAATTATGTGGCACATGTGATACAACAATTTTGGTTGAAAATTTGGATCCATTTTTTAAGAATGACTAGAGAAAGCACTACGTGCAAGACTTCCTGAAGCCATTCGAAATAGTTTTAAAGCTGAAAATGTTTTTTTTTTGCTATTTTTACAAGGTGAATTTTGAACTTTCAGATTTCACAATAATTATTACATTTGTGTTTGAATTTTATGCATATTTAAATATCATTTTGATACTTTTATTTTATGTAACATTGAATTTAGGTACATTGAAAATCTTTTTGAGGTTAATATCACCCCTTAGCCACAAATCCTTACACGTTTTGCGGCATCTTAGTTTAATGGTTCATTATTTAGTGGGACTTTTTGATATCTCTCAAGTCATAACTCTATTATTGTTTTTGTTTTAAAATTTTTTATTGAATGCGAATATATTTGACTATAGTTTGTTTTGATAATAATTCATGGTCGCGGATCACATTTTTGAACACATTACGTTTGCCACATAATTATGCTGAATTTTGTGGCACGTGTGATAAAACAATTTCGGTTCAAGATTGGATCCATTTTTGCACGATGACAAGATAAAAGCACTACGAGCAAGACTTCCTAAAGAGTTCCTGCCATTCGAAATAGTTATAACGCCGAAAAAGTCGTTTTGCTATTTTTAAAAGGTGAATTTTGAACTTTCAGATTTTACGATAATTATTACCTTTGAATTTGAATTGTTATGCATATTTAAATACCATTTTGATAATTGTTATTTATGTAACATTGTATTTAGATACATTGAGAATATTTTTGAGGTTAATATCACCCACTAGCCACAAATCCTTACACGTTTTGCCACATCTTGGTTTAATGGTTCAATTATTTAGTGGCACTTTTGATATCTCTCAATTCATAACTCTATTATTGTTTTTGTTTTAAAGTTTGGTATTGAATGCGAATATATTTAACTATAGTTTCGTTTCGATAATAACTCATGGCCGTGGAACACATTTTTGAACACATTACATTTGCCACATAATTATGCTGAATTATGTGGCACATGTAATAAAACAATTTTGGTTGAAGATTGGATCCATTTACGCAGGATGACTGGAGAAAGCACTATGAGCAAGACTTCCTGAAGAGTTCCTGCCATTCGAAATACTTTTAAAGCCGAAAAAGTCTTTATTTGCTATTTTACAAGGTGAATTTTGAACTTTCAGATTTTACAATAGTTATTACCTTTGCGTTTGAATTTTTATGCATATTTAAATACCATTTTGATACTTTTAATTTTATGTAACATTGCATTTAGGTACATTGAGAATCTTTTTGAGGTTAATATCACCCCACTAGCCATAAATCCTTACACGTTTTGCGGCATCTTAATTTAATGGTTCAATTATTTAGTGGCACTTTTTGATATCACTCAGGTCATAACTCTATTATTGTTTTTGTTTTAAAATTTTGTATTGTATGTGAATATATTTGACTATAGTTTGGTTTCGATAATAATTCATGGCCGCGGATCACATTTTTGAACACATTACGTTTGCCAAATAATTATGCTGAATTTTGTGGCACGTGTGATAAAACAATTTCGGTTGAAGATTGGATCCATTTTCGCACAATGACAAGATAAAGGCACTACGAGCAAGACTTCCTAATGAGTTCCTGCCATTCGAAATAGTTTCAACGCCGAAAAGTCGTTTTGCTATTTTTAAAAGGTGAATTTTGAACTTTCAGATTTTACGATAATTATTACCTTTGCATTTGAATTTTTATGCATATTTAAATACCATTTTGATACTTGTTATTTATGTAACATTGTATTTAGGTGCATTGAGAATATTTTTGACGATAATATCACCCCGCTAGCCACAAATCCTTACACGTTTTGTCACATCTTGGTTTAATTGTTCAATTATTTAGTGGCACTTTTTGATATCTCTCAATTCATAACCCTATTATTTTTTTTGTTTTAAAATTTGTATTGAATGCAAATATATTTGACTATAGTTTCATTTCAATAACAATTCATGGCCGCAGAACACATTTTTGAACACATTACGTTTGCCACATAATTATGCTGAATTATGTGGCACATGTATTAAAACAATTTTGGTTGAATATTGGATCCATTTTCACTAGATGACTAGAGAAAGGCACTACGTGCAATACTTCCTATAGAGTTCCTGCCATTCAAAATAGTTTTAACGCTGAAAAAGTCATTTTGCTATTTTTAAAACGTGAAGTTTGAACTTTCAGACTTTACGATAATTCTTACCTTTGCATTTGAATTTTTAAGCATATTTAAATACCATATTGATACTTTTAATTTATGTAACATTGTATTGAGGTACATTAAAAATCTTTTTGAGGTTGGATGAACCCCACTAGTCACAAATCCTTACACGTTTTGCGGCATCTTAGTTTAATGGTTCAATTATTTAGTGGCACTTTTTGATATCTCTCAATTCATAACTCTATTATTGTTTTTGTTTTAAAATTTCGTATTTAATGCGAATATATTTGACTATAGTTTCGTTTCGATAATAATTCATGGCTGCGGATCACATTTTTGAACACATTACGTTTGCCACATAATTATGTTCAATTATGTGGCATGTGTGATAAAACAATCTCGGTTGAAGATTGGATCCATTTTCATAGGTTGACTAGATAAAGGCACTACGAGCAAGACTTCCTAATGAGTTCCCGCCATTCGAAATAGTTTCAACGCCGAAAAGTCGTTTTGCTATTTTTAAAAGGTGAATTTTGAACTTTCAGATTTTACGATAATTATTACCTTTGCATTTGAATTTTTATGCATATTTAAATACCATTTTGATACTTGTTATTTATGTAACATTGTATTTAGGTACATTGAGAATATTTTTGACGATAATATCACCCCGCTAGCCACAAATCCTTACACGTTTTGTCACATCTTGGTTTAATGGTTCAATTATTTAGTGGCACTTTTTGATATCTCTCAATTCATAACTCTATTATTTTTTTTTTAAATTTCGTATTGAATTCGAATATATTTGACTATAGTTTCGTTTTGATAATAATTCATGGCTGCAGAACACATTTTTGAACACATTACTTTTGCCACATAATTATGCTGAATTATGTGGCACATGTGATAAAAGAATTTTGGTTGAAGATTAGATCCATTTTCGCACGACGACTAGAGAAAGGCATTACGAGAAAGACTTCCTAAATATTTCCTTCCATTCGAAACAGTTTTAACGGTGAAAAAGTCGTTTTGCTATTTTTAAAAGATGAAGTTTGAACTTTTAGATTTTACAAAAATTATTATCTTTGCATTTGAATTTTTATGCATATTTAAATACCATTTTGATACTATTAATTTATGTAACATTGTATTTAGGTACATTTAGAATCTTTTTGAGGTTAATATCACCCCACTAGTCACAAATCCTTACACGTTTTGCGGCATCTTAGTTTAATGGTTCAATTATTTAGTGGCACATGTGATAAAACAATTTTGGTTGAAGATTGGATCCATTTTCGCACGACGACTAGAGAAAGGCACTATGAGCAAGACTTCTTAAAGAGTTCCCCCTCGAAATAGTTTTAACGCCGAAAAAGTCGTTTTGCTATTTTTAAAAGCTGAATTTTGAACTTTCAGATTTTACGATAATTATTACCTTTCCATTTGAAATTTTATGCACATTTAAATACTATTTTGATACTTGTTATTTATGTAACATTGTATTTAGGTACATTGAGAATATTTTTGAGGTTAATATCACCCCACTAGCCATAAATCTTTACACGTTTCGCCACAGCTTGGTTTAATGGTTCAATTATTTAGTAGCACTTTTTGATATCCCTCAATTAATAACTCTATTATTGTTTTGGTTTTAAAATTTCATATTTAATGCGAATATATTTGACTATAGTTTCGTTTCGATAATAATTCATGGCCGCAGAACACATTTTTGAACACATTACGTTTGCCACATAATTCATCTGAATTATGTGGCACATGTGATAAAACAATTTTGGTTGAAGATTGGATCCATTTTCCCACGATGACTAGAGAAAGCACTACGAGCAAGACTTCGTGAAGAGTTCCTGCCATTCGAAATAGTTTTAACGCTGAAAATGTCGTTTTGCAATTTTTAAAATGTGAATTTTGAACTTTCGGATTTTACGATAATTATTTCCTTTGCATTTGAATTTTTATGCATATTTAAATACCATTTTGATACTTGTTATTTATGTAACATTGTATTTAGGTGCATTGAGAATATTTTTGAGGTTAATATCACCCCACTAGCGACAAATCCTTACACGTTTTGTGTCACGACCCGAAAATTTTCGACTTATTTTAAACTTAATTCTGTAAATGATTTCATAATTCTGACATGATAAGCAAAGTCTGTTATCCTGAGTCTTAAAAATTTTGAACTGTTTTCATGAATTCAATTTAACTTCGACCAGTTTCGACGATTCACGAACAATTAATTGTAAATAGATATGTGTGTGTGTGTATATATATATATATAAATAAATGGTAATTGAAAATATAATTTGAAGTATTATATGTTGTTATTAAAAATGATTATGTAAAATAAAATAAAAATAGGATATGATAATAATTATTATATATATATATGTATATATATATATATATATATATATAAAATAAAAATAGGATATGATAATATTTATTATATATATATATGTATATATATATATATATATATATATATATATATATATAAAGTATATTAAAAACAAATATTAAATGATTGTAATACTGGTTTGATGTTCCGATTGTACAAACTTATATGATTTTAAAATAAACGGTGATCCAAAAATGAGTGATATAAACTATAGGCTTATTAGAAATGTATTTAGGATCTAATTATTAAATTTTAACACTTTTTATATTTTACCTGGGATCGAGCGTGAATAGTGATTTAAAATTTTATTTAATAATTTTAAGAACAATTAATGACCAATTTTATACTAAAATGATTAGGATAAATAAATATATTTAAGATAAAAATTTGGGATTTTTCTGAAGACTTTTGTCCGTCACTGAGTAACAACGGAGTACGAAATAATAGTCCGTAAAAACTGTCGACATATAATTTTAAAATGGTGGCTACATAACTATTTCTTCTTTTCATTTCACATGTGCAATTGGTAATTATATATTATAATATTATATATTATATAGTTTTATTTCTAAATATATGTATCTAATTAAGTATGGAGATGTGAGAGATGAAGAACCACTGTCTCTTTCATTACAATCTTTCTACTACTTTATGTAACAAACAAAACACCTTTTAACTAAATTATTACAACTATTTAAGTTAATAGTTATTACTATTCACTTTGGATTTATTTGTCTTGTTACATTAGTAATTCACTTTGAATTTTAATACGCGGTTTACATATATTGTCTTTACCCTCTTGTTTGACAACAAAAGTAAGGGGTAATTAACTTGCCAAATGAAATGGGTAAAAGCTTAGTTATCACAATGATCTTTCTCAATTATTAACTTGTCATCATTCTTGCTATTCAATCATCTTTATTATACTGTTTTTAATTGATGATTATAGATATGTATAGACAGGTTGGCAGCTGGATTTGTTATAATATTATTAAATAATGTCATCTAATTTATATATATATATATATATATATATATATATATATATATATATATATATATATATATATATATATATATATATATATATATATATATATATATATCCTTATCTCTTTATCTAGACACATACAATGCATATCCCAACTATCCTCAATTATCAATGCTTTTGTTTGTTTTGATCGACCACTAGCACCAAAACCATCACCATTTCCAAATTTAAAATGTGTTTGATTGATAAAATCCTGGAGATTACTGTTGATTTGCTTTTTCATTTCACCAATTATGTATCTATCCACTATTCTCTCTATATATAACATACATATGCATATACATAAAACCACACGCATACATAACCACAACACTAAAGAACTTCTTCTCCTCCCTTACTTCGATCACCTCAACCGCCAGATCACCTTCCACCACCCTATAACACCACCACTTTCAACACCTTCAATCATCTATATCTTTCTCTCTTATACGTTCGAGAACCCCAAGAACACCACACGCCACCACCACCGTTGAACCCACTTAAACCACCATTTTTTTTCTGTTTCATCGAGCAAACATCACGATTTAGCAGGCTGCTGCTACTACTGTTTCACCAACGAGAACCGCACCATGAACAACTACCGGTTATTTTTTTTTCGTTTCTACTCTTGCTGCCACGCGAGTTTAATTTTTCCAGTTCCTTTTGCTGTGGTAACAATGAAGAAGAACAATGATGGTGATGCAAAATGATGAATACAACAGTGAAGATGATATCGATGATTATGGTGATGAATAGATAACGATGATGTAGATGGTGATATACGAAAATGATAATGATGATAGCGTGATAATAATATAGGATGATACATAAAATGATACAATGATGATTCGATTATATTGATAATGTTATATTAGGACGAATGATGATGATGATAAAAAGCGTATATGATAATGATTATGATCATGATGAAATTGATAATGATCATGGATTATGATTATATTAAATCGTATTATGATTACGATTATGAATATGATCGATGAAGATAATGATGGAGTTGGTGAGGATGATAAACAACCCCTTACATATTAAGTAATTAAATTTCCTAATTATCTCAGATAGAATCAGCTAGAGCAGTGGTTTGGAGTGTGGGTGTTGAACAGGAGGTCGTGGGTTCGAAACCAGCAGTCTGTGTCACGACCCAGAAAATTTCGACTAATTTTAAACCAAACTCTCGATACAATTTAATATTTTGACACGATAAGCAAAGTCTGTTAGGTTGAGTCTCAAAATTTTTGAACTGTTTCATATATTTTGACACAATTTAATATTTTTTTATATATTACCTGGGATCGAGCGCGAACAGTGATTTAATTTTTATTCAATAATTAGTGACCAAAGTTTATACCATAATGACTAGAATAAATAAAGATACTTTCTGTAAAAATTTAGGATTTTTCTGAAGACTTTTGGACTACTTAGCATTTTGGACTATTTGTTTTTGGGCTTTCCATTCTTTACATTCTTAAGGTATATTATTATTATTATTATTATTATTATTATTATTATTATTATTATTATTATTATTATTATTATTATTATTATTATTATTATTATTATTATTATTATTATTATTATTATTATTATTATTATTATTATTATTATTATTATTATTATTATTATCATTATTATTATTATTATTATTATTATTATTATTATTATTGTTATTATTGTTGGATTACTTATTATTATTACTAATATTAATATCATAATTATTATCATTATCATTAATTAATATAATTTATATTATTATCATTATTATTATTAGTATTATCATTAAACATTATTAGTATTATCATTACTAACATTATTATTCTTAGTATTATCATTATTATTAATAGTATTATCACTATTATTAAAAGTATCATTATTTTTTTTAAAATTTATCATTTTTATTCAAATTTGTATTATTATTGAAATTAACATTTTTATTAAAATTATCATTTTTATTATTAAAATTAACATTATTATTTTTATTAGAATTATCTTAATTTTTATCATAATTAGTGTTATTTTATCATTTTTATTATTATAATTAATATTACTAACTATAAATTTAGTTTTAAATGTATTTTATATAAAAAAATATAACTATATTTTTATGACGTTAAACTAAAAAGATAAATATTATAAGATAAATACAAACATTATATATATAGAAGTATATATAATAAGTATACTACTTTTACTAATAAAATACTTTTTGTTCATTTACGTTTTAATATAACTCGAATTTATTAAAAATATTATCATATTAAAAATTATGAGTACTTAAAATTATTAATACTAAGTATTTATTCAAAATATTTTAATAAATTATTATTATGACAAAATTAATAAAATATATAAAATAAATATATTTAAGTAATTATTAATATTAATATTAAATATAATATCACAAGTATATTACTAATATCAAAATATATATTTATTTTGAATATTATTATATGTGTAAATATACATACTTGATATAGGTTCGCGAATCCGAGGCCAACCCTGCATTGTTCAGTTCCGTCGTATGCATATTTTTACTACAAAATATCGTATCGTGAGTTTCATTACTCCCTTTTTATATATATTTTTGGGACTGAAAATACATGCGCTGCTTTTATAAATGTTTTACGAAATAGACACAAGTAATCAAAATTACATTCTATGGTTGGATTATTAAACCGAATATCGCCCCTTCAAGTCTGGTAACCTAAGAATTAGGGAAATGACCCCTAATTGACGCGAATCCTAAAGATAGATCTATCGGGCCCAACGAGCCCCATCCAGGGTATGGATGCTTTAGTACTTCGAGGTATTATTTAGTATATTTGCTGGCGCTATATACTGGGGGATATTCTATATGCATCTTGTTAAGGTCGGTTACCAGGTGTTCAATTCATATGAATGATTATTATAACACTTGCGAGTGTATAGTTATCTATAAATTGAAATTTTGTGGTCTATCAAAATTATGGAAATGATTGATTACGATAAACCTATGAACTCACCAACCTTTTAGTTGACACTTTAAAGCATGTTTATTCTCAGGTATGAAAGAAATCTTTCGCTGTGCATTTGCTCATTTTAAAGATATTACTTGGAGTCATTCATGGCATATTTAGGTCAGTACCTCGCAATGGGACCAAATGTTGAAGACTTCGTCCAGATGGATTAGGACGGGCCTTCACAGTTGGTATCAGAGCGGTGGTCTTAGCGAACCAGGTCTTGCATTAGTTTGTCTAACTGATAGTCGTTAGGATGCATTAGAAATTCTGGACTTCAACCTTAGCTGCATATTATAAGTTCTATTTATCATTCCTAGAGGAAAATTTCCTGCTTATCATTCCTAAGTCTAGACACGTCTTACTGCATTTATTGCATAAATAGTGCATAGACAGATTCATATCTTAGCATATCTATTACTATAAACTTTGCCTGACAGCTTCCAAAAGTTCCTCCGTAATCTACGGGACTTCTGTATTATATATAGGTATTCTATGTAATTAGAATATCATCCGATATCCAAAAATCATTTCATATCGAAAATCCTTTATTTGACTGTACAAGATGGATCCAGTAATCAGTTCGAGTTCCTCGAATTCTGATAACTATTCTGATATGAATTTCTCACTTAATTCCTCTAGTTCCTTGAGCTCCAAAGGCAGTGTAACCAGAATGAACCAACCAATTAGTTATCATCTATTATGGATAGATTGGGGATGGGTTCGTAGTCAACTTGATCAATGGAGAAGAGAAGAAGGTGATCCTTTCCACCCACCAACCTGCACTCTTGGCGATGAACCTGAAGCACTCACCGGCGAACCAATCCGAAACACCATTTTCACCCTCATTGCCAGAGTATCTCGCCATGATATTCTAAACCTTATTCATTCATTTGTTCAAACCTCCAATAATCCCGTGGTAATGGAAGAAATCAATGAACTTCGTGCTTGAGTAATGGCTTTGAAGAATATGGTGCACAACTTACAAGCACCAGCAGCATCACCAGCATCAGCACCAGCAGCACCAGTACCACCAACAACACAAGCCTCAACATCACACGCCTTGACATCATAATCTATACCTCGAGCATAATCTTCGTTCTACATATCGTTCTACATCAATGATCTTCGTTCTACACATCTTTCTATATCAAATATCTTCGTTCTACATGACGATTATGTAATCTCTAATGTTTTAGAGATTATGTATACTAGTTCTAACGGTAAATCAAATGAGATTAATATCATATTGACTTATTAAATCCATGATTACATCTGAAGAAAATATATATGTATATATTTTTTCATAAAGATTGTAATTAAAAGTTCTATTGTACAAACTATTAATGATGAGAATATTTTAACGAGTAGGTAATACCCTAGAAATATTTAGATCTCACATTAAAAATGTTACACAGTACATTCTTCAAATTCGATTCAACAGTCATTTACCATCCTACTAACAACCACAGATATACGTATCCGTTCATCCACGAATAACCATTTTCATTCCAATTCAATTTCATATACGAATTTTTACCAATCAGAATCCAAGTCAAGATTTGACAAGTGGCATAATGAAGAAAATAATGGACAAAATAAAATTGATTAGTAACCAATTAATTAACTATGTAAAATTTTAAATCTATACTAACCAAATCCTAGCTAACTGTTCCTATACCCGTTATGACTATTTCCTTTTTACATTTTATTTATTGTCATTTTAATCATCGCAATTAATTATCGCAATTTTAATACTCATAATTTTATTTATCGTCATTTATTTTATGCACTTTATTTATAGTCATTTAAATACTGTTATTTATTTTACGCACTTTAAATATTGTTATTTAAATACTGTCATAATATACTAGTCTTGGTTAGTCCCGAGACAATATAATATAATCTTGATTAATTAAATTATATATTGAACTATTGGACTATTGGACTATTGAACTATTGGACTACTAATATTGGACTACTAACCTTGAACAATTAAAAAGTATTAAAAGAGTAGGAAATATTAATTATAACATTTTGATTTAAAATATCGTTAATAAATTACAACTTCTACAGTTAAACATTCCTTCAAGTTTGCCACTTGATTCCATCTTAAACATCATTTGTATCTTGACAATTATAATATTCATTCACACCCTTTAAACTCTTGAAAACACCTTGAATTGATAACCAATGATTCAGAGATGAGAATGCTGATGAAGCAGCAAAAGCTATAGATGGTCTTAATGGCCACAAGCTTGATAATAAAGAATGGTGTGTTGAAAAAGCTCAGTTTTGGAACTGAAAAACGGATTGAGCAAACCATGAAGGAGACTGTGGACAAATCACAAAGACTAAACTTGTACTTAACGAATCCACATGATTCACCATCTGCTGAAACCTTTAAACGAATATCTTGCTCCCACTTATTGTAAATCCTTACGGACAAGTTTCTTCATCATCTTCTAATCTTAAACATTTTAAATTCTAAGATATCATCGTATCTTTCGTTATAAATATCTTCGATATTTCTGAAGATATCTTCATAAATATCTTTGTCCGAAGTTATCTATCTCCTCGTGCTATCTATGTTACATCATAAAAGAAACTGTTTTAGTTTCTATCCTTCTGTAAAATTTGAGTTTAAATTATGAATGGTTTTTGGAGAAGTGTTAGGAATTAAAGCATGAGTTAGTATAATATAATGACGCCCGACCAACGTGATTATATTACAGTAAGTCATGCTGAATTTCTAATGGAATGTGATGATTCACAGATCATACCCTCATCATGTACCATGTTACATAACTCTTTCATTCTACATAACCTCTAATCATACCAAGAAAATATATTCTTGATAGTTCTATCCTCCGTGATTCTGGTAATTTACCAAATCAAATCGTGCTAATACAATTCCTTTCTGCTTAGAATCTTAGTTATGTTCAATCGAACTTCATACCTACAAATCCGAGACATCTTAATCACTTTACTTAAGGTCGAGAAGAGAAAATAGAAGCATGGAGCTTCGAAACATAAATAGGGGTATAAATCACAGCAAACGAGAAAGGTAATTAACTGTGGATTTCAATAATTATGGAAAGATAGATGCAAGAAAGGATTATGAAAACCACCACCCCAAGAGCGAAGTAGAAGTAAACATATTCCTCGGGTCGGAGTTGGAATAGAAGGATGATTGTTGCGATCGTCAGAATGAGGTCAAGGATCAGAATTGGATTTAGCATTTTCACAATCTTTTGAAAGTATGGATTAAGGGAAAAAAAAGTATATGAGTGGTAAAAATAATGGAACGGAAGAGATAAATTTATAGTGAAATATCTGACATAACAATCAGGGTAGATGACCGCATTTAATTGAAGAGGATCCTAATTTTCTTACTTATCAAAGAATCAAATCTTATATAGATTACGAAAATCTTCTTTAAATCCCTTGAATCCCGGAAATCAACCGTTACTACGTCAAAAGTTAAGACGAACCTTAATTTTATCATTTCGCTCTTTTGCGGTAGCTTCACTTATACTCTTCGCGTAATCGAATTGTTTTATCCATATTACTCAATGATGATAAAACTCTATTTATCAACTCATATTCGTCATGAAAACATTCTTATTGTTAGCCATGACGACCTCGATCAAATTTCGGGACGAAATTTCTTTAACGAGTAGGTACTGTCACGACCAGAAAAATTTCGACTAATTTTAAACCAAAATCTCGATACGATTTAATATTTTGACACGATAAGCAAAGTCTGTTAGGTTGAGTCTAAAAAATTTTGAACTGTTTCATATATTCAATTGACCTTCGACCATTTTCAACGATTCACGAACAATTGTTTGTAAATAAATATGTGTATATATAGGTATATAAATAATAATTTGAAATATTGAATAAAGTGTTATATGAATTGATGATTTGAACTAATTATAATCTACGAAATAATTAAATTATTATTAAAACATAATAAATATAATGTAATTCGAATATAAATGGTTTCCAAATCATTTAGTAAACGATTGTAGTACTCGTTCATCATTCGATGAGTATTTAAGAAAGTTAAAATCGAACTTATATGATTTAAAAATAAACAATGATCCGAAAATGAGGAATATAAATATTAGGCTTATTAGAAATGTATTTAGGATCTAGTTATTAAATTTTAACATTTTTTTTATAAATTACCTGGGATCGAGCGCGGACAGTGATTTAATTTATATTCAATAATTAATGACCAAAGTTTATACCATAATGACTAAAATAAATAAAGATACTTTCTGTAAAAATTTAGGATTTTTCTGAAGACTTTTATCCACCACTAATAAATAACGGAGCATGTTATACTACCCGATTTAAAACTGTCGACAGAATAAGAAGGATGCTATATTTCATCTGCACGTTTCAATTGATTAATTTGATTAATATTATATTAATAATATTATTATATTATATAATTTTGTTGAACATCCGTGAATCTAATTAATTGAAATGAAGTAACTGTGCTTAATTGATTGAAATTTTTGATAGGTACTTGTAACTATTTTTTATCATATCCACTACCATATTTCTATATGTATAATTACATATACATGCATGATGGGAACACACTAACATGATTCTTTTGTCATAAACCCACCATCACAATCACTTCTATATATATTATTGTCTCGTATTATTTTCAATCCCCACCATCTTTCTCTCTTGTTACTTGAGTCAAGAACCCACACTTAAACTCTTTACATCTATATGAACGAGAAAAAGAGATTAAATATTTGGGATAGCTTCAAATATTTTTGAGATCATCTGCATATTGGCTAGGGATTTTACACAACTCAAAAGTGTAAAGCCTTTTACGTTTTCTTGAGGTTAACGGTCCTAGTTACTAATTGAACACACCACAATCCCCATTCGATCACCTCTGTACGTGTCATGCTCAACTATCACCACCCTCAACCATCACCAGAACTATTCTGCCACCATCCTCCACCCTTCCCGTAATGGAAACCGCCACCACCTCCATCATAATCGCCATCTTTATTACTAGACTTTTCTTTTCTGTTTCTATTAGTGAACCCACAAACCATCGGTTTCTTTCATCAACCATCCTATCGTCACCTATATTTTGTTGCTTCCGACTCACAACCACGATCACCTTTCACCAACCATAAACCCCACCTCAATCGAACCACATATCTTGTATGTTTCTGTTTTCGATCATCAACAACTGAAACCACACCAACTGTATTTTTGCTGCTGCTGTTATTTCACCACCAACTGTGACGACCCAAAATTTTGTTTGACTAATTTTAAATCAAACTCTCGATACGATTTAATATTTTGACACAATAAAGCAAAGTCTGTTAGGTTGAGTCTCAAAATTTTTTTTTTAACTGTTTCATATATGTAATTACCCTTCAACTATCTCCGACGATTTACGAACAATTATTTGTGTGTGTATATATATATATATATATATATATATATATATATATATATATATATATAGGTATATAAATAATAATTAGAGATATTAAATAAAGTATTATATGATTTGATGATTTGAATTAATAATTAAATTGTAAGTTAATATATATTTATGTAAATATAATGTAATTCGAAAATAAATGGTTTTGAATGCATTTAGGAAACAATAATAACACTCGTTTATCATTCAAATGGTTATTTAAACAAACTTATATGATTTTAAAATAAACGATGATTCGAAAATGAGTTATATAATTTATAGGCTTATTCAATATGTATTTAGGAACTATTTGTTAAGTTTTAATTTTTTTTCTATATTTTACCTAGGATCGGGCATGGATAGTGAGTTAATTTTTGTTTAATAATTTTAAATAGTTAATGATCGAATTTTATACCATAATGACTGAAATAAATAAAGACATTTAATTTAAAAATATGAGATTTTTCAGAGGACTTTTTATCCGCCATTAATTAAATGTCGGAGCACGATATAGCATTATGTGAAAACTGTCGGCAGAAACAACAAAATAATTCGGCTGCTTTACTGTTGTTTAAAAGTTGATTTCAATTAGTGCACGAATTACTGTTTCTTTCTTTGACATTTATATGATATATGATTGATTATAATATAGTATTACTTTATCATTATTCTATATATATACTAGCATACAGATACATATATAGACATGTTAGATATGAGCCAACTCTATCACCATTTCTACCCTAGCTATAACCGGCAACCACCGTCAACCTCAACCGCCACCATGTCCACCACTTTGAACCACCAAACCGCTACCTCAACACCATTGTGTCACCACACCTCAACCGCCATCTTGAAACCATCATTACCGCAGCTAATATGCTCGAGAACACCTTCCCATTCATTCTCTTTTTGAACTACAACAACCTACACCCTAAACCACCCAAACCATCTATCTATATTTTGATTCGTTCTCGAACTGCAAACGAGGAACCACTTCACACCATGAACAAACACGACCACCATTAACCCGTAATTCTTTACACTTATACTATTTCATGTTTTATACGTGTGACACCCTACCACCATTGTTTTCTACAATCACCACAAACCCTCATCAAACCATTAAACACACAACAAACAACCACCATATAACCACCTCTTCGTTCCTTCCTATTTTTGTAGTGAACACGAACCTGCAACTATTTATATTCGAAAACAAATTACGATTTCTCGATCACTGTTGCAGCTCCTCTTCGTAAACACCCAACAACCAACACAACCCACGTTTGATTACAACTACTACCATTGAACACTCACTTTTATTATTATCATTATTTTTGATTATCAACCACCAAAGGATCAAGTTGAGTGGGTATTACAGCTGCTCAATGTTTCCTATTTCTACTATGGTCACAACCCGACACCACTTAAACCCATCAACTAATCTATTAGCCACGATCACCGTTGTAAGTTATCTCTTTTCATGACCCAAAACATCCCTACTTGTTATGTTTTTGCTGCATGCTACTTACTTTCTATTTTGTTAATCGAAGGCCTAAAAACCCAACAAACCTGCCACCAATTTTCTACTTCATTATTTTTCTATTTTTGATCGAACGGATATGATAATGATGATGAGATGACGAACTAAAGGTAACAAGATGTAAGATGATGATGAAGCTTAATGATGATACAATAAAGATGATGTAAATTAAATAAATATATAAAGAACCGGAGGACCCCTCCATTACCTCTGTCGACTCAGTCCCTTTGCAAGATGGACAATATGGTGATGTGGACCTAAGCAACTTGTTTGAACTATCTGCTTTTGGGCCGTAGCCAACCCCATTCGTTTTCTATTTTTTGAAGCCCAATATAGATTATTTTAGGCCCAATTATTAATCTTGGTCCAACATGAAATAACAGCTACAGCTGTTATTATTTTTCTTCCGTGAATTGAATATCGAAATCAATTTACGAAGCTTCGTCAATGGCGAGGTGCATGCGGATGATTATGATGAAATAAGGAAGACGATGATATATACATGAGTTAATCGAAGATGAGACATACATGAAATAACGATGATATAGTGAACGGTTTTAATGTTGTATAAGATGATTAGGTTATGAGTGGTTTTAGTTCCAGTCGATTGTTATGTTCCGGAAGAAGATGAGTAAACAGATTACGGGTTTAATAATTATGGAAGTGGTATTATAACAGAAAAACAGTTTGGTTCAAATGGTTAGGGAGGTGTTAGGTGAATGGGAGGTCGTGAGTTTGAGCCCGGGCAGGGGCATTTATTTTTTTAAAGGGCTAATACATTAAGGTAGCCTCTATAACATTTTTATTATTATTATTGTTATTATTATTATTATTATTATTATTATTATTATTATTATTATTATTATTATTATTATTATTATTATTATTATTATTATTATTATTATTATTATTATTGTTATTAATTATTGTTATTATTATGTTAATTATTATTATTACAAAAAAATAATAAAATGATTATTATTATTATTATTAATCTAATTAACAATATTATCATTATTGTTATTATTAGTATTATCATTTAGTATTATAATTGTTATTATTGTTACTAAAATAAGTATTAGTTATCAGTTATTATTATTATCATGATTATAATTACAATTATGATTATTATTATTATTGTTATTACTAATATTATTATCATAATTATCAGTAGCAGTAAAATTATTATTTTAGTTATTATTATTATAAGTACTATTATTATTATTAGTATTACCATTAAATTTAAAATATAATACCATTATGATTAAATCATTATTTTAGTATTATTATCATTATTATTAAGATTATTGTTATTATCAAAATTTTCATTAATAATTAGTATTGTTATTAAAAGTAACATTTTTATTAGAAATTATCATTGTCAGTTTTATTAAAAACCTATCAATCTAAAAAATTTCATTTTATAAAATTTTCATTTTTATTATTATTATTATTATTATTATTATTATTATTATTATTATTATTATTATTATTATTATTATTATTATTATTATTATTATTATTATTATTATTATTATTATTATTATTATTATCATTATCAATATCACTACTAACAAAGTAACTAATGATATTATCAAAATAATTATTTTCAATTTCATTATTAAATCTAATTAATAGTATTATTATCATTATTTTGGTATTATCATTAATTTAACAAAAATGATATTTGTATATAAGTATATTTAATACGCATAACTTAACTATATTAATATCTATATATATGAAATGAAAATATGTAAATAAATAATAAAACTTATAAAATATTAAATATATAAATTACATCATTAATAATAATATATAAATTTATTTGATTACGATTATATATTTTAATATATATGAATGATCTAGGTTCGTGAATTCGAGGCCCAGCCTGCATTGTTCAGTTCCGTCGTATGCATATTTTTACTACAAAATATCGTATCGTGAGTTTCATTTCCTCCCTTTTTAAATGCTTTTGCAATATATTTTTGGGACTGAGAATACATGCGCTGCTTTTATAACTGTTTTACAAAATAGACACAAGTAATTGAAACTACATTCTTTGATTGGATTACTATACCAAATATTGCCCCTTAACTTGGTAACCTAAGAATTAGGGAAATGGTCCCTAATTGACGCGAATCCTAAAGGTAGATCTATGGGCACTGAACTGCTTTAGTACTTCGATTTAAAAGGTGATTGCGATCACCGTTATATAGTATACTTGCGAGTATACGGAGAATATTCTATATGAATTATGTTAATGTTGGTTACCAGGTGTTCATCATACAAATGATTTTTATACACTTGCAAGTGTAATGTTATTTATGAAAAATGAAATCTTGTGGTCTATTAAAATTATGGAAATGAATGATTATGATAAACCTATGAACTCACCAACCTTTTGGTTGACACTTTTAAGCATGTTTATTCTCAGGTATGAAAGAAATCTTCTGCTGTGCATTTGCTCAATTTAAAGATATTACTTGGAGTCATTCATGGCATATAGAGGTCAGCACCTCGCGATGGGACCAAATGTTGATGACTTCGTCCAGGTGGATTAGGACGGGTCGTCTCACCAACGATCACCCAAACATTCACCTTGCTCGACTTGTGCCATGATAATGTTCCATTTAAAATAGGTTCATTTTTTTTTACAGTCGTGAACCAACACAACATCATCTTTACTTCTGTTTTCTGTTTACAGTCCCTGCAAACAATCGTTTACCACATCAAACCATCACGTTTATTGCTACCGCCATGCTACTGCTACCTAGTTCTGCTTTAACTCGCAAACAACCACCTCCTGTCATCATCAATTGTGCACATACCTCTATTCGAAAATCAACACAACAATACCAATACAAAACTCATGAAGTTCAAGTTTGTTTTATGTTTCATTTTAATTACCTTCTAAGCATCAATCTGTACAGGAAATATATTCAATATTACCTATAGAATACTTGATAAACAGAATCATAACCTGAAACATCATACCTCCTTCGAATTTGAAGAATCAAAATTAGTTTGACTTTTTGCAACGAACTTTGACCTTCGAATTTGGATTCGATTCTTCATGTTTGGATTTGAAAAGTCGCAGAAACAATCACGATTAGATTTAGAACAAACCTACACTTTTACTTTTCTTCAATTCCTTATCAATCAACCCAGAGACCGAATCGTATTGAGTTTATGAAAAATGAAGAATACGATCTGATTCTCCATTGATTTGATGTTAATCCAATTGAATGATGCACGAAGTCTCGAGTTTTTGATCAGGAACACATTTTCTGGATTAAATTATAGTGATAAACCTAATATAAAGATTTGAGGTTTTGAGCTCAAGGATCGATGTCGAACAGCAGCTCCTGATCTCAGAGAGGGTGGACATTCGGAGTTATGAAATTCAAGTTGGTGTTGATGATGAAACAATGGGGATGATGATACAGAGAATAGGTTGTTGCTACTATATGTTTCCTGCCCGTTTTCAATCGGTTATAAACCAAGAAACAGAACCCGATCAAATTATCAGGCTAATGGATCCTTTAGGCCTGGGTTATATTACTCTTGGGCCACTACTTAGCACTTTGGACTATTTGTTTTTGGGCTTTCCATTCTTTACATTCTTAAGGTATATTATTATTATTATTATTATTATTATTATTATTATTATTATTATTATTATTATTATTATTATTATTATTATTATTATTATTATTATTATTATTATTATTATTATTATTATTATTATTATTATTATTATTGTTATTATTATTATTGTTATTATTATTATTATTAATATTATTATTATTATTATTATTAATATTATTATTATTATTATTATTATTATTATTATTATTATTATTATTATTATTATTATTATTATTATTATTATTATTATTATTATTATTATTATTGTTGTTGTTGTTGTTGTTGTTGGATTACTTATTATTATTACTAATATTAATATCATAATTATTATCATTATCATTAATTAATATAATTTATATTATTATTATCATTATTATTAGTATTATCATTGAACATTATTAGTATTATCATTACTAACATTATTATTATTAGTACTATCATTATTATTAATATTATTATTATCATTATTATTAAAAGTTTCATTATTTTTTTTAAATTTATCATTTTTATTAAAATTAGTATTATTATTGAAATTAACATTTTTATTAAAATTATCATTTTTATTATTAAAATTATCATTATTATTATTATTATTATTAGAATTATCTTAATTTTTATCATAATTAGTGTTATTTTATCATCGTTATTATTATAATTAATATTAATATTACTAACTATAACTTTAGTTTTAAATGTATTTTGTAGAAAAAAAATATAACTATATTTTTATGACGTTAAACTAAAAAGATAAATATTATAAGATAAATATAAGCATTAGATATATAGAAGTATATATAATAAGTATACTACTTTTACTAATAAAATACTTTTTGTTCATTTACGTTTTAATATAACTCGAATTTATTAAAAATATTATCATATTAAAAATTATGAGTACTTAAAATTATTAATACCAAGTATCTATTCAAAATATTTATTCAAAATTATATAATATATTATTATGACAAAATTAATAAAATATATAAAATAATTATATTTAAGTAATTATTAATATTAATATTAAATATAATATCACAAGTATATTACTAATATCAAAATATATATTTATTTTGAATATTATTATATGTGTTAATATACATACATGATATAGGTTCGTGAATCCGTGGCCAACCCTGCATTGTTCAGTTCCGTCGTATGCATATTTTTACTACAAAATATCGTATCGTGAGTTTCATTACTCCCTTTTTATATATATTTTTGGGACTGAGAATACATGCGCTGCTTTTATAAATGTTTTACCAAATAGACACAAGTAATCAAAATTACATTCTATGGTTGGATTATTAAACCGAATATCGCCCCTTCAAGTCTGGTAACCTAAGAATTAGGGAAATGACCCCTAATTGATGCGAATCCTAAAGATAGATCTATCGGGCCCAACGAGCCTCATTCAGGGTATGGATGCTTTAGTACTTCGAGGTATTATTTAGTATATTAGCTGTGCGCTGTATACTGGGGGATATTCTATATGCATCTTGTTAAGGTTGGTTACCAGGTGTTCAATTCATATGAATGATTATTATAACACTTGCGAGTGTATGGTTATCTATAAATTGAAATCTTGTGGTCTATTAAAATTATGTAAATGATTGACTACGATAAACCTATGAACTCACCAACCTTTTGGTTGACACTTTAAAGCATGTTTATTCTCAGGTATGAAAGAAATCTTTCGCTGTGCATTTGCTCATTTTAAAGATATTACTTGGAGTTATTCATGGCATATTTAGGTCAGTACTTCGCAATGAGACCAAATGTTGAAGACTTCGTCCAGATAGATTAGGACGGGCCTTCACAGCCTGCATATTTTTTTTTTCTTCAATAAAAGTTGTCTTAAGAGTGTGGGTATGTTGGGCAGAGATCTAGGTTATTGGGCCGTGTTCCTGTTACTTAAGTTAGTGGGATGTAATCCAGTTCTATCTTTCTATTGAGCTGAAAAAAAGACGAATAAATGGGTTATACTCCCTCCATCCCATTTTAAGTGTCCACTATTGACTTTTCAAAGCCTTTCTTTGTAAACTTTGATCGTAAATATTTTTATCTATGTTATATAATACTTGATGAAAATTATATGGAATGAAAACACATTGAAAACTCAATTTATTCATATAAGTTTCATCAAATATTATATACCACAAATAAATATATTTACGGTCAAAGTTGACAAAGAAAGACTTTGAAAAGTCAATAGTGGACACTTAAGATGGGACGGAGGGAGTATATAATTATTATGGAAAATAAATCAGAAATGTAAACAGCAGAGCAACGTTTCAACGTGCAGTTGGGGAATGAGAAGTTGCGGGTTCGAACATGGGCTATGACATATTTGTTATTTTTTTAAGGTAGTATTATTATTAATTATTATTATTATTATTATTATTATTATTATTATTACTAATATTATTATTATTATTGTAAGTATTATTATTTTTATTATTATTATTATTATTATTAAATAAATGATATTTTTATAAAAATATATACTTAATACATAAAACATAATTATATTGATATTCTTATAATAAATATTAAACATTTATTTAAAATATATAAAACAAACATAGTTAATTAATTAATGAAACACGTTATTTATTAAGATAACATTTATAATATAAAACTTGTTCGATTACAGTTATACGTGTTAATATATACATACTTGATATAGGTTCGTGAATCCGAGGCTAACCCTGCATTGTTCAGTTCAGTCGTATGCATATTTTTACTACAAAATATCGTATCATGAGTTTCATTTGATCCCTTTTACTAAATGCTTTTACAATATATATTTTTGGACTGAGAATACATGAAATGCTTTTATAAATGTTTGACGTGATAGACACAAGCAAAACATTCCTCTAATGAATTATTATACGGATGAGAAGTTCTGTTGGTTATTATATCGAATATTTTCCCTGATTATTATAGCTTGGTAACCTAAGAATTTGTTGGACGTTATAATTGCCACTAATTGACGCGAATCTTAAAGGTAGATCTACGGGTACTGACTCCCCCCATCTGGGTTACGGATGCTTTAGTACTTCGAGGTTAATATATTAAACAGACGGAATGATTCTGTATTTATCATACTGATTGCTTTATGCCTGTATGTTTTGGGGATATTCTTTATACGCATTATAAGTTAAGGTCGGTTACCAAGCAAGGTTATATATAGAGAGTGATTTTTATACATAGGTTATGTGTATGTTATTTTTACACGAGATATGTGTACGGTTATTAAGGATTTTGAAAAATGGTTTCGTACACGAGATAGGTGTACTGTATTTAAAAGAAATCACATGTACATTACAATTGGGTATAGGATACGGACCCATTTGTACCATGCATATTTAAATTTTGTGGTCTATCAAAATTACTGAATTTTATTGTTTTATGATAAATTTATGAACTCACCAACCTTTTGGTTGACACTTTTAAACATGTTTATTCTCAGGTATTAAAGAAATCTTCCACTGTGCATTTTCTCATTTTAAAGATATTACATGGAGTCGTTCATGGCATATTTAGGTTAGTACCTCGCATTGGGACCAAATGTTGAAGACTTCGTCCAGGTGGATTAGGACGGGTCACTATAGTTGGTATCAGAGCGGTGGTCTTAGCGAACCAGGTCTTGCATTAGTGTGTCTAACAGATAGTTATTAAGATGCATTAGTGAGTCTGGACTTCGACCGTGTCTGCATGTCAAAAAGTTTTGCTTATCATTTCCTGTCAGAAATTACATGCTTATCATTCGTAAGTCTAGACACGTTTTAGTGCCATTATTGCATAGATAGTGTATAGACAAAATTCATATCTTAGCATATCTGTTACTATAAACTCTGCCTGACAGCTTCCGAAAGTTCCTCCGTAATCTTGGGATTCTCTGTACTATATATAGGTATTCTATGTAATTAGAATATCATTCGATATCCAAAAATCATTTCATATCAAAAATCCTTTATCTAACCGTGTAAGATGAATTCTGCAACCACTTCAAGTTCCTCGGATTCCGATATAGATGAAAGCAGTATAACCGGAATGGATCAACCAATCAGCCATCATCAATTCTGGATCAATTGGGGATGGGTTAGTATTTGACTTAATCAATGGGGACAAGAAGAAGGTAATCCTTTCTACCAACCGAATTCACCTCTTGGCGATGAACCTGAAGCACTTACCGGCGAACCAGTCCGAAACACCATTTTCACCCTCATATCCAGAATAGCTCATACGATTACATAATATCTACTATTCTAAACCTTATTCATTCCCTTGTTTAAACCGCCAATCATCCTGGTGTAATAAAAGAAGTCAACGAGCTTCGCGCTCGAGTAATGGCTTTGGAGAGTATGATGCGCAATTTGCAGGCACCAACAGCACCACCAACTTCGACACCAACAGTAACATTACCACCAACAACAACTGTGACGACCCGGAAATTTTCGACCAAATTTAAACCTAATCTTAATATGATTTCGACATGATAAGCAAAGTCTATAATGTTGAGTCTCGAAATTTTTGGAACTATGTTCATATATTCAATTGACATTCGACCATTCCCGACGATTCACGAACCACTAATTGTAAATAGATATGTATGTATATATATAAATAATAATTGAAAGTATAATTGGAAATATTGAATATTGTTGTTATGAAATATGATATTATAATAATTATTATTATTATTTAAAACATATCTATATATATACATAAAAATATATTAAAAATAAATATTAAATGATTGTAATACTTGTTTGATGTTCCGATTGATATTAATCAAGTTAAATTTAAACTTATTTAATTTTAAAATAAACGGTGATACGAAAATGAGTTTTATATATTTTAGGATTACTAAAAATGTATTTAGGATCTAGTTATTAAATTTTAACACTTTTTATATTTTACCCAGAATTGAGAGGGACAGTTGATGTAATTTTTATTTAATGAATTAATGATCAAAATTTATACCATAATGACTGAAATAAATAAAGGAAGTTAATTAAAAAATATGGAATTTTTCTGAAAACTTTTTATTCGCCACCGAGTGAACAACGGGGTATGATATAATAGTCATGTTAAAAATGTCGGTAGAAACAACCAAAGTAATTGGCTGCTCTATTGTTCGTTCCTGACTTTCACATTTCATTGATTGATTGAAGAATTATATGATATAATATATTATTATTATATTCATTATTTTATTAAATATCAATATCTAATATCTTATATAGATACACCTATACATATGATCTGCAAATGGAGAGATTTCATCCATTAAACCAACATCAACCCAAACATTCACTCCACCTGCTTGATCATGTTTCCTACTTCTAATCGTGTTCATGATTCGACTAAATCACCTCCACCTAAAACCACCTTTTGCGTTTTATATTTTTTTTTCCTCCTAATTGGACGAACTCATCAAAACCCAACACCACCTAGTTTGATCATCTTCGGACAACCATGAATCCCTTACCACCTTGACCACCATGGCCGGGAACAACCATCGTTACCACTCTCGTTAAACCCGCCACCTACAACCCATATGCCACCATAAAAAAAATCGTGATTCCATCCCTCAAACCTGAGACAACCACCTTCAACCGTCGCCCATAGCAGCTATAATCATCACTCTCACATCACCCTTTTTCAACCATGAGCTTCCATAATCACCGTACCTCCGTACCTCCCTACTCTCTCTCTTCTCTCTCTTCCATTATTTTTTTTTCTCTTCTCTTTCGGTTACAACGGTTTAAATGGAGCAAAACAACTCATCATTCAATCTCCAATTTGTTTCCACTATGTTTCTGTTTAACTCGTAAACCTCTCATCCATGATAAGAGCACACACCATCACCACTTCTATATTATTGTTAAGTATATTTTTTTTTAAACGAGACCCAACACCACCTCTATCATGTTCCTGTTTTGTTTTTTATTTCAAACACCAACACTATTATCATCAAACGGTCACCCAAACTGCTGCCATGATTCTGTTTTAGTTTCAACCATCGTAAATCAGGTGTGTTAGCTCCTGTTTTTCTGTTACTTTTACGGAAAAGATGAAGTGAAGAAATTAACGGTGAACGGTACTATAATGATTCTGTGTTGATTCACTGATTAACGATGATGATGTTCTAATTACGATGATGATGGAAATATGGTGACGATGATATATGATGATGATGGCGATAATGAATAAACAGTGATAAAGAACGATGATGACGTGATCATGGTATGATGCATAATTACGATGATGATGATGATCAAGGATGTGAAGTGATGATGATTAAAGATGATGAGCAGCGAACATGATGATAAATAATTGTTGGTATGGTGAGGTTATAAAAGTCGATACCTTCATCAATCTATTTATTATTTTATGCAAAGTAATATTAGATTACCAACTTGTATGTTTAGGTAAACTAGTGGACTATGACATATGATGAATATGATTGATGTTAGGTGATAAAAAGTTTGATGATGATAATTAAGGATTAGTGATGATAAATCGGTTAATATAAGATATATGAATAAAGGTGCAAAATATTACAAGAAGTAAGAAATGGAGCAGTGGTCAGGAGAGTGTTTGCTAAACAAGAGGTTGTGGGTTCGAAACTAGGCGACTGCATATACATATATATATATATTTTTTTTTCAGTTGTTGGGTCAGGTACATGTATGTATCGATGGGCCGAAATCAAATTATCCGTTGGGCCGAGTTGCTTGTTATGATAATTGGGCCGAACAGTATTAATGGGCCGTAAAATTTCTGCTGGGCCAAAACAGAATACGGGTTATATAATATTTAGATACGAGTTATAACAGAAAAGCTGAGACACTATATTGGTTAAGGGTGTTTATTGGTGAGCGGGAGGTCGCAGGTTCGAGTTCGGGAGGGGCATTTTTATTTTGGAAACCTATTCTTCAAAGGTAGTATCATCACTATTACAATTACTATTATTATTATTATTAATATTATTATTATTAATATTATTATTATTATTATTATTATTATTATTATTATTATTATTATTATTATTATTATTATTATTATAAGTATTAACATATAACATTTTATTATTAGTATTATCATTATCATTATTTTAGTATTATTATAACTATTATTTTAACAAACAAAAGATATTATATATATATATATATATATATATATATATATATATATATATATATATATATATATATATATATATATATATATATTATTCTACATATATCATGACTAAATTAATATTACATGCTATTTTTCTTTAAAATGTTATTATCTATAATAATCAAATGTTAATTAATATACATAGCATATATAATATATTTTTGGATATATATAATCATATAGGTAAATGTTAACTTTAAAATATTATATAATATTTGTAATATATAATATACATTAAAATACTGTAATAAGAATTTAATATATATTATATATAAAATAGTTACAATTAAACTATTTATTAACATGACATAAAAATTATTAAAGTATTAATATATAAACTTGTTTGATTGTACTTAAGTGTTTTAATATATATAACCGATATAGGTTCGTGAGTCCGAGGCCAACCCTACATTTGTTCAAATGACGTCATATGTATTTTTACTAAAAAATACAGTATGGTGAGTTTCATTTACCATTTTACCCTTTATATTTTTGGGCTGGGAATACATGCGCAATTTTTATAAATGTTTTTACAAAATAGACACAAGTAATCAAAACTACATTATATGGTTGAATGATCGAAATCGAATATGCCCCTTTTTATTAAGTCTGGTAATCTAAGAATTAGGGAACAGACACCCTAATTGACGCGAACTCTAAAGATAGATCTATCGGGTCCAACAAGCACCATCCAAAGTACCGGATGCTTTAGTACTTCGAAATTTATATCATGTTCGAAGGAGGATCCCGGAATGATGGGAATATTCTTATATGCATATTGTGAATGTCGGTTACCAGGTGTTCAATCCATATGAATGATATTTTTGTCTCTATGCATGGGACGTGTGTTTAAGAGAAATGGAAATATGAAATCTTGTGGTCTATTAAACTTATGAAATTATTATTTATGTTGAACTAATGAACTCACCAACCTTTTGGTTGACACTTTAAAGCATGTTTATTCTCAGGTGTGAAAGAAACCTTCCGCTGTGCATTTTGCTCATTTTAAGGACAATACTTGGAGTCGATCATCGCTCTGGAATCAAAGGTTGATGACTTCGTCCGGATGGATTAGGACGGGTCTTCACAGTTGGTATCAGAGCGGTGGTCTTAGCGAACCGGGTCTGCATTAGTGTGTCTAACTGATAAGTCGTTAGGATGCATTAGTGAGTCTGGACTTCGACCGTGTCTGCATGTCAAAAGTTTTGCTTATCATTTTTATCAAAAATCATTTGTTTATCATCCTTAGTAAATTATCTGCTTATTATTCTTAGTCTAGACACATCTTATTGCATTGACTGCATGAATAGTGTATAGACAAAATTCATATCTTAGCGTATCTACTAATTCATATCTTAGCGTATCTGCTAATTCATATCTTAGCGTATCTGTTATTGTTATCTTTACCTGACAGCTTCCGTAGATTCCTCCGTAACTTATGAGAATTTGGTATTACATTTGCATATGTAAATTATGTACTGCAGGATACTAATCTACATCCTATAATATATTTCTTATCGAAAATCCTTCATCTGATCGTACGAGATGAATCCTGCAACCAGTTCGAGTCCCTCGGATTCCGATAGCTATTCTGATAGTTATTCCGACAGCTATTCCAACATAGATGTTCACCTAAGCTCCGAAAACAGCGTCACCGACATGAATCAACCAATCAGCCATTATCAATTCATCTGATGGGTTCGTAGTCGACTTAATTAATGGAAACGCACAGAAGGCAATCCCTTCCACCAACCGAATTCACCTCTTGACAATGAACCTGAAGCGTTTACCGGCGAACCTGTTCGAGACACCATTTTCAGTCTCATTTCCAGGGTAACTCGACGAGATTATATTCTATCCACAATTCTGAACCTTATTCATCCGCTCGTTTCGATCGACAATCATCCTGGAGTAATAAGTCAACGAACTTCGCGCTCGAATAATCAATTCGGAGAATATGGTGCAAAATGTACCAGCTTCGGCAACAACACCGGCACCAACAGTACCATCAAAAACAGCATCAGTACCATCAACAATCCATGCTTCGACATCTCATTCTGTACCTCGAATATAATTATTGTTCTACGAATCGTTCTACATCATTTATCTTCGTTCGACATAGTGATTATGTAATCTCTAATATGTTAGAGAGTATATATTCTTGTTCTAACGATAAATCAAATGAGTTTAATATCATATTGACTCATTAAATCCATGATTACATCTGAAGAAAATATATATGTATTTATATTTTCAAAAAGATTGTAATTAAAAATTCTTTTGTACAAACTGTTAATGGTGAAAATATTTTTAACGGGTAGGTAATACCCGAGGAATATTTAAATTTCACATTAATAAGTTACACTGTATATTCTTCGAATCTAATTCAACAATTATTCACTATCCTATTTACAACCACCGAGATACGTATCCGTTCACCAAAGAATAACTATTTTCATTCAAATTCAATTCCATATTTAAATTTTGACCTATCAGAATTCAACAAGTGGCATAATGAAGAAATAATGGACACAATAAAAATTGATTAGAAACAGACTAATTAACAATATTAAATTTTGTTAAGAATCCACGCTAACAAAATCCTTGCTAACTGTTCCTAGCTAACTGTTAATTCCGTATTACATTTTATTTATCAAAATTTAACTATCGCAATTTTTTTTTTCGCAATTTAATTCTCGCAATTTCATTTATTGTTATTTAATTTCTGTTATTTACTTTACGCACTTTATTTATCGTTATTTAATTTCTGTTATTTATTTTACGTACTTTAAATATCGGGGCACGTATTCAAGGTTTTGACATATCATATCGACGCATCTATATATATTATTTGGAATCACCATAGACACTCTATATGCAGTAATGATCGAGTTCTCTATACAGGGTTGAGGTTGATTCTACAATAATATATATAGTTTGAGTTGTGATCGAGTCTGAGACGTATACGGGTCACGACACGTATTAATTAATTCGAATATTATATATATTAAACTATATATATGAATTATTGGACTGTCAACTGTGGACTATCGACTGTGGACTAATAACATTAAACAATTAAAATAAATTAAAATATTGATTATAACATATGAAACTAAACAATTCTTCAAGTTTGCCGCTTGATTTCATCTTAAACCTCATTTGTATCTTGACGATTACAATCTGCGTTCAAACCTTTCATGATTCTTGAAAACACCTCAATCGGGAGGATGAACCAACCACAACTTCATCTACGGAAGAAAAGATTGATACATATAGTTATGTACCTGAAAAACTCTCGAAACCAGAGTCATAGTTTAACACATATCCGCGTTAAATATTTTGGCATTTATTAGCAAAAATAACTTTGCGATTCCTTTTCAAATTAGCCAAATTTGTCACAGCTCCAACAAATCAACTTCAATTTTTCATTCGAATAAGCCTTATTATAACCTTGATATATAAGTTGCCTTTCTTCATCGTTACCGGAGAACTTTTTATATTCCACCATATTACCATCAGCGTTTAATCATCTAAAAACACAATTCTCTGAAAACACCTCAGATAGATAATCGACGATTTAGATATGATAGCATTAAATGCAGAGGAAACAGTAAAATCGTAGATGGCCTAAATGGCCACGAGTTTGATAACAAAATAATGGAGTGTTGGGAACGCTCGATAGAAAATTTGATACTGAAAAACGGATTGAGCTAACCATGAAGGAGACCAAGGATAAATACAAGGACCAAACCCTATAATCAAAGAATCCAGATAATTCTGAATCCGATGAAACCTTCAATGAATATCTTGCTCCGAACTCATGTTAAAATCTTGCGGAAAATTTTTCTTCATCAACCATCGAACTTAGAAATTCCAAAATATCATCATGAATATCTTCGATATTTCTGAAGATATTTTTATAAATATTCTCGTCCGAAATTATTTATCTCTTAGTGCTATCAGTGTTACATCATATAGAAACTGTTAGTTTCTATATTATGTAAACTTTTGAGCTTAAAATATGAATGTTATTGAAGTAATGTTGGGAACTGATGCATGAGTTAGCATAATATAGTGACACTTGATCAACGTGATTATATTACAGTAAGTCATGCTGAGTTTCTAATGGAACATGATGATTCACAGACCCTACCGTCATCATGTGCCATGTTACATAACTTTTTCATTCTGCTTAATCTCTGAACGTAACAAGAAATTATATTCTTGATAGTTCTATTCTTCCGTGATGTTGATAAATTTGAAAATCAAATCGTGCTATCATGTTCCTTCATGCTTCGAACGTTATAATCATTCAAAACTTCATACCTACGAATTCTGGACCATTATTCGCTTGACTTTGAGGTCGAGAGAAGAATAAAAAGGCAAAGAGCTCCAAATTATAAGAGAAGATATAAAGCTCAATCACAACCCGGTGGTTACAAACCGTGGATATTAATACGAATAACAACATAAAGACATGGTATAATTAAGAATAGTATCACCCTAAGGTTATATTAAAGTAAACAAATTTTCTGGTGGAAGATTGAAAAGAAGGATGAAAGAAATGATAATTAGGAAAATATCAGGGTTTAAAATTGGATTAAGCATTTTCATAATCTTTTGAATTTGGAGATTGTATAGAAATGGTGAGAATAAGGGAACGGAAGAGTTTAATTTATAATGGAAATATCAGACAGAGTAATCAAGGTAGATCACCGTATTTAATTTTAGAGATCTTAATTTCCTTACCCGCCGAAGAATCAAATCTTTTAGATTTCGAAGATTTTCTTCAAATCCCTTAAATTTCGAAAATCCGCCGTGACCACATCAAAAGATAAATCTCTATCTCGATCTTTTGTGGCAGCTTCACTTGTACGCTTCACATAATCGAATTGTTTTGTCTATATTAATCAATGGGGATAAAACTCTATTTATCAACTCATATTCGTCATGAAAGCATCTTTATTGTTAGCCATGACCACCTCACTCAAATTTCGGGACGAAATTTCTTTAACGGGTAGGTACTGTGACGACCCGGAAATTTTCGACCAAATTTAAACCTAATCTTAATATGATTTCGACATGATAAGCAAAGTCTATAATGTTCAGTCTCGAAATTTTTGGAACTATGTTCATATATTCAATTGACATTCGACCATTCCCGACGATTCACGAACCACTAATTGTAAATAGATATGTATGTATATATATAAATAATAATTGAAAGTATAATTGGAAATATTGAATATTGTTGTTATGAAATATGATATTATAATAATAATAATTATTATTTAAAACATATCTATATATATACATAAAAATATATTAAAAATAAATATTAAATGATTGTAATACTTGTTTGATGTTTCGATTGATATTAATCAAGTTAAATTCAAACTTATTTAATTTTAAAATAAACGGTGATACAAAAATGAGTTTTATATATTTTAGGCTTACTAAAAATGTATTTAGGATCTAGTTATTAAATTTTAACACTTTTTATATTTTACCCAGAATTGAGAGGGACAGTTGATGTAATTTTTATTTAATGAATTAATGATCAAAATTTATACCATAATGACTGAAATAAATAAAGGAAGTTAATTTAAAAATATGGAATTTTTCTGAAAACTTTTTATTCGCCACCGAGTGAACAACGGGGTACGATATAATAGTCATGTTAAAAATGTCGGTAGAAACAACCAAAGTAATTGGCTGCTCTACTGTTCGTTCCTGACTTTCACATTTCATTGATTGATTGAAGAATTATATGATATAATATATTATTATTATATTCATTATTTTATTAAATATCATTATCTAATATCTTATATAGATACACCTATACATATTATCTGTAAATGGAGATATTTCATCCATTAAAACAACATCAACCCAAACCTTCACTCCACCTGCTTGATCATGTTTCCTACTTCTAATCGTGTTCATGATTCAACTAAATCACCTCCACCCAAAACCACCTTTTGCGTTATATATTTTTTTTTCCTCCTAATTGGACGAACTCATCAAAACCCAACACCACCTAGTTTGATCATCTTCGGACAACCATGAATCCCTTACCACCTTGACCACCATGGCCGGGAACAACCATCGTTACCACTCTCGTTAAACCCGCCACCTACAACCCATATGCCACCATAAAAAAAATCGTGATTCCATCCCTCAAACCTGAGACAACCACCTTCAACCGTCGCCCATAGCAGCTATAATCATCACTCTCACATCACCCTTTTTCAACCGTGAGCTTCCATAATCACCGAACCTCCGTACCTCCCTACTCTCTCTCTTCCATTATTTTTTTTCTCTTCTCTTTCGGTTACAATGGTTTGAATGGAGCAAAATAACTCATCATTCAATCTCCAATTTGTTTCCACTATGTTTCTGTTTAACTCGTAAACCTCTCATCCATGATAAGAGCACACACCATCACCACTTCTATATTATTGTTAAGTATATTTTTTTTAAACGAGACCCAACACCACCTCTATCATGTTCCTGTTTTGTTGTTTATTTCAAACACCAACACTATTATCATCAAACGGTCACCCAAACGGCTGCCATGATTCTGTTTTAGTTTCAACCATCTTGAATCAGGTGTGTTAGCTCCTGTTTTTCTGTTACTGTTACGGCAAAGATGAAGTGAAGAAATTAACGGTGAACGGTACTATAATGATTCTGTGTTGATTCACTGATTAACGATGATGATGTTGTAATTACGATGATGATGGAAATATGGTGACGATGATATATGATGATGATGGCGATAATGAATAAACAGTGATAAAGAACGATGATGACGTGATCATGGTATGATGCATAATTACGATGATGATGATGATCAAGGATGTGAGGTGATGATGATTAAAGATGATGAGCAGCGATCATGATGATAAATAATTGTTGGTATGGTGAGGTTATAAAAGTCGATACCTTCATCAATCTATTTATTATTTTATGCAAAGTAATATTAGATTACCAACTTGTATGTTTAGTTAAACTAGTGGACTATGACATATGATGAATATGATTGATGTTAGGTGATAAAAAGTTTGATGATGATAATTAAGGATTAGTGATGATAAATCGGTTAATATAAGATATATGAATAAATGTGCAAAATATTACAAGAAGTAAGAAATGGAGCAGTGGTCAGGAGAGTGTTTGCTAAACAAGAGGTTGTGGGTTCGAAACTAGGCGACTGCATATACATATATATATTTTTTTTAGTTGTTGGGTCAGGTACATGTATGTATCGATGGGCCAAAATCAAATTATCTGTTGGGCCGAGTTGCTTGTTATGATAATTGGGCCGAACAGTATTAATGGGCCGTAAAATTTCTGCTGGGCCAAAACAGAATACGGGTTATATAATATTTAGATACGAGTTATAACAGAAAAGATGAGACACTGTATTGGTTAAGGGTGTTTATTGGTGAGCGGGAGGTCGCAGGTTCGAGTTCGGGAGGGGCATTTTTATTTTGGAAACCTATTCTTCAAAGGTAGTATCATCACTATTACTATTATTATTATTATTATTATTATTATTATTATTATTAATATTATTATTATTATTATTATTATTATTATTATTATTATTATTATTATTATTATTATTATTATTATTATTATTATTATTATTATTATTATTATAAGTATTAATATATAACATTTTATTATTAGTATTATCATTATCATTATTTTAGTATTATTATAACTATTATTTTAACAAACAAAAGATATTTATATATATATATATATATATATATATATATATATATATTATTCTACATATATCATGACTAAATTAATATTACATGCTATTTTTCTTTAAAATGTTATTATCTATAATAATCAAATATTAATTAATATACATAGCATATATAATATATTTTTGGATATATATAATCATATAGGTAAATTTTAACTTTAAAATATTATATAATATTTGTAATATATAATATACATTAAAATACTGTAATAAGAATTTAATATATATTATATATAAAATAGTTACAATTAAACTATTTATTAACATGACATAAAAATTATTAAAGTATTAATATATAAACTTGTTTGATTGTACTTAAGTGTTTTAATATATATAACCGATATAGGTTCGTGAGTCCGAGGCCAACCCTACATTTGTTCAAATGACGTCATATGTATTTTTACTACAAAATACAGTATGGTGAGTTTCATTTACCATTTTACCCTTTATATTTTTGGGCTGGGAATACATGCGCAATTTTTATAAATGTTTTTACGAAATAGACACAAGTAATCAAAACTACATTATATGGTTGAATGATCGAAATCGAATATGCCCCTTTTTATTAAGTCTGGTAATCTAAGAATTAGGGAACAGACACCCTAATTGACGCGAACTCTAAAGATAGATCTATCGGGTCCAACAAGCCCCATCCAAAGTACCGGATGTTTTAGTACTTCGAAATTTATATCAAGTCCGAAGGAGGATCCCTGAATGATGGGGATATTCTTATATGCATATTGTGAATGTCGGTTACCAGGTGTTCAATCCATATGAATGATATTTTTGTCTCTATGCATGGGACGTGTGTTTATGAGAAATGGAAATATGAAATCTTGTGGTCTATTAAACTTATGAAATGATTATTTATGTTGAACTAATGAACTCACCAACCTTTTGGTTGACACTTTAAAGCATGTTTATTCTCAGGTGTGAAAGAAACCTTCCGCTGTGCATTTTGCTCATTTTAAGGACAATACTTGGAGTCGATCATCGCTCTGGAATCAAAGGTTGATGACTTCGTCCGGATGGATTAGGACGGGTCTTCACAACAACAACATCCGCATCACATACATCAACATCACAATCTGTCCCACGAGCATCAACATCGTACGCACCATAGATACCAAGTGTAGTGACCCGAACTTTTCCATGTTTATATATATTAATTGAGATTGATATTTACATGATTAAATATTTCCAACATGTTAAGCAATCAAACTTGTTAAGACTTGATTAATTGAAATATGTTTCATATAGACAATTGACCACCCAAGTTGACCGGCGATTCACGAACGTTAAAACTTGTAAAAACGACATGACGATATATATATATGGATATACATATGGTTAACATGAGATTATGATAAGTAAGTATCTCCATAATTATATTAACAATGAGTTATATACATATAAACAAGACTACTAACTTAAGGATTTCGAAACGAGACATATATGTAACGATTATAGTTGTAACGACATTTAAATGTATATATATCATATTAAGATATATTAATATATCATAATATCATGATAATATAATAATTTAACATCTCATTAGATATAATAAACAATGGGTTAACAACATTAATTGAGATCGTTAACTTAAAGGTTTCAAAACAACACTTACATGTAACGACTAACGATGACTTAACGACTCAGTTAAAATGTATATACATGTAGTGTATTTAGATGTGTTAAAATACTTTTGGAAGACTTCAAGACATATATCAAAACACTCATACTTAACGAAAATGGTTACAGTTACTTTTCCATTCTTTTCTTTCATCAAGAATTCTAGTCGTATTCTTACCCGTATTATACACAGCTTCAAAACGTACTTACTATGAGTATATACCAATAGGAACTAGCATGGGATTCCACTCTTGATTATGTCATGTATGACTAATCAATTTTAACTTCTACCATGAGCTAGTCAACTAACTAGAACTCCTTTTAACCCCACTCACCACTCACCAATTACCACTCATCATTCACTCCATTTCACTTCCAATTCTCTTTATAATTCTCTCTCAACACACACACTCTATTATGAACGTATTTTTCCAGTAGTTAATCATCATCTTCATTAAAAATCACTTCAAGAATCAAGCTATAATCATCATAGGAAGAACACTTCAAGAACACTTCAAAAATCCCTTCAAGTTTACTAATTTACTTCCAAGCTTTCTAATCCATTCCAAGTAATCATCTAAGATCAAGAAACCTTTGTTATATAAAGTAGGTTATCTTTCTTATTTAAGGTAATATTCATATTCAAACTTTGATTCAATTTCTATAACTATAAACTATCTTAATTCGAGTAAAAATCTTACTTGAACTTGTTTTTGTGTCATGATCCTACTTCAAGAACTTTCAAGCCATCCAAGATCCTTTGAAGCTAGATCATTTCTTGTCACTTCCAGTAGGTTTACCTACTAAACTTGAGGTAGTAATGATGTTCATAACATCATTCGATTCATATATATAAAACTATCTTATTCGAAGGTTTAAACTCGTAATCACTAGAACATAGTTTAGTTAATTCTAAACTTGTTCTCAAACAAAAGTTAATCCTTCTAACTTGACTTTTAAAATTAACTACACACATGTTCTATATCTATATGATATGCTAACTTAATGATTTAAAACCTGGAAACACGAAAAACACCGTAAAACCGGATTTACGCAGTCGTAGTAACACCGCGGGTTGTTTTGGGTTAGTTAATTAAAAACTATGATAAACTTTCATTTAAAATTTGTTATTCTGAGAAAATGATTTTTATTATGAACATGAAACTATATCCAAAAATTATGGTTAAACTCAAAGTGGAAGTATGTTTTCTAAAATGGTCATCTAGACGTCGTTCTTTCGACTGAAATGACTACCTTTACAAAAATGACTTGTAACTTATTTTTATGACTATAAACCTATACTTTTTCTGTTTAGATTCATAAAATAGAGTTCAATATGAAACCATAGCAATTTGATTCACTCAAAACGGATTTAAAATGAAGAAGTTATGGGTAAAACAAGATTGGATAATTTTTTTCTCATTTTAGCTACGTGAAAATTGGTAACAAATCTATTCCAACCATAACTTAATCAACTTGTATTGTATATTATGTAATCTTGAGATACCATAGACACGTATACAATGTTTCGACCTATCATGTCGACACATCTATATATATTTCGGAACAACCATAGACACTCTATATGTGAATGTTGGAGTTAGCTATACAGGGTTGAGGTTGATTCCAAAATATATATAGTTTGAGTTGTGATCAATACTGAGATACGTATACACTGGGTCGTGGATTGATTCAAGATAATATTTATCGATTTATTTCTGTACATCTAACTGTGGACAACTAGTTGTAGGTTACTAACGAGGACAGCTGACTTAATAAACTTAAAACATCAAAATATATTAAAAGTGTTGTAAATATATTTTTAACATACTTTGATATATATATGTATATATTGTTATAGGTTCGTGAATCAACCAGTGGCCAAGTCTTACTTCCCGACGAAGTAAAAATCTGTGAAAGTGAGTTATAGTCTCACTTTTAAAATCTAATATTTTTGGGATGAGAATACATGCAGGTTTTATAAATGATTTACAAAATAGACACAAGTACGTGAAACTACATTCTATGGTTGAATTATCGAAATCGATTATGCCCCTTTTTATTAAGTCTGGTAATCTAAGAATTAGGGAACAGACACCCTAATTGACGCGAATCCTAAAGATAGATCTATTGGGCCTAACAAACCCCATCCAAAGTACCGGATGCTTTAGTACTTCGAAATTTATATCATATCCGAAGGGTGTCCCGGAATGATGGGGATATTCTTATATATATGCATCTTGTTAATGTCGGTTACCAGGTGTTCACCATATGAATGATTTTTATCTCTATGTATGGGATGTGTATTGAAATATGAAATCTCGTGGTTTATTGTTACGATTTGATACATATAGGTTAAACCTATAACTCACCAACATTTTTGTTGACGTTTAAAGCATGTTTATTCTCAGGTGAATACTAAGAGCTTCCGTTGTTGCATACTAAAATAAGGACAAGATTTGGAGTCCATGTTTGTATGATATTGTGTAAAAACTGCATTCAAGAAACTGATTTCGATGTAACATATTTGTATTGTAAACCATTATGTAATGGTCGTGTGTAAACATGATATTTTAGATTATCATTATTTGATAATCTACGTAAAGCTTTTTAAACCTTTATTTATGAAATAAAGGTTATGGTTTGTTTTAAAAATGAATGCAGTCTTTGAAAAACGTCTCATATAGAGGTCAAAACCTCGCAACGAAATCAATTAATATGGAACGTTTTTAATCAATAAGAACGGGACATTTCAGTTGGTATCAGAGCGTTGGTCTTAGAGAACCAGAAAATTTGCATTAGTATGTCTTATCGAGTTTGTTAGGATGCATTAGTGAGTCTGGACTTCGACCGTGTTTTCTTTAAAAATGATTGCGTACCATTTTTGTTGGAAACTATATATTTTTAACATATGAATATTATGTGATATATTAATCACTTAACGTGTTTGATAATATGTGATAGATGTCTACCTCTAGAACAAGACCCATTGACTCACCTAATAATAATGAAGAGTCAAATGTAAATTGGAATGATTCGTGGACTGATTCACAAGTTCCCGAAGAGGAACCGGAAGAAGAGTCGGAACCAGAAGAAGAATCGGAACCGGAAGAAGAATCGAAACCGGAAATAATAAAACGGTTAAGTAAAAGAGAATCCTCAACCAACCGACCAAGGTTAATTATGGTCAATGGTGTTTCCGCCAAGGAAGCAAAATATTGGGAGGATTACCAATTCTCCGATGAATCGGATTCCGACGAGAATTCCGATGATGTTATAGAAATTACCCCAACTGAATTTAAAAAGGCAAAAGAAAATAATAAGGGAAAGGGCATAAAAATAGAGAAATCTAATTCCAACCCCGATGAACTTTATATGTATCGTCAACCCCCGAAGTCCTTAAGTTGTAACAATGACCCGGGAACCTCTAAACCACCAGGTTTTTCTAAACCAATGTGGACAACAACGGCTCGTATTAGGGGAACATCATATATCCCTAGAAACTTGGAAAAACGAACCAAAATCGAACAAGAAGAAACGAGCGAGTCGGAATAAGATAGTTGTATTCGTGTGGTGTAATATATGTAATATAGTGTGCTTATGCTTTATGATATATGTAAAAATTACTTGTATTAATAAGTATTTTTTTTTATGAATCTAACTCTTGTCTATTTTACAGTATAAAAACACAAAATGGATAGACAACCCAATATTTTAAGAGACCTACCCGGAGACATGATTGATGAAATCTTGTCTAGAGTCGGTCAGAATTCCTCGGCACAACTATTTAAGGCGAGATCAGTTTGTAAGACATTCGAAGAACGTTCCAAGAATGCCTTGGTTTATAAAAGGCTTTCGTTCGAAAGATGGGGGATATCACATTGGGAAATCCATAAGTTACGATGTGTTTACTTTGACGCATATATTGCGGGGAACCCAAATGCTATTTTACGCAACGGGTTAAGAAATTATTTTGACTCAGTATATCCGAATATAGGACTTCGTGATTTAGAAAAAGTGGCTAACATGCAACATAAAGAAGCATGTTATGCTTACGGGTTAGTAATGTTCGCTTCTCACTAAAGTGAGAACAAGAACATCGGGCTACAACTATTAAACAAAATGTTCCCACAAGTGACGGAGTCGGTAATTGGGGTAAGAAATGAGGTTTTTAGGTTATTACGAGACTGTTGGTCATTACGTAACCCTCGTCCCTTTGACGACGTTACAACACGCTGTCTTATCAATGGCCATAACGGTTATGTTCCACAAGACCAAGGATGGGAAGTTGTCCTAGTAAAACCAGAATGCATGACTTGTTTCTGGACGTATGAATTACGTGTCTTTATTGCCTTTGCTGAACAACTTGTGTACTAGCTAGAATTATCTTCACAACTATCTTGTATCAAAGTTATTGTGTGCTATATTTCATGCTTTATGTAAAATAAGCGGTATTGTAAGTTTGTAAAATATTGTATAAAAGTTTGAACGCGAAATATTATTACAATCAGTTTTTCATATAGAATTGTAGTAGTTGAATTGTATATTAGCTACTAAGTATGAACTTAACGGGTAGGTACTACCCGAATTTAAACTTATAAAACGCTAATATGAAGAAAAAGCTTTTATAAATGAGTTCATATTATGCTACGAAATACTATTAACTACTCTTAATATTCTGTATGATCAACTTGTTCCATTTGACTATTTTGAAGGAAATGGCACCGACTACTCGACACACCGTGAATATGAATGAAGAGGAATTCCGTACTTTTCTAGCTTCAAACATAGCCGCAGTACAGGCTGCGCTACATACCAACAATAACCTTGGATCTAGCAGTACAGGAAATCGTGTAGGATGCACCTACAAAGAATTCACTGCCTGCAAACCTTTGGAATTTAATGGAACCGAAGGACCGATCGGATTGAAATGGTGGACCGAGAAGGTCGAATCGGTGTTTGCCATAAGTAAGTGTACTGAAGAGGACAAAGTGAAGTACGCTACGCGTACCTTCACAGGTTCTGCGTTAACATGGTGGAATACCTATCTAGAGCAAGTGGGACAAGATGATGCGTACGCACTACCGTGGTCAGCATTCAAGCACTTGATGAACGAGAAGTACCGTCCCAGAACCGAGGTCAATAAGCTCAAGAAAGAACTTAGAGGGTTACGAACCCAAGGATTTGATATTACCACGTACGAAAGACGATTCACAGAATTGTGCCTATTGTGTCCGGGAGCATTCGAAGATGAGGAAGAGAAGATCGACGCGTTTGTGAAAGGATTACCGGAAAGAATCCAAGAAGATATAAGTTCACACGAGCCCGCCTCCATACAACAGGCATGTAGAATGGCTCACAAATTAGTGAACCAGATTGAAGAAAGAATTAAAGAACAGACTGCTGAAGAGGCCAATGTGAAGCAAGTCAAAAGAAAGTGGGAGGAAAACGGTGATAAGAATCACCAATACAACAACAACAGCAATTACAACAATAATCGCAACAATTATCCCAACAATCTCAACATCAATCGCAACTACAACAAACTGCCCAACAACAACAACAACAACAACAACAGCAACTACAACAATCATCCCAACAACAATAATAACCGCAACAATAACAACAATCAGAAGCAGCTATGCCAAAGGTGTGAAAAGTATCACTCGGGGTTCTGCACCAAATTTTGCAACAAGTGTAAAAGAAATGGTCATAGTGCGGCGAAGTGTGAGGTCTACGGACCAGGGGTTAATAGAACGAAAGGAACAAATGGTGTCGGAACGAGTAATGGTGGAGCAAGTAGTGTCGGAGCAAGTTATGCCAATGTAGTTTGTTATAAATGTGGAAAACCGGGCCACATTATTAGAAATTGCCCGAACCAGGAGAACACGAATGGACAAGGCCGCGGAAGAGTTTTCAATATTAATGCGGCAGAGGCACAGGAAGACCCGGAGCTTGTTACGGGTACGTTTCTTATTGACAATAAATCTGCTTACGTTTTATTTGATTCGGGTGCGGATAGAAGCTATATGAGTAGAGATTTTTGTGCTAAATTAAGTTGTCCATTGACGCCTTTGGATAGTAAATTTTTACTCGAATTAGCAAATGGTAAATTAATTTCAGCAGATAATATATGTCAGAATCGAGAAATTAAACTGGTTAGCAAAACATTTAAGATTGATTTGATACCAGTAGAGTTAGGGAGTTTTGATGTGATAATCGGTATGGACTGGTTGAAAGAAGTGAAAGCAGAGATCGTTTGTTACAAAAATGCAATTCGCATTATACGAGAAAAAGGAAAACCCTTAATGGTGTACGGAGAAAAGGGCAACACGAAGCTACATCTTATTAGTAATTTGAAGGCATAAAAACTAATAAGAAAAGGTTGCTATGCTGTTCTAGCACACGTCGAGAAAGTACAAACTGAAGAAAAGAGCATCAATGATGTTCCCGTTGCAAAAGAATTTCCCGATGTATTTCCGAAAGAATTACCGGGATTACCCCCACATCGATCCGTTGAATTTCAAATAGATCTTGTACCAGGAGCTGCACCAATAGCTCGTGCTCCTTACAGACTCGCACCCAGCAAGATGAAAGAACTGCAAAGCCAATTACAAGAACTTTTAGAGCGTGGTTTCATTCGACCAAGCACATCACCGTAGGGAGCTCCTGTTTTGTTTGTCAATAAGAAAGATGGTACATTCAGGTTGTGTATCGACTACCGAGAGTTGAACAAACTTACCATCAAGAACCGCTACCCACTACCGAGAATCGACGACTTATTTGATCAACTACAAGGCTCGTCTGTTTATTCAAAGATTGACTTACGTTCCGGGGATCATCAAATGCGGGTGAAAGAAGATGATATTCTAAAGACTGCTTTCAGAACACGTTACGGTCATTACGAGTTTATGGTCATGCCGTTTGGTTTAACTAATGCACCAGCTGTGTTCATGGACCTTATGAACCGAGTGTGTGGACCATACCTTGACAAGTTTGTCATTGTTTTCATTGATGACATACTTATTTACTCAAAGAATGACCAAGAACACGGTGAACATTTGAGAAAGGTGTTAGAAGTATTGAGGAAGGAAGAATTGTAAGCTAAGTTTTCAAAGTGTGCATTTTGGTTGGAAGAAGTTCAATTCCTCGGTCACATAGTGAACAAAGAAGGTATTAAGGTGGATCCGGCAAAGATAGAAACTGTTGAAAAGTGAGAAACCCCGAAAACTCCGAAACACATACGCCAGTTTTTAGGACTAGCTGGTTACTATAGAAGGTTCATCCAAGGCTTTTCCAGAATAGCAAAACCCTTGACTGCATTAACGCATAAAGGGAAGAAATTTGAATGGAATGATGAACAAGAGAAAGCGTTTCAGTTATTGAAGAAAAAGCTAACTACGGCACCTATATTGTCATTGCCTGAAGGGAATGATGATTTTGTGATTTATTGTGATGCATCAAAGCAAGGTCTCGGTTGTGTATTAATGCAACGAATGAAGGTGATTGCCTATGCGTCTAGACAATTGAAGATTCACGAACAAAATTATACGACGCATGATTTGGAATTAGGCGCGGTTGTTTTTGCATTAAAGACTTGGAGGCACTACTTATATGGGGTCAAAAGTATTATATATACCAACCACAAAAGTCTTCAACACATATTTAATCAGAAACAACTGAATATGAGGCAGCGTAGGTGGATTGAATTATTGAATGATTACGACTTTGAGATTCGTTACCACCCGGGGAAGGCAAATGTGGTAGCCGATGCCTTGAGCAGGAAGGACAGAGAACCCATTCGAGTAAAATCTATGAATATAATGATTCATAATAACCTTACTACTCAAATTAAGGAGGCACAACAAGGAGTTTTAAAAGAGGGAAATTTAAAGGATGAAATACCCAAAGGATCGGAGAAACATCTTAATATTCGGGAAGACGGAACCCGGTATAGGGCTGAAAGGATTTGGGTACCAAAATTTGGAGATATGAGAGAAATGGTACTTAGAGAAGCTCATAAAACCAGATACTCAATACATCCTGGAACGGGGAAGATGTACAAGGATCTCAGGAAATATTTTTGGTGGCCGGGTATGAAAGCCGACGTTGCTAAATACGTAGGAGAATGTTTGACGTGTTCTAAGGTCAAAGCTGAGCATCAGAAACCATCAGGTCTACTTCAACAACCCGAAATCCCGGAATGGAAATGGGAAAACATTACCATGGATTTCATCACTAAATTGCCAAGGACTGCAAGTGGTTTTGATACTATTTGGGTAATAGTTGATCGTCTCACCAAATCAGCACACTTCCTGCCAATAAGAGAAGATGACAAGATGGAGAAGTTAGCACGACTATATTTGAAGGAAGTCATCTCAAGACATGGAATACCAATCTCTATTATCTCTGATAGGGATGGCAGATTTATTTCAAGATTCTGGCAGATATTACAGCAAGCATTAGGAACTCGTCTAGACATGAGTACTGCCTATCATCCACAAACTGATTGGCAGAGCTAAAGGACGATACAAACGCTTGAAGACATGCTACGAGCATGTGTTATTGATTTCGGAAACAGTTGGGATCGACACCTACCGTTAGCAGAATTTTTCTACAACAACAGCTACCATTCAAGCATTGAGATGGCGCCGTTTGAAGCACTTTATGGTAGAAAGTGCAGGTCTCTAATTTGTTGGAGTGAAGTGGGGGATAGACAGATTACGGGTCCGGAGATTATACAAGAAACTACCGAGAAGATCATCCAAATTCAACAACGGTTGAAAACCGCCCAAAGTCGACAAAAGAGCTACGCTGACATTAAAAGAAAAGATATAGAATTTGAAATTGGAGAGATGGTCATGCTTAAAGTTGCACCTTGGAAAGGCGTTGTTCGATTTGGTAAATGAGGGAAATTAAATCCAAGGTATATTGGACCATTCAAGATTATTGATCGTGTCGGACCAGTAGCTTACCGACTTGAGTTACCTAAACAACTCGTGGCTGTACATAACACTTTCCACGTCTCGAATTTGAAGAAATGTTTTGCTAAAGAAGATCTCACTATTCCGTTAGATGAAATCCAAATCAACGAAAAACTCCAATTCATCGAAGAACCCGTTGAAATAATGGATCGTGAGGTTAAAAGACTTAAGCAAAACAAGATACCAATTGTTAAGGTTCGATGGAATGCTCGTAGAGGACCCGAGTTCACCTGGGAGTGTGAAGATGAGATGAAGAAGAAATACCCGCATCTATTTCCAGAAGATTCGTCAACACCTTCAACAGCTTAAAATTTCGGGACGAAATTTATTTAACGGGTAGGTACTGTAGTGACCCGAACTTTTCCATGTTTATATATATTAATTGAGATTGATATTTACATGATTAAATATTTCCAACATGTTAAGCAATCAAACTTGTTAAGACTTGATTAATTGAAATATGTTTCATATAGACAATTGACCACCCAAGTTGACCGGCGATTCACGAACGTTAAAACTTGTAAAAACGACATGACGATATATATATGGATATACATATGGTTAACATGAGATTATGATAAGTAAGTATCTCCATAAGTATATTAACAATGAGTTATATACATATAAACAAGACTACTAACTTAAGGATTTCAAAACGAGACATATATGTAACGATTATCGTTGTAACGACATTTAAATGTATATATATCATATTAAGATATATTAATATATCATAATATCATGATAATATAATAATTTAACATCTCATTAGATATAATAAACAATGGGTTAACAACATTAATTGAGATCGTTAACTTAAAGGTTTCAAAACAACACTTACATGTAACGACTAACGATGACTTAACGACTCAGTTAAAATGTATATACATGTAGTGTATTTAGATGTATTAAAATACTTTTGGAAGACTTCAAGACATATATCAAAACACTCATACTTAATGAAAATGGTTACAGTTACTTTTCCATTCTTTTCTTTCATCAAGAATTCTAGTCGTATTCTTACCCGTATTATACACAGCTTCAAAACGTACTTACTATGAGTATATACCAATAGGAACTAGCATGGAATTCCACTCTTGATTATGTCATGTATGACTAATCAATTTTAACTTCTACCATGAGCTAGTCAACTAACTAGAACTCCTTTTAACCCCACTCACCACTCTCCAATTACCACTCATCATTCACTCCATTTCACTTCCAATTCTCTTTCTAATTCTCTCTCAACACACACACACTATTATGAACGTATTTTTCCAGTAGTTAATCATCATCTTCATCAAAAATCACTTCAAGAATCAAGCTATAATCATCATAGGAAGAACACTTCAAGAACACTTCAAAAATCCCTTCAAGTTTACTAATTTACTTCCAAGCTTTCTAATCCATTCCAAGTAATCATCTAAGATCAAGAAACCTTTGTTATATACAGTAGGTTATCTTTCTTATTCAAGGTAATATTCATATTCAAACTTTGATTCAATTTCTATAACTATAAACTATCTTAATTCGAGTAAAAATCTTACTTGAACTTGTTTTTGTGTCATGATCCTACTTCAAGAACTTTCAAGCCATCCAAGATCCTTTGAAGCTAGATCATTTCTTGTCACTTCCAGTAGGTTTACCTACTAAACTTGAGGTAGTAATGATGTTCATAACATCATTCGATTCATATATATAAAACTATCTTATTCGAAGGTTTAAACTCGTAATCACTAGAACATAGTTTAGTTAATTCTAAACTTGTTCGCAAACAAAAGTTAATCCTTCTAACTTCACTTTCAAAATTAACTACACACATGTTCTATATCTATATGATATGCTAACTTAATGATTTAAAACCTGGAAACACGAAAAACACCGTAAAACCGGATTTACGCCGTCGTAGTAACACCGCGGGCTGTTTTGGATTAGTTAATTAAAAACTATGATAAACTTTGATTTAAAAGTTGTTATTCTGAGAAAATGATTTTTATTTTGAACATGAAACTATATCCAAAAATTATGGTTAAACTCAAAGTGGAAGTATGTTTTCTAAAATGGTCATCTAGACGTCGTTCTTTCGACTGAAATGACTACCTTTACAAAAACGACTTGTAACTTATTTTTCAGACTATAAACCTATACTTTTTCTGTTTAGATTCATAAAATAGAGTTCAATATGAAACCATAGCAATTTGATTCACTCAAAACGGATTTAAAATGAAGAAGTTATGGGTAAAACAAGATTGGATAATTTTTTTCTCATTTTAGCTACGTGAAAATTGGTAACAAATCTATTCCAACCATAACTTAATCAACTTGTATTGTATATTATGTAATCTTGAGATACCATAGACACGTATACAATGTTTCGACCTATCATGTCGACACATCTATATATATTTCGGAACAACCATAGATACTCTATATGTGAATGTTGGAGTTAGCTATACAGGGTTGAGGTTGATTCCAAAATATATATAGTTTGAGTTGTGATCAATACTGAGATACGTATACACTGGGTCGTGGATTGATTCAAGATAATATTTATCAATTTATTTCTGTACATCTAACTGTGGACAACTAGTTGTAGGTTACTAACGAGGACAGCTGACTTAATAAACTTAAAACATCAAAATATATTAAAAGTGTTGTAAATATATTTTAAACATACTTTGATATATATGTATATATTGTTATAGGTTCGTGAATCAACCAGTGGCCAAGTCTTACTTCCCGACGAAGTAAAAATCTGTGAAAGTGAGTTATAGTCCCACTTTTAAAATCTAATATTTTTGGGATGAGAATACATGCAGGTTTTATAAATGATTTACAAAATAGACACAAGTACGTGAAACTACATTCTATGGTTGAATTATCGAAATTGAATATGCCCCTTTTTATTAAGTCTGGTAATCTAAGAATTAGGGAACAGACACCCTAATTGACGCGAATCCTAAAGATAGATCAATTAGGCCTAATAAACCCCATCTAAAGTACCGGATGCTTTAGTACTTCGAAATTTATATCATATCCGAAGGGTGTCCCGGAATGATGGGGATATTCTTATATATATGCATCTTGTTAATGTCGGTTACCAGGTGTTCACCATATGAATGATTTTTATCTCTATGTATGGGATGTGTATTGAAATATGAAATCTTGTGGTCTATTGTTACGATTTGATACATATAGGTTAAACCTATAACTCACCAACATTTTTGTTGACGTTTAAAGCATGTTTATTCTCAGGTGAATACTAAGAGCTTCCGCTGTTGCATACTAAAATAAGGACAAGATTTGGAGTCCATGTTTGTATGATATTGTGTAAAAACTGCATTCAAGAAACTGATTTCGATGTAACATATTTGTATTGTAAACCATTATGTAATGGTCGTGTGTAAACAGGATATTTTAGATTATCATTATTTGATAATCTACGTAAAGCTTTTTAAACCTTTATTTATGAAATAAAGGTTATGGTTTGTTTTAAAAATGAATGCAGTCTTTGAAAAACGTCTCATATAGAGGTCAAAACCTCGCAACGAAATCAATTAATATGGAACGTTTTTAATCAATAAGAACGGGACATTTCACCAAGGAGTACCAACTATAATAAACAACGAAGTATGAATTCATCACTTCATTAAAGAAATATTCTGCAGAGAATATGTAGTTTCTAAAAGTTTTAGAGATTATGTATTCTAGTCCTAACGGTAAATCAGATGAGATTAATATCATATTGACTCATTAAATCCATGATTACATCTGAAGGAAATACATATGTAAGTATATTTTCATAAAGGTTGTAATTAAAAATTCTTTTGTACAAACTATTAATGATGAGAATATTTTAACGGGTAGGTAATACCCTAGAAATATTTAGATTTCACATTAATATGTTTCACTGTGCATTCTTCCATTCTGATTCAACAGTCGCTAAATTTCCTATTCAAATCCATAAATATATGTAGTTGTTCACCGAAGAATAACCGTTTTTATTCAAATTCAATTTCATTTTCGGATTTTGACAGATAAGAATCCAACAGGTTGCATAATGAAGAAAATTATTGACAGAATAAAAATTGATTAGAAACAAACTAATTATGTATATAAATTTTGTTAAGAATTCACTCTAACAATATCCTAGCTAACTGTTCCTATATCCGTTATGACTATTTCCTTATTACATTTTATTTATTGTCATTTTAATTATCGCAATTAATTATCGCAATTTTAATACTCACAATTTTATTTATCGTCATTTAAATACTGTCATAATATACTAGTCTTGGTTAATCCCGAGACAATATAATATAATCTTGATTAATTAGATTATATATTGAACTATTGGACTATTGGACTACTAACAATGGACTACTAACATTGGACAATTAAAAATGTATTAAAATATTGATTATAACATATGAAAAACTAAACATTTCTTCAAGTTTGCCACTTGATTCCATCTCAAACATCATTTGTATCTTGACAATTACAATCTTCATTCAAACTCTTGAACATACCTTGGAATGATAATCAATGATTCAGATTTGAGAATGCTGATGAATCAGCAAAAGCTATAGATAGTCTTAATGGTCAAAAGTTTGATAGTAAAAGAATGGTACGTTGGAAAAGCTCAGAAAAAGATCGAAATCTTCTTTCTTCATTATGATATCTTCAATATTTCTATGATATCGTAATATCTTCCTTACTCGTAAATATCCTCAACATTTCTGAAGGTATCTTTATATCATTTTTGTTCGTAATTATCTTCGCTATCATTCTATCCTTAGTGCATCATATCGAAAACTGTTTTGACTTCTAAATTTCAGTGAAACACTAAAGTTTAGATCCTTTGATATTTTAGAGTAATATTGGAATGAAAGCATGATTTAATGTAATATAATGACACTTGATCAACGTGAATATATTATGGTAAGTCATGTGGAAGTTCTAATGGATTGTGATGATGATAATGCTTGATCAACATTACTGTTACCACGAACCGTGTTACTTGACTCGAATTCATCATAAAACCGAACTCGACCTAAAAAGGTTTTCATAAAACTATATGCGTATCTATCTCGAAGAAATATTTAATCTTATCATTTTCTTCGATGGAACATTCTTAGACGACTTAAATCTTTCTATTAAAAATTTGAGTCCAAATCTGATGCTAAAACATTCTCGATTTCAATTCCAACTATCGCCACTCAAATTTTGGGAGGTACTGTCACGACCCGGAAATTTTCGACTTATTTTAAACTTAATTCTGTAAATGATTTCATAATTTTGACACGATAAGCAAAGTCTGTTATCCTTAGTCTTAAAATTTTTGAACTGTTTTAATGAATTCAATTTAACCTCGACCAGTTTCGACGATTCACGAACAATTAATTATAAATAGATATGTGCGTGTTTATATATATATATATATATATATATATATATATATATATATATATATATATATATATATATATATATATATATATATAAATGGTAATTGAAAATATAATTTGAAATATTATATGTTGTTGTTATTAAAAATGATTATGTAAAATAAAATGAAAAAGGATATGATAATAATTATTATATAAAACATATATATATATATATATATATATATATATATATATATATATATATATATATATATATATATATATATATATATATATATATATATATATATATATATATATATATATATATATAAATGGTAATTGAAAATATAATTTGAAATATTATATGTTGTTGTTATTAAAAATGATTATGTAAAATAAAATAAAAAAAGGATATGATAATAATTATTATATAAAACATATATATATATGATTGTAATAAATGATTGTAATACTCGTTTGATATTCCGATTGTACAAATTATATGATTTTAAAATAAATGGTTATCCAAAAATGAGTGATATAAATTATAGGCTTATTAGAAATGTATTTAGGATCTAATTATTAAATTTAACACTTTTTATATTTTACCTGGGATCGAGCGCGTATAGTGATTTAAAATTTTATTTAATAATTTTAAGAACAATTAATGACCAATTTTATACTAAAATGATTAGGATAAATAAATATATTTAAGATAAAAATTTGGGATTTTTCTGAAGACTTTTGTCCGTCACTGAGTAACAACGGAGTACGAAATAATAGTCCGTAAAAACTCTCGGCATATAATTTCAAAATGGTGGCTACATAACTGTTTCTTCTTTTCATTTCACATGTGCAATTGGTAATTATATATTATAATATTATATATTATATAGTTTTATTTCTAAATATATGTATCTAATTATGTACGGAGATGTGAGAGATGAAGAACCACTGTCTCTTTCATTACACTCTTTGTACTACTTTATGTAACAAACAAAACACCTTTTTAACTAAATTATTACAACTATTTAAGTTAATAATTATTACTAATCACTTTAGATTTAATTGTCTTGTTACATTAGTAATTCACTTTGAATTTTAATACGCGATTTACATATATTGTCTTTACCCTCTTGTTTGACAACAAAAGTAAGGGGCAATTAACTTGCCAAATGAAATGGGTAAAAGCTTAGTTATCACAATGATCTTTCTCAATTATTAACTTGTCATCATTCTTGCTATTCAGTCATCTTTACTATACTGTTTTTAATTGATGAATTATAGATATGTATAGACAAGTTGGCAACTGGATTTGTTATAATATTCTTAAATAATGACATCTAACTTTTAAATATATATACATATATATATATATACATATATATATATATATATATATATATATATATATATATATATATATATATATATATATATATATATATATATATATATATATATATATATATATATATATATATATATCCTTATTTCTTTGTCTAGACACATACAATGCATATCCCCACTATCCTCAATTATCAATGCTTTTGTTTGTTTTGATCGACCATTAGCACCAAAACCATCACCATTTCCAAATTTAAACTGTGTTTAATTGATAAAATCCTGGAGATTACTGTTGATTTGCTTTTGCTTTTTCATTTCACCAATTATCTATCTATCCACTATTCTCTCTATATATAACATACATATGCATATACATAAAACCACACGCATACATAACCACAACACTAAAGAACTTCTTCTCCTCCCTTACTTCGATCACCTCAACCACCGGATCACCTTGCACCACCCTACAACACCACCACTTTCAACACCTTCAATCATCTATATACTTCTCTCTTATACATCCGAGAACCCCAAGAACACCACACGCCACCACCACCGATGGCTTAAAAGTTCAAGTTTAAGTAAGATTTCCACTCAAAATAAGATTGTTATAGTTGAATCAAAGTTTGAATATGAGTATTACCTTGAATTAGAAAGATATCTTACTGTAAATAAGAAAGATTTCTTGAGATTGGATGATCACTTGAAATGAATTTGCAAGATTGGAAGTAAGCTAGTAAACTTGAAAGTATTTGTGAAGTGTTCTTGATGTGTTCTTGAATGATGATGTTTCTTGATTGTAATTGAAGCTAGATTGACCTAGATGATCAATATTACTGAAGTATAGACGTTCTTAAGCTTAGAGAGAGTTAAGATGGAGAGAATTTGGATTAGAAAATCAAAGAAATGTGATGTGTGTGTGTTGTTTGAAAAAATGCATAATGCTTAGTCAATATAAGGTTACTAGTTTTTGTTTTCATGCTCATAAGTCATGCTAGTTGTCAAATGATGGTTCCCACATGTCTTGGTGACTCACAAGGGCTGCTAAGAGCTGATCATTGGAGTGTATATACCAATAGTAAATACATCTAGAAGCTGTGTATTGTACGAGTATGAATACGGGTGTATACGAGTAGAATTGTTGATGAAAACGAATGAGAATGTAATTGTAAGCATTTTTGTTAAGTAGGAATACTTTGATATGTGTCTTGAAGTCTTTCAAAAGTGTACTAATATATCTTAATACACTACATGTATATACATTTTTAACTGAGTCGTTAAGTCATCGTTAGTCGTTACATGTAAGTGTTGTTTTGAAACCTTTAGGTTAACGATCTTGTTAAATGTTGTTAACCCAATGTTTATAATATCAAATGAGATTTTAAATTATTATATTATCATGATATTATGATTTATGAATATCTCTTAATATGATATATATATATACATTAAAATGTCGTTACAACGATAATCGTTACATATATGTCTCGTTTCGAAATTTTTAAGTTAGTAGTCTTGTTTTACATATGTAGTTCATTGTTAACATACTTAATGATATATATAATTATCATTTTATCATGTTAAATATAGTGTAAAAATACCTTAATATGATACATATATATTTAGTAAGGCGTTGTTATAACGATAATCGTTATATGTATCGTTTCGAGTTTCTTAACTTAGTAATCTCATTTTTTATGTATATAACTCATTGTTAATATACCTAGTGAGATACTTACTTATCATAATATCATGTTAACTATATATATATATATATATATATATATATATATATATATATATATATATATATATATATATATATATATATATATATATATATATATATCCATATATATCATCATATAGTTTTTACAAGTTTTAACGTTCGTGAATCGCCGGTCAACTCGGGTGGTCAATTGTCTACATGAAACTCATTTCAAATAATCAAGTCTTAACAAGTTTGATTGCTTAACATGTTGGAAACATTTAATCATGCAAATATAGTTTTCATTTAATATATATAATCATGGAAAAGTTCGGGTCACTACACTAATTATCTCAGATAGAATCAGCAAGAGCAGTGGTTTGGAGTGTGGGTGTTGAACAGGAGGTCGTGGGTTCGAAACCAGCAGTCTGCATATATATAATTTTTTTTATAATAAAAGCTGTCTTAAGAGTGTGGGTCTGTTGGGGCGAGATCTAGGTTATTGGGCCGTGTTCCTGTTACTTAAGTTAGTGGGCCGTAATCCAGTTCTATCTTTCTGTTGAGCTGAAACAAAGACGAATAAATGGGTTATATATAATTATTTTGGAAAATAAATCAGAAATGTAAACAGCAGAGCAACGTTTCAATGTGTAGTTAGGGAATGAGAAGTCACGGGTTCGAACCTGGGCTATGACATATTTGTTATTTTTTAAGGTAGTATTATTATTAATTATTATTATTATTATGATTATTAATATTATTATTCTTATTGCATAAGTATTATTATTATTATTATTATTATTATTATTATTATTATTATTATTATTATTATTATTATTATTATTATTAGTATTAGTATTATTATTATTATTATTATTATTATTATTATTATTATTATTATTATTATTATTATTATTATTATTAAAATTATTATTTTTAAACAAATGATATTTTTATAAAAATATATACTTAATACATAAAACATAACTATATTGATATTCTTATAATAAATATTAAACATTTATTTAAAGTATATAAAACAAATATAGTTAATTAATTAATGGAACACATAATTTATTAAGATAACATTTATAATATAAAACTTGTTCGATATAACAACCCTCACTTTTCCATTCTGAATTTACCAAATTACCCTTAAGGTTTCATTGTCTTATTCTGTGTATTAACATTAGGGTTGTTATTCAGATATAATAAGTACCCAAGTAATTAAATGCTCTGTAAATTAATGTTTGTAATTAATAACCTAAAACCTCAACCTCAGATACTAATTAAAACCCTAATCTTATAAACCCTAACTCTAATATAAAATTTATAATATAAACTATATGTAAATAAATGTAACATTAATATAAAATAAAAAGCTAAGGAGAACTAAGTAAATAAACATTTAACAAAAGACATGGACTAAAACTTAAAAGGATTAAATAAAACTTATCCTAAATAAAGGAAATAATTAATAAAAAAAATATAAGTTATATAAATAAATAAAATGAGCCGAAAAAAATAATACAAAATAAAAATAAAAATGTCAGCCTAGTTACTAAAAAAAAAACTTGACAACTAAGTAATCTAATCCTAGACTCCTAATCCTAATCTAGTTCCAATTTCTCAATCTTAATCCTAATCCCTTTTAAAGTTTATTATTAAGGAGTCCTAGTTTGATCATCACTCTAAAAACTCCATTATAAAAAGACCCCTTGGCTCTTGTTTACTCATTCATTGTTGTTAGGTAATAAAATTAATTATAATACAAAATGTACAACTATAAATATAAATACTCCGTATATAAGATACAGATATATATATCTGATATGTAACATGTGAATTACTTTCATTATCATTTCTTAAACCTGTTTCTTTTCTCTGCTCACCCGTGACTTGCTACTACTCGACACCTAACCCTACCTCAACAAATCAATCCGTGATTTAGTATAAAGTCCTTCACGTATTTAACAGATCCTACTGCAACTCAATAATTAAAAACAGAAAAATTAGGGATAAGAGCTCGTCGCCTCTGTTCTTACCCAATTTTTTTTACAAAACTCGATTTTTCAATAAATTTCAAATTCCATAAATGAGGTTGTGTTAGTAATCCTCTAACAAAACTTTCTGCAAAATGACACGGTCCAATTCTTTCTAACGATCACTAATTTTGAAGTCAAAGTTTTGATTATAAAAGTCAACAAGTTTGTTCTTGATAAAATTCGAACATGTCTTGACGTTTTAAGTTGAATTGATGATGGAGAAAGTTTCCAGTAACGATTTCAAATATATTTCATGTTGGGTTGATAGTCTAAAACATCCTAGATTTCAAAAGTCGATGTTGAGTCATTCGTGTTCATCAGAATTATATTTTTTTATTCTTTTATTTTTATTGTTTTAATTAACTTAATCAATTATTAGGCCGATCTGTATCGTTTATAAATCCTAAGACAACGTATTAATTAGCTAGTAAGCTGGATTCGATCCTTGGTTGGTTTATAAGATGAAACAGAAGGAGAAAAGAAAAACAAAAATAAGAACAGATAGATACATATGATAAATCGATATAAAATGGGTTTAAATCAGAAAGACAACAACGGTTGAGTGGTTAGGAGTGTTTACGGGTTTCAAGAGGTCGGGTGTTCGAGCCCTGCTCCGGGCAATTCTTTTGAGGAAGCATTTAAAAAATGGTATATATTTTTATTTCTATTCTATTATCATTATAATTAGTATTATCATCATAATCATAACTATAAATAATACAACCATTATTAATATTAATTTTATAAGTATCATTAAGGTACTTATTATTGTTAAGATCACCACTTAAGTATTATTATAAATATTAACGTTAAAAATAAGAAGATTGTTGTTATTGTTGTAAGTATTATTATTATTATTATTATAACTATAATTATAAGTATCAAAATCATTATTTTTATTATCATAATTATAATTAAGATTATTATTATTGCTATTATTATGAAAGTAATAAAATTTATTATTTTCATCCTTAATATTAGAATTCGTACCATTTTATAATTATTAGTATTATTAAGAATATTATCATTACTAGTATTAATATGATTATTAGTATTATTATTATTATTATTAAACATATTATCATTATCATCATTATTACCAAAGTTATTATTTTGTTATAACCAAAACTATCAAAGAACAAATATATTTTTCTATAAGGATGCATTACACTATATTTTTATTATTACAAAGATATTAATTACGCTATGTATAAAAGATATCAATTTATATATATATAAGTAAGTATATTTATTAAATATGAACCGTAAAATACAGTTTTAAAATTTTTAATGGTAAATATTAGATATATACAACACACAAAATAAATATATCTAAGTAACATATAATATAACAAATATTTCATTAATAACTATATATAAAATTACTCGATTACTATTATATATTCTAATATATATATGAATAATATAGGTTCGTGAATCCGAGGCCAACCTTACACTTGTTCAATGATGTTATATGTATTTTTACTACAAAATACAGTATGGTGAGTATATAGTCCCTTTTAAACTCTAAATATTTTGGGATGAGAATACATGCATTTTATGATTTACGTTATGGACACAAGTGATCAAAAATAAATTCTATGTTGAGTTGTACCATGGCATATTTCTTTATACTTGGTAGCTAATATTTACATGAGGAATGTAAACGCGAATCCTGTTGATAGATCTATCGAGCCTGACAACCCCAACCGGGCTGGACAACCAGTTTTCAACGGTTGCACAGTACTTCGTTTCTGTATACTACACTTGGTACGGTGTAGCGATTATTTAAGAATATGCTGCGATGATTTAAATGTTTAGTATGGTTACCAAGTGCTCAACTACTTTTACATACACTTGCGAGTGTATTATGTTTAAATATATGAAATCTTGTGGTCCATAGTTATAACGCTGCTAGCATCAAACCTATATCTCACCAACTTTATGTTGGCGTTTTAAAGCATGTTTATTCTCCAGTATGAATTAAGTCTTCCGCTGTGCATTTGCTCATGTTAAGGACATTACTTGGAGTTGATCATCGCAATGGGACCAAATGTTGATGACTTTGTCCAGGAGGATTAGGACGGGTTGTTAAATGTATATACACATAAATGTTCGTGATTCGTCAGACATAGTCAAAGGGTAACTGATTATAGATTTCAAACTTTCTAGACTCAACATTACAGATTTTGCTTATCGTGTCGGTAACATATAAAGATTAAGGTTTAAATTTGGTCGGAAATTTCCGGGTCATTACAGTACCTACCCGTTAAAGAAATTTCGTCCCCAAAATTTGATTGAGGTCATCATGGTTAACAATAGGAATGTTTTCATGACGAATATGAGGTGAATATGGAGTTTTATCATATTTAAGTAATATAGATAAAACAATTTGATTATGCGAAGAATATAAGTGAAGCTATCGCGAGAGAGTGAAATGAGTAAATATGGAATCGTTTTACCCGTTGAGGTAGTTACTATTGAATTCCGGGATTTAAGGGATTTAAAGAAAATCTTACGTAATAAGATTTGGTTCTTCGGCGATCAGGATCTTCTTTGATTTAATGCGGCAATCTATTTCGATTTCTCTGTCAGATATTTCACTATAAATCCACCCCTTCGTTTCCTTATTTTCCACAACTCACATCTTCTACTCTTTTTCTTAATTTCTACTTTAAGACATTCGCCAATATGCTCCATCCAATTCTAATTCTTGATATAATCCTAATTTTCACATCCGTCATTCTTCTCTTTCATCTACCACCAGAGGATTTTATTTACTTCTACTATTATCTTGGGGTTATAGTGTTTTTAATCTTCCTGTGCCTTTACGTGGCAATACGTATTGATATGCACGGTTTGTAGTTTCAGGGTTGTTATTGGGTTTTATATCTTTCCTTATATTTCGATGTCCCTACTTCTGTCTTCCATAATCATTGACATCCACAGTTAATACCCTCTCCTATTTGCTGTGATTTTTACTCCAATTTTTATTTTAGGGCTTTGTCCCTTCGTTTCTTTTTCCCGTCCTCAAGTCAAGCGAGCAATGGTCCGAAATTCGTAGGTATGAAATTCGGAATGAACATAGCTAATGCTCTAAGAAAGAAATGGTAATGGCACGATTTTGATTTGTCAAATTACCAGAATATCCTGGAAAAGACCGAATCATCAAGGAAATATTTTCTTGATATGTTTAGAGATTAGATAAAATGTAAGAGTCGTGTAACATGGCACATGATGATGGTACTGTGAATCATCACATTCCATTAGAAACTCAACATGGATTACTGTAATATAATGACGTTGATCAAGTGTCATTATATTATACTAATTCATGCATCAGTTCCCAACACTACTTCAAAACACTCATATTTTTAAACTCGGAGGTTTCAGAATTTAGAAACTAACACAGTTTCTTTTATATTGTTACGCAGATATTACGGAGAGATACATGATCTCAGATAAGAATAGTTGTGAAAATATCTCCAGAAATATGAAGAATATGCATAACGGAAGATATGAAGATATCTTATAATATCTAAGATAAGATAATGATGAAGAATATCATCTGGAAAAGTTTAGAATAAGGAGTAGGGTTCTTACTAACGGTTTCAGCAGGCACTGAATCATTTGGATATTTTTTTTTAAGGCAGGTTCAGTCCTTGTGATTTATCCACAGCCTCTTTCATACTTTGCTCAATCCATTTTCCAGTTCCCAACTTTCTCTTTTTCTGAGCTTTACCAACACACTGTACTTTATTGTCAAACTTTTGACTGTTAAAGTCGTTTACAGTTTTTGCTGCTTCATCAGCATTTCAAGAACTACTTCATAGTTCAGGGTGTTTTTCAGAAACTTCACATTTGAAGTATGTAATTCTTAAGGAATAGACGTTATAGATATAACTGGATATGTTCTGCGAGATTTTCAAAATACTGATTGCTGATTTCACCAAAGGGATGACGAGCTGATGGTACATATGCTGTTGATGTCGTGGAATATAAAAGGTTCTCCGGTAAGGACGGCGAAAGAACAACGTATATATATCGAGGTTATAATAAGACTAGTCTTACTGAGAAGTCGGAATTAACTTGATGAAGCTGTGACAAAATTGGTTACTTTGAAAAGGAATCATAAGGTTGTTTTTGCTAATAAATGGTAAAGGATTCAACACAGGTACGTGTTAAACTATGAATTTGGGTTCGAGGGTTTTTCAGGTGCATAAATATTTTCTTCCGTAGATGAAGTGCGGTTGTTTCAACTTCTCGGTTGAGGTGTTTTCAAGAATCATGAAAAGATGTGAACGCGGATTGTAATTGTCGAGGTACAAATGAGGTTGAAGATGAAATCAAGTGGCAAACTTGAAGAATTGTTTAGTTTCATATGTTATAATCAATATTTTAATTCATTTTAATTATCCAAAGTTAGCAGTCCAATAGTCTAATAGTCAAATGATTCATATACAGTTATATATATAATATTCGAATTAATTAATACGTATCATGACCCGTGTACCGGTCTCAGTATTGATCACAACTCAAACCATATATATATATTTTGGAATCAACTCCAACCCTGTATTGCCAACTCCCACCTTCACATATGGAGTGTCTATGGTTGTTCCGAAATATATATATAGATGGGTCGATATGATAGGTCGAAACCTTGTATACGTGTCCCGTTATTTAAAGTGCGTAAAATAAATAAATATATATCATGACTCGTGTACAACGTATTGTCTCAGAATTAATCCGACGTATTGTGTACATGTGTCCCGATTTAAAGTGCGTAAAAGTAAATAACAGAAATTAAATGACGATAAATAAAATTGCGAGAATGTAAATTGCGATAAATAAAATGTAATACGGAATTAACAGTTAGCTGGGAATAGTTAGCTAGGAACAGTTAGCGTGGATTCTTAACAAAATTCTTTATAATTAATTTGTTTGTTTCTAACGCTTTTTATTTTGTCCAATGTTTTCTTCATTATGCCACTTGTTGGATTTTGATAGATCAAAATCAAAATATGAAATTGTATGAAAATGATTATTCTGAGGTGAACAGATACGTATATCGGTGGTTGTAAGTAAGATAGTAATTGATCGTTGAATCAGAATGTACAGTGTAACTTATTAATGTGAAATCTAAATATTCCTCAGGTACTACCAACCCGTTAAAATATTTTCATCATTAACAGTTTGTACGAAAGAATTTTTAATTACAATCTTTATGAAAATATACTTGCATATATATTTTCTTCGAATGTAATCATGGATTTAATGAGTCAATAGGATATTAAACTCATTTGATTTATCGTTATTACTAGATTACATGATATCTAGAACATTAGAGATTACATAATCGTTATTTTGAACAAGGATACATGAGGTAGAACGTTACGTAAGGCGAAGATAATCGATGTAGAACGATATATAGAACGAAGATCATACTCGAAGTACAGATGGGATTATTGAGGCGTGTGATGTTGATGTCCGAGGTGCAGATTGCGATGTTGAGATTTATGACTCGATTGTGGTTTGGGGTAATAAGGGTACTGTCGGCGTTGATGATGGTGGTACGGATTATGCTGCTGGTGCTGCTACTGGTGTTTGTAACCTTCGCACCATATTCTCCAAAGCCGTCACGCGAGCGCGAAGTTCGTTAACTTCTGCTAGTACACCGGGATAATTGGCGGTTGGAGCGAGCGGATGAATAAGATTCGAAATATGGGATAGTATATAATCTTGACGAGATACTCTAGAGATGAAAGAGAAAATGGTTTCTCCAACAGGTTCGCCGGTAAGTGCTTCCGATTCATTGCCAAGTGAGCAATTTGGTGGATGGAAGGGATCTTTGATGTGAAATGATTTTTAGATATCGGATGATATTCTAACTACATAGAATATCTATATATACAATACTAAAGATTTCGTAGGCTACAGAGGAACCTACGGCATATGTCAAGCAAGTCTACCGATATGCTAAGATATGAATTTTGTCTATACACTATCGATGCACTAAATGCAGTAAGACGTGTCTAAACTTAAGAATGATAAGCAGAAGATTTTCTAAGGATAATAAACAGATGATTTTCCGACTAGATATGATAAGCAAAACTTTTGACATGTAGACACGGTCAAAGTCCAGACTCATTAATGTATCCTAACAACTACTAATCAGACACACTAATGCAAGACCTGGTTCGCTAAGACCACCGCTCTGATACCACCTGTAAGGACCCGTCCTTATCCACCCGGACAAAGTCTTCAACATTTGGTTCCATTGCGATGATCGACTCCAAGTAATGTCTTTAGTATGAGCTAATGCACAGCGGAAGACTTAATTCGTACCTGAGAATAACATGCTTTAAAACGTCAACATAAAGTTGGTGAGATATAGGTTTGATGCTAGCAGCGTTATAACTATGAACCACGAGATTTCATATATTTAAACATAATACACTCGCAAGTGTATGTAAAAGTAGTTGAGCACTTGGTAACCATACTTAACATTTAAATCATCGCAGCATATTCTTAAATAATCACTACACCGTACCAAGTGTAGTATACAGAAATGAAGTACTGTGCAACCGTTGAAAACTGGTCGTCCAGCCCGGTTGGGGTTGTCAGGCCCGATAGATCTATCAACAGGATTCGCGTTTACATTCGTCATGTAAATATTAGCTACCAAGTATAAAGAATTATGCCATGGTACAACTCAACATAGAATTTATTTTTGATCACTTGTGTCCATAACGTAAATCATAAAATGCATGTATTCTCATCCCAAAATATTTAGAGTTTAAACGGGACTATATACTCACCATACTGTATTTTGTAGTAAAAATACATATAACATCATTGAACAAGTGTAAGGTTGGCCTCGGATTCACGAACCTATATCATTTGAATATTTATTAATACACATGTCTGAAATTAAATAAGTGTATATATTATATCTTAATTTATATATTATATGTATTTAGTTATATTAATATATATTTAATTAGTATTTTAATAGGAATACCTAGCTTGTTATATATGAACATTTATATAAGTATTGTTAATATGATTAAAATATATTTATAACCTTAATAATATTTTTAAAACTTTTACTTCCATAACGGAATTGTTAATTATTTTTTTTATATATAATAATGTTATAGAAAATACCGATAGTATTAATAATGACAGTTTAAATGAAAACAAAATAATAATTTTAGTGATAATCATAATGATAATAATAATAACAATATTAATAATGATAATTATGTTAATATTGCTAATAATGATATTATCTATAATCACACATATGTTACTAATAATAATAATGAATTTTATTGTGTTTATAATAATAATCATAGTAATCATAATAATGATACTTAATACTTGTTTTAGCATTATTAATAATAACAATTATAATGATGACAATACTTATATTAATATTTGTAATAACAATATGAATACTACATGATAATACTTAATAATAATAATAATATTTTCAATAATAATGATACTACTTGCTAATAATAATAATAATAATAATAATAATAATAATAATAATAATAATAATAATAATAATAATAATAATAATAATAATAATAATAATAATAATAATAATAATAATAATAATAAAAATATAGAAAACTACCTTAGAAAAGGGCTCCCAAAACTATGTGCCTATCACAAGGTTCGAACCCCCGACCTCCCGAATACACCCCAACACCTTAACCAACGAGCTGTTATGATTTTTCTGTTATATAACCTTTCTATATAAATATAACATAACCCTATTTCTATGTTCATCTTCTCCAAAAACTCAATCGATCCAACCAACATCAAAAGCTAAAATAACGAATTTAAAGTGTTGTTTATGACTTGTAAACACCCAGGAATTATAAAGTTGTGTAATTGAAATCAAAAATAAAAAAAATAAAAAAAAATGCTCATACCTGCTGTCGCTAGTATTTTTTTTTTAAAAAATATTGATTTCAATCTTGAGGACGTATTATACAAAGATTATAACATGAATCGTGTTTCAAATTACACCTAAAAACTTTATCAATCGTCAATTGTTCCAGAAACTCAACAACAAACTCAAATTTTCTTATGAACAAATCGTTTGACTTTTAAAACTCGAACTTTGACTCCTAAATTCAAACTCGTTTTGAAAGATTAGGAGTTAAAATTTACCAGATAGTTTCAACGAAACATTCCTAACAAACTTGAATTTGTGGATTTTGAAATGGAATTGAGTTTTGAGGTTTTGGCAATAAAGTCGAGTAACAGAGTCCCGATTTCATAAACTTTCTGTTTTTTTTTTAATTCCTTTAATAATTGAAGTTAAAAACTATTATGTTTGATTAGGGTGATAGAGAGATTCGACTAAACTTTTCTCCCTGATCTGTGATGATTCGATGGAGATATATATAAAAAAAAATATGTGTCACATTTGTTCACAGGCTTAATAGTTAATCAGATAAAGATAAAAACAGAAAAAGGTAACTAGTAATATATGCGAAAATATATGTATTCTATTTTCTGTATATATATTTATATATATAAATTATTTAATTTAATATTAATAATAAATATCTTATTAATAACATTATTAATTTCAAAATAATAATAATAATAACCATAATAATAATAATACTAATAAAAATATTAGAACAAATTAACACATAATTATAAAATGTTAATAATTTATATAAATATAAAATTTATAGATGACAATATTTATTTAAATTACTATGTATGTAAATTATATATATATATATATATATATATATATATATATATATATATATATATATATATATATATATATCATTTATTAACTTATAATTATATATATATATAAATATTCGTTATTAATTTCCTTATGAAAAATAAAATGAGTATTTCTAAATAAAGAGATCAAATTCGTAAAATATATAATTATATAATAATATATATTAAACAATATATATAATTACATTTTAATTACATGTTTCTATTACGTAATATAAATATATTAAATACATATTTAGAATTAAAGAAATCTAAATTATAGCATTATGTATATTCCAAGTAATATATAAAAATATAATAATATATTAATTTAATTCAAGTTTATTATATATATATATGTATATATATATATATACTTGTATTCATGTATATACACATAAATGTTCGTGAATCGTCAGACATAGTCAAAGGGTAACTGATTATAGATTTCAAACTTTCTAGACTCAACATTACAGATTTTGCTTATCGTGTCGGTAACATATAAAGATTAAGGTTTAAATTTGGTCGGAAATTTCCGGGTCATTACATTTTCTTTAAAGCGTTAAATGCGGGGAACCCAAATGCAATTTTATGCTACGGGTTAAGAACCTATTTTGACTCAACATATCCCAACATAGGATTTTGTGAATTAGAAAGAGCTTCTAACATGCAACATAAAGAAGCATGTTATGCTTACGGGTTAGTGATGTTCGCTTCTTACCAAAGTGAGAAAAAGAATATCGGATTGCAGCTTTTAAATAAAACTTTCCCACAAGTGACGGATTCAGTAGTTAGGGTGAGAAACAAGGTTTTTAGATTATTACAGGGCTGTTGGACATTACAAAACCCTTGTCCTTTTGACGACATTACAACATGCTGCCTAGCCAATGGTCATAACGGTTATTTTCCACAAGACCAAGGATGGGAAGTCGTCTTAGTAAAACCAGAATGCATGACTTGTTTCTGGACTTATGAATTACGTGTATTTATTTTCTTTGCTGAACAACTTGCTTATTAACTAGATTTATCTTCAAAACTGTCTTGTATCATAGTGTACTATATTTCATGTTATATGTAATATAGCAAAGTTGTAAGTTTGAAGAATATTTGTATGTGATATATTATTATAATCAGTTTTTCATATGGAATTGTAGTAGTTGAATTGTATATTAGCTACTAAGTATGAACTTAACGGGTAGTATAACAACCCTCATATTTCCATGCCTGAATTAACTAATTTGACTATAGGGTTGTTATCCATACGTAATATATAATTAAATTCGACGTTGATCAAATATTTATTTTTAGTCGACACGTTCTGTTAACTAAAGTTTACACTAATTATATAAAATAACTTTAGTTAATATTAATGCATATTATATTTAAAACTATATGTAACATAATTATTAATTAAATGATAAGTTATTTTAATCATTATATATAATTTTTTATCTTATAAAAAAAATAAGATTTTTTTATAAATTAAATAATGAGCCCATGAATTTTGACTAAATATTTTCAAAAATAAAAACTTATTAAAAACATTTTTAACATGTTTTTATTATTTTGTCAAAATTGGCACCTTTATTCTATTATTTTTTTTTCTTTTCACCAACCATTTTTTACCTATAAATACATGGCTCCTCATTCATTTTTTCTTGCCAAACACAAAAACTTAAGTTATTCTCTCAAAACCTTGAAGAAAATTTGAGGTACTTTCTATTTTTATTAATTTTTTTTATATTGTCATTTATATTTATATTTATTGTATATTCTTTGTAAAATTCGAAATTAATTATGTTTATATGTTATAATTAGTATTATAAGTGTTATGATACATGAAAATAATTTTGATAATTTATGGAATATTATTTATAATTAAATACGAATTATGTAGTGTTTAAACGTAAAAACAATGTAAAATTCGTAATAAATACTTTTAACCAAAAATAAAATATATATAATTTTTTATGAGTTTTTAAAACTTATATAGATCTGAAAAAATTATAAAAATAATTAGTTGGGTCGAATTGGTATTTATTATATAATTAAACTCTATTATTATGTAATTTGAAGGTAAATTAAGAATAAATATAAAATAATAAAAAATATTTTTTTAAATATTTTTCTACAGGTTATTAGACTGATAGAAACTTATAAAAATTATAAAAATAATTATTTGGGTTTATTTAGTAATTACGTAGAATTAAAAATTTTTTGTGAATACATTAAGGGTAAAAACAAAAATAAATACAAAAATATAATAAAAACATTTTCTTAAATTTTTCTACTAATCTATATGATTAACTAAGATTATAAAAATTATGTATGTAATTTTTAGATATTTAATTTATTATTTAGATATTTTTGAATAATGTTCGATTAATAAAACACTATTATTTTTGAAGTAATTTAGGTATTTATTTAAAGGTAATTATATTTAATATATATAAGACATACTAAGGTATAATAACTAAATATTAAATAAAACTTAGGTTATATTATCACATATATAATTATTAAGTACATTAATAATTCGTTGTGTGTATACACCTAAAGTGAAGGTTAATCAAAGATAATGTATAATTCATGTGAACTTCATCGCTACTCACGGTCGTAAGTGAATGATGTCTAGGTTTCCATTTATGGGTAAGCTTGTGGATCTCGAATGCCATGACTTAGATTCTAGTCAAGAATCCTAGGCCCCGGTTACATCTGGTCATTCCTGACTTATTTGATAGCAACGAAGTTTGAGTAGAGTTGTACAACATCTTGCTAAAGATTAACCCGAACTTTCTAAAATTGAAAAATTACTATAAGTCGAAACTTTCCATAAATAGTAACCTTCCGAAAATGGAAATTCTTTAGTGAACCATTACTATCAATATAGTACTATATACTATTGTCTGTTAGGCAATGTCTGATCATACATTCTATCTCTAGGTTGAGATCTCGGTCACGTCCTTCCGTTTAATTCTTTCGTGTGCTACTAAGGTAAACTTCATAGCCCCACTTTTTACTGTTTCATAACTGTTTTACAACTTTTGAGGTGAGACACATGCTTGCTTTATAACTGTTTTACACTTAGACACAAGTACTAAATTGTTAACTATGCTGTCATGCTTTGATTCATGCTAAATCCCTACCGTAATATTGTCAATTGCTACGTTTAAATGCAAACTTAATTATTGTGAGTAGGCCTATTGAGAGTAACGTCTCTAACCATTCGACCGTTGGTCTTTGGTTACATAATAATGATTCCACGACACTGACAGTACAAGGTGTCATAGGGTAAACTTGTTTAGTAGCGATATTACAAAATGCAGCAACACTTTTAGATTGATATTTCTATATCAATCAACTTTAAACTAAATCTTGTGGTCTAAAACTTTGGATATTATTTATAAACCTGTGAATTTCACTCAACCTTTTTGGTTGACACTTTAAGCATGTTTTGTCTCAGGTGATGATTGAGCTAGTTGTTTGCAACTTTGTGATGATAGATTTGATGCTTGCATGGAGTCCACATCGCATATTATATTTTAGTTCATAAACATTTATTTTACGTTTTAATAATAATGTAAACATGTATTACTGCTTCCGCTATTTTATTAACAAAGGTTTTATTTAAAAAGTCTCATATAGAGTCGTTCTCGTTTATACAACTGTGTTATGATATGATTGGTCACAATTACCCCTGGTCCATTTTGGGGGGTGTGACAGATTGGTATCAGAGCAGGCTGATGTAGAGAACCAGGATTGTATTTTATGTGTGCCTTATACAATTAGGTACCTTAGCAATGTAGGACTACAATTTTCCTTGACTATAGTGCTTTTAATTGTTGCCTTAAACTGTTAAATGCTACACTATACTTTAGAAACTTTACTTATCTTAGAATGCCGAGCCAACCTAAGAACTCTGCTCACTTTCCTAAGTACTATTCAATTCCGCCACCACATTTAAATGCGGCACCGTTCTCGACATTCCTATGTCATCTATCATAGTTTTGTGTATTACATATGTATTACATGAAATGTTATCCATGATTTTTGAAACTCCTATATTTGTTACTATTCATACTCAAACGTATATAACATCCTTGTTATATCACGTACCTATATGCTTTATGCCTTTATGCATCGGTTTGTGAACCAGAAAATGTCATTGAGTTATCTCAAAGACATTATAATGTCATCACTACTCATATTCATTACTTTTAAATCTTTGATTTCTCGTTATTTTTTTATCATTGAATTTTCTTGACGGATGGCGTCTACGAAACTCTAGAATAGAAGGGTTTGGATTATCAATTTAAAGGATCCTATAGCTCAAGCCGTAGACCTGAATAGGCCATTACGAATTGAAAGTCTTTAATCGAAAGATTATCAGATTACATACTTATCATTTTATGATCTCGACACGTCATACTGCTATTATTGGAGTATAGACACATCATATCTTATTATATCTTATCATATCTATCTTAATAGACTTTGTCTAACACTTTTTCTAAATTTCCTCCGTAAATTACGGAAATCTTTTTGCTATATATACGTATATCAAGAAGACAAATATATCATTCAATATTCAACACTCATCTTATAACAAAAACCCTTATTCCGATCAGATAATATGGATTTCTTACTTGATTCCTTGAACTCCTCAAGCTCTAATGGCAGCGTAACTGGAATGAACCAACGAATTAGTCATCACCTTTTTATGGATGAATTGGGGGTGGGTTCGTAGTCTACTTAATCAATGGAGAAGTAAAGAAGGTGATCCTTTTCACCCACCACATTGCCTATTGGCGAAGAACCTGAAGCACTTACCGGCGAACCCGTTCAGAACACTATTTTCACCCTCATTTCCAGGATATCCCGTCACGAATATATAATATCTAGAATTTCAGATCTTATTCATCCCCTTGTCCGAACCGCCAATCATCCCGGAATAATAGAAGAAGTCAACGAGCTTCGCGCTCGAGTAGTGGTTTTGGAAAATATGGTGTAAAACCTACGAGCACCAGCAGCATAACCAGCACCACCAGTATCATCAGCATCACCGCCAACAGCATCAGCTTCACCAACAACAACATCTGCATTCCACGCCTCAACATCACACTCAGTACCTCAAACATTAACATCATACGCCCCATAGATACCAAGGAATATTAGTAATAATGAGTTAAGATGTATTGACTCATTCTTCATGAAGAATTATATATGTATACTTTATATATATATATATGGTTTGGAACAATAATAAATATTTTCGTACTAAGCTATTACGTGTGAATCTTAACTAGTAAATACTACTCGGTTAATTCATATCACTAATATGCTATGATGTACATCCTTCGTTAATGACTTAACAATCGTTAATCACTGCTTCAGCACACTAAACTCCATTTTCATAATAAATCAAGTGTATTATTCAAATACATGTTTGATTTTACACTTCCATTTTCGATGTACTCAAAACTTTCTAGAAAACATTATTCGTGCCTTGTGAATTTCACAAGAAATCCACGAGCACCAACATCATATACCGAGATATATCAATAACAATGAACGATGAAGTATTGATTCATAACTTCATTAGCGAAATATTTCGCGACAATTATTAAATCTCTAAGGTTTTGGAGATTATTAATTCTCATTTCAACCGTAAATCAAATGAGTTTTAAATTATATTAACTCATTAAATTCATGATTACATCTGAAAGAAAATATATATGTACGTATATTTTCATAAAGATTGTAATTAAATATTCTGTTGTACAAACTGTTGACGGTGAAAATATTTTAACGGGTAGGTAATACCCGAGAAATATTTATATCTCACATTAATATGTTACATCGTACATTCTTCAATTCTGATTCAACAGTCATTAACTATACTACTTACATCCACATATGTATCCGTTCACTAAAGAACAACCATTTTCATACAAATTCAAATACATATTCTGATTTTGACATATCGGAATTTAAGTAAAACTTTAGCAAGTGTTATCTTCTTAAAGATCACTACATTCATGAATTATATTCATTCGTATTCTATGATGAATTATCACATCAAACCAACGAACTTACCATTCCTTACTTTTGAAAATCACAAACATTTCTTCGTCAACTGTTAGATCCATTGATGGATGCATCTTAGGCTTAAACACTTCAAATTCAAAATTTTTGAAAACATCCTTTGAATCTTGACGATCACAATCAGCGTTCAATCATCTAAAAACGAAATTTCTTGAAACCATCTCAGATTGATAATCGACGATTCAAATATGGCTGCATTAAATGCAGAGGAAACAGCAAAATTGTAGATGGCCTAAATGGCCAGGAGTTTGATGATAAAGAATGGGGTATTGGGAACGCTCGATAGAAAATTTGTTGCTGAAAAACGGATTGAGCAAACCATGAAGGAGACCGTGGACAAATCACAAGGATAAAACCTGTAATCAAAGAATCTAGATGATTCGATTTCTGATGAAAATCACAAAAGATCTCCTTACGCATTCTAAATCCTTACAGAAGAATTTTTCTCGTTATCATTTGATCTTAGAAAATTCTAAGATATCATCGTATCTTTCGTTATAAATATCCTCCATATTTCTGAAGATACATTCATAACTACTCTTGTCCGAAATTATTTATCACTTCGCACTTTCTGTGTTACATAATAAAGGAAACTGTTTTAGTTTCTATATTTCTATAACATACAAGTTTAAATTTTGAATGATTTGAGGTAGTGTTGGGAATTGAAGCATGAGTTAGTATAATATAATGATGTCAGGCCAACGTGATTATATTACAGTAAGTCATGCTAAATTTTTAATGGAAGATGATGATTCATAGACTTTATAATCATCATTTGCCATGTTACATGACTTTTACATTCTACTTAACCTCTGAACATATCAAGAACATATATTCTTGATACTTCTATCCTTAGTAATTCTAGTAATTTGACAAATCAAATCGTGCTATTACCTTTCCTTCTGCTTTGTATATTATGATCATTTGAAACTCCATACCTACGAATTCTAGACCATTATTCGCTTGACTTGAAGTCGGGAAGGAAAAACAAGAGCATAGAGCTCCGACATATAAGGGAAAATATAAAGCCCGATAACAACACGGAAATTACAAACCGTGTATATCAATGCGTATAGCAACATAAAGACACGGGAGAAATAAAAATACTATAACCCCAAGGTAATTGTAGAAGTAAACAGATTCCTCTGGGGGTAAATGAAAAAGAAGAATGACAGAAACGATAGTCAGAAAAATATCCAGGATAAGAACTGGATGGAGCATTTTCACAATCTTTGGAAGTATGAATCGAGAAAGAAAATATAGAAGTGGTGAAGATAATAAAACAAAAGAAGCTAATTTATAGCAAAATTCTAGGTACAACAATCAAGGTAATTTTAATTTCCTTAATTACCAGAGAATCAAATCTTATACAGATTATAAAGATTTCCTTTAAATCCCTTGAATTCCGGAAATCACCTTTAATTATGTCAAAAGTTAAGGCAAACTGATATTTCCTTATTTCAAACTTTTAAGATAACTTCATTTATACTCTTCCTATAATCGAATCGTTTTATCCATATTACCCAATGTTGATAAAACAATATTTTCAACTCATATTCATCATTCTTGTTGTAAAGAATGACAATCTCTATCAAATTTCACGACTATGATTTTCATGAACTCCTTTCTATTTTGTCTACCCTAGCGTGGTGGCATAAACGCTCAAGGTTTAAATGAGCTCGATATTATTCATAACACATTTTATATATCTAATTTACTGAAATGACTTGTATAACATCATCATTTTGAATGATCTCCGCATTAATAATAAAATGCACTTCATAGAAGAACTTGTAGAAATTATGGTTTGTATGATTTTAATTCTTGAAACAGAATAATATTCTATCCGTTGGAATTCACGCAAGGCCCCGAGCATACCTGGGAACGTGAAAACCAAATAAAACGTAAATATCCTCATCTATGTACGAACAACACCGATTAATGGCAACAACTAAATTTCGGGACGAAATTTCTTTTAACGGGTAGGTACTATAACAACCCTCATATTTCCATGCCTGAATTGACTAATTTGACTATAGGGTTGTTATCCATACGTAATATATAATTAAATTTGACGTTGATCAAATATTTGTTTTTACTCGACACGTTCTGTTAACTAAAGTTTACACTAATTATATAAAATAACTTTAGTTAATATTAATGCGTATTATATTTAAAACTATATGTAACATAATTATTAATTAAATGATAAGTTATTTTAATCATTATATATATATTTTAGCTTATAAAAAAAAAGAAATAAGATTTTTTTTTATAAGTTAAATAATGAGCCCATGAATTTTGACTAAATATTTTTAAAAACAAAAACTTATTAAAAACATTTTTAACATGTTTTTATTATTTTGTAAAAATTGGCACCTTTATTTTATTATTATTTTTTCTTTTCACCAACCATTTTTTACCTATAAATACATGGCTTCTCATTCATTTTTTCTTGCCAAACACAAAAGCTTAAGTTATTCTCTCAAAACCTTGAAGAAAATTTGAGGTACTTTCTATTTTTATTAATTTTTTTAATATTGTCATTTATATTTATATTTATTGTATATTCTTTGTAAAAATCGAAATTAATTATGTTTATATGTTATAATTAGTATTATAAGTGTTATGATGCATAAAAATAATTTTGATAATTTATGGAATATTATTTATAATTAAATACGAATTATGTAGTGTTTAAACGTAAAAACAATGTAAAATTCGTAATAAATACTTTTACCCAAAAATAAAATATATATAATTTTTTTCTGAGTTTTTAAAACTTATATAGATCTGAAAAAATTATAAAAATAATTACTTGGGTCGAATTGGTATTTATTATATAATTAAACTCTATTATTATGTAATTTGAAGGTAAATTAAGAATAAATATAAAATAATAAAAAATATTTTTTTAAATATTTTTTTACAGGTTATTAGACTGATAGAAACTTATAAAAATTATAAAAATAATTATTTGGGTTTATTTAGTAATTACGTAGAATTAAAATTGTTTTGTGAATACATTAAGGGTAAAAACAAAAAAAATACAAAAATATAATAAAAACATTTTCTTAAATTTTTCTACTAATCTATATGATTAACTAAGACTATAAAAATTATGTATGTAATTTTTAGATATTTAATTTATTATTTAGACATTTTTGAATAATGTTCGATTAATAAAACACTATTATTTTTGAAGTAATTTAGGTATTTATTTAAAGGTAATTATATTTAATATATATAAGACATACTAAGGTATAATAACTAAATATTAAATAAAACTTAGGTTATATTATCACATATATAATTATTAAGTACATTAATAATTCATTGTGTGTATACACCTAAAGTGAAGGTTAATCAAAGATAATGTATAATTAATGTGAACTTCATCGCTACTCACGGTCATAAGTGAATGATGTCTAGATTGCCATTTATGAGTAAGCTTGTGGATCTCGAATGCCATGACTTAGATTCTGGTCAAGAATGCTGGGCCCCAGGTTACATCTGGTCATTCCTGACTTATTTGATAGCAACGAAGTTTGAGTAGAGTTGTACAACATCTTGCTAAAGATTAACCCGAACTTTCTAAAATTGAAAAATTACTATAAGTGGAAACTTTCCATAAATAGTAACCTTCCGAAAATGGAAATTCTTTAGTGAACCATTACTATCAATATAGTACTATATACTATTGTCTGTTAGGCAATGTCTGATCATACGTTCTATCTCTAGGTTGAGATCTCGGTCACGTCCTTCCGTTCAATTCTTTCGTGTGCTACTAAGGTGAACTTCATAGCACCACTTTTTACTGTTTCATAACTGTTTTACAACTTTTGGGGTGAGACACATGCTTGCTTTATAACTGTTTTACACTTAGACACAAGTACTAAATTGTTAACTATGCTGTCATGCTTTGATTCATGCTAAATCCCTACCGTAATATCGTCAATTGCTACGTTTAAATGCAAACTTAATTATTGTGAGTAGGCCTATTGAGAGTAACGTATCTAACCATTCGACCGTTGGTCTTTGGTTACATAATAATGATTCCACGACACTGACAGTACAAGGTGTCATAGGGTAAACTTGTTTAGTAGCGATATTACAAAATGCAGCAACACTTTTAGATTGATATTTCTATATCAATCAACTTTAAACTAAATCTTGTGGTCTAACACTTTGGATATTATTTATAAACCTGTGAATTTCACTTAACCTTTTTGGTTGACACTTTAAGCATGTTTTCTCTCAGGTGATGATTGAGGTAGCTGTTTGCAACTTTGTGATGATAGATTTGATGCTTGCATGGAGTCCACATCGCATATTATATTTTAGTTCATAAACATTTATTTTACGTTTTAATAATAATGTAAACATGTATTACTGCTTCCGCTGTTTTATTAACAAAGGTTTTATTTAAAAAGTCTCATATAGAGTCGTTCTCCTTTATACAACTGTGTTATGATATGATTGGTCACAATTACCCCTGGTCCATTTTGGGGGGTGTGACAGGTAGGTAGTACCCGAATTTAAACTTATAAAACGCTAATATGAAGAAAAAGCTTTTATAAATGAGTTCATATTATGCTACGAGATACTATTGACTACTCTTAATATTCTGTATGATTAACTTGTTTCATTTGACTATTTTGAAGGAAATGGCACCGAATACTTGACACACCTTGAATATGAGCGAAGAGGAATTTCGTGCCTTTTTTGCTTCAAATATAGCCACAGTACAGGCCGCGCTACATACCAACAATAACTCTGAATCTAGCAATACAGCTAACGGCGCAAGAAATCGTGTAGGATGCTCCTACAAGGAATTCACTGCCTGCAAACCTTCAGAATTTGATGGGACCGAAGGACCAATCGGATTGAAACGGTAGACCGAGAAAGTTGAATCGGTGTTTGCCATAAGTAAGTGTGTTGAAGGAGACAAAGTGAAGTACGCTACGCATACCTTCATAGGTATTGCGTTAACATGGTGGAATACCTATCTAGAGCAAGTGGGACAAGATGCTGCTTACGCGCTACCGTGGTCAGCATTCAAGCACTTGATGAACGAGAAGTACCGTCCCAGAATCGAGGTCAATAAGCTCAAGTCAGAACTTAGAGGGTTACGAACACAGGGATTCGATATTACTTCGTACGAAAGACGATTCACATAATTGTGCCTATTATGTCCGAGAGCGTTCGAAGATGAGGAAGAGAAGATCGACGTGTTTGTGAAAGGGTTACCGAAGAGAATCCAAGAAGATATAAGTTCACACGAGCCTGCCTCCATACAAAAGGCATGTAGAATGGCTCACAAACTAGTGAACCAGATTGAGGGAAGAATTAAAGAACAGACGATCGAAGAGGCCAACGTGAAGCTAGTCAAAAGAAAGTGGAAGGAAAACGGTGATAAGAGTCACCAATACAACAACAACTATCCCAACAATCGCAACATCAATCATAACTACAACAAACGGCACAACAACTACAATAATCACCCCAACAACAATAACAACCGCAACAACAACAACAACAACAACAACAACAATTAGAAGCAGCTATGCCAAAGGTGTGAAAAGTATCACTCGGGGTTCTGCACCAAATTTTGCAACAAGTGTAAAAGAAATGGTCATAGCGCGGCGAAGTGTGAGGTCTACGGACCAGGGGTTAACAGAACGAAAGGAACAAATGGTGTCGGAACGAGTAATGGCGGAGCAAGTAGTGTCGGAGCAAGTTATGCCAATGTAGTTTGTTATAAATGTGGAAAACCGGGCCACATTATTAGAAATTGCCCGAACCAGGAGAACACGAATGGACAAGGCCGCGGAAGAGTTTTCAATATTAATACGGCAGAGGCACAGGAAGACCCGGAACTTGTTACGGGTACGTTTCTTATTGACAATAAATCTGCTTACGTTTTATTTGATTCGGGTGCAGATAGAAGCTATATGAGTAGAGATTTTTGTGCTAAATTAAGTTGTCCATTGACGCCGTTGGATAGTAAATTTTTACTCGAATTAACAAACAGTAAATTAATTTCAGCAGATTATATATGCCGGAATTGAGAAATTAAACTGGGTAGCGAAATATTTAAGATTGATTTGATACCAGTAGAGTTAGGGAGTTTTGATGTAATAGTTGGCATGGACTGGCTGAAGGAGATGAAAGCAGAGATCGTATGTTACAAAAATGAAATTCGCATTGTACGAGAAGAAGGAGAAGCCTTAATGGTGTACGGAGAAAAGGGCAACACGAAGCTACATCTTATTAGTAATTTGAAGGCACAAAAACTAATAAGAAAAGGTTGCTATGCTGTTCTAGCACACGTCGAGGAAGTACAAACTGAAAAAAAGAGCATCAATGATGTTCCCGTCACAAAAGAATTTCTGGATGTATTTCTGAAAGAATTACCGGGACTACCTCCACATCGATCTATTGAATTTCAAATAGATCTTGTACCAGGAGCTGCACCAATAGCTCGTGCTCCTTACAGACTCGCACCCAGCGAGATGAAAGAACTGCAAAGCCAACTGCAAGAACTATTAGAACGTGGTTTCATTCGACCAAGCACATCACCATGGGGATCTCCTGTTTTGTTTGTCAAGAAGAAGGATGGTACATTTAGGTTATGTATTGACTACAGAGAGTTGAATAAACTTACCATCAAAAAACCGTTATCCACTGCCGAGAATTGACGACTTATTTGATCAACTACAAGGCTCGTCGGTTTATTCGAAAATCGATTTACGTTCTAGATATCATCACATGCGAGTAAAAGAGGATGATATTCCAAAAACTGCTTTTAGGAAGCGTTATGGTCATTATGAGTTTATGGTTATGCCGTTTGGATTGACTAATGCACCAGCTGTGTTCATGGACCTTATGAACCGAGTGTGTGGGCCATATCTTGACAAGTTTGTCATTGTTTTCATCGATGACATACTTATTTACTCAAAGAATGATCAAGAGCACGAAGAACATTTGAGAAAAGTGCTAGAAGTATTGAGGAAAGAAAAACCGTACGCTAAGTTTTCAAAGTGTGCATTTTGGTTGGAAGAAGTTCAATTCCTCGGTCACATAGTGAACAAAGAAGGTATCCAGGTGGACCCGGCAAAGATCGAAACCGTTGAAAAGTGGGAATCCCCAAAAACACCGAAGCATATACGTCAATTTTTAGGATTGGCTGGTTACTACAGAAGATTCATCCAAGATTTCTCCAAAATAGCAAAACCCTTGACTGCATTAACGCATAAAGGGAAGAAATTTGAATGGAAGGATGAACAAGAGAAGGCGTTTCAGTTATTGAAGAAAAAGCTAACTACGGCACCTATATTGTCATTGCCTGAAGGGAATGATGATTTTGTGATTTATTGTGACGCATCAAAGCAAGGTCTCGGTTGTGTATTAATGCAACGAACGAAGGTGATTGCTATGCGTCTAGACAATTGAAGATTCACGAGCAAAATTATACGACTCACGATTTGGAATTGGGTGCTGTTGTTTTTGCATTAAAGACTTGGAGGCATTATTTATATGGGGTCAAAAGTATTATATATACCGACCACAAAAGTCTCCAACATATATTTAATCAGAAGCAACTGAATATGAGACAACGCAGGTGGATTGAACTGTTGAATGATTATGATTTTGAGATTCGATACCACCCGGGGAAGGCGAATGTGGTAGCTGACGCTTTGAGTAGAAAGGACAGAGAACCTATACAGGTAAAAGCTATGAATAAAATTATTCGTACTAACCTTACTACTCAAATAAAGGAGGCGCAATAGGGGGTTGTAAAAGAAGGAAAGTTGAAGAATGAGATACCCAAAGGATCAGAGAAACATCGTAATATTCGAGAAGACGGAACCCGATATAGGGCTGATAGAATTTGGGTACCAAGGTTGGGAGATGTGAGAGAAATGGTACTTAAGGAAGCACATAAAACCAGATATTCAATACATCCCGGAGCGGGGAAGATGTATAAAGATCTCAAGAAACACTTTTGGTGGCCGGGTATGAAAGCCGATATTGCTAAATATGTAGGAGAATGTTTGACATGTTCTAAGGTCAAAGCTGAACATCAGAAACCATCAGGTCTACTACGACAACCTGAAATCCCGGAATGGAAATGGGAAAATATTACCATGGATTTCATTACTAAATTGCCAAGGACTGCAAGTGGTTATGATACTATTTGGGTAATAGTTGATCGTCTCACCAAGTCAGCACGCTTCCTACCAATGAAAGAAGATGACAAAATGGAGAAGTTGGCGCGATTGTATTTGAAGGAGGTTGTCTCTAGACATGGAATACCCATCTCTATTATCTCTGATAGGGATGGTAGATTTGTTTCAAGGTTCTGGCAGATGTTGCAACAAGCATTGAGGACTCGTCTAGACATGAGTACTGCCTATCATCCAAAAACTGATGGGCAGAGCGAAAGGACGATACAAATGCTTGAAGACATGCTACGAGCATGTGTTATTGATTTCGAAAACAGTTGGGATCGACACCTACCGTTAGCAGAATTTTCCTACAACAACAGTTATCATTCTAGTATTGAGATGGCGCCGTTTGAGGCACTTTATGGTAGAAAGTGCAGGTCTCCGATTTGTTGGAATGAAGTGGGGGATAGACAGATTACGGGTCCGGAGATAATACAAGAAACTACCGAGAAAATCACCCAAATTCAACAACGATTGAAAACCGCCCAGAGTCGACAAAAGAGCTACTCGGACAGTAAAAGAAAAGATATAGAGTTTGAAATTGGAGAAATGGTCATGCTTAAGGTTTCACCTTGGAAAGGCGTTGTTCGATTTGGTAAACGAGGGAAACTAAATCCAAGGTACATTGGACCATTCAAGATTATAGATCGTGTCGGACTAGTAGCTTACCAACTGGAGGTACCTCAACAACTCGCGGCTGTACATAACACTTTCCACGTCTCGAATTTGAAGAAATGTTTTGCTAAAGAAGATCTCACTATTTCGTTGGACGAAATCCAAATCAATGAAAAACTTCAATTCATTGAAGAACCCGTCGAAATAATGGATCGTGAGGTTAAGAGACTTAAGCAAAACAAGATACCGATTGTTAAGGTTCGATGGAATGCTCGTAGAGGACCCGAGTTCACCTGGGAGCATGAAGATCAGATGAAGAAGAAATACCCGCATCTATTTCCAGAAGATTCGTCAACACCTTCAACAGCTTAAAATTTCGGGACGAAATTTATTTAACGGGTAGGTACTGTAGTGACCCGAATTTTTCCATGTTTATATATATTAATTGAGATTGATATTTACATGGATAAATGTTTCCAATGTGTTAAGCAATCAAACTTGTTAAGACTTGATTAAATGAAATAAGTTTCATATAGACAATTGATCACCCAAGTTGACCGGCGATTCACGAACGTTACAAAATTGTGAAAACTACATGTTGTGGTATATATAGACATATATATATGGTTGACATGAGCTTATGATGAGTAAGTATCTCACTAAGTATATTAACAATGAGTTATATACATAAAATTGAGTTTATTGAATTAAGAAACTCGAAACGATATATATAACGATTATCGTTATAACAACGTCTTACTAAATACATATGAATCATATTAAGATATTGATAAACTATGTTTAATCATGATAAATGATAAGTAAACATGTCATTAAGTGTATTAACAATGAACTACATATGTAAAAACAAGACTACTAACTTAAAGATTTACGAAACGAGACTTATATGTAACGATTATCGTTGTAGCGATATTTTAATGTATGTATCATATTAAGAGATATTCATACATCATAATATCATGATAATATAATAATTTAACATCTCATTTGATATAATAAACATTGGGTTAACTACATTAATTGAGATCGTTAACTTAAAGGTTTCAGAACAACACTTACATGTAACGACTAACGAAGACTTAACGACTCCATTAGAATGTATATACATGTTGTGTTTTGATATGTATTCTTACACTTTTGAAAGACTTCAAGACACATATAAAAGTACTTCTACTTAACAAAAATTCTTACAATTACATCCTCGTTCAGTTTCATCAACAATTCTACTCGTATGCATCCGTATTCGTACTCATACAATACACAGCTTTTAGATGTATGTACTATTGGTATATACACTCCAATGATTAGCTCTTAGCAGACTATGTGAGTCACCTAACACATGTTAATTTGGCAACTAGCATGAAATATCTCATAAAATTACAAAAATATTAGTAATCATTCATGACTTATTTACATGAAAACAAAATTACATATCCTTTATATCTAATCCATATACCAACGACCAAAAACACCTACAAACACTTTCATTCTTCAATTTTCGTCATCTAATTAATCTCTCTCAAGTTCCATCTTCAAGTTCTAAGTGTTCTTCATAAATTCCATAAGTATAGTTTCATAAAAATCAAGAATACTTTCAAGATTGCAAGTCTACTTCCAAGCTTTCTAATCCATTCCAAGTAATCATCTAAGATCAAGGAACCTTTGTTATTTATAGTAGGTTATCTTTCTAATTCAAGGTAATATTCATATTCAAACTTTGATTCAATTTCTACAACTATAACAATCTTATTTCGAGTGAAAATCTTACTTGAACTGTTTTCGTGTCATGATTCTGCTTCAAGAACTTTCATGCCATCCAAGGATCCTTTGAAGCTAGATCCATTTTTCTCATTTCCAGTAGTTTTATCTAGAAAACTTGAGGTAGTAATGATGTTCATAACATCATTCGATTCATACATATAAAGCTATCTTATTCGAATGTTTAAACTTGTAATCTCTAGAACATAGTTTAGTTAATTCTAAACTTGTTCGCAAACAAAAGTTAATCCTTCTAATTTTACTTTTAAAATCAACTAAACACATGTTCTATATCTATATGATATGCTAACTTAATGATTTAAAACCTGGAAACACGATGAACACCATAAAATCGGATATACGCCGTCATAGTGAAACCGGGGGCTGTTTTGGTTTGGATAATTAAAAACTATGATAAACTTTGATTTAAAAGTTGTTCTTCTGGGAAAATGATTTTTCATATGAACATGAAACTATATCCAATAATCTTGGTTGAACTCAAAGTGAAAGTATGTTTTTCAAAATGGTCATCAAGATGTCGTTCTTTCGAAGGAAATGACTACTTCTTTAGTAATTGACATGTAACTTAAATTTCTGACTATAAACCTATACTTTTTCTGTTTGGATTCTTAAATTAGAGTTCAATATGAAACCATAGCAATTTGATTCACTAAAAACGGATTTAAAATGAAGAAGTTATGGGTAAAACAAGATTGGATATTTTTTGATCTTTTTAGCTACGGGAAATGTTTAACAAATCTATACAAATCATATCCTAGCTAAATTATATTGTATTATACATGTATTCTAATATATTATGTAATCTTGGGATACCATAGACACGTATGCAAATGTTTTGACATATCATATCGACCCATGTATATATATTATTTGAAACAACCGTAGACACTCTATATGCAGTAATGTTAGAGTTAGCTATACAGGGTTGAGGTTGATTCCAAAAATATATATACTTTGAGTTGTGATCTAGCCTGAGACGTGTATACACTGGGTCGTGGATTGATTCAAGATAATATATATATCGATTTATTTCTGTACATCTAACTGTGGACAACTAGTTATAGGTTACTAACGAGGACAGCTGACTTAATACACTTAAATCTTTAAAACATAATAAAAATGGTTGTAATTATATTTTGATCATACTTTGATATATATGTACATATTTGTATAGGTTCGTGAATCGATCCGTGGCCAAGTCTTATTTCCGAGGAAGAAAATATCTGTGAAAGTGAGTTATAGTCCCACTTTTAAAATCTAATATTTTTGGGATGAGAATACATGCAGGTTTTATAAATGATTTACAAAATAGACACAAGTACGTGAAACTACATTCTATGGTTGAATTATCGAAATCGAATATGCCCCTTTTTATTAAGTCTGGTAATCTAAGAATTAGGGAACAGACACCCTAATTGATGTGAATCCTAAAGATAGATCTATTGGTCCTAACAAACCCCATCCAAAGTACCGGATGCTGTAGTACTTCAAAATTTATATCATATCCGAAGGGTGTCCCGGAATGATGGGGATATTCTTATATATGCATCTTGTTAATGTCGGTTACCAGGTGTTCACTATATGAATGATTTTTATCTCTATGTATGGGATGTGTATTGAAATATGAAATCTTGTTGTCTATTGTTACGATTTGATATATATAGGTTAAACCTATAACTCACCAACATTTTTGTTGACGTTTAAAGCATGTTTATTCTCAGGTGAATACTAAGAGCTTTCGCTGTTGCATAATAAAATAAGGACAAGATTTGGAGTCCATGTTTGTATGATATTATGTAAAAACTGCATTCAAGAAACATATGTCGATGTAATATATTTCTATTGTAAACCATTATTTAATGGTCGTGTGTATGCAGTATATTTTAGATTATCATTATTTGATAATCTACGTAATGTTTTTAAAACCTTCATTGATAAAATAAAGGTTATGGTTGTTTTAAAAATGAATGCAGTCTTTGAAAAACGTCTCATATAGAGGTCAAAACCTCGCAACGAAATCAATTAATATGGAACGTTTATAATCAATATGAACGGGACATTTCATTTTGCTCCCTGTGCTGCTGCATTTTTTTCTGTTTGCTGTCCGCCACCAACCGCCACCAAGAACCACCACTTTTGGTCACTTTTTGGCTCCTGTTTTGCTGCTCAAACTGTGACAACCCGAAAATTTCCAACCAAATTTAAACTTTAATCTTTATATATTTCCGACACGATAAGCAATATTTGTTAAGTTAAATTGCAAGAATTTTAAACTATGTTCATACATTCATTCAACCTCGACCATGTTCCAACGATTCACGAACCATTAAATGAATATGATTATATATGTATATGTGTATATATATTATAACTTGAAACGTAAACAAAATATTAGATTAAATACTTTATATAATTGTATATGTTTCAAAATATTTATCAATGGAATTAGAAGATAAGATCAAATGATTGAATTATCAGATATATTGAATTATGATTACAAGTCTCTGTTGAAAGGCCCACGTTGATTTGAGAAATCTTTTCGTTTTAACAATATTCGGAAAATGGTAAAGTGATTTATAAATAAGAACAAATTGTCAATCATTGAGAACTAGACAAAGGATAGTGGAAGATTGAATCTCATAAAGGCTCGATTGATCTATTTAGTTTCAAACGTACAAAAACGTTTTCAGTTTAAAAAGAACTTTATTATTAAAACATATATAACTTTTATAAATATCTAGAACCACTTTTGACAACTCATTACTTAAATAGTATGATAAAGATAACGATATTTATATTTTATTTAATTAAATATATATAATGATTTAAATTAATATTATATATATTTATACGCGTATTATACGTACATAGTTTTATACTTTTACTATACTTAAACTTTACCTTTACTTTATTTTTACTTTACTTTGACTTTAATAATTCACTTTAATAATTCATACTTTAATAATTCACTTTAATAATTCACTTTAATAATTCATACTTTAATAATTCACTTTAATAATTCATACTTTAATAATTCACTTTAATAATTCATACTTTAATAATTCATTTTAATAATTCAAAAATCTATTATAAATAGAATTCAATAGGTTTCATTATTTCATAGAAACTTGAAAATATTTTTCTCTAAACTCTCTCAATCGATTTACATATATATATTTACTCCGTATTATTTCAAGATATTATTAGTATACATAAAATATTACGATGGAGTGCTGTCCGAGTGATTTCGAAATTGTTTTTCGAGTAGGATAGAATTAAGAAAATTATGGGTTATAGCTATGGAGGTGATTGAGTATGGTTCATGGGTATGCTCGTGAGGTCAATATAGTGTTTATCATTTCCGTTGCGTCTACGTACCTCTCCTGCAATATTGAATCTCAATATTGATATGTGAGTACTCATAATTTAACTTTTACATACTAATAGTGTATCCCTGACTAGTGCTCGAGTATTTAGGATTATGCATGCTTGTACTTTTGATATTGCCCTTAGACAGGTTAGGTTGAATATTGAATTAGTTACACTTGCGGTTGAGATAAGGTATAAGATATGCATGTCCTTGGAAAGCTAGCGAAAAATTAAGGACTTTTCCTTTAGATATCGAATGGTTTCGATGAACGGATTAGAAGTTATAATCAATTGAATTTTCGATATTTTTATTAAAAATGATTATTATTATCGTCGTTTTTATCGTCATTCTAGTTTTATCTTATTATTATCATTATTATTATTTGTATCAATAAAAGGGATTTATCATTAAAAAATGTTATTTTTTTTTATTACTATCGTTATTATCGTTAAAGTTATAATTAGTATTATTATTATTATTATTATCCAATTATTATTATTATTATTATTATTATTATTATTAGTATTATTATTATTATTATCATTATTAATATATATATCATTATTTAAAAATTGATATTGTCATTGTTATTATTATTATTACTATATTATCATTAAGATAATTATTAGTATTATCGTTAAAAATGTTATAGTAACTATCATTATTAATATTAGTGTAATTAAAACAAATATTTGTAACGCCTAATTATTTTGATTACTATTATTATCATTATTATGAACACGATATAAAAGACGATTAAAAGCTATTAAACGAAACGATTAGGAAATAATGAGTAAGAGTATCATGATGAAATTAAAATATTATAAGATATTGATTTAGATAAAATTATCGTTCTTATTATTTTTATCATTACTATTATTATTAAAAATATCGTTAGTATTAAAACTATCATTTTAACAAAAATTATCATTTTAATAGAAATGTCATTGTTACTATAAAATATCATTATTATTATTATTTTAAATAGAATTATTATTTTAAAGATAATATTAAAAATTATCGTAAATATTAAAGTTATCATAATTAGAATTATCATTTTATCATAATGTCATCTTAGTAATTATAAATATTGATATTTTTATAATAATAATTATTATTACAAAATAATACAACTTTTACTTACTATCATTATAGATATTATTTTATCAAATAAATATGTGATACAAACATATTTTACTACGTGTAATAACTTACTTTAATAATACCTATCATATTATCTTTATGATATTAAATGAACCCTATAAATTTTATTACTTAATATATATAAAAGTATATTATAGTATATAAATTTAATGTAAAATTTTATTTATTAATAAATAAATTATATTATTTACTCTAATAAATCTTTTAAAAATATTTAAAAATATAAAACGACGATATTTAAACTATATATTAATCATGTATAGATTTTTGGAAATTATTTTGAGTCAAATTTACTTTTGTTGACTTTTGCATATTAGTCTCAAGCATTAGGATTGTGGTACACTATGACTTGGCCTAATTTGTTAGACAAATATTGACCAACACATAATTATATATAATTAATTTAGGTTCGTGAATCCGAGGCCAACCTTGCACTTGTTCAATGACGTTATATGTATTTTTACTATGAAATACAGTATAGTGAGTTTCATTTGCCTTTTTACCCTTTATATTTTTGGGACTGAGAATACATGCGCTTTTATAAATGTTTGACGAAATAGACACAAGTAATTGAAACTACATTCTATGGTTGAATTATCGAAATCGAATATGCCCCTTTTTATTAAAGTCTGGTAATCTAAGAATTAGGGAAAAGACACCCTAATTGACGCGAACTCTAAAGATAGATCTATTGGGCCTAACAAACCCCATCCAAAGTACCGGATGCTTTAGTACTTCGAAATTTATATCATGTCCGAAGGAGGATCCCGGAATGATAGGGGATATTCTTATATGTATCTAGTTAATGTCGGTTACCAGGTGTTCACCATATGAATGATTATTTTTGTCTCTATGCATGGGACGTATATTTATGAGAACTGGAAATGAAATTCTTGTGGTCTATTAAAATGATGGAAATAAATGATTATGATAAACTAATGAACTCACCAACCTTTTGGTTGACACTTTAAAGCATGTTTATTCTCAGGTGTTAAAGAAATCTTCCGCTGTGCATTTGCTCATTTTAAAGATATTACTTGGAGTCTTTCAAAGCATATTTCGAAGAACGTTGCATTCGAGTCATTGAGTTCATCAAAGATTATTATTAAATCAATTTATAGTTAGATAGTGGATATTATGAAATGGTATGCATGTCTGTCAATTTTCGATGTAAAGAAATTTTGTCTTTTAAAAACGAATGCAATGTTTGTAAAATGTATCATATAGAGGTCAAATATCTCGCAATGTAATCAACTATTGTGAATCGTTTATAATGTATATGAACGGGTCATTTCAGTTGGTATCAGAGCGGTGGTCTTAGAGAACCAGGTCTGCATTAATGTGTCTAACTGATAAGTCGATAGGATGCATTAGTGAGTCTGGACTTCGACCGTGTCTGCATGTCAAAAGTTTTGCTTATCATTTTGTGTCAAAAATTAACTACTTATCATCCTCAGAAAATTACCTGCTTATCATTTTTAGTCTAAGACACGTCTTGCTGCATTGATTGCATGAATAGTGTATAGACAAAAATTCATATCTTAGCATATCTGCTAAATCATATCTTATCGTATCTGTTACTTTAAACTTTGCCTGACATATCCCGCAAAGTCCTCCGTAATCTACGAAATCTTTTGATCTATATATATATATATATATATATATATATATATATATATATATATATATATATATATGTATATATATATATATATATATATATATATATATATATATACATATATATATACATATATATATATATATATATATATATATATATATATATATATATATATATATATATATATATATATATATATTCTATGTAATTAGAATACCATCCGTTAGCCAAAATCATTTCATATCGGAAAAAAATCCTTTATCCAATCATACGAAATAGAATTCATCATCAGTTCAAGTCACTCAGATTTCAAAATGGAATCCCATTCAAGCTCCGAAAGCAGTGTGACCGGAATAGATCAACCAATCAGTCATCACCTATTCTGGATGAATTGGGGATGGGTTCATAGCCTCCTCAATCATTGGAGACAAGAAGAAGGTGATCCCTTCCATCCACCACATTGCCCTCTTGGCAAAGAACCTGAAGCACTTACCGGCGAACCTGTCCGAAACACCATTTTCTCGCTCATTTCCAGAGTATCTCGTCACGATTATATTACATCAAATTTTAGATTTTATTTATCCGCTCGTCCGAACCGACAATCACCCCGGTGTAATAGAAGAAGTCAACGAGCTTCGCGCTCGGGTAGTGGCTTTGGAGAATATGGTGCAGAGATTACAAACACCAGTAGCAGCATCAGCAGCATAACCAGTACCACCATCATCAACGCCAACAGTACCATTACCACCTCCAACCACAACCGCGTCGTAAATCTCAACTTCACAATCTGTCCCACGAGCATCAACGTCATACGCACCATAGATACCAAGGAGTACCAACAACAATAACTGACGAAGTATTAATTCATAACTTCATTGGAGAAACATTCCGCGGCGATTATGTAATCTCTAAAGTCTTAGAGATTATCTAATCTAGCCCTAACCATAAATCAGTTAAGCGAACCAAAATGATAGAAGGAAGAGTAGAAACCCTGACAAAAATGGTGTGTGATTAACAAGCTAAACTTGCTTTACCAACAGCATCAACAGTACCGTCAGCGTTACCAGCATCGTCAGTACAGTCAACATCCGAATCAACAACACCGATAACATCACAAACTCCGTTAGTTCAAGAATCACTGTGGACATCATTACAAATGAATAACGTGTATATTGTATCAACGAGTTATGAAGAATTAACTCATTCCCTCTGAAGAAATTATATGTATGTATATATATATATATATATATATATATTGAAATAAATCTTTTCGTGCTAAGCTATTGTGTGTGAATCTTAACTACTCGGTTAATTCATATTACAAATATGCAATAATGTATGTCCTTCGGCCGCAACTTTACCAGCGTTAACTACAATCTCTGTCGCAATTCAACAAATTCCAATTCATAATAAATCAAGTATATATTTGATTTTACACTTTCATCATCGATGTACCCGAAACTTTTCAGATAACATCATTCGTACTTTGCGAAATTCACAAGAATTCCACGAACCGAACATCATACATCAACAAATAACGAAGTATTGATTCATAATTTCAATGTCATTAAAGAAATACTGCGTAAAAGTTATGTACTTTTTAAAGCCTTTAGGGATTATTCAATTCTAGTTTCAACCGTAAATCAAATGAGTTTAATTTAACATTAACTCATTAAATCTATGTTACATCTGAAGAAAATATACATATATATATTTTCATAAAGACTGTAATAAAATTCTTTTGTACAAAATAGTAATTGTGAAAAAAAAAATTAACAGGTAGGTAATACCCGAGAGATATATAAATTCACAATTAATATGTTACATTCTTCGAATCTGATTAAGAAAATCATCCATTATACTCCCTACTTTCACAACAATATACATTCTTTTATAGAAATCAAAACAACCATACTCATTCAAAATTTAATTACATATTCTGATTTTGAAATCTCAAAATTCAACTTGAGATATGACCAAAATCATCACTCTTAGATCCTTACATCTTTCACAAGCTATATTTTGACTTCAAAACTGTGTTAGAACATCAAATGTATGTTAACGATTACAATCTGTGTTCAAACCCTTCGAAAATTTCTGAAGACACTTCGAATGATGAGCAATCGAGATGATGATCCAACCACATGTTACCCACAGTTATGTACCCGAAAAACTCTTGAAACCAAAGTAAAAGTTTAAACAACGTATCCGCGTCAGATTCTTTGGCATTTATTAGCAAAAATAACTTTGCGACTCCTATTCAAAGTAGCCAGTTTTGTCACAGCTCCAGCAAGTCAACTTCAACTTTTCAGTCAGACTAACCTTATTTTAACCTTGAGATATACACCTTCGTTACCAGGGAACCTTTTACATTCCACTACATTATTAGCAGATGTACCAACAACTTCATTACCCTTTGACTTTAGCCTCTCCAAAAAGTCATTATAATTATTCATTGAAACCCCATCATTTACTCATTCGCATCTTGTAATGAGAATTGCCATACGAATCATTTGGAATTAGCAATCAGTATTTTGAAATCTCGCAGGATGTCTACGCCAACAGTTATATGTGTATATATAACGTCTATCTTCTTGTAACGACCCGGAAATTTCCGACCAAATTTAAACCTTAAACTCTATATGTTTCCGACACGATAAGCAAAAACCTTGATGTTGAGTCTAGAAAGTCTGAAATCTAAATCTGGAAGATTAGTTACCCTTTTGACCAAGCCTGACGATTCACGAATGATTATGTGTATATGTGTTATATGATTATTTATAGTTAACGATAACAAAAGTATTAGATACGTAATAGGTTTTGAAATAAGATTATTATATTGGCAAGAGTAAAAGATAATATGTTTAATAAATATCTGAAACCATTTTTGTCAAATTATTTAAGAATCATTTTAATAAGATTAAACGTTTTAACGTTATTTTAAAAGTCATAACTTTTCTAGAAACCTTTTGTTAAACGATAAATGTAACGGTCCGTGATTTTTATAAAAATAAATATTTAATTAAAACGTGTTTATTAAATATATATTTATGTATTTTACAAAATGATTAAATATAGTCTTTAACTAAATATAAAACGTTTTGTATTTAAAAACACTTAGTTAAACAACGAACACATTTTTTTTCGATATAATATAATTTGATTATAAAATATTTTTATGGATTTTCAATAATATAAAAATAAAAATAAAGATAATATAAAGATTTTTAATGACACCAAAAGACTACAACATTTCATCACATGATTGTAAGTTAAAACATTGTAAATCACTAAACCTGCGCACTTGCACGAGAAAAATCATAACTAATTCATTCGGACTCGAAAAAGGGTGATCTTGGTATCCAAACGACCGTAACTCAAAAATCTACAACTTTCGTGACTATACCTTACACGAATCGTGTACCCATCTACACGAAACGTGTAATGTTTTTCCGACATAAAGTGGGTAGGTGACGAAAATTTCTTTAAAAGGCCTTCTAGGTACCAGTTATTTCATTTCATCGCACAACACACACATATACATTTATATTACTCCGTAGTATTACTTATAATTATTATTATTATTAATTTTAAAAATTAATTAATCTTATTATTATTAATAATAAGATTAAGATCAAGATTAATAATGTTAATTTTACGATTAGGAGTGCTATTAATGTTAAAAATACCCAAAATATTATGACGGGGCTCTGCCCAAGTGTTCCAAAACTGGTTTCATGAATGGGATAGAATTAAGGAGATTATGGGTTATAGCTATGGAGGTTATGGGTAATGATCAGGGGTTTTGCTCGTGAAACAAACTAGTGTTTGTCAACTTCGTTGTGTCTAAATACTATCCTGCAATATTGAATCTCAATATTGATACGTGAGCACTCTAAACTTGACTTTTATTTACTTTTAGTGTATCCCTGACTAGTGCTCGAGAAATTAGGATCGTGCATGTTATTTTATTTATTTTTGACAAAATATGTTTTAGGATAGAATCTGAGTAAGATACTCATGCGGTTAAGATAAGCTATATGATATATATGTTTTTGGAAAGGTGACGAAAAACTATAAACTTTTCATTTAGATGTCGAATGGATTCGACGGATGAATTTGATGATATAGTCAATTGAATTTTGTGTAAATTATTGAAAATGAATATTTTTACTACGACCTCATTAAAATCATTGTTAAAAAAAAATATTGATTGTTATAATTATTATTATCAAAATATTATTATCATGATTTTTATCAACAATTAAAATATATATTTTTTTTTATCAAAAACTATTAAAATATTATTTTTAAAACTATCAAAATATTATTTTGATCATTAAATTATTATTTTGATCATTATTATTAAAACTATCAATTTATTATTTTTAACATTAAAATTTTGATGTAAATATTATAAAACATCATTTTATATATATATATAAAGTATTAGTAATGAATTATAGCATTAATTACTTTAATAAGTTTTATAAAAATATTTTAAACAACAATATTTAATTATATTTAATCGTGTATAAATTCTTTGAAAATATTATTATAAAGTATTAACTTATCATTTTAGTATATATTTTTATGTAAAGTTTTATTTATTAATAAGTGAATTATATTATAATTTACTCTAATAAATTTTGTAAAAATATTTAAGAATATAAAATGACAATATTTAACTAAAAATAATTATGTATAAATTTTGGAAATCTTTTTGAGTCAAATGAATTTCTGTTAACTTTTACATATTAGTCTCGAGCATTAGGATTGTGGTACACTATAAATTAACTTCACTTGTTAAATAGATATTAACCGATATAAAAATATATAATTAGGTTCGTGAATCGAAGGCCAACCTTATAAGTTATCAATGGTGTTATATGTATTTTTACTACAAAATACATTAGGTGAGTATATAGTCCCACTTTTAAACTTTAAATATTTCGGGATGAGAATACATGCATTTTATATTTTACGATATGGACACAAGTAACTGAAAAATATATTCTACGTTGAGTTGTACCACTGGCATACTTCCCTGTAGCTTGGTAACTACTATTTACAGAGGTATTGTAAACGCGAATCCTGTTGATAGATCTATCGGGCCTGACAACCCCAACCGGACTGGACGACCAGTATTCAACGGTTGCACAGTACTTCGTTTTGTGACTACACTTGGTACAGTGTAGTAAGATTTCATATTAAAGGGAATATGCGACGTGATTAATTGTTAAGTATGGTTACCAAGTGCTCAACCACTTAGAATATTTTTATTAAATGATTATATACGAAATCTTGTGGTCCATTGTTATAACGCTGCTAGCATCAAACCTATATATCTCACCAACTTTATGTTGACGTTTTAAAGCATGTTATTCTCAGGTACGAATTAAGACTTCCGCTGTGCTTTAGCTCGTATTAAGGATACTAGATGGGACCAAATTAAGCTATGATACAAGAACGTTGCATTCGAGTCATTGAAGATTATTAAAGACTATCATTAAGTAAAAGACAGATTAGGTCATTTGGATATTGTGAAATGATAGACGATCATATCAATTTTTGATGTAAAGATAGATTGCCTTTTAAGAATAAATGCAACGTTTGTAAAATGTATCATATAGAGGTCAAGTACCTCGCTATGTTATCAACTATTATAATTCGTTTATAATCAATATGGACGTTGTCCGGATGGATTAGTTCGGGTTATTAGAGTTGGTATCAGAGCGTTGGTCTTAGCGAACCAGGCATTGCATTAGTGTGTCTAACTGGTAGTTGTTAGGATACATTAGTGAGTCTGGACTTTGACCGTGTCTGCCTGTCAAAAGTTTTGCTTATCATTCCTAGTCGGAAATCATCTGCTTATCATCCTTAGGAAATAGCCTGCTTATCATTCATAAGTCTAGACACGTCTTATTGCATTTAGTGCATCGATAGTGTATAGACGAAATTCATATCTTAGCGCATCTTAGACTTGCCTGATATATGCCGTAAATTCCTCTGTAGCCTACGAAATCTTTAGAATTATATATAGATATTCTATATAGTTAGAATATCATCCGACATCCGAAAATCATTTCACAACAAAGATCCTTCTCATTCATCAAATTGCCCTCTTGGCAATGAACCTGAAAGCACTTACCGACGAACCTGTTCGAGCAATCATTCTCTCTCTCATTTTTAGAGTATCTCGTCACGATTATATACTTTTCCATATCTCGAATCTTATTCATCCGCTCGCTTCAACCATCAATCATCCAGTAGTACTAGAAGAAGTTAACACACTACGCGCTTGTGTAACGATTTTGGAGAAACTGGTGCGAGGGTTACGAACACCAGCAGCAGCATCATCAGCATAATCAAGTACCACCATCATCGACGTCGACAGTACCCTTATCATCCCTAAACCATAACCGCACCGTAACTCTTAACATCACAATCTGTACCTCGAATATCAACATTACATGCCTCAATATCACCATTTGTACCTCGAGTATGATCTTCGTTCTACATATCGTTCTACATCGATTAATTTCGTTCTACGTATTGTTCTACCTCATTTACTTTCGTTCGACATGGCAATTATGTAATCTCTAATGTCTAGAGATCATGTAATCAAGTGCCAACAATAAATAAAATGAGTATAATATTTTCTTTACTCATTAAATCCATAATTACATCCGATGAAAATATATATGCAAGTATATTTTCATAAAAATGGTAATTAAAAATTCTTTCGTACAAACTGTTAATGATGAAAATATTTTAACGGGTGGGTAGCACCCGAGGAATATTTAGATTTAACATTAATAAGTTACACTGTACATTCTTCGAATCTGATTCAGCGGTCATCTATTATTCTACTCACAACCACCGATATTCGTATCCGCTTATCCCAGAATAACCATTCTCATTTAAATTTCATATTCGGATTTTGATCTATCAGAATCCAACAAGTGGCATAATGAAGAAAACATTGGATATATTAAAATTGTTAGAAACACACGATTTAACTAATTGAAAATCTATTAAGGATTCCACGCTAACTGTTCCGGCTAACTGTTCCCAGCTAACTGATTAACATTTAATTTATCGCAATTTACATTCTCGCAATTTTATTTATCGTCATTTAATTTCTGTTATTTACTTTTATGCATTTTGAGTCGGGACACATGTACGCAATACGTCGGATTAATTCTGAGACAACACGGTGCATGGGTCATGATATATATTTATTTATTTTACGCACTTTAAATAAACGGGACACGTATACAAGGTTTCGACATATCATATTGACCCATCTATATATATATTTCGGAACAACCGTAGACACTCTATATGTGAAGGTGGGAGTTGGCTATACAGGGTCGGAGTTGATTCCAAAATATGTATATACTTTGAGTTGTGATCGACACCGAGACCGGTACATGGGTCACGATATGTATTATTTAATTCGAATATTATATATATATATATATATATATATATATATATATATATATATATATATATATATATATATATATATATATATATATATATATATATATATATATATATTATTAAACTATTGGACTATTGGACAATCGAACTAACAGACTGCTAACTATGGACAAGTAAAATTAATGAAAATATTGATTATAACATATGAAACTAAATAATTCTTCAAGTTTGCCACTTGATTCTATCTTAAACCTCATTCGTATCTTGACAATTACAATTCGCATTCACAACTTTTCATGATTCCTGAAAACACCTCGGTCGAGAAGTTGAACCAGCCGCACCTCGTCTATGAAAGAAAGATTTATGCATACAGTTATGCACCTGAAGAACTCTCAAACCCGAATTCATAGTTTAACACATACCGTGTTGAATCCTTTGCCATTTATTAGCAAAAACAATCTTACACTTCCTTTTCAAGAAGCTAATTTTGTCACAGCTCCACTTCGACTTCTCAGTAAGACTACTCCTATTATAACTTCGATATTTATATCTTGTTCTTTCGCCAACGTCACCGGAGAACCTTTTATATTCCACGACATCAAGTAGTTCGCCATATCTTTGGCGGAATCCGCAATCTGTATTTTGAAAATCTCGTAGAAATTCTTCCAGTTATACCGAAAACGTCTATCACTAAGAGTTTCATACTTCGAATGTGAAGTTTCTGAAAAACACCCTGAACTATGAAGTAGTTCTTAAAATGCTGATGAAGCAGCAAAAACTGTAAACGACTTTAACAAGTTAAAGGTTGACGATAAAGAACAGTAGGTTGGTAAAGCTCAGAAAAAGAGAAGGGTTGGAACTGGAAAACGGATTGAGCAAAGTATGAAGGAGACCGTGAACAAATCGTGAAAACAGAACCTGTCTTCAAAGGATCCAAATGATCCAGTGCCTGCTGAAACCGTTAGTAAGAACTCTACTCCTTATTCTAAACTTTTCAAGATGATATTCTTCATCATCATCTTATCTTAGATATTATGAGATATTTTCATATCCTTCGTTATACATATTCTCCATATTTCTGGAGATATTCTCACAACTATTCCTATCTGCGATCATTCAACCCTTCGTAACATCTGCGTTACAATATAAAAGAAACTGCATTAGTATCTAAATTCTGAAACCTTTGAAATTAAAATATGAATGTTTGAAGTAGTGTTGGGAACTGATGCATGAATTAGTATAATATAATGAAACTTGATCAACTTCATTATATTACAGTAAGTCATGTTAAGTTTCTAATGGAAGGTGATGATTCACAATACCATCATCATATGCCATGCTACATTGCTTTTACATTCTATCCAATCTCCAAACATATTAGAACATATCACCCTGATAGTTCTAATTTTTCGAAATATTCTGGTAATTTGACCAATCAAAATCGTGCCATTACCATTTCTTTTTAAGAACAATAACTATATTCATTTCGAATCTCATACCTACGAATTTCGGACCATTACAAGAGATGCTTAAACACAAGAAGAGGGAACTAAAGAATGAAGCTTCGAAATAGAAATTAGGGTATAGATCGCAACAAATAGGAGGAAGCATTAACTGTGAATGACAATAATTATGGAAAACAGAAGTAGGGATATCAAAATATAAGGGAAGATATAAAACCCAACAACCACTCAGAAACTACAAACCGTGTATATCAATACGTATTGCAACGTAAAGACACGGGAGAATTAGAAACATTATAATTCCAAGGAAATCATAAAAGTGAATAGATTCTTCTGGCGGCAGATGAAAGAGAAGAATGAAAGATATGAAAGTTAGAAGTATAATAAGAATTAGGATTGGGTGAAGCATATTAAGGAATGAGTAGAGAAATAAGGGATAGAAGGTGTGAAGAATAGGAAAAACGAAGGGGGTGAATTTATAGAAAAATATTCGACAGAAAAATCGAAACAGATTGCCGCATTACATTCGAGAAGATTCTGATCGCTGAAAAATCAAATCTTATTACGTAAGATTTTCTTAAAATCCCTTAAATTCCGGAAATCAAACCTAATCATGTCATTGGTTAAAAACAATTCCATATTCACTCATTTCACTCTTTTGTGATAGCTTCACTCGCGCGCCTCATAATCGAATCATTTTATCTATATTTTTTTCAATAATGACAAAACTCCGTTATCATCTCATATTCGTCATGAAAACATTCCTATTGTTATTTATGACAACCTCTACCAAATTTCGAGAACGAAATTTCTTTAACGGGTGGGTACTGTAACGACCCGGAAATTTCCGACCAAATTTAAACCTTAAACTCTATATGTTTCCGACACGATAAGCAAAAACCTTGATGTTGAGTCTAGAAAGTCTGAAATCTAAATCTGGAAGATTAGTTACCCTTTTGACCAAGCCTGACGATTCACGAATGATTATGTGTATATGTGTTATATGATTATTTATAGTTAACGATAACAAAAGTATTAGATACGTAATAGGTTTTGAAATAAGATTATTATATTGGCAAGAGTAAAAGATAATATGTTTAATAAATATCTGAAACCATTTTTGTCAAATTATTTAAGAATCATTTTAATAAGATTAAACGTTTTAACGTTATTTTAAAAGTCATAACTTTTCTAGAAACCTTTTGTTAAACGATAAATGTAACGGTCCGTGATTTTTATAAAAATAAATATTTAATTAAAACGTGTTTATTAAATATATATTTATGTATTTTACAAAATGATTAAATATAGTCTTTAACTAAATATAAAACGTTTTGTATTTAAAAACACTTAGTTAAACAACGAACACATTTTTTTCGATATAATATAATTTGATTATAAAATATTTTTATGGATTTTCAATAATATAAAAATAAAAATAAAGATAATATAAAGATTTTTAATGACACCAAAAGACTACAACATTTCATCACATGATTGTAAGTTAAAACATTGTAAATCACTAAACCTGCGCACTTGCACGAGAAAAATCATAACTAATTCATTCGGACTCGAAAAAGGGTGATCTTGGTATCCAAACGACCGTAACTCAAAAATCTACAACTTTCGTGACTATACCTTACACGAATCGTGTACCCATCTACACGAAACGTGTAATGTTTTTCCGACATAAAGTGGGTAGGTGACGAAAATTTCTTTAAAAGGCCTTCTAGGTACCAGTTATTTCATTTCATCGCACAACACACACATATACATTTCTATTACTCCGTAGTATTACTTATAATTATTATTATTATTAATTTTAAAAATTAATTAATCTTATTATTATTAATAATAAGATTAAGATCAAAATTAATAATGTTAATTTTACGATTAGGAGTGCTATTAATGTTAAAAATACCCAAAATATTATGACGGGGCTCTGCCCAAGTGTTCCAAAACTGGTTTCATGAATGGGATAGAATTAAGGAGATTATGGGTTATAGCTATGGAGGTTATGGGTAATGATCAGGGGTTTTGCTCGTGAAACAAACTAGTGTTTGTCAACTTCGTTGTGTCTAAATACTATCCTGCAATATTGAATCTCAATATTGATACGTGAGCACTCTAAACTTGACTTTTATTTACTTTTAGTGTATCCCTGACTAGTGCTCGAGAAATTAGGATCGTACATGTTATTTTATTTATTTTTGACAAAATATGTTTTAGGATAGAATCTGAGTAAGATACTCATGCGGTTAAGATAAGCTATATGATATATATGTTTTTGGAAAGGTGGCGAAAAACTATAAACTTTTCATTTAGATGTCGAATGGATTCGACGGATGAATTTGATGATATAGTCAATTGAATTTTGTGTAAATTATTGAAAATGAATATTTTTACTACGACCTCATTAAAATCATTGTTAAAAAAAAATATTGATTGTTATAATTATTATTATCAAAATATTATTATCATGATTTTTATCAACAATTAAAATATATATTTTTTTTTTATCAAAAACTATTAAAATATTATTTTTAAAACTATCAAAATATTATTTTGATCATTAAATTATTATTTTGATCATTATTATTAAAACTATCAATTTATTATTTTTAACATTAAAATTTTGATGTAAATATTATAAAACATCATTTTATATATATATAAAGTATTAGTAATGAATTATAGCATTCATTACTTTAATAAGTTTTATAAAAATATTTTAAACAACAATATTTAATTATATTTAATCGTGTATAAATTCTTTGAAAATATTATTATAAAGTATTAACTTATCATTTTAGTATATATTTTTATGTAAAGTTTTATTTATTAATAAGTGAATTATATTATAATTTACTCTAATAAATTTTGTAAAAATATTTAAGAATATAAAATGACAATATTTAACTAAAAATAATTATGTATAAATTTTGGAAATCTTTTTGAGTCAAATGAATTTCTGTTAACTTTTACATATTAGTCTCGAGCATTAGGATTGTGGTACACTATAAATTAACTTCACTTGTTAAATAGATATTAACCGATATAAAAATATATAATTAGGTTCGTGAATCGAAGGCCAACCTTATAAGTTATCAATGGTGTTATATGTATTTTTACTACAAAATACATTAGGTGAGTATATAGTCCCACTTTTAAACTTTAAATATTTCAGGATGAGAATACATGCATTTTATATTTTACGATATGGACACAAGTAACTGAAAAATATATTCTACGTTGAGTTGTACCACTAGCATACTTCCCTGTAGCTTGGTAACTACTATTTACAGCGGTATTGTAAACGCGAATCCTGTTGATAGATCTATCGGGCCTGACAACCCCAACCGGACTGGACGACCAGTATTCAACGGTTGCACAGTACTTCGTTTTGTGACTACACTTGGTACAGTGTAGTAAGATTTCATATTAAAGGGAATATGCGACGTGATTAATTGTTAAGTATGGTTACCAAGTGCTCAACCACTTAGAATATTTTTATTAAATGATTATATACGAAATCTTGTGGTCCATTGTTATAACGCTGCTAGCATCAAACCTATATATCTCACCAACTTTATGTTGACGTTTTAAAGCATGTTATTCTCAGGTACGAATTAAGACTTCCGCTGTGCTTTAGCTCGTATTAAGGATACTAGATGGGACCAAATTAAGCTATGATACAAGAACGTTGCATTCGAGTCATTGAAGATTATTAAAGACTATCATTAAGTAAAAGACAGATTAGGTCATTTGGATATTGTGAAATGATAGACGATCATATCAATTTTTGATGTAAAGATAGATTGCCTTTTAAGAATAAATGCAACGTTTGTAAAATGTATCATATAGAGGTCAAGTACCTCGCTATGTTATCAACTATTATAATTCGTTTATAATCAATATGGACGTTGTCCGGATGGATTAGTTCGGGTTATTAGACTTCTGGACTTAATTTGAATGTGAAGTTTCTGAAAAACACTCCGAACTATGAATTGGTTCTCCGAAAATGGAAAAAAAATGCTGATGAAGCAGCAAAAACTATAAACGACTTTAAACGGTAAAAGCTGGATGATAATGATGAAGTGTGTTGGCAAAGCGCAGAAAAAGAGAAGTTTTGGACTGGAAAATGGATTGAGCAAAGTAGGAAGGAGGCTGTGGACAAATTACAAAGACTAAACCTGACTTCAAAGGATCCAAATGATTCAGTACCTGCTGAAGTCATTAACGAATACCTTGCTCCTGACTCTAAACCCTGCGGACAATATTCTTCATCACCCTCTGATATTATAAATTCTAAAATATCATCATATCTTTTATTATAAATATCCTCCATATTTATGAAGATATTTTCTTAATTTTTCTTATTTGAAATCATTTACCTCTTCGCGCTATTTGTATTACATCATAAAAGAAACTATTTTAGTTTCAAAATTCTGAAACATTCAAGTTTAAAATAGGAATATTTTGAAGTAATGTTGAGAACTGAAGCATGAAGTAGTATAATATAATGACACTTGATCAATGTGATTATATTACAGTAAGTCATGCTGAGTTTCTAAATGGAACGTGATGATTCACAGATCATAACATCATCATGTGCCATGTTATACGACTCTTGTATTCTATTTAACCTCTAAAATATCAAGAAAATATTTCTTGATGATTCGGCCTTTTCCAAGGTATTCTAGTAATTTAACAAGTCAAGATCGTGCCATCACAATTTCCTTCCTAGAACATTAACAATGTTAATTCCGAAATTCATATCTGTGAATTCTGGACCATTACAAGCGGTGCTTAATCGCAAGAAGAAGAAACGAAAGGACAAAACTCCGAAATAGAAATTGGGGTATAAATTGCAGCAAATAAAAGAGAGCATTAACTGTGAATAATAATGATTATAGAAGACAGAAGCAGATACTTTGAAATATAAGGGAACATATAAATCCAACGACAAACCAGAAATTATAAACCATATATATCGATGCATATAGCAATATAAAGACACGGGAGAACTAGAAACACTATAAACCCAAGAGTATAGTAGAAGTAAATAGATTCTTCCGGCGGTAGATGAAAAAGAAGAATGACCGATATGAAAGTTAGAAGTATATCGAGAATCAGAACTGGATGAAGCATATTGATGAATACTTTAAAATATGAGTTGAGGGGGAAAGAATAGAAGGTGATGAAACATGACTAGGAACTTAGAAATCAACAGATTTAACTCACACAATGGCGGAATAAGTGAATCAAACCCTCTAGTGAATAGGTTAAGTTTTTTTTGATTAATTTAGTCAAACCACAACTAAATCAAGTGTGATTAGATCAACACCTAGAGCTATTATTCACCACCTGGGTGATTTGGACTGAGAGAGAATCGGAGGAGCTCACTAGATCTGAGTGTGTGTAACAAATGAGAGGCTTAACCTAAAATGAAGAACATAAGACTTTATATACCCCTGCTGTTGACTCACCTATACGATTCATTCATCACACGTACGAGTTGGCTTCATCAGTCGTACGGGTGATTACTCACTCGTGTCTTCTCATTTAGGTTGTAATTGTGACTTAGCTCAGCATCAACCGTGCGTATGAGCCTGTCAGCTGTACTAGTGAGGCTTCACTCGTACGTCTGACTAAGTCTAACATAGTTAAACATCTAAATCTCGTTCCTGCAGTTCCTGTAACCACATACAAACACGGATAGGATACTAAAGAGCAATCATGGTGGCCTGTAAACTGTTGTACCTACAATGGACGTGGGTAGATGTCTAGGAACTTGCATAAAATGCATCAACAGAAGGTGTGAGTTGTAAGGAAACGAAGGAGGTGAATTTATAAGAAAATCTCTGACAGAACAATTAAAATGGATGATCGCATTTAAAGCGGATCCTAATTCCCTTGATTATCGGAGAGTCAAATCTTATTAAGAAGATTTTCTTCAAATCCCTTGAAATCTGGGAATCAATCATATCTACGTCAAATGATAAGATGAATCTACACTTACTCATTTCACTCTTCTATGTTAGCTTCATTCGTACTCTTCATATAAATGGATTGTTTATCCAAATTATTCGCTGATGATAAAACTCTAATTTTCAGCCCGTAAACATCATGAAAACATACTTATTATCATTCACGACCTTTCCACTCAAATTTCGGGACAAAATTTCTTTAACGGGTAGGTACTGTGACAACCCGAAAATTTTCAACCAAATTTAAACTTTAATCTTTATATGTTTCCGAAACGATAAGCAATATTTGTTAAGTTAAATTGTAAGAATTTTAAACTATGTTCATACATTCATTCAACCTCGACCATGTTCCAACGATTCATGAACCATTAAACGAATATGATTATATATGTATATGTGTATATATATTATAAATTGAAACGTAAACAAAATATTAGATTAAATACTTTATATGATTGTATATGTTTCAAAATATTTATTAATGGAATTAGAAGATAAGATCAAATGATTGAATTATCAGATATATTGAATTATGATTACAAGTCTCTGTTGAAAGGCCCACATTGATTTGAGAAATCTTTCCGTTTTAACAATATTCGGAAAATGGTAAAGTGATTTATAAATAAGAACAAATTATCAATCATTGAGAACTAGACAAAGGATAGTGGAAGATTGAATCTCATAAAGACTCGATTGATCTATTTAGTTTCAAACGTACAAAAACGTTTTCAGTTTAAAAAGAACTTTATTATTAAAACGTATATAACTTTTATAAATATCTAGAACCACTTTTGACAACTCATTACTTAAATAGTATGATAAAGATAACGATATTTATATTTTATTTTATTAAATATATATAACGATTTAAATTAATATTATATATATTTATACGCGTATTATACGTATATAGTTTTATACTTTTACTATACTTAAACTTTACCTTTACTTTATTTTTACTTTACTTTAACTTTAATAATTCACTTTAATAATTCATACTTTAATAATTCACTTTAATAATTCATATTTTAATAATTCACTTTAATAATTCATACTTTAATAATTCACTTTAATAATTCACTTTAATAATTCATACTTTAATAATTCACTTTAATAATTCATACTTTAATAATTCACTTTAATAATTCAAAAATCTATTATAAATAGAATTCAATAGGTTTCATTATTTCATAGAAACTTGAAAATATTTTTCTCTAAACTCTCTAAATCGATTTATATATATATATTTACTCCGTATTATTTCAAGATATTATTAGTATACATAAAATATTACGATGGAGTGCTGTCCCAGTGATTTCGAAATTGTTTTTCGAGTAGGATAGAATTAAGAAAATTATGGGTTATAGCTATGGAGGTGATTGAGTATGGTTCATGGGTATGCTCGTGAGGTCAATATAGTGTTTATCATTTCCGTTGCGTCTACGTACCTTTCCTGCAATATTGAATCTCAATATTGATACGTGAGTACTCATAATTTAACTTTTACATACTAATAGTGTATCCCTGACTAGTGCTCGAGTATTTAGGATTATGCATGCTTGTACTTTTGATATTACCCTTAGACAGGTTAGGTTGAATATTGAATTAGTTACACTTGCGGTTGAGATAAGGTATAAGATATGCATGTCCTTGGAAAGCTAGCGAAAAATTAAGGACTTTTCCTTTAGATATCGAATGGTTTCGATGAACGGATTAGAAGTTATAATCAATTGAATTTTCGATATTTTTATTAAAAATGATTATTATTATCGTCGTTTTTATCGTTATTCTAGTTTTATCTTATTATTATCATTATTATTATCTTTATCAATAAAAGGGATTTATCATTAAAAATTGTTATTTTTTTTTATTATTATCGTTAAAGTTATAATTAGTATTATTATTATTATTATCCAATTATTATTATTATTATTATTATTATTATTAGTATTATTATTATTATTATCATTATTAATATATATATATCATTATTTAAAAATGGATATTGTCATTGTTATTATTATTATTACTATATTATCATTAAGATAATTATTAGTATTATCGTTAAAAATGTTATAGTAACTATCATTATTAATATTAGTGTAATTAAAACAAATATTTGTAACACCTAATTATTTTGATTACTATTATTATCATTATTATGAACACGATATAAAAGACGATTAAAAGCTATTAAACGAAATGATTAGGAAATAATGAGTAAGAGTATCATGATGAAATTAAAATATTATAAGATATTGATTTAGATAAAATTATCGTTCTTATTATTTTTATCATTACTATTATTATTAAAAATATCATTAGTATTAAAACTATCATTTTAACAAAAATTATCATTTTAATAGAAATGTCATTGTTACTATAAAATATCATTATTATTATTATTTTAAATAGAATTATTATTTTAAAGATAATATTAAAAATTATCGTAAATATTAAAGTTATCATAATTAGAATTATCGTTTTATCATAATGTCATCTTAGTAATTATAAATATTGATATTTTTATAATAATAATTATTATTACAAAATAATACAACTTTTACTTACTATCATTATAGATATTATTTTATAAAATAAATATGTGATATAAACATATTTTACTACGTGTAATAACTTACTTTAATAATACCTATCATATTATCTTTATGATATTAAATGAACCCTATAAATTTTATTACTTAATATATATAAAAGTATATTATATTATATAAATTTAATGTAAAATTTTATTTATTAATAAATAAATTATATTATTTACTCTAATAAATCTTTTAAAAATATTTAAAAATATAAAACGACGATATTTAAACTATATATTAATCATGTATAGATTTTTGGAAATTATTTTGAGTCAAATTTACTTTTGTTGACTTTTGCATATTAGTCTCGAGCATTAGGATTGTGGTACACTATGACTTGGCCTAATTTGTTAGACAAATATTGACCAACACATAATTATATATAATTAATTTAGGTTCGTGAATCCGAGGCCAACCTTGCACTTGTTCAATGACGTTATATGTATTTTTACTACGAAATACAGTATAGTGAGTTTCATTTGCCTTTTTACCCTTTATATTTTTGGGACTGAGAATACATGCGCTTTTATAAATGTTTGACGAAATAGACACAAGTAATTGAAACTACATTCTATGGTTGAATTATCGAAATCAAATATGCCCCTTTTTATTAAAGTCTGGTAATCTAAGAATTAGGGAACAGACACCCTAATTGACGCGAACTCTAAAGATAGATCTATTGGGCCTAACAAACCCCATCCAAAGTACTTGATGCTTTAGTACTTCGAAATTTATATCATGTCCGAAGGAGGATCCCGGAATGATAGGGGATATTCTTATATGTATCTAGTTAATGTCGATTACCAGGTGTTCACCATATGAATGATTATTTTTGTCTCTATGCATGGGACGTATATTTATGAGAACTGGAAATGAAATTCTTGTGGTCTATTAAAATGATGGAAATAAATGATTATGATAAACTAATGAACTCACCAACCTTTTGGTTGACACTTTAAAGCATGTTTATTCTCAGGTGTTAAAGAAATCTTTCGCTGTGCATTTGCTCATTTTAAAGATATTACTTGGAGTCTTTCATAGCATATTTCGAAGAACGTTGCATTCGAGTCATTGAGTTCATCAAAGATTATTATTAAATCAATTTATAGTTGGATAGTGGATATTATGAAATGGTATGCATGTCTGTCAATTTTTGATGTAAAGAAATTTTGTCTTTTAAAAACGAATGCAATGTTTGTAAAATGTATCATATAGAGGTCAAATACCTCGCAATGTAATCAACTATTGTGAATCGTTTATAATGTATATGAACGGATCATTTCACAAACTGCTGCTATTCAGCCTCATGTTTCCGCTGTTCGGATGAGCTTCATACCCACAAACATTTCCGTTGATATAAATTGAAGGTATAAACAAAAACTCAAGCATCGTTATTTAACACTATATTATATATAGTTATAGTTCACCATATTAAAGTATATGTTTTAAATATACTATTATATAGTTTAGCTTAATATCTAAATTTTCTAAACTTAAAACTAATTTTATATAGTTATACACTAATTAGAATGGGTTAATAAATATTATGAGTTATGAATAATAGCATGATACTTGAAGGTGTTAATAAATGTTTAGAGATTATGAATATGATTTAAGATAATGTTATGATATAATTAAGATAATAAAATAATAATTATTATGATTAATAGTATTAGCGTATATCTATATGTATAAGCATGGATGTATATGAATATGTAATATAATTAAGATAGTAATTGTGATAATTATGATACAAGTAATTTGGTAAGGATAAGAATGAAATAGGAGGATAATTATGAAAGTTTAAAAGATAATGGTGATTTAAAAATAATTAAAGATAATTAGGAAAGTGATAATGATAAATACAAATTAGTTAAGATAAGAGTTAAAAGACCTAGACTTATCTAGGTTACTTAAACATAATAAGATAAAAGTTAAAACATAACTAGTTACATAAAACATGATAATATAAGATTATAAGGATAAAAGGTTTAACTAAAGTAATAATATATAATACTATTATAACAAAAAAACCTAACTAATTGTAACACCTAAATTACACTAAGTTATATTATCACATATATATGTAAATACTAAGTACATTAACAATTCATTATGTGTATATACCTATGATGTGAAGGTTATAATTAAAGATAACGTACAAAGTCTACAAACATCACCGCTACATGTGGCCTAGGGTGGTCCTTGTTGCCTTATGGGAACCGCTTGTGGATTTCGAATGCCATGACTTAGATTCTGGTCAAGAATTCTGGGCGCCCGGTAACAACAGATCATTTGAGTGACTTGCACGATAGCAACGAAGTTTGGGCGAGATTGTACAACATCTTTGTTAAGAATTATAAATTGAACTTCTAAAACTAGAAGCTTACAATAAGTGGAAGCTTTCCATAAATAGTAGGTTTCTAAAAATAGAAACTTTTGAGAAATAGGAACTTTTCTCAAAAACCGTTACTGTTAATATAGTTTTTATATTAATAAACTAACTTTATGTCTGTTAGACATTAACTAATCAAAGGTTATATCTCTAGGTTGAGATCTATTTTACATACTCAGTTCATACAACTTGCGTGGAATTACTTACTTGCTACTAAGGTGAACTTCATTGCCTCGCTTTTACATATTTATTGAATTTTATAAATCTTGGGGTGAGATACATGCTTGCTTTTAAAATGATTTACAATTTAGACACAAGTGCCTAAACTTTTTGATATGCAACTTCGTGAGACTTTTGTTAACTTGTATTCTTACATAAAAATCCCCACTATAATATCGTTAATTGCTGGAATTGAAATGTTGCAAGCTTAATTATTGTGAGTAGGCCTATTGAGAGTGACATCTCTACCCATTGACCGATCGTCAAGGGGGTACATAATAATGATTACCGACACTCGTACAGTGTCAGGGGTGAATGTTTAGCTCGATATTATAACTCATGGTATATTGATATTTTGATGTTTTGAACTAAGTCTTGTGGTCTAAAACTTATTATGATTGTTAAACCTATGATGTTTACTCAACCTTTGTGTTGACACTTTAAACATGTTTATCTCAGGTGAAGATTAGCTTGTGTGCTGCCCTATGATGCTTAGTTAGCTGTTGCATTGGAGTCCACATATTAGACTTATCATTTGTTATTTACACATGAATTTCATTATGTAAAACATTATTATGTTTCCGCTGCAAATCAAATTTTGTTAAAACGTCTCATTTAGAGTCGTTCTCGTTTATACATACTTGTGTTGTGATATTGTGAAGTCATATTTCCCCAGCCCTATTTGGGGGTATGACAGAGTGGTATCAGAGTCAGGTTGTTATAGAGAACTAGGATTGGATTTTATGTGTGACTTATGTGTTAGCTAGGGTGCCTTAGCAATCTTTAGGACTATAACCTTTCCTGCCTTAGTTTTAAGCACTTTTCGTTAATCTTTATACTGCCAATTCATCTTACTACCTGCTTTTACCTCTATTGATATTCTGTATCCTTTCCTAAGGATGTCAAGCCAAAACCCTATCATATTGCCAGATCCCAACTCTGAAGGATCAGTTAGTCTGTGATGGTTATCATATCCATACATCTCTTTATGACCTGACTCCGCCATTGTAATTCAAAGTATTCTTTGACTCATGCGAGTTATAAGACCATCTAGGTTGGTGAAACCAAGGGATGTCACTCATGACTCAACATTCCAACGTCAACTATCTAAGTTTGATCACATATTCTGACCTTATGGGGTGATATTGAAGTGGAGGTATGAATTACTGAAATATAATGACGCTTGGACAATGTGATTATATTAAGGTAATTCATATAGAAATTCCAATATCATGACATGTGGAATAGAAAGTGAATCAAAGAAAAATTCCCAAGCTATTCATTTGAAAATCTCAAAGTTATTACATGAAGGGTAATCATCATCTGATTTGTAGATCTATGAAGGGCTCGTTTTAAACAAACTATCTATCTCATACCCTTAAGTAGATTAACAACCTCTCATATGCAATATACTTTGTAAAACTTTGCATTCTTTCTTTCTTAAACAACCTATCTCTTTATCTTTGACGCTTAATTATCACGCTTAATCCCTATCATATCCTGGCTGGAAGGAAGGATACAAGACCTTCCAACAAGTGTCTTTTGATTACCATAGCCAAGGAAAACTTTTCGCGCTCATTCATCCATTACTTGGCACCATGCAAGTAATGATGTCAAACCCAACAATAATCAATCACTGTCAATTCAAAATTTAAGGTTAGATACACCACCTGAAGCTTTTCCATTTTCTCGTGGGTCATGGTTTGAGCTAAACTCACCCTAAGCACATAAAAAAAATACCATAGCAATTAAAAGAGCCTCATCTTACTCTAGCGTATCCACATTTCGGGCCAGTTAAGGCTGCAGTATATATATATATATATATATATATATATATATATATATATATATATATATATATATATATATATATATATATATATACATACATACATACATATATACTTCCATCACCATATTGGAAAGCACGTGATCCCTCACACGCTCCATATGATCAAAGGTAGCATTGATATGATTATCATTATGGTCAAGTGATTTGTTGTACCTGAACAATAAGCCGCCACCCTTGAATCGTTAACCATTTTTCTGAAAAATCTTACGATTTCGCCTCGGTGTTAAAAGCATGTTAGATGTACCATTAAATGATCGTATAACAATAGGCAAGTGACTCCATGTCCTTACATTTCCCTTACTCATTGGGGAAATTCGTACTATCCCAGCAATAATCACAGATTTAGCGAGAACTTGATAAATTGATTTTCAATGATCATCACATAGTCGAAAGTCACTGCATTAGCATGTCTTCATACGTGTCTATGTGAACATCGGATTATTCATGCTCAAGTTATTATTAAATCTTTGTGAATGACGAAATCAAGCAATCCATGAGTACATAATAAGGGCACTTACTCCCAGCCTTCCAACTCCAATAACTAGTCTGACCTCTTGATATTTCAGAGTCAATAGTAGATTAACTTCACGTTCTCAAACTCTACCATTCATATCTCACTTGTCAGCAACAGCTTCACACATGAACATTTTGAATTCCAGGAACATATGCCCTAATAATAGTCAACAACCGTATTTAGATACAATAGATTTCATTACCTCGCAATATTTTTGCTTAAAAATAACACGAAATTTTCAAAATTCCTTCACCCGATCTTCATCGATCTTTTTCCAACTCGTAACCTCCGAAATATGAAAATTCTGTTACCAAAATTTTACACACACTATTTTACTGTGCGATCCTCTCGAAATTTTATAAAATAAATTTATTTACTACCATTCGTGCAAATTTTATAAATCGTATATGTTTATATAATAAAGTAAATAAAATTTACCTTTACTTATTTTTGACTAGTACATATAAAATTATACTTTGACTTTTATAAATCAATTCTTTTATTCAAAAGATATTTTACTTAAAATAGTACATGTTGTACATAACTCTAGTTTTACTAAGAATTTCATGCCTTTTTACATTGTCACCTTAAACGACTCGAACTTCTATAAAGTTTTCATTAATTGTTTATATAAAAATTTTCGTATTATTCTACACCATGTAGTAATCACAATTCCTCTTGCGCTTCGAAACTTACCATTGAGTTCATCATTCAAAACTCTATGTTCTAAGTAACTTTTCCCTTGAAAGGTTGACCGTTGAGAAGATTTTACTTCTGATATCTCACGGCTAAACCACAGCAACCTCGTAAAACGTCAATTCTATGATTTAATATCTTTTTGGCACAAGAAAGCATTTCTCATATATTTCCTCACCCGGTGTAAACTATTCTTTATGGCCATTGATTCATATTTCTTTTCATCCACACTTAAACTCATAAGTGATTGATAGATCGACTCACCATAGGTGCGAGAACGTCTTTCTCATCAAGAGATCACACCTTTCGTGTGGTTTTCTATCAGAAATATAATTTATGATCCTCGCTATCCTCTCTAAAGGAGTTACCTTAAACGATTATGGTGTTTATGTGTTTACACTAAACATTTCTTCCTCACCAGTTACAACTAGATGTTATCCTAGTCAAGTTTCGACCTCTGTTTCAACATAGAGCTATAGATACATTCTGCAAATGTGTTTTCAAAAACTCTTTCCAAGGATAAGTTCGCATGTATGATAATCTTTCGTTAATCTTTCATACCATTCTAAGGGCATCTTAGTAATTATGGCTTGCATTTCATATAAGCCTGATTAGTGACTTCTCGGCTGGAATCTCGTTTCGTCTATTCACATTAGACATTTCTTGAAAACCAAAGGTATCATGTCTATGGTTACCTTCCGGAATTTTAAGTTGGTACCGTCTCTAACAAACACAAGTCATGCATCAAACTACATGGCTATGATCTCCAAGTACTTCTCTCTGATTGTCTGCCCTAATGGCGACATAAACGCTCAAGGTTTCAAATAAACTTAGTAATGTTCGTTGCACATTTCAGGTGTCCAACTTACTGAAATGCTTGTACGACTAAAATATCACAATCCCTTTTAAGAAAACCTAGTCAGATGACACTCATGTTATCCCTTTGAATTACCTCCGCATTGATAATAAAATGCACTTCATAGAAGAACCTGTAGAAGTTATGGATCGTGAGATCAAACGCTTGAAACAGGACAACAGTTCCTATTGTTAAGATCCGTTGGAATTCACGAAGAGGCCCCGAGTATACCTGGGAACGTGAAGACCAGAAGAAACGGAAATATCCCCATCTCTTCTCAACCGCTGATGCATCCGAGAAGTCCATCTGAAACTTCGGGACGAAGTTTAAATTAACGGGAAGGTACTATAACAACCCTCACTTTTCCATTCTGAATTTACCAAATTGCCCTTAGGGTTTCATTGTCTTATTCTGTGTATTATCATTAGGGTTGTTATTCAGATATAATAAGTACCCAAGTAATTAAATGCTCTGTAAATTAATGCTTGTAATTAATAACCTAAAGCCTCAACCTCGGATACTAATTAAAACCCTAATCTTATAAACCCTAACTCTAATATAAAATTTATAATATAAACTATATGTAAATAAATGTAACATTTATATAAATTAAAAAGCTAAGGAGAACTAAGTAAATAAACATTTAACAAAAGACATGGACTAAAACATAAAAGGATTAAATAAAACTTATTCTAAATAAAGGAAACAATTAATAAAAAAAATATAAGTTATATAAATAAATAAATTGAGCCGGAAAAAAAATAATAAATAAAAATAAAAATGTCGGCCTAGTTAATAAAAAAAAAAAAAAAAAAAAACTTGACAACTAAGTAATCTAATCCTAGACTCCTAATCCTAATCTAGTTCCAATTTCTCAATCTTAATCCTAATCCCTTTTAAAGTTTATTATTAAGGAGTCCTAGTTTGATCATGACTCTAAAAACTCCATTATAAAAAGCCCCCTTGGCTCTTGTTTACTCATTCATTGTTGCATCAAAAAAAAAAAAAAAAAAAAACACTTGAAACCCTCTCCTTCTCTTGCATTAGTTTCGGCAGTTTTTTTTTTTGGTCACCACAATCGACCACCAACCTCAGAAAAATAGCCTCATCACCACCGCACCTACTGCATTTTTTTCTGCAGCAAACCCGCCACCCAAAAACTGCAATTTACAGCAGCCTTTTGCTGTCTTTTACAAGCCAAAACAGCTGCTCCTGTGCAGCTGTAAACCGCCACCAACACCCCTTTGTTGCTGCTGTTTTCCGCCACCAAACACCACCCTAAACTGCCCCCAAATAGCCCCCGCATTCGCCATTTTTCTGCAGCTACTGCTGCTGATTCCGCGCATCCAAAACAGGCCAAAACCCGCCTGTTTTGTTCCCTGTGCTGCTGCGTTTTTTTCTGTTTGCTGTCTGCCACCAACCGCCACCAAGAACCACCACTTTTGGTCACTTTTTGGCTCCTGTTTTTCTGCTCGAACTGCTGCTATTCAGCCTCATGTTTCCGCTGTCCGGACGAGCTTCATACCCAACAAACATTCATCTCTTCCGTTGATATAAATTGAAGGTATAAACAAAAACTCAAGCATCGTTATTTAACACTGTATTATATATAGTTATAGTTCACCATATTAAAGTATGTGTTTTAAATAGACTATGATATAGTTTAGCTTAATATCTAAATTTTCTAAACTTAAAACTAATATTATATAGTTATACACTAATTAGAATGGGTTAATAAATATTATAAGTTATGAATAATAGCATGATACTTGAAGGTGATAATAAATGTTTAGAGATTATGAATATGATTTTAAGATATAATTAAGATAATAAAATAATAATTATGATGATTAAAAGTATTAGTGTATATCTATATGTATAAGCATGGATGTATATGAATATGTAATATAATTAAGATAATAATTTTGATAATTATGATACAAGAAATTTGGTAAGGATAAGAATGAAATAGGAGGATAATTATGAAAGTTTAAAAGAAAATGGTGATTTAAAAACAATTAAAGATAATTAGGAAAGTGACAATGATAAATACAAATTAGTTAAGATAAGAGTTAAAAGACCTAGACTTATCTAGGTTACTTAAACATAATAAGATAAAAGTTAAAACATAACTAGTTACATAAAACATGATAATATATGATTATAAGAATAAAAGGTTTAACTAAAGTAATAATATATAATACTATTATAACATAAAAACCTAACTAATTGTAACACCTAAATTACACTAAGTTATATTATCACATATATATGTAAATACTAAGTACATTAACAATTCATTATGTGTATATACCTATGACGTGAAGGTTATAATTAAAGATAACGTACAAAGTCTACAAATATCACCGCTACATGTGGCCTAGGGTGGTCCTTGTTGCCTTATGGGAACCGCTTGTGGATTTCGAATGCCATGATTTAGATTCTAGTCAAGAATCCTGGGCGCCCGGTAACAACAGATTATTCGAGTGACTTGCACGAAAGCAACGAAGTTTGGACGAGATTGTACAACATTTTTGTTAAGAATTATAACCCGAACTTCTAAACTAGAAGCTTACTATAAGTGGAAGCTTTCCATAAATAGTAAGTTTCCAAAAATAGAAACTTTTGAGAAATAGGAACTTTTCTCGAAAACTGTCACTGTTAATATAGTTTTTATATTAATAAACAAACTTTATATCTGTTAGACATTAACTAATCAAAGGTTATATCTCTAGGTTGAGATCTCCGTTTACATACTCAGTTCATACAACTTGCGTGGAATTACTTACTTGCTACTAAGGTGAACTTCATAGCCTCGCTTTTACATATTTATTGAATTTTATAAATCTTGGGGTAAGACACATGCTTGCTTTTAAAATGATTTACAATTTAGACACAAGTGCCTAAACTTTTTGATATGCAACTTCGTGAGACTTTTGTTAACTTGTATTCTTACATGCAAATCCCCACTATAATATCGTTAATTGCTGGAATTGAAATGTTGCAAGCTTAATTATTGTGAGTAGGCCTATTGAGAGTGACATCTCTACCCATTGACCTATCGTCAAGGGGGTACATAATAATGATTACCGACACTCGTACAGTGTCAGGGGTGAATGTTTAGCTCGATATTATAACTCATGGCATATTGATATTTTGATGTTTTGAACTAATTCTTATGGTCTAAAACTTATTATGATTGTTAAACCTATGATGTTTACTCAACCTTTGTGTTGACACTTTAAGCATGTTTGTCTCAGGTGAAGATTAGCTTGTGTACTGCTCTATGATGCTTAGTTAGCTGTTGCATTGGAGTCCACATATTAGACTTATCATTTGTTATTTACACATGAATTTCATTATGTAATTATGTTTTCGCTGCAAATCAAATTTTGTTAAAACGTCTCATTTAGGGTCGTTCTCGTTTATACATACTTGTGTTGTGATATTGTGAAGTCATATTTCCCCAGCCCTATTTGGGGGTATGACATTCGATTACAGTTATACGTGTTAATATATACATACTTGATATAGGTTCATGAATCCGAGGCCAACCCTGCATTGTTCAGTTCAGTCGTATGCATATTTTTACTACAAAATATCGTATCTTGAGTTTCATTTGATCCCTTTTACTAAATGCTTTTACAATATATATTTTTGGGCTGAGAATACATGAAATTCTTTTATAAATGTTTGACGTAATAGACACAAGTAAAACATTCCTCTAATGAATTATTATGCAGACGAGAAGTTCTGTAGGTTATTATATCGAATATTTCCCCTGATTATTATAGCTTGGTAACCTAAGAATTAGTTGGACGTTATAATTGCCACTAATTGACGCGAATCCTAAAGGTAGATCTACGGGCACTGACTCCCCCCATCCGGGTTAAGGATTCTTTAGTACTTCGAGGTTTATATATTAAACAGACGGAATGATTCTGTATATATCATACTGATTGCTTTATGCCTGTATATTTGGGGATATTCTTTATGCACATTATAAGTTAAGGTCGGTTACCAAGCAAGGTTATATATAGAGGGAATGATTTTTATACACAGGTTATGTGTATGTTATTTTGTACACGAGATATGTGTACGGTTATTAAGAATTTTGAAAAATGGTTTCATACACGAGATAGGTGTACTGTATTTAAAAGAAATCGCATGTACATTACAGGTGGGTATATGATACGGACTCATTTGTACCATGCATATTTAAATCTTGTGGTCTATCAAAATTACTGAATTTTATTGTTTTATGATAAACTTATGAACTCACCAACCTTTTGGTTGACACTTTTAAACATGTTTATTCTCAGGTATTAAATAAATCTTCCGCTGTGCATTTTCTCATTTTAAAGATATTACATGGAGTCGTTCATGGCATATTTAGGTCAGTACCTCGCAATGGAACCAAATGTTGAAGACTTCGTCCAGGTGGATTAGGACGGGTCACTACATTTTGCCACATCTAGGTTTAATGGTTCAATTATTTAGTGGCACTTTTTGATATCTCTCAATTCATAACTATATTATTTTTTTTATTTTAAAATTTCGTATTGAATGCGAATATATTTGACTATAGTTTCGTTTCGATAATAATTCATGGTCGTTGAACATATTTTTTAAACACATAACGTTCGCCACATAATTATGCTGAATTATGTGGCACATGTGATAAAATAATTTTGGTTTAAGTTTGGATCCATTTTCGAAAGATGACTAGAGAAAATACTACGAGCAAGACTTCCTGAAGAGTTCCTGCCATTCGAAATAGTTTGAACGCCGAAAAAGACTTTTTTGCTATTTTTACAAGGTAAATTTTGAACTTTCAGATTTTACAATAATTATTACCTTTGCGTTTGATTTTTTATGCATATTTAAATACTATTTTGATACTTTTATTTTATGTAACATTGCATTTAGGTACATTGGGAATCTTTTTCAGGTTAATATCACACCACTAGCCACAAATCCTTATACGTTTTGCGGCATCTTAGTTTAATGGTTCAATTATTTAATGTTACTTTTTGATATCTCTCAATTCATAACTCTATTATTGTTTTTGTTTTAAAATTTCGTATTGAATGCGAATATACTTGACTATATTTTTGTTTCTATAATAATTCATGGCCGCGAATCACATTTTTGAACACATTACATTTGCCACATAATTATGTTGAATTATGTGGCACAGGTATTAAAACAATTTTGGTTGAATATTGGATCCATTTTCACTCGATGACTAGAGAAAGGCACTACGTGCAAGACTTCCTAAAGAGTTCTTACCATTCGAAATATTTTAACGCTGAAAAAGTCGTTTTGTTATATTTAAAACGTGAAGTTTGAACTTTCAGACTTTACGATAATTATTACCTTTGCATTTGAATTTTTATGCATATTTAAATACCATATTGATACTTTTAATTTATGTAATATTGTATTTAGGTACATTGAGAATCATTCTGAGGTTAATATCATACCACTAGCCACAAATCTTTACACGTTTTGTGGTATCTTAGTTTAATGGTTCAATTATTTAGTGGCACTTTTTGATATCTCTCAATTCATAACTCTATTGTAATTTTTGTTTTATAATTTCGTATTGAATACGAATATACTTGACTATAGTTTTGTTTCGATATTAAATCATGGTCGCGGATCACATTTTGGAACACATTACGTTTGCTACATAATTATGCTGAATTATGTGGCACGTGTGATAAAAAAATCTCGGTTGAAGATTGGATCCATGTTCTCACGATGACTTGATAAAGGCACTACGAGCAAGACTTCCTAATGAGTTCCTGCCATTCGAAATAGTTTCAACGCCAAAAAAGTCGTTTTGCTAGTTTTAAAAGGTGAATTTTGAACTTTCATATTTTACGATAAGTATTACCTTTGTATTTGAATTTTATGCATATTTAAATACCATTTTGATACTTGTTATTTATGTAACATTGTATTTAAGTACATTGAGAATATTTTTGAGGTTAATATCACCCACTAGCCAAAATCCTTACATTTTCTGCCACATCTTGGGTTAATGGTTCAATTATTTAGTGGCACTTTTTGATATCTCTCAATTCATAACTCTATTATTGTTTTTATTTTAAAATTTCGTATTGAATGCGAATATATTTGACTATAGTTTCATTTCGATAATAATTCATGGCCGCATGACACATTTTTGAAAACATTACATTTGCCACATAGTTATGCTGAAATATGTGGCACATGTGATAAAACAATTTTGGTTGAAGATTGGATCCATTTTCGCACGATGACTAGAGAAAGACACTACGAGCAAGACTTCCTAAAGAGTTCCTTCGATTCGAAACAGTTTTAACACCGAAAAAGTCATTTTACTATTTTTAAAAGATGAAGTTTGAACTTTTAGATTTTACGGTAATTATTACCTTTGCATTTGAATTTTTATGCATATTTAAATACCATTTTGATACTTTTAATTTATCTAACATTATATTTAGGTACATTGAGAATCTTTTTGAGGTTAATATCACCCCACTAGCCACAAATCCTTACACGTTTTGCGACATCTTAGTTTAATGGTTCAATTATTTAGTGGCACTTTTTGATGTCTCTCAATTCATAACTCTATTATTGTTGTTGTTTTAAAATTTCGTATTGAATGCGAATGTATTTGACTATAGTTTCGTCTCGATAATAATTCATGGCCACGGATCACATTTTTTAACACATTACGTTTGCCACATAATTATGCAGAATTTTGTGGCACATGTGATAAAACAATTTTGGTTGAAGATTGAATCCATTTTCGCCGATGACTAGATAAAGGCACTACGAGCAAGACTTCCTAAAGAGTTCCTGCAATTCAAAATAGTTTCAACGCCGAAAAAGTCATTTTGCTATATTTAAAAGGTAAATTTTGAACTTTCAGATTTTACGATAATTATTACCTTTGCATTTGAATTTTTATGCATATTTAAATATCATTTTGATACTTGTTATTTATGTAACATTGTATTTATGTACATTGAAAATATTTTTGAGGTTAATATCACCCCACTAGCCATAAATCTTTACACGTTTTATCACATCTTGGTTTAATGGTTCAATTATTTAGTAGCACTTTTTGATATCTCTCAATTAATAACTCTATTATTGTTTTTGTTTTAAAATTTTTTATTGAATGCGAATATATTTGACTATAGTTTCGTTTCGATAATAATTCATGGCCGCAGAACACATTTTTAAACACATTACGTTTGCCGCATAATTCATCTGAATTATGTGGCACATTTGATAAAACAATTTTGGTTAAAGATTGGATCCATTTTCGCACGCTGACTAGAGAAAGCACTATGAGCAAGACTTCCTGAAGAGTTCTTGTCATTCGAAATAGTTTTAGTGCCAAAAAAGTCTTTTTGCTATTTTTACAAGGTAAATTTTGAACTTTCTGATTTACAATAATTATTACCTTTGCGTTTGAATTTTTATGCATATTTAAATACCATTTTGATACTTTTATTTATGTAACATTTATTTAGGTACATTGAGAATCTTTTTGAGGTTAATATCTGAAACGACCCGTCCATATTACTATAAACACAGTACGTTATTCATTGGTCCTATAGCAAGGTATTTGACCTCTATATGATACATTTTAGAAAATATTGCATTCGTTTCATAAAAAGCACACCATTATTATACATAATGCATGTTTTAAACAATTGGGCGATTATTTAAGGAATAATCCCCATAATACATCGGTTTTCAAATACTACACACTTGACATAACAGTCAAATATAATACATGACAAAGGTTATATTGAATGCAACACTTTATTTAATTAAAAGCATGAGATTCCATGCACAACTTGCTCAGATTATGCAACAGCGAAAGACTTTTTTAAGGACCTGAGAATAAACATGCTTAAACAGTCAACACAAAGGTTGGTGAGATATATAGGTTTAACATTGATATAAATATAGACCACAAGATTTCATAGTTATAAATATATGTACACTCACAAGTGTATAAAAGTATTCTATAAGTTGTTGAGCGCTTCGGTAACCATACTTAACCATTAATGTAGCATATTCCCTTTATTATGAAATCTCCCTACACTGTACCAAGTGTAGTAAAAATGAAGTACTATGCAACCATTTACGATACTAGAGCGACTAGCCCGGTTGGGGTTGTCAAACCCGATAGATCTATCAATAGGATTCGCGCTTACATGTTCTTACAACATGTAAATATTAGTTACCAAGCTATTAGGGAAAAATATGCAAAGTGGTACAACTCAACGTAGAATATATTTTAAGTACTTGTGTCCATAGCGTAAAACATAAAATGCATGTATTCTCATCCAAAAATATTTTTAGAGTTTAGAAATGGGACTATATACTCACGGTAGTAAAAGTGTATTAATAATAAGTTTTCAGCTTATTAAAAATATGGTCGTCTTCCTTGGATTCACGAACCTATAACAATAATAATGATTCAGATAATAATACGCATGTGAATAAAATAAAACAAGTTCATAGAATTAATTTTTAACATTTTTATGTTAGTAGTCCTTTGTTAGTAGTCCAAAATAGTCCGAAATGTCCAACAGTCCAATAATTAGTATATATATAATCTTAGAATTACCCCCACGATGTATTGTATACGTATTGACTTTGCATCAACCCAGAGATACGTATTGTCTTAGAATTTATCAAAATGTATTGTATACTTATTGTCTTAGGATTTATCAAAACGTATTGTATACTTATTGTCATGGAATGTACCAAGATTATTATATATATATATATATATATATATATATATATATATATATATATATATACAATCTCGGAATTAACTAAGATTATAATATTTTTTATACTAATAATAACATGTCTAAATATATATAGGATATAGGAATAGTTAGCAAGGATATGGTTAATATAGTTTTTACAATATAAATTTCGTCCATACAACGTTAATTTTAGCAGATTTTGTTTTGCTCGCCAAATATTCATTACAAATCCGTTTAAAGTGAATCAAATTGCTATGGATTCCTTAAGAAGTTAATTTTTCAAAAACAATTCGAAAAGTTCAGAACATATATTAATATTCAGAGTTTTACCCTCTTTTTGTGCCGGTGGACAGATTTGGAAGAATCCCGACACCCACCCAATATATGATTTTTGATAAAATACTTCCACTTTGTCTAAAATTATGATAAAAATACTGGAAGTCTTATTTACATATATTAACATATTTACAAAGTCTTAGCCTCGAAATCAAAGTCTAAGATAGGTTTTTAATTCCCAACCCAAAACAGCCCGCTTTTTACCGAATGGAGATTAAACGATATATGTTAAGTTTCAAGGTGTTCTTCATATGTACAAGTTATAAGTTCTTATATTAACTTAATGTAACATCATAATACATATAAATAAGTGTTATTAGAGTTGAGTTAGAAATATTAGATTAGTTCTTCAAACAAGTTTAGAATCAACTAAACTATGTTCTAGTTTATAAACTCTTATATAGATAGCTATAAACATATGAATTGAACAAGAGTTGAAGTAGAGTTTTTACCTCAAGTTTAGAATGTAAAGTTGCTGGAAAGAAGTAGTAGAACAAAACTTGAGAGAGTTCTTGCAAGTGTGTGTGAAAATTAGAAGTAAAATTTGGAAAATGAATGTGTAAAAATGAGTTAGAAATGGTGCTTATTTATAGGGTTGAAAATTTGTTTTTAGTGAAAATATCTAGTATAGGTTAAAATGTATTAAGTCATGGATGACATATTAAATTGATTAGGTCATGAATGACATATTACACAAATAATTGCAGATTTCTATTGGTATATACCAATAGTAAATACTTCTAGAAGCTATGTATAATACGGGTAAAAAAATACCGTATGAATGCGAGTATAATTCTTGAAGAAATTGAACGAAAATACGAGTATAGCTATCCTTTATATGTATTGGTATGTTATAAAGTGTATTCAATACTTGTAAGGATGTATTTACACTCGTTATACATTATATGTAAATACATTTAAACATAAGTTAATTACGTCATTTAAATAGTAACATATATATTGTACAAAAACTCTTTAAATTAGTAGTATGAAAATATATATATATATATATATATATATATATATATATATATATATATATATATATATATATATATATATATATATAATACTTTGTTAATATACTTAATGAGATATTTAATTATCATATTTTCAAGTTAAATCTCTATATATATATATATATATATATATATATATATATATATATATATACACACACATATATATATAATTAATACAAGTTATGACGTTCGTGAATCATCGGTCAAACTGGGTGGTCAAAGGTTTAGATAAATTCCGTTTCAATTAATCAAGTCTTAACAAGTTTAATTGCTTAACATGTTGGAAACATTTAATTGTGTAAATATTAATCTCATATATATTAACGGAAAAATCCGGGTCATTTTACACATAATTGTTCGTGAATCGTCAAGAGCAGTCGATGGGTAAATGAATAAACGAACACAGTTCAAAGTTTTTGAGATTTCAACATTACAGACTTTGCTTATCGTGTCGGAAACATATAAATATCAAGTTTAAATTTGGTCAGAAATTTCCGGGTTGTCACAATATCACCCCACTAGCCACAAATCCTTACACATTTTGCGGCATCTTTATTTAATGGTTCAATTATTTAGTGGCACTTTTTGATATCCCTCAATTCATAACTCTATTATTGTTTTGGTTTTAAAATTTCGTATTGAATGCGAATATATTTGACTATAGTTTCGTTTCGATAATAATTCATGGCTGCAGATCACATTTTTGAACATATTACGTTTGCCACATAATTATGCTGAATTTTGTGGCACGTGTGATAAAACAATTTCAGTTGAAGATTGGATCCATTTTCACACGATGACTAGATAAAGGCACTACGAGCAAGACTTCCTAAAGAGTTCTTGCCATTCGAAATAGTTTCAACGCTAAAAAAGTCGTTTTGCTATATTTAAAAGGTGAATTTTGGACTTTCAGATTTTACGATATTTATTACCTTTACATTTGAATTTTTATGCATATTTAAATACCTTTTGATACTTGTTATTTATGTAACATTGTATTTAGGTAAATTGAGAATATTTCTGAGGTTAATATCACCCCACTAGCCACAAATCCATACACATTTTGCCACATCTTGGTTTAATGGTTCAATTATTTAGTGAAACTTTTTGATATCTCTCAATTCAGAACTCTATTATTGTTTTTGTTTTGAAATTTTGTATTGAATGTGAATATATTTGTCTATAGTTCCATTTCAATATAATTCATGGCCACATAACACATTTTTGAACACATTACATTTACCACATAATTATGTTGAATTAATTGGCACATGTATTAAAACAATTTTGGTTGAAGATTGGATCCGTTTTCGCACGATGACTAGAGAAAGGCACTACGAGCAAGACTTTCTAAAGAGTTCCTGCGATTTGAAATAGTGTTAACGCCATAAAAGTCATTTTACTATTTTTAAAAGGTGAAGTTTGAACTTTTAGATTTTATGATAATTATTACCTTTGCATTTGAATTTATATGCATATTTAAATACCATATTGATACTTTTAATTTATGTAACATTGTATTTAGGTACATAGAGAATATTTTTGAGGTTAATATCACACCACTAGCTAAAATTCCTTACACGTTTTGCCACATCTTGGTTAAATGGTTCAATTATTTAGTGGCACCTTTTGATATCTCTCAATTCATAACTCTATTATTGTTTTTATTTTAAAATTTCGTATTGAATGCGAGTATATTTGACTATAGTTTCGTTTCAATAATAATTCATGGCTGATGAACAATTTTTGAACACATTACGTTTGCCACATTATTATCCTGAATTATGTGGCGCATGTGATAAAACAATTTTGGTTGAAGATTGGATTCATGTTCGCACGATGACTAGAGAAAGCACTACGAGCAAGACTTCCTGAAGAGTTCCAGCCATTCAAAATAGTTTTAACGCCGAAAAAGTCTTTTTTGCTATTTTTACAAGGTGAATTTTGAACTTTCAGATATTACAATAATTATTACCTTTGCGTTTGAATTTTTATGCATATTTAAATACCATTTTGATACTTTTGTTTAATGTAACATTATATTTAGGTACATTGAGAATCTTTTTGAGGTTAATAGCAGCCCACTAGCCACAAATCCTTACACGTTTTGCCACATCTTGGATTAATGGTTATATTAATTAGTGGCACTTTTTGAGATCTCTCAATTCATAACTCTATTATTGTTTTTGTTTTAAAATTTCGTATTGAATGCGGATATATTTGACTATAGTTTCGTTTCGATAATAATTCATGGCCGCGGATCACATTTTTGAACACATCACGTTTGCCACATAATTATGCTGAATTTTGTGGCACGTGTGATAAAACAATTTTGGTTAAAGATTGGATCCATTTTCGCACGATGACTAGATAAAGGCACTACGAGCAAGACTTCCTAAAGAGTTCCTGCCATTCGAAATAGTTTCAACGCCGAAAAAGTCGTTTTTCTATATTTAAAAGGTGGATTTTGAACTTTCAGATTTTACGATAATTATTACCTTTACATTTGAATTTTTATGCATATTCAAATACCATTTTGATACTTTTATTTTATGTAACATTATATTTAGGTACATTAAGAATCTTTTTGAGGTTAATAGCACCCCACTAGCCACAAATCCTTACACGTTTTGCGGCATCTTAGTTTAATGGTTCAATTATTTAGTGGCACTTTTTGATATCTCTCAATTCATAACTCTATTATTGTTTTTGTTTTAAAATTTCGTATTGAATGCAGATATATTTGACTATAGTTTCGTTTTGATATTAATTCATGGCTGCGGATCACATTTATGTACACATTACGTTTGCCACATAACTATGCTGAATTATGTGGCACGTGTGATAAAACAATTTCGGTTAAAGATTGGATCCATTTTCGCATGATGACCAGAGAAAGGCACTACGAGCAAGACTTCCTAAAGAGTTCCTGCCATTCAAAACAGTTTCAACGCCGAAAAAGTCATTATGCTATATTTAAAAGGTGGATTTTGAACTTTCAGATTTTACGATAATTATTACCATTACATTTGAATTTTTATGCATATTTAAATACCATTTTGATAATTGTTATTTATGTAACATTATATTTAGGTGAATTGAGAATATTTCTGAAGTTAATATCACCCCACTAGCCAGAAATCCTTACACGTTTTGCCACATCTCGGTTTAATGGTTCTATTATTTAGTGGCACTTTTTGATATCTCTCTGTTCATAACACTATTATTGTTTTTGGTTTAAAATTTCGTAATGAATGCAAATATATTTGACTATAGTTTCATTTCAATAATAATTCATGGCCGCAGAACACATTTTTGAACACATTACGTTTGCCACATAATTATCCAGAATTATGTGGCACGTGTGATAAAACAATTTTGGGTAAATATTGGATCCATTTTCACACGATGACTAGAGAAAGGCACTACGAGCAAGACTTTCTAAAGAGTTCCTACCATTCGAAATAGTTTAAATGCCGAAATAGTCGTTTTGCTATTTTTAAAACGTGAAGTTTGAACTTTCAAATTTTACAATAATTATTACCTTTGCGTTTGAATTTTTATGCATATTCAAATACCATTTTGATACTTTTATTTAATGTAACATTATATTTAGGTACATTGAGAATCTTTTTAAGGTTAATAGCACCCCACTAGCCACAAATCCTTACATGTATTGCGTCATCTTAGTTTAATGGTTCAATTATTTAGTGGCACTTTTTGATATCTCTCAGTTCAAAACTCTATTATTGTTTTTGTTTTAAAATTTCGTATTGAATGCGAATATATTTGACTATAGTTTCGTTTCGATATTAATTCATGGATGCGGATCACATTTTTGAACACATTACGTTTGCCACATAATTATGCTGAATTATGTGGCACGTCTGATAAAACAATTTCGATTGAAGATTGGATCCATTTTTGCACGATGACTAGATAAAGGCACTACGAGCAAGACTTCCTAAAGAGTTCCTGTCATTCGAAATAGTTTCAACGCCGAAAAAGTCATTTTGCTAGTTTTAAAAGGTGAATTTTGAACTTTCATATTTTACGATAATTATTACCATTGCATTTGAATTTTATGCATATTTAAATACCATTTTGATACTTGTTATTTATGTAACATTGTATTTAAGTACATTGAGAATATTTTTAAGGTTAATATCACCCCACTAGCCACAAATCCTTACACGTTTTGCCACATCTTGGTTTAATGATTCAATTATTTAGTGCACTTTTTGATATCTCTTAATTCATAACTCTATTATTGTTTTTGTTTTAAAATTTCGTATTGATTGTGAATATATTTGACTATAGTTTCGTTTCAATAATAATTCATGGCTGCAGAACACATTACGTTTGCTACATAATTATGCTGAATTATGTGGCACATGTATTAAAACAACTTTGGTTGAAGATTGGATCCATTTTTACATGATGACTAGAGAAAGGCACTACGAGCAAGACTTCATAAAAAGTTCCAGCCATTCGAAATAGTTTTTAACATTGAAAAAGTCGTTTTGCTATTTTCAAAAGGTGAAGTTTGAATTTTTCAGATTTTACGATAATTATTACCTTTGCATTTGAATTTTTATGCATATTTAAATACCATATTCATACTTTTAATTTATATAACATTGTATTTAGGTACATTGAGAATCTTTTTGAGGTTAATATCACCCCCACTATTTAACGACCCGTCCTAATCCATCTGGATGAATACATTACATTTGATTACATCGCGAGGTATTTGACCTCTATATGATACATTTTACAAACATTGCATTCGTTTTTAAAAGACAAACTTTCATTACATCGAAAATTGACAGGCATGCATACCATTTCATAATATATCAAACTATCAATGACTTAAAAATATTCTTGATGAATTCAATGACTCTAATGCAACGTCTTTTGAAATATGTCATGAATGAATCCAAGTAATATCTCTAAAATGAGCAAATGCACAGCGGAAGATTTCTTTCATACCTGAGAATAAACATGCTTTCAAGTGTCAACCAAAAGGTTGGTGAGTTCTTAGGTTTATCGTAAATAATAAAATTCATCATTTTGATAGACCACAAGATTTAAATACAGTACACATATCTCGTGTACTAAACCATTTTTCATAATGCTTGGCAGAGTAGGTTCGTATCCTTTTCTCCCCCGTAGGTTGCCTCGCGATTTTTAATAACCGTACACATATCTCGTGCACGAAATTAATACACATAACATGTGTATAAAAATCATTCTCTCGATACATAACATTCACTTTGATTTCATTGCTCAACATGGTAACCGACCTTAACATATAATGTGCATCAATAATATCCCCAAAACAGAACATCTCGTCTGTATAATATATAAACTTCGAAGTACTAAACACCACGCTCACTAGCTCTTCCGTCTAGTGAACATTCTGGGTGGGGGTGTTAAACCCAGTAGCTACCTTTAGGATTCGCGTGAATTAGGGCCATACCCGTTTTCTAATTCTTAGTTTACCAAGCAATAATAATCAGGGGAAATATTCACAAAAATTAGTGGCAATTATAAAGTCCAACTAATTCAATAATAATCCGCAGAACTTCTGTCTGCATAATAATTCATTCGAGGAATGTTTTGCTTGTGTCTATCTCGTCAAAAATTAAAAAGCATCTCAGTCCAAAAATATAGATTTCAAAGGCATTTAATAAAGCAGTTGTAAAAACAGCGCATGTATTCTCAGTCCCAAAAATGTAAAGAGTAAAAGGGAATCAAATGAACTTACAATATTGTATTTTGTAGTAAAAATACATATGACGACAATGAACAAGTGTAGGGTTGGCCTTAGATTCATGAACCTATATCATTTGTATATACATTAACACATATAATCGTAATCGAACAAATATATGTACTATTATTAGTGATGTAATTCTTATGTTAATAACTTATATATATTTCATTAATTAATTAAATGTGTTCATTTTATGTATTTTAAATAAATAAAAATATTAATATAGTTAAGTTTTGTGTATTATATATATATATATATATATATATATATATATATATATATATATATATATATATATATATATATATCATTTGTTTGTTAAAAATAGTAACTAAAATAATATTAAATATGGTAAAGTGATAATAATTATAATACTTAATATTTCTAATAAAGGTAATAATGTTAATAATTCTATTAGTGATAATAATAATGACATTAATGATAATAACTATAAAAATATTAATTTTTCTGTTAATGATAGTTATGACAATGATTTTAGTAATTACATAATAATAATTATGGTTATGATAATAATGCTCATTTTAATGATAATAGTATGTAATTGCATTATTATAGTAATATTAATAATTAACTTAACCATAATAACAATAATAACCATATTGATATTGATAATCATTTTAATAATAATAATTTTTAATATTAATAATAACACTTATAATAATAATGATAGTAATAATAATTCTAAACATAATAATAATAATAATAATAATAATAATAATAATAATAATAATAATAATAATACTTATAAGAATAATAATTATGATAATGGTTATAATACTTTTAATTATGATAATAATAATAATAATAATAATAATAATAGTTACAATACTAATAATAATTATAATACATAGCAATAATAGCAATAATTAATAATAACAATAATAATAATAATAATAATAATAATAATAATAATAATAATAATAATAATAATATAAATTTTAAAAATAGAAACTACCTTTAAAAAGCCATTTTAAAAAAAAAACTGCCCAAAGCTGGGCTCGAACCCTAGACCTCTCACTAACCCGAAACTCCATTAGACCAGCTGAGCTAGTCTGTCTTTCTGTATTTATAACCAACCTGTTTATAATTAACCCGATTATTTTCTGTTATGGTTTTCCTTCTTCATCTTCACTCATAATCCAAATAACCAGAGATTGATCCCTTCAACAATTTAAGACTATGTATTTGAAACGTGAGTTATCTGTTTAATTGGTTTGATTTAATCAGAGAAAGAAATAAAATAATAAAAGAAAATAAATAAAAGCCTGTTGAGAACGATGAAGAAATCAAATCCAGTTTTGAATTTTAAGGAAGTTTTAGACAGAGATTAAAACATGAAAAAGTTTGCATTTATATCCTTGAAACATTCTGGATACTCAATTTGTCTTGAAACATCAAAACGAATTCAAATTTCATGATGAACACTTCTGTTGACTTTTTAAAAATTAACTTTGACTCCAAAATTTGAACTCGATAGATAAAATTGAACCTTGCAACTTTCCAGATAGTTTAAGCATATGATTTCCAACAATCCTACATTTCTACTTTTTGAAATTAGTTAAAAAAATCGAACTGTTTAAAAAAAGACACCAAGAACAGGGTAGACTGTATTCATCGTGGTTTTATTTTCAAATTAATCAAAATTAAAAGCTGTAAAATGGTTTTTTTAATTTATTTGACAATGTAAGTCGACTGGTATTCAATTAACACTGCCTTTGATCTAATTTTATAGTAATTAAGGTCAACAAGAGGAATCAAATGGTACAGCAAATAAATAAATAAAAAATGAAAAGAGAAAAGGATTGCTAACAGATTTTGTTTGTAATTGAAGCTTGATTTCGACTGGTAACAGTATTAGGGACAAGAAATCAATCTGAATACAGAATGATAGCTACTTGTAACAAATTGAGATTCTAATTCCATTTATATATAATTTTATATAAATAGTATTAATAATTAATAATTACATTAATAATAATAATAATTATTATATTAATAATAAAAATAAATAGTAATACTAATGATCATAAAAATGATAACAATTATATGATTAATGTTACTAATAATATATTGTATTATTTTCTATTAATAATACTATAGGAATAATAATAACCATTATATTAATAATAATGATACAAATATTAAAAATAAATAATTATAATTATAATAATAATATTATAAATGATAATAATAATGATTTTTAATGATAAAGGTAATAATAATATCTGATAATTATACAAATAATAGTTAAGATATATCATGTTATTTGTATCAAATTTCATATCTATATTTTTATATTACAATTAATAATATTAATAATACATATTTTAATATTAATGAGAGTAATAATAATAATAATATTAATATAACATTTTCCTTAACTTGTAATTAGATATATTAATATTTTAATTTATTAATTATGTAATATTTGCTAGTTATATAACACACACACACACATATATATATATATATATATATATATATATAATAACATACATTTAATATTTAATATTTATATATTTTAATATTACCATTATATAGAAATCGTTTTCATATATATATATATATATATATATATATATATATATATATATATATATATATATATATATATATATATATATATATATATATATATATATATATATATATATATATATATATATATATGTATATATATGTATATATATATATATATATATATATATATATATATATATATATATATATATATATATATTCATTTTAATAATGACTTAATTATTCTATATATTATTTTATATTTTTAATCTCAATTGATTAAAGTATAATTTATTAATTCAAAATGTTATATATATATATATATATATATATATATATATATATATATATATATATATATATACATATTTAATTACACACAATTGTTCATGAATCGTCGGGCATAGCCAATGGTTAACTGAACCCATGTAAATAGTTCAAAAATTTTGAGACCCAACATTACAGACTTTGCTTATCGTGTCGAAATCATATAAAGATTAAGTTTAAATTTTGTCGGAAATTTTCGGGTCGTCACACACTAGCCACAAATCCTTACACATTTTGCTTCATCTTAGTTTAATGGTTTGATTATTTAGTTGCATTTTTTGATATCTCTCAATTCATAACTCTATTATTGTTTTTGTTTTAAAATTTTGTATTGACTGCGAATATATTTGACTATAGTTTCGTTTTGATAATAATTCATGGTCGTGAATCACATTTTTGAACACATTACGTTTGGCACATAATTATGCTGAATTATGTTACACGTGTGATTAAACAATTTCGGTTGAAGATTGGATCTATTTTCACACGATGACTAGATAAAGGTACTATGATCAAGACTTCCTAAAGAGTTCCTGCAATTCGAAATAGTTTCAAAGCTGAAAAAGTCATTTTGCTATTTTTAAAAGGTGAATTTTGAACTTTCAGATTTTACGATATTTATTACCTTTGCATTTGAATTTATATGCATATTTAAATACCATTTTGATACTTGTTATTTATGTAACATTATATTTAGGCACATTGAGAATATGTTTGAGATTAATATCACCCCACTAGCTACAAATCATTGCACGTTTTGCCACATC